>NC_090223.1:14907924-15596257 GCF_024489055.1 Chanodichthys erythropterus
TAAAGGAAATTAATCCCTCTGAGCCACTTGATATCTGTATTTATCAAGTTTGATGTGACGATGCTATTTCTTAGCTTTCGTCTTCTTAGAACAGGCTTAGAACAGATTTGAGGATCTGTATGAGACTGTTTTTCCTTTTAAACAGCATGTATTTCAAAGTTTTATGTTACTTTGAGTTCTAGACTTTTGCCCTACATTTATATGTGAGCTTTCTTATGCTGCCACAGGTTAGCACCTGTTCTCTTAATAGTAGACCCTTTTTGCTGTAAAGCGGCCTCTATTTGAGAGGATGGTGACTATATATTCCCCAGTTAAGAGGTTTATTTGTGTCACTGAGTGCATCACCTGTTGGATTGCATACTCAGGGTAGTTAGAGCCACATTTTGAGGAAAGTTGGTATCTATTTAAGCTCCCTGGTGATCTTGTTAGCGGCTATATTGCATATAACTCGGATTGTAGGCTTTATGATATTTAGCCTCCTTCTAGTTAGCAGTTGTTTTCTACAATGCTGCTTAACTGATCATGGTTTGCTCACATATGTACACTACCACAGGCCCTGCCACGTGTTTGTTTGAGTTAGTAGGCCTTATAGCCTCCCTTAGACTATGTTGGCTTTGTTTGGTTCCCTTTAGTCACATGTTTAGGGTACATTGCCTGTTGGAATGTGTAGCCTAGCTTGGTCCCCTTTTCTGTATGTGAGCTTAATATGCTGCCACAGGTTGGCACCCGCTTATATATAGCAGGCCCTTTTTAATAAAGAAAAACGGCCTCTATTTAAGTGTTTGGTGAACCCTTTCCCCAGGGTTACTGAGTGCATCACCTGTTGGATTGCATATTCAGGGTAGCTAGATCACTTTTTTAAGAAAGTTCGTATCTGTCAGCTCCCTTTCAGTTATCTGTTTATCAGCTATATTGCATATAGCGGTGATTGTAGGCTGGACTCTTCAGCCTCCTTCTAGTTGGCAATAGTTTCGTATTGGCTGTTTAATGGATATCAGTTTGCTCACATACTGTTTTGATACTACACTGCTTCAGGCCCTGCAGCATGTTTGTTTGAGGTAGCAGGCTTAATTAGCCTCCCTTAGACCATGTTGGTTGTGTTGGTTCCCTTTAGTCACAAAAACTTAGGGTACTTTTCCTGTTTGGAAAGTGTAGCCTAGCACAGGTAGCAGTTGGCTTCCCATAGTTAATTGGGTTAGAACTGGTTCCCTGTAGCTTGGTTCCCTGGAAATTCACGAACTGAAGCCATGTGTCATTGAATCGGCAGGCCCCTTCAGGCCTCCTTTTTAGTTTACATGTTGGCACAGATTGTGTTTTTCTGTGCGGCTTAAGATGAGATGACAGTAGTGAAACCTTACTGAGGTTTGGTTTAACCTATTGTTGCCTCTCTGAGTCAATGATTAAGCTTGGGACCTAAACACTGCCACGAGCTGATGCCACGTGTCTGAGGTTATAGGCCCCTTCAGGCCTTCCTTAATACTTGTTGGCGTACGCGGTACTCCTCTTGCTGTAAAGAGTAAAAGGTGTGTTTATTGAGTACACTGCTCATGGCAGGTAAGGACCACCCCAAAAGGCCATGCCCCACCCTGACAGATAGGCCCTAATCAGGCCTGTTCATGGTGGGTGGCAGCATTCTATGTATTTCTTCTAAGGAAGTTTTAATACATGGCTTTTTGGTGGTCTGGTTATATTATTCTAGTTGAGCTAAGAGCCACCTAGCGCCTAGGTTGGACCTTTGTGCTCCTGGAAATGGCCACGAGACTTACGCCATGTGTCCTGGAGGATGCTAAGCCTGCGGGCCGCCTTTTTTGGACACACTGGTGTTTGTTTGGGTGTATTTCTCTCTGAGAACCATTTGATACACTTTCGCTGGCCAGGGGCCCAAGTGGTAGATCCAACCCCCTCTTTTGCGGGTTGTTTACCAGGCTTGGGACCTAAACACTGCCACGAGCTGATGCCACGTGTCTGTTGAGGTTATAGGCCTTCCAGGCCTTCCTTAATACGTGTTGGCGTACGCTGTACTCCTCTTGCTTAAAGAGTAAAAAGTTGTTTTTACTGAGTACACTGCTTGTCGGATTGTGTTGGGTGGATTATCATAAGAGCACTGTGCAGCTCTCTATTGCTGCCATGGAAGTTGTCTGTCTGCCGCAGGCTTAGACAGATGTTCAGAATGGCTTTTACCAAAAACAGGCCACTTTCTGAAGTTTACTTCTGTTTTTATATATAAAACTGTTGTCATGTTGTAAGCCCCTCTCGGGCCTCCATGATTATGTGCTCTTGGCATAGTCTACCTGTTAGGTGAGCTCTGTGCTTCCCCCTTGGGGTTGGGTTTGTAATAGTGCTTAGCTCCCTAAGCTGATTATGATGGTTAGGCCTTGATCAGGCCCCGTCTTAACCCTCTGGAGTCTGAGGCTGATTTGGGGCTTGGAGAAGTTTTGACATGCCCTGACATTTGTGCTTTTTTCAGTTGTTCATAAACATATAAATGACAAAAGTGTCATTACACTGTATTCAGCACAAACTAGGCTACAATAATATGTGAGGAACATGTATGTACATGTTTGTGTTTTTGAAGGAATAACATTTATGCGTGGTTATTGAAAAAACAAAAAACTTAAGTCACTGAAATAAGGCCAAAAAAAGTATAGTAAAAATGTGTTCACAAGACTTTTGGGTATTGGAGGTTGTAGACTAGAGTTTTTGCTTCAAAATTATGTAAAAATTATGCTGCCTACTCCTTCATATAAAACAATATATTGATTTAGTTTTTGTAAAACACTTTTTGCCAAGAAACACAGTATGCGAGGAGGCGTGAATCACCACTGAAAATGGGCCATTCTCACCTGAGAAGACAAAAGAATTGGATAGTAATGAGCTGAAATGACTTGCATATTAATGAGGCATTTCAGTCAGGTAGGCTGTGAAAAAAAACCTTCTGTGATGTCTCAAGCTCATTATGATATATGAAACATACAGAAAAATATTATTACAATATAAAGTAATGGCTTTATATTATACTTTAAAATATAATGTATTTCTGTGATGCAAAGAGTCTGAATATAGGCTTTTAGTTTAAAAGCATGCACATTTGGAGAAATATTGGATTCTCATGTGCTTATGTCAATTTTCTATACAGAGGAGTTATATTTATTTAATATTTATTTAATATTCACTGTCATTACTATGAGCGCTGGTGTTTTCAATTCATCCTTGAAGTCGGAGGGCGCTCTGTGCATTTTTAGTCCACAAATTCATCTAAAAGAAGAAGAGGCTATTCCACGAATGGAGTTTCCAATACATACTGCAGCCGGAGGGCGCTAAAGAAACAAAAACTCATCTAAAATTCATCTATAGAAGAAAAGTAAACAGGAACTAACTGCATGTCTTCTAGAGATCGCTAACCATGACTTTTACATCCAGATAAACACTTTTCAAGACAATAAATACACGATTGAGACGATGAATGCATGTATTGCCTCTGAATTTGCGTCTGAATAGCGCTGGCTCCGTGGGTGTGGCCGCATTAGCGGATAATGAGCTGAAACACGGATTTCTGACATGGCTCTCTTTTCATACAGATTACATAAACACAGAAGGTTTTGTTTACATGATTTAAAACCTGACATCTTAACGTTTTTTTAGACATAAGTTTAATTTTTCTGTGATTAGTATTCACTAAGTTACAGTTCATTTTCTGAGAACTATCAGATTGGACTTCGTTCAGAGGGAGAGGAGAGATCACGCATCATGTTAGTTTTCTTTATTTTACAAAAAGCACAACATTTTGTTTTTACTTTGAGTGTATATAAATAAAAGAAGATATTCTATAGTTTCAATTGATATATTACTTATGTCTCTATGACAAAAAATGACGGAGTATTTTAAGTCTGTTTTGCTGCAATGTGAAAAAAAACCTGCAAAACGCGCCGGCGCGTTTTCATACCTCAGAGTGTTATATATATATATATACATATAGGGATGTGCATCTCCATAACTGAGGCCGATGCGATACTCCTCTTGCTTAAAGAGTAAAAAGTTGTTTTTACTGAGTACACTGCTTGTCGGATTGTGTTGGGTGGATTATCATAAGAGCACTGTGCAGCTCTCTATTGCTGCCATGGAAGTTGTCTGTCTGCCGCAGGCTTAGACAGATGTTCAGAATGGCTTTTACCAAAAACAGGCCACTTTCTGAAGTTTACTTCTGTTTTTATATATAAAACTGTTGTCATGTTGTAAGCCCCTCTCGGGCCTCCATGATTATGTGCTCTTGGCATAGTCTACCTGTTAGGTGAGCTCTGTGCTTCCCCCTTGGGGTTGGGTTTGTAATAGTGCTTAGCTCCCTAAGCTGATTATGATGGTTAGGCCTTGATCAGGCCCCGTCTTAACCCTCTGGAGTCTGAGGCTGATTTGGGGCTTGGAGAAGTTTTGACATGCCCTGACATTTGTGCTTTTTTCAGTTGTTCATAAACATATAAATGACAAAAGTGTCATTACACTGTATTCAGCACAAACTAGGCTACAATAATATGTGAGGAACATGTATGTACATGTTTGTGTTTTTGAAGGAATAACATTTATGCGTGGTTATTGAAAAAACAAAAAACTTAAGTCACTGAAATAAGGCCAAAAAAAGTATAGTAAAAATGTGTTCACAAGACTTTTGGGTATTGGAGGTTGTAGACTAGAGTTTTTGCTTCAAAATTATGTAAAAATTATGCTGCCTACTCCTTCATATAAAACAATATATTGATTTAGTTTTTGTAAAACACTTTTTGCCAAGAAACACAGTATGCGAGGAGGCGTGAATCACCACTGAAAATGGGCCATTCTCACCTGAGAAGACAAAAGAATTGGATAGTAATGAGCTGAAATGACTTGCATATTAATGAGGCATTTCAGTCAGGTAGGCTGTGAAAAAAAACCTTCTGTGATGTCTCAAGCTCATTATGATATATGAAACATACAGAAAAATATTATTACAATATAAAGTAATGGTTTTATATTATACTTTAAAATATAATGTATTTCTGTGATGCAAAGAGTCTGAATATAGGCTTTTAGTTTAAAAGCATGCACATTTGGAGAAATATTGGATTCTCATGTGCTTATGTCAATTTTCTATACAGAGGAGTTATATTTATTTAATATTTATTTAATATTCACTGTCATTACTATGAGCGCTGGTGTTTTCAATTCATCCTTGAAGTCGGAGGGCGCTCTGTGCATTTTTAGTCCACAAATTCATCTAAAAGAAGAAGAGGCTATTCCACGAATGGAGTTTCCAATACATACTGCAGCCGGAGGGCGCTAAAGAAACAAAAACTCATCTAAAATTCATCTATAGAAGAAAAGTAAACAGGAACTAACTGCATGTCTTCTAGAGATCGCTAACCATGACTTTTACATCCAGATAAACACTTTTCAAGACAATAAATACACGATTGAGACGATGAATGCATGTATTGCCTCTGAATTTGCGTCTGAATAGCGCTGGCTCCGTGGGTGTGGCCGCATTAGCGGATAATGAGCTGAAACACGGATTTCTGACATGGCTCTCTTTTCATACAGATTACATAAACACAGAAGGTTTGTTTTCGATTTGACTTACATGATTTAAAACCTGACATCTTAACGTTTTTTTAGACATAAGTTTAATTTTTCTGTGATTAGTATTCACTAAGTTACAGTTCATTTTCTGAGAACTATCAGATTGGACTTCGTTCAGAGGGAGAGGAGAGATCACGCATCATGTTAGTTTTCTTTATTTTACAAAAAGCACAACATTTTGTTTTTACTTTGAGTGTATATAAATAAAAGAAGATATTCTATAGTTTCAATTGATATATTACTTATGTCTCTATGACAAAAAATGACGGAGTATTTTAAGTCTGTTTTGCTGCAATGTGAAAAAAAACCTGCAAAACGCGCCGGCGCGTTTTCATACCTCAGAGTGTTAAGAATCAGCCCCAAGCTGGTTTGTGCTCCCCTTTCAGGGTTTTCAGCGCACAGCCTCCTCAGTGCGTTAATTAAGCACTGGGTAGATCCTAGGTGAGCGGATTATCTCCCCTCGATATGAGGGTTCATAGCACTCAGCTGAGTTCTGCTCTCCATGATGCCCGTCTCTATGTGTGGGTCTGAGCTGGTTTCTGCCTTTCTGCAGTCACTCTTACCTACTATCTTCCTAAAGAATGCGTTTTAGAGGCTCTGTATTCAGACAGGGTTGGCCTGAACTAAGTCTGTTCCCCTAGAAGACCAGGTCGGCCTCCCTGGTGGCAATGAGGGTGACCCCGTTCCCCTCAAGAGTGGCTGGCTGAGGTTCCCTTTGGTTCCTTGGCCACATTCCCTTAAAGGGACCACTTTTCTTTGCAGAAAAGTAGGTCCCGGTCGCCTTAGCGATTTCTTTAGGCTCTATTTGTTAAAAGAGAAAGGTAGAAGCCTTTGGAAGTTCAGCTTGGGCTGTTGGCCAAAGGGAATGCTGTCACTGACAGCCTGGTGTGACCCAAGGGGGAGTTGCTCAGCAGTTTGAGAACTGCTTTGAGACCTTTGTCTCAGCCATTTTTTGGCAGGCACTCTCCTCAATCATGGCGGCGTGGGTATATCGTTCCCCATAGCGTTTGGCAAACGCAGAGTTGAGTTCCCTTCGAAAGGGAACGTCTCAGGTTACCTATGTAACCATGGTTCCCTGAGAACAGGGAACGAGACTCTGCGTTTCCTTGCCATGCTTCGGGTTGCCTGCCTGCAGAACAGTCCCTCAAGACGATAGATGATGACTGTCTCTCCAGGCGCTCCTTTATACCTCCGGGTCGCGCCGTATGACGTCATAGGCTGTCGCCGGCCAATAAGAATTGGAGTTGTTGGATAGTGCTTTCAGACACCTGGGTCACGTGATGTTCCCCATAGCGTTTGGCAAACGCAGAGTCTCGTTCCCTGTTCTCAGGGAACCATGGTTACATAGGTAACCTGAGACGTTTTATTCAAATTACAAATGGGTTATGTACAGAAAACAAGCAAAGAGCACTTTCATTATAATCACTGAAGCTGTCAATCACTTAAGTGAAAACTCCCGTGATAATAAATGAAGCTGCCTACACTGCATAAAGAATCTTATACTTACATTGTGTTTTTACTTTGGAATGAAAGGATTCATGAGTGTGTAGAACAAACTCTGGCATTTTAGCAGCGTTGAGCAGATTCGGACTAACTTACTCTCATTGGCCATTGCATTTCTCCAATGCTCAACACTTCAAAAAACACATTGTAAATAGAAACACTGGATACTTTTATTGTGCCCACACAAATACTAAATGCACAGGCACATTTAAAAACAGCCGCCTATCTTGCCTATCTACTCATTATACCAAGTTGACCCGGTACATGTTTAAAATTTCAGTACAGACTTGATACTGACGTACCAATACTTCTGACAACACTAGTCACAACAGACAACAGGTCCTCTGTAATACTAGGAAAACAGTTGAACCGGCTCTTTTGAGTCAGACATGATTGAATTGCTGACTTCTGACTCTGCCTGTTGGTTTAATTAATTCATTTCGAAACCGGTTCTTTGGTTCAGTAACTGGTCTAGTGGCTACTTGAGTTGTCTCTAATTCTGCATCTTGTGTCATCAACCCACAACTAAACTTTGATTCATTTTGGTTTCGTGAACCAGCTCAGCAAATTCCTGGCTGCAAATTGACTGAAAGGAACGATATGTTCAAGAATCAGATCTTCTCCTTGTGGGGATGATGTCAGGTCTCCCCCTGTGGAGTCTCTTTGATGTTTAAGGAATATGTCACCAAACATTTTGGCCAACATTAATAGGAGAATACAAGTTGTTAATAGTTTGTGGAAGACCAGATTTCTGTGAGCCTACTTGGGCCTATGACCTCCAGGAGGCATGTCAGATCTCTTCTATCAGATGCAATGTAACTGGTAAAATTTTCAATTCATGACACCAGAAGAATGGAAAGTCTGTGTCAGTGAAAGTGGTTGTGAATGTGTGTAGATTTGTGTTAGTTACAGGATCAGAGAATGACACCGTTCCTCTGTCATAATCCAGGTGAACTATCACCTTCTCAATCTTCTGTTTAACAGGAAAGCCAACCCGTTCATCTAGTCCATACTGCACCCACCAGACATCAGAATTAAAGAAAACTAGTCCCTTTCTCTGGTTTGATGCTGTAGTTACTCCAAGACTCCAGTACAAACTCTCTTTAACCTCCACATCCCAGCAGTGTGTTCCTGAGTTAAAATCCTCTGAACCCAGAACACACGAATACTCATCAAATCTCTCTGGATTATCAGGAAGCAGTTGACTGTTCAAGCTGTATCTCACACTGGTCAGATCATCAGACAGGACGAGATGTGGATTCGCAGTGTTTGGATCCAGAATCACAGGAGCTGATGAGACACAATCAACAGCTGCTTTTATTCTGATGTTCATATAATGATCAAGAGTGAACCATATGCAAATTATGTATTATGACACTCTTCCTATTGATCAAACACATCAGACATTTTCCTCTGATCACTCTGTCAGTGTTGTTATAGTAAACATGCTTGAGAAATTTCAGATTTGCATCCCATGTCAACAGAAACTGATACTGACAAAACACTTGATATCTGTAGAGATCTGCTGTATCCAATGTAAATGTAAATATCATTTTCTTCTCTTGTTTATAACTCATTTTGGTGTACACAGCAAAAACTCCAGTGTTAAATGAACTCTCCTGGGAGTATATGTGACACCACACTCAAGAGTTGATAAGTGTTAAAATAAGAGTCTTAAATGAACACTGAAAAGTGTTAGAGTTAATTAGATAAGTAATTAATTGAGTGATGATTGATCATTATTGAAGATAGGGGTAGGAATAGGGTTAAGACTAAATTTTCAGACTAGAATGTTGTTCCAGGATCAACAAAATATGTTGACCCATGAACGCATCTAACTCAGGAACATGCTTGTTAAGTACAGGTGTAAACAGGGTCTAAACCGTTTTGAACTTGTCCACTTTTGACCACTTCCAGAGGAAGTTGAAAACACATTAGACCGGACTGCTTTCGTAGTATAAACACTCATGAGGTTAAATGTGTTCAAACAGCCGCAAAAGCTTACTCTCTGACTACTGACTCAAAGCGTAAACATTATGTGAAGCGCGCTAGCCTGATGGGATTTAAATTTTGTTGGAAGACTGAAGTTTGGTTTGAAGATGAAAAACGTACCAAATGTTATTTGTATTACACTTTTCCACAGACTTCCTGTTACTCCTTTGTGGCCCCAGATGAAGGATTAAGATGAATTGTTACAAAAAAAATCCATATTTATTGTCTGGAAGCTGGGCTGAATGAGTAAACACTGTTACTGCATTCCTGACATGGGTCAGACCCTCAGTCACCTCCCAAATCCCAAATACATTGCTGTAACATTAATAACAGAACAGATACTTTTAGGACTTGTGTAAACATCTGATGATTTGGGTCATATTTATGCAGAAATATAGAAAAATCGATAACAGGTTCATTAGCTAACATTAGTTAACTACATTTACTACTATATTATTAAAATCTTGTTAACATTAGTTAATGCACTGTAAACTAACACGAACAAACAATGAACAACTGTATTTTCATTAACTAATGTTAACGAAGATTAATAAAGTAACAGCAGTGTACTTGGACATTATTCCATCTTCCTTTTCTGCTCAGTTGCCTCATGTAATATACTATCCACCTTGTGCTCTCTCATCTGTTAATAAACCATTTTGCTGTTTACTCACCATACTCTTTGAGTCTGTGTTTCCTGACAGGAAAAATTCATGATGAACTTATTTCTGAATTATATCTGACCCAAACAGATCTTCACTACTTTGATATTGTCAGCAAACAGAAGGAGACAAAACAGGTAACTGCCAGAAAAGTAAACTGAGGGGTGACTGCTTAAGTAGTGAGCCTGTGATGATCGAGCTGGTGCAGGTGTTGCTGATTAGAACTCGGGTAATAGTGAATGAGTGGGTGGAGTGGAGAGTTCTGGTGCTGAAGATGTGACTGACTGACAGATATCTGAAGCTGCAGTTCTACAGTTTCAGCACCAAAGAACAGTGCTACTGTTTTATTATGTATGTAATTTTGTTGATAGTCATTTATGGTTGTCATTGTGATTCATTCACTTTAAGAGACTCATTCTCACATGAATTATAGCTTGAACTTTTATCTGCACATGAAAGACAAGACAGACAGGTTTTAGGTTTGTAACGTAACTGACTCCACCCACACATACAGATCACTTCCTGCTCTCATGATGGCAACAGAGAAATAAACGTATAAGAGTGCTGAAAACTACAGGTAAAACATTTCCTTGCAAATACTCTTTTTATAATAAGAAATGTACATATGAAATGCAGTAAAACATTATCTTATTTTAATCTTGAATGTAATTATCTTTATGAGCAGCAGGAACACCAGTGAGTTTCACTTTCATTTCTGTAACAGAACCGCATTAAAATAAATCTGTGTGTAAAACACACACTTTTCTTAACTTACTTTATATCCAATAAAATCAATTACATGACAGTGAAGAGACAGATGTTATATTTCAGGAGTCAGATAAGATGATAAGCTGAAGCCTAAAGAAAGACACGGAGGAGAGAACAAAATCTGTACATGTTCAGCACAGGTGCTAAAAACAGACAGGTCGAAACTTTTATTTAATTCTGTCAATAGAATTCAGATTTTAAGTACTTCTCTGCTGAAATATTAAGCCCAATATTAAGTCCATCTTTGGATGTGCAGCAACATTCGACATTATCTGATGAAATGAACTGAATCTCAGGACTGATGAATGTCAGGATGATGAACAGACAGATGTCAGGAGTTAGAGAAGATGATCAGCTAAAGATTAAAGAAAGAGATGGAGGAGAAAACTGAATATCAGCATGTCAACCGCTGAGAGCAGAGGTGAGAATCACTGACAGATCAGTTTAAAATTTTCATTTAATTATTTAAATAGAATCTGAGAAAATTTCAGGAGTTTTTGTATATTCCATGACAAATAAAAATTATTTCCTCAACTCAGTGACATTTATGACTTTATTCTCTGAAATGATTTGCCAACATCTCTGACTAAATATCGCTGCTTGTAAGAATCATTCAAAGATGTTGATTTCTGTTGGTACTGTGACAAAACCGTCAATGTAAGATTTTTGTTTCATGCAGTGATTGTTGCCCACAATCCTCCTCACAGGAAGAAACAGAGCAAAAGCCCACCTCCTCAGAGTAAGTCTTTATATTAACGAATACATGAAATGGTGGAGAGGGTGTGGAAATTATCCTTATATTTGTTCAACAGTGAGAGAGTGTGTGTCTCTGTCTGATCCAGGACCTCATGTGATCATTCTGCTCCTCAAACATGATCAGTGTTCGGCAGAAGATCAGGAGTGTGTGGAGAAGGTGCTGGACTTTTTCTCTGAGAGGGTTTATCAACACACCATGGTGCTCACCACACAAGAGCCCACTGAAACCAATGACATCCTACAGAAGATCATTCAGAAATGCTTCAACAGACACTTCAGTCTTCAGAGAAGAAGCTCTCCTGATGATCTTCTGAAGGCGTTTGAGGACATTGTGAAAATGAATGATGGACGACACCTGGTTTGTGCTAAAGAAGAAGCTTCACAGTATTTCACAATGAAGAAACAGGCCACAGAAAGACGTGAGTGTGACGATATTTGATGTTTCTAGTGATAAATGAACAGTTTTTAAATGTTCTTCTTCTACTGTCAGTTTCAGAGGGTGTGAAGCTGAATCTGGTTGTGTGTGGGAGTGACGGGACATTAAAATCCTCCGTATCAGACCAGATCCTGAGAGACATAGAGCTTCATGGACGTCAGATCAGTCTGGTGAATCTTCCAGCTCTGTTCAACACTCGTCTCTCAGAGGAGGAAGTGATGCGTCAGACTCTCCGCTGTGTTTCTCATCCTGTAGTTCATGTTTTCCTCCTCATTATTCCTGACGCTCCCCCTCAATAATGAAGACAAAGCAGAAATGGAGGAGATCCAGAGGATCTTCAGCTCCAGAATCAACAAACACATGATGATCCTCATAATGCAGAGTTCAGAGCACCAGACAGCAGAACTCAATGAAGAAACACAGTCTGTCATTGAGAGATTTGGAGGTCGACATCATTTCTTTGGTCCCAACACACAAGTGTCCACATTGATGGAGAACATTGAGAAGATGCTGGAAGAAAACAGAGGAGAGTTTCTCTCCACAGAGACATTTCTGGAGGCACAGATGAAAAAACTGATGAAATATGTATAAATAAAATTCATTCACTGGAGACACATTTACTGCCACAAGGTAATGAGCAGAAAATCAGTTTATGTCTCAGAATACTGAGAAGAGCAGGCTGATGTTCAGTTATTCCAGCATCCGAAGGGGCAATGTTGCTCTCGTACTAAATAAGTCTGTCTGCGTTGTGTTTTATGCATTGTGTAGTTAGACACGGGACAGAAGGCAGCAGTTTTGCTGATCTTTTATTCCTCCCTGATATAAAGAGTACAAACAAGCAGCCTCTTAGAAAATTAATAGCTCTTTACATTCTCTTCTATTCAGTTTCAACACAAAAAAGGAAAAAAACAAGAATATACTATAACAGGGAAAATATACTTGTTACTAAAAGAACATTTGCAGCCTCTATGTGTGTGACTCACCCTTGTTTCGACTATAAAATAAATGTGATGTATGCTTGTCACTATGTGCCACACAAGCAAGATAACATTATACATATGAGCTGGCGTGAAGATAGACATAAAAGCAATAATTACAATAAAGATTCAATAAAATTAACAGGAGTCAGAAATAACCCACCTCTTCCATTAAGGTTTAAACACAAAAGGGAAGAGGAGGAGACAGAACAGGAAATGATGTTGACTCATGATGACATCACAATTAAAGGGAAAGCACCCATCTCAATCAGGCAGGTGTATGGAAATAATTAATTCTAACAATACATGTATTTAACAGTATACTTTCTGTAACTGTTACACCTGTCTAAGGGGAACATTTAACCCTCTATGGTACGCAATATGATATCAATGTTTTTCCTGCTTAAAATTGGACACTTTAACAATATCAATAAACATTTTCATAATTTTTAATTTTATTTAATTTTTATAAGTTTGTTGCCTCGAGGCAACATTGTACCACAATGGAAAAATTTAAACATTTGGCATTTTCATGTAGAAAAAATAAAGAAATTGATGTTTTCAATAAATATATTTAACTAGACACTTAAACAAACAAATTTATCTAGTTTTTAATGTATTAAAAGTTTCATATTTAATAAAAAGTAACATTTTATATCCAGCTGTTGCCCTCAGGCAACACTGTACCATAGTGTTACCAAACCATCATTATGGTATTATATTAAGTTATCATATCCATCTTCATCCTCATATCCATCTTCTCTCTCATCCTCACTCTCTCCCTGATGGATTGTCACTATGATTTCATCTTCCTCATCACAGTATGATCCCTCATTAACTCCTCATCCTCACCCTCATCAACTGCCAGTGTTTTATACCTTTTTGAAGTGCTATAGAAAATGTGCAATCATAATATATGCAGATATAGTATGTGAATTAGTATTTGCATTACAAAATCATGTGAAAATGCCAACATATTTAGATAATTCTAACTCTTTTCCTTACAAATATGATACATTTGCATTTAAACCTATAATGCCTGTATGGCCTTATGCGATTCCATTATGGTACAATGTTGCCTTGAGGCAACACACAGTTTTTTTGTTATTTTCCCTAAAACATTTGATGATATATAATGTAAAGTTCTTAAAAATACTTCTTTACTTGCCAGTGAAGGTGACTCATATTTTTTTGTGCGTGAGTAAATGGTTACAAACAAGTGAAAAAAGCACTTTTCAATGGAGAAAATATGGAGTCATGTGACATGTGCACATGTGCTGAAACAGGACACAAAATGGACCCCTGTTGGTCATGTTTTGGTCTTTTTTTTTCACTTTTATTGATTAGTATATGAGTTATTCTGTCCTGAGATATGTTTGATCTGTCATTTGGTGGCTTATTTTATTAAAAACAAACTAAAATAGACCATGTTGCCTGGAGGCAACACCATACCATAGAGGGTTAAAGGGATACTCCACCGTTTTTTCATATTAAACTATGTTATTCCCTTAACTAAGACGAGTTGATACATACCTCTCTCGTCTCAGTGCGTGCACTAAATCGCTCTGTCTTGCGGCGAAACTTTGTTAGCACTTAGCTTAGCCCAGTTCATTCAATAGGGGCCAAGCAGAGAAGCTACCAAACACCTCCACGTTTTCCCTATTTAAATACAGTTACTCGAGTAGTGTAACTCGACCTAGGACGGTGACACAAAACAAAACGTTGCGCTTTTCTAAGCGTGTAAAATGGATAACTATATTGTATGGCGGAATACCATAGCAAGGGCTCGGGAGCACTTTGACTTGGCGCAGTAATATCTTCACTTCCCCCGCTCCCTCTCCTGTAAAAGTCACGTTGGTTCTATTGACGGAAATGAGAGGGAGGAGGAGGAGAGGGAGCGGGGGCCGGTGAGAGGACTTTTCACGAGTGAAGATATTACTGCGCCAAGTCAAAGTGCTCCCGAGCACTTGCTATGGTATTCTTTTGAATCAGTGACTAAAGAGAGTCGGAGAGAAACATCTGAAATCAACGGCCGACACATTACTGTGATCGACACTCCAGGACTGTTCGATACTGAACTGAGTAATGAGGAGATCCAGAGAGAAATCAGACACTGCATCTCCATGATCCTGCCTGGACCACATGTGTTTCTCCTACTGATTCCTCTGGGACGATTCACTAAACATGAGGAAACATCAGTGAAAATCATCCAAGAGACGTTTGGTGAGAAATCTTTAATGTTCACCATGGTGCTTTTCACCAGAGGAGACGATCTGAAGAACAAAACTATTGAACAGTGTTTGGGAAAACCTGGATCTCCTTTGATGAAGCTGATTGAAGCGTGTGGAAACAGATTCCATGTGTTCAATAATAATCAGACTGGAGACCGAACACAGGTGTCTGAACTACTGGAGAAGATAGACAACATGGTGACAGCGAACGGAGGGAGTTTCTACTCATGTAAGATGTTCAGACAGATGGAGTGAGAAAAACAAGAACAACAGATGAAGATCCTGATGGACAGAGACAGAGAAAGAGAAGAACTGATAAAAAAACTAGAAGAAGAGAAAGAGAGAATAAAGATGATGATGGAGGAAGACAGACAGAATCAAGACAAAAAGAGAAAGAGAAGAGAAGAGGAACTCAAAAAAGAAATAAGAGAACAAGAGAAACATCATAGAAAGATACGAGACGAGATGAGACGAGAGACATTAAAACATGAAATAGAGAAAATGAAGGAAGAAAAGGAGAAAGTAAAGGAAAAACATCAGACGGAAATAGACAGACTGATGAACAGAATAGAGAGTGAGAGAAAGAGAAGAGAAGAAGAGTTTAATGAGAGAGAAGAACAATATAAAAGAGAAATGAAAGAGAAAGGAGAGCGTGAGGAAAAGATGTGTGAGGAGATTAAGAGAGAAAGAGAGGAATGGGAGAAACAGAAACTAGAGGAAAAGACGAGAAGAGGAGGATAAGAAAAGAAGAGAGAAAGAACAGAGAGTTTATGATGAATTTAATCAGAGACTTAAAGAAGAAAGAGAGAGAATGGAAAGAGAGAAAAAAGATCTTCAATCTAAACATGAAGAATAAGAAAACAAGATGAAGATCCTGATGGAGAAACTGAACAGAGAAAGAGAAGAACTGATGAAGAAACTAGAAGAAGAGAAAGAGAGAATAAAAATGATGGTGGAGGAAGAACGACAGAATCATGATAAAGAGAGACAGATAAGAAAAGACCTCAAAAGAGAAATAACAGAACAAGAGGCAAACCAAAGAGAGATACGAGACGAGATGAGAAAAGAACGAGAGACATTTAAACATGAAATAGAGAAAATGAAGGAAGAAAAAGAGAAACTTCAGATCAAATATGACACAGAAATGGACAGACTGTTGAACAAGATTGAGAATGAGAGGAAGAAAAGAGAAGAAGAATATATAGAAAGAGAACAATATAAAACACAATTGCACGAAAAAGAGGAGAAAGAGAGAAAAATCTGTGAGGAGATGAGAAGAGAACAAGATACATTTAAAAATGAAATGCAGGAAATGAGGCAAGAAATAGAGAAAGTAAAAAAAGAAAAAGAAATGCTTAAGACTGAGTATGACACAGAAATAGACAGACTGATAAACATAATAGAGAATGAAAGACAAAATAATGAAAAAGAGAGAAAGAAAAGAGAAGATGAATTTAATGAGAGAGAACAAAGATACAAAACAGAGATGAAAGAGAAAAAGGAACAGGAAAGTAAAATTGTGGAGGAGATGAAACTGAGAAAAGAAGAGGATGAGAAAAGAAGAGAGAGAGAAAAACAGATTTCTAATGAACAGATACAGAGACTGAAGAGTGAAATGGAGGGAATAATCAGAGAGAAAGAGAGAATAGAAACAGAGAGACAAAAACAACTAGAAGATTTAGAAAAGAAACTGAATAAAGAAAAAAAAATGAGAGAAGATCAACAAAAGACTTTTGAGGAGAAAATGGTAAGAAGTGTAAAACAAACAATGAATCGTCTATTTCATAGACTCCATGTTGAAGTCAGGCAGTTCAATAAACTGAGAGCTGCAGATGTTCTTCAGATAACTGAACATTCATTAAAGTCCAATGAGTCTTGTACTGAAGAGGAGCTGATTCAGACTTTCATACAAAAACTACTGATGAGAAACTACAGAGCAAGATACTTTAAAACTAAAGAGACAGATGAAGGAATACGTAAATCTGAGAGAATCCACCCGATGGATGTTCAGATGGCCGTGTTTCATTGTTCTGATGGTTTCCTGAAGCAGCTGTTGGTCACTAAACTGTCCCAGTGTCAGTATGCTCTGCCTCTGCTTGTTCCTGATCCATTCACACAAATCCATTCAGACAAATCAACAAGAGCTGGAAGATCAGAAATACCAACAATGAAACCATCAGTCAAACCCAGCCAATCTACAAGGCAGAAACTCCAATGGTGTCTTTCTTCAGGTTTGGCTCTGTGTCTTCATGCAAGTCTCAGCTGATGAACAGTCTGATCAATGAGAAACACAACACGTTCTTCCACAGGAACTGTCCAGGCAGCAGCAGAACCAGAGTCCTGATGGATGGAGTGGTGGAGATCGCCTGGTTCTGCCCCTCTGGATCATATGATGATAAATTCACTGACTGTGTTGCGTTCTGTAATCTACACGGTGATGCAGGAGACCATGAGAAACAGCTGCAGATCCTCACTGAAATGGCCTCAGTCATTGTTGTTCTTCTACCCCGACTTCAGAAGAATGACAAAAACATGATACAACTTCAACAACTCTACAAGGACTCCAAGCCACTCATTTGTCTTTTTACTGAAGATAAATCTGCTGTAACTGTGATGAAGAACAAATATAGGATTGGTCTGAAAGACAGAAATCAGTCAGAAGTATATGAAGATCTCAGAAGAGCTATAAATGAGTGTCTCTCAGAATCATCTTTCACTTTCAGACTTGAAGATGCGTCCAAACACTCAGACATTAGAGTAGATGAGGAAGATGATGAAGACTGCAGGAGAGGAAGAGAAGCAGCACAGCAGATGATGAGTTTACTGGAGAAGAAAGATCTGACAGAAATCAAAGAATCAGTTCTGCCTCATCAGGGGAAACTGTGGCATCAGTGGAGTCAGAAGAACAAGGAACTACATCGACCTCAAGGAAATGAAATAGAAATGGACATTAGTAGAAAACAAACAGAGATGAAGGAAATCCGTGAACAACAGCATGAATCTGACATCAGTGAGTTTTTGAAGTTATTCATTAAAGAAATGAACTCAGATGCTGAACATCAAATGTATTTTATTAATTGGCTCAAAATATGCTTGGATGAACATATCTCAGCTGACTTTTCTGTTCTTCATCACAAATATGATGAAACATGGTCCAAGGTCTTAAAACTGAAAGAGAAACATGAACCAGAAAAACTGACAGCTAAACAAGCAGAGCTTGAGAGCATATCTGAGAAATTTCAAGCTGCAACCTTTGGTTTGGAGCACATCATGCGGGAAATCGGTCAGATCTATGAATCATGTTCATCTGTGAAGAAGAACAAGAAAGATCTGCAGGTTCACTTCTCTTCTCTCCCGAGTCTTGCAGCAGAGATGATGATCTCTGGATTTCCACTGGAGCTCATGTTCCTGTGATCTGGATCTCTGCTGTTCTAGATGAAGTCATCCAGAAACTGGGGGACCAGAGAGTCTTTGTGCTGACAGTTTTAGGGCTTCAGAGCTCTGGGAAATCCACCATGCTGAATGCCATGTTTGGACTCCAGTTTGCCGTTGTTTTGTGATGCGTCTCTAAGCACCTTTACCTTATTTTTATTATTCTCAGGTTAGGTAAGAAAGTCAAATCTGACTTAAATTATAAGCATTTTAAAAATACTTACAATCAGACAGAAGACTTCTCCGTGGTCTGTTCAGGCTCAACGTCTTAAATTAATGCCACATGAGGCCGAGTTTAGTTATAAAGTTATAAGTTCATTTATTTATTACATTAATACTACTAGCATTACATATATTCTACTAACATTCTATACAAGTAATTAAATAAAGTATAAGTATTGAAAAGTTCTTCAGTCAAGGCAATATCAGCGATGGAGGCATCATCAGCTGGTTCTGGTGTCGGAGGTACAGCCTCAGGTGTGAAGCAGCTCCTCCTGCTCTCTTCATGTTCCAGCCTTTTATAGACTATCTGACCAGTTGATGTCATCTTCTTGGGAATTCCCCTCATACGGCTATATATAGAGGCCTGTTTCTTTGTTCTGGACTCTTCTCCTCTGCTGTGTCCTGAGCTTCTGATCAAGACATCCTTCAACGGTAAGACTGCCTTACTTTCTAATACATGTTATTTCCTTTCTAATCTACTAACATGTTGCTAATAAATGCATTTCCAGTTGTTTTGTATTCTTTTATAAGTGATTAATACATGCTTTAATAAAGGCATTACAATACCAGTTGTCTGTCATTCTTTAATGGTTAATATATGCCTTAATAAAGACGTTACAATACCAGTTGTCTGTCATTCTTCAGTGGTTAATATATATGCTATTGGGCTCTTTTTCTTTCTACATTCTTTTGATGTGATCACATCTTTTCATTTACATGAACAGATATCAATCTTTCTGTTTACATGAACAGTTATCAACCTTTTTGTTTACATGAACAGTTATCAACCTTTTTGTTTACATGAACAGTTATCAACCTTTTTGTTTATATGAACAGATATCAATCTTTTTTGTTCACATAAACAGCTATCAAACATTTTGTTTCACTGTTTACCCATAAACAAGTTATCTATATATCTATATATACAAGTTATCATAACAGCTGTACTTCATAAACAGCTAACTTCTTTTCACTTGTTTACACACAAACATGTCATTGAACATGTTTCTTCCTCCAAGGTATCTCTTTATGATAGCTGTACCTCATAAACAGCTTACTTCTGTTTATCTTCAAATCAAAGTTGTGTTGTTATTATTGTTCTTTATAAATCACTTATTTCAATAAATGTTTTTTTTCCTTTTAAGTTTCAGTTGTGTTGTCATTATTATTCTTTATAAGCAGAAGAGGTTCAAGTAGCCTAGAAAAGTTGCATTTCCTAATGAAGCAGAGTGTGGCTCATATCAACACCGTCAGTGCTGGCAGGTGCACCAGAGGAGCTTTCATGCAGCTGGTCAAAGTGTCAGACGAGATGAAAACACAGATGAACTTTGACTATATTCTGGTTGTTGATACTGAGGGTCTTCGTGCCCTATAACTGGCTGGAAGATCAAGATGACATCATGACATTGAATTGGCCACATTTGTTGTTGGTCTTGGAAATTTGACATTGATCAACATCTTTGGAGAAAACCCATCTGAGATGCAGGACATTCTTCAGATTGTTGTTCAGGCCTTCATGAGGATGAAGAAGGTCAAACTGATTCCCAGCTGTGTGTTTGTGCATCAGAATGTTTCAGACGTCACAGCTGGAGAGAAAAACATGGAGGGAAGGAGACGACTGCAGCAGACACTGGATAAGATGATTAAACTCGCTGTTGAAGAGGAAGTTTGTGATGCAGAATGTTTCAGTGATGTCATTAGATTTGATGTTCAGAATGATGTGAAGTATTTTGCTCAGCTCTGGGAGGGAAACCCACCGATGGCACCACCAAACCCAAAGTACTGTGAGAATATTCAAGAACTAAAGGAATCTATTATGTCTCACGCCTCAAAATCACATGGAATGATGCTGATAGACTTAAAAGATCGTATTAAAGATTTCTGGGAGGCTTTACTGAAGGAACATTTCATCTTCAGCTTTCAAAACTCCCTTGAGATTTCAGCCTACAGGAAACTGGAGACTGAATACAGCAAGTGGTCCTGGAGTCTTCGCAGTGCCATGATGGAAACTGAGAACAAACTACACAACAAAATAGAAAATGAAGCAATTCAGGAGGTTGATGCAACTGATCTTCAAAGAGAACTGAAGAAAACAAGTGAAGAAGTGAAAAAATCAATGTCTGATTTCTTTGAGAAAGACACATATGCTGATATACTGATTGAGTGGAAAACATCATTTGAAATCAAAATCAAAGATGTCCAAGAAAACATTGTCAGAGAAACAGAAATTAAATTAAATGAGATTCTTCAACAGCGAGACCTGAAGAAAAAGTCTGATGATCATGAAAACGTCTCGGGTTACGTCTGTAACCCTGGTTCCCTGAATAAGGGAACGAGACGCTGCGTAAGCGCTTTGGGAACGCCTCTGCGTGTTACGTCTTGAAACACTCGTGAAATCGAACCAATAGTGTGACGGGACGTCAGAGCGGGTGACGTCACGGACCAGGAAACTATAAAGCACCCTTGAGAACAAAGAACGCCAGCTTCTGAAATAGGGATGAAGCAGACGTTCACAGGCGTGCTGGGAGTATGGCTAAGCTACGCAGCGTCTCGTTCCCTTATTCAGGGAACCAGGGTTACAGACGTAACCCGAGACGTTCCCTTTCATGGGAACATCGACGCTGCGTAAGCGCTTTGGGAACGCTATCCCAACTAGGCCATAAGACCAAATGCATGTCTGTTATCTTTCAGGACGACAGTACTGAGGACCCTGGAGTGGAGCCCAAATCAAATGTTATAAAACCTAATAAAGGTATGCTGAGACGACCACCCAGCAGCCTCACATATGTCATTGAGGGGAACCCCCGACATCAAAGCCTTTGAGGCAGCCATACCCCTGGTGGAATGTGCCCGGACAGCCAACGGAGAAGGCTGCCCGGAAGACTCATAGGCAAGCGAGATGGCCTCGACCACCCACTTACTCATTCTCTGCTTGGACGCCGGACCTCCTTTGTTAGGAGATCCGTAACATACAAATAATTGTTCAGATTTTCGCCACAGGGCAGCTCTGTGGACGTAAGCGTCTAAAGCCCTCACTGAGCAGAGCAGATTTAGTTTTTCCTGATCCGCATTTGCAAAAGGTGGAGGACAAAAGGCCTGCAGCATAATCGGCCCCAGGACACTTGTAGGGACCTTGGGAATATACCCAGGTCTAGGATGCAGAAAAGCTTTGACCATTCCAGGTGCAAAGTCTAGACATGAAGGAGCAACGGATAATGCTTGTAAATCTCCAATTCTTTTGAGAGATGTTATGGCCAGAAGAAATATGGTTTTCAAAGTGAGAAACTTCTCAGACACTTCCTCCAAAGGTTCAAAGGGAGCCGCAGCTAACCCTTCCAACACAATGGCAAGGTCCCAGGACGGAGTTTTTGTGCGTACCACAGGCCTCAGCCTCTGAGTACCACGGAGAAAACGTATGACTAAAGGGTTTCTACCCACAGAAACGCCTTCTATTTTAGCGTGATAAGCAGAAATCGCTGCAATATATACCTTCAATGTAGAAGGGGTTAAACCATCCGAGAATTTTCCCTGGAGAAATTGCAGTACATGACTGATGGAGGAGTGGAACGGATCCACCTGTAGTCGGCTACACCAAGTAGCAAACAGCTTCCACTTATACGCGTAAAGTTTTCTCGTGGATGGAGCTCTGGAGTGGAGAATGGTCTCTACAACCTCGGTTGAGAGACCGGATTCTATGAGCTCGGCCCCCTCAGGGGCCAGGCCCACAGTTTCCATATCTCCGGGCGGGGGTGAACTATTGAGCCGCCCGCTTGAGACAGAAGGTCCTGCCTGATCGGAATCTCCATGGGGGAGCCTTCTAAGAGGGATACTAGATCCGTGAACCATATCCGGGTCGGCCAGAACGGGGCTACCAATATTAGACGGACCCCGTCCCGTCGAACCCTCTCCAGAACTCCGGGGAGCAGAGCGATCGGGGGAAAAGCGTACAGATGCAGCCTCGGCCACGTCTGTACCATAGCATCCAGCCCCAGAGGGTTTCTTTGATGGGTCAAAGAATACCACAACGGGCAATGAGACGTCTCTTTCGAGGCAAACAGGTCGACTTCTGCGCGACCGAAATTCTTCCATATCAGCTCCACCACCTCGGGGTGGAGCCTCCATTCCCCGGGCCTCGGCCCCTGCCTCGACAGGATGTCTGCCCCCACATTTTGATGTCCCGGGATATAAGCTGCTCTCAGAGAGAGAAATTTCCCCTGGGACCATAGGAGGATCTGATGTGATAATTTGCACAACTGGCGAGACCTCAGACCCCCCTGATGGTTGATATAGGAGACCACCGACATGTTGTCTGTACGAACTAACACGTGATGGCCCCTTAGGTCTGGGAGGAAGTATTTGAGTGCTCGAAATACCACCATCATCTCCAGCTGATTTATATGCCAGGAACGATGATGGTCCCCCCAAAGACCCTGAGCTGAGCGACCACTCATGATCGCCCCCCAGCCTGTGAGAGACGCATCCGTCGTTAGCATTTTGCGACGACAAGGAGCCCCCAACACAGGACCTTGGGACAGAAACCAGGGTTTCTTCCACACTGCCAAGGCGCGAAGGCATCGCCGTGTGACCTTGATTGTACGAAAAGGATTTCCCCTCGGAGAAAACCCCCTGGTTCTGAGCCACCACTGTAAAGGTCTCATGTGCAGCAGACCAAAAGGTATCACGTTGGAAGCGGCTGCCATCAGACCTAACAGTTTCTGAAACTGTTTTACAGTGAGTGACTGGCCTAATTTCACCCCTTTCACGGTTGAGAGAATAGAATTCACCCGGGCAGGAGATAGATGTGCCTGCATCGTCGTGGAATTCCAAACTACCCCTAGATAGCTGGTAGTTTGAGCTGGAAGAAGCACACTCTTCTTGGTATTGAGTCTCAACCCTAACCTTCTCATGTGTGACAGAACTACATCTCGATGTTGAACTGCCTGTTGCTCTGATTGAGCCAGAATCAACCAGTCGTCGATATAATTCAGCACGCGGATGCCCTGGAGTCTCAGCGGAGCCAGAGCCGCATCCACGCACTTTGTGAAGGTGCGGGGTGAAAGAGATAGGCCGAACGGAAGAACCTTGTATTGGTAAGCTTCACCCCCGAAAGCGAACCTGAGGAACTTCCAATGTGAAGGATGGATTGACACATGAAAGTACGCGTCTTTCAGATCTATTGTCACGAACCAGTCTTCGGACCTGATCTGTGTGGTGATCTGTCTGAGTGTAAGCATCTTGAACTTGAGCTTTTGTACTGAGCGATTTAACATGCGTAAATCTAGAATAGGACGCAATCCTCCATCCTTCTTCGGAACTATGAAGTAGCGGCTGTAAAACCCTGACTGTTTCCCAGGAGGAGGAACCCTCTCTATAGCTCCTTTTTGCAAAAGTATCATAACTTCTTGTTCCATGACCAGAGACTGCTGGGGGCCCACCACTGTAGGGAGGACCCTGTTGAACTGGGGTGGGCGAGACCCGAATTGTATTTTGTAACCCTTTTCTATCATCTGCAGTACCCACTGAGAAATATTGGGAAGACGTTTCCACTCTTCCAGAAATTCTACTAAGGTGACCAACCTCTCAAGGCTGGTCTCTGGTGTTTTTTGAGCACTTGGCTCGATGCCCTGGAGCGGCGCACCGGCAGGGAGAAGTCGAATCAAGCGCTGACCGGCCCTCCTCAGAGGGTCGGTGGGGACCGCTGCGCCCCGTAACGCACGAGACGGCGGGGTTGGCAGAACGGCCCCCTGAGGGCGCCGAAGAGGGGTTAGTATTATAGATTTTAATTTTACAAGACCCTCTCCGGAGGGGGCTGCCCTCAGAAGTCCTGAACCCCTGACGTCAGGACTTCTTTGAAGCCTTCCTCGCGATAATGACAGTCCGCAGATCTGTCTTACCCTTGGAAGGCTTCGCTTGCGTTGCCCTCCCCGGTCCCCAAGATCTTTGCGGGGGAGCACGGGTGGCAACACTTTGTTTCTGTTGCGCTCTATGCGCAGTCGAGGAGCTTGTAGACGGCCGAGGCTGCTCCCGCTCAGCAGCCTCGGCAGAGCGGCGAGGGAGGAACTTTTGGAAGGCCGCCGACTGTCTTTTTGCCTCCTGGAACCTCTCGACGACAGATGTAACCGAGTCGCCGAAGAGGCCCAGGGGAGACACAGGTGCATCTAGAAGCACAGACTTATCTCGCTCTTTTTTTATCTGATAAGTTGAGCCATAAATGTCTCTCCATGGCCACCAGGGCTGCCATAGAGCGGCCTATTGATTTTGCCGTCTCCTTGGTGGCCCGGAGAGATAAGTCGGTAGCCTTCCTGAGCTCTTGGATAGTTTCAAAAGTCGCCTCGCCACTCTCGTCTGTCTCCCCCAGCAGGTCGGCTTGATATGCCTGGAGGATGGCCATAGTGTGGAGACATGCGGCCGCCTGACCTGCTGAGGCATAAGCCCTGCCCACCAGCGCTGATGTTGTACGCAGGGGTCTGGTGGGCAAAGTCGGGGATTTTAGGGACGATGCTGTCTCAGGCGAGAGATAGCTCGCGAGCGTCTCCTCGACCTGAGGCATCGCCCCATAACCGTGCTGTTTACCTCCTACTATATTACTATATAGAGTGGTTTGTGGGTTGTAAACACGAAATTGTGCTGGCTTGTGCCACGATCTCCACACCTCGGTGTGGAGATCGTGGAAAAACGGCAATCCCCGGGGCTGAGGCTGTGATCGGGCGGGGAGAAAGCGCTCATCCAGTTTGCTTTTTGTTTGCGCTTCTGGTCTTTCTTCTGGCCATTCAATTTTTAACTTTGCCACCACCCGAGTCACAACATCTAAAAGCTCCTCATGAGCTGGAGATGAGGATGGCGGGTCCTCCTCTCCAGCCCCGACGCTCGCTACATCCATCTCCTTGGAGCTGGATAAGTGAAGCGCCGGTGCAGGTGTCTCTACCCTGGGGGAAGAAACCGCAGCGCGTGCTTCCGCAGCCAGGGGAGAGACACTGGGTCTGGCGGGTGAAGGCCGAGATAGGGCAGGACCGTCTCTAGCCCCTCCGCCAGATCCATCTGTGAACCCCAGGACTGAAGCCGCCGCTGTGCCTCGGCAGCAGCGGGACCCGAACCCTGGGGAACACTCGCCGCGGCGCCCTCTTTATTCTTGTCAAAGAACGCGCGGCGTGAGCGGAGTGTACGGAGCGTCAGTTTTTCACAATGTACACAGACAGCTCCCTCGAGAGCTGCCTGTGCATGCTCCACTCCCAAACAAGCAACGCACATCTCGTGTGTATCCCCGCCCGTGATGAAGCGAGGGCAGGGATGAACGCACTTAACAAACTGTTGCTTGCTTGAACTCGCCATTTGTGTCTCACAATATATATATATACATATATATATATATATATATATATATATATATATATATATATATATTATATGTGCTTTGGTGACTAAAATACTCTTGTCCTCAGACGAAGAGATATTTTGTTTGCTGTGTAGATATAAAGGGACAGACAACACCAAATAAGACACACGATAACACAGAGCGCTGCTGAAGACTTCAGAAGCTGGCGTTCTTTGTTCTCAAGGGTGCTTTATAGTTTCCTGGTCCGTGACGTCACCCGCTCTGACGTCCCGTCACACTATTGGTTCGATTTCACGAGTGCTTCAAGACGTAACACGCAGAGGCGTTCCCAAAGCGCTTACGCAGCGTCGATGTTCCCATGAAAGGGAACACTCTCTATGAAAAGAGTAAAGAACTTGTCTTAAAACTCAAAGACAAAACAAATGATGAAGAAACACAGAAGATAATGATTGATGCTCTGAGGGCAGATTGTGAAAATGCTCTCTTTGTAATGAGCAAAGAATTGGTTTTAAAACACAAAGACAGAACAAAAGATGAAGAAACAATGAATTATGAGTTTGATTTGTTTTGGAAACAGAATGTAGATAGAATCATCACAGACACTCCACCACTCAAAGACACTGACATAATGAGAGATGTGAGAAAGATCCTCAGTGACATCTATGAGGGCCAGCTCCCTGTTGATCACATTAAAGAGGACAGAGAGTACATCAAGATTTTCACTGTGTCAAGTTATTGTGAATATAATATTTTCAAAAAGTCCACAAAAAATGGGGTTAAAGAGGCTCTAAAGCGTTTTTACAGAAGTTTTAAAGAAACAGTTGGATACAGTCGAACTCTGTCCCTAGAGAAGGAAGCTGAAATAAAGTCATTAGTCACAGATGTTGAACAGCAGACAGACACAATGATTCAGTCATTTAACATTTCAAAGATGGGCTACAACATCAGCTACATTCAACAACTCTTAGATTACATCAAGAGGAGAGTAACAGAACATGAGGAAAAAGCAGTGAAATATACGTTTAAGAATGAATTCTTCACAGATTTGGTTTATTCCATCTGTACAAGAGCAAACAAGATGATCACTGACCAACATAGACTGTTCAGAGAAGCAATATATGTTAAGAAGAGAGAAGAATACTACAGTATTTTCCAGAAATATTGTCATGGAGCAACAACAGCTGCCATTTTTGGTGAGATCATCTGTCAGAAACTGAAAGAGCCCATTGAGCAGAGTGTCTACAAGAAGACTGCCAGAGATCTGACAGATGAAATGAGAACAAACTGTGAATCACTGAATGGAAACAGATCAAATCTGGAGAAACACATCCTGAAGACACTGGCAGAAGAGGAAGATTTCGACAAATACATGAAGTACATTCATAATCCCAGAGATCACTTCAAGAGTTTCATCAGAGATGAAGTCAGTCAGTACATCACTGATAAGTTCAGTGTCAGTGTTTTACCCAAGATGAAGGAGAACATTAAGCTCCTGCAGCAGAAGATCATGAAAGCAGCACATGAATCTACTGAACATGTTCAAGTGAACAGAGGAGATGTTGGTTTGTGGTTGAAGAGTTTCACACAGAAGCTCTCAGATGTGCTGATCTTCTCTGAAAAAGACCTCAGTGGAGTGAAACATGAAGATGTTGATGATTTCAACCTCCTAGAAGATGTGATAAGACAAGAACTTCCTGCTGTAATGTCTGATATCTGCAGAAGATTCAACACAAAGACTTTTCCAGTAAATTTGGACCATAAGTTCAGACCAGATGAGCTTCTAATTCATCAGTTCTGTCAGTGCTGTTGGGTTCACTGTCCGTTCTGTGGAGCCACCTGCACCAACACCATAGAAAACCATGATGGAGATCACAACGTTCCGTTCCACCGTAATATTGGACTAAATGGAATAAATTACAGAAATACATCTAACTTCTCTACCCATATCTGCACATCAGCAGTAGCAATCAGCACTCTATATTTTTATCCCAGTGACTCAGATGATAGCATCTTATATAGAGATTACAGAAGAGCAGGAGGAGTTTACGCAGACTGGAGCATCACGCCTGATCTCTCTGAACTGCCCTACTGGAAGTGGTTTGTGTGCAGATTCCAGAAAGATCTTGAAAAGCAATACAATAAAACATTTGAGGGGTGTGTTGAGATAACAGATAAATGGAAAAAATACTCAAAACAAAATGCTATTGAGAGTTTGAATAAATACCTCTAAAGGAGATTAAAATGAATCTTAACTTCAAAACAACATAACTTAATGTACATGTTTCATGATATATGATGCTTTGCTACTGGCACAATCTGACTGTATATTCTGTCTCTTTGTATTCCGCACTTTGTTTGTCATACAGTGCTGCTGCTTTGTGCTGTAGACGACGTGGATCAACTTGTCAGATTTGGGATTTTTGTTCGCGTACGGTGGTTCTGATTTGTCAAAATGTCTCTCAAAATGTGTGCCACGGATGCGAAAAACGCAGAAAATCTAACCTGATCTGAATATTTTTATGACGGACAAAAGTTTCGGAGGCAGTGTGCAAACCTGATTGACATAACGTGAGGTTGAATTTATTTTTTAACGTGCGAAAGTTTCGCAATGCGAATTTCTGACTCAGTGTGCAAAGGCCTTAAGAGTTCAATGAGTAAAGGATGCTTGAAGGTGTAAGTTCAAAACCAACTGAGTAACAGTGATAATAAAGCAGTTTATTTTCATGACTTGTGGTGTCTGTCTCTTAATCAGTTTTCTATGGCTAATATTTTTCCTTAATATGTTTATATGGGTGAAAATGGAGCCAGGGATGTGAGGAAAAAAAATGGAAATATATAAGTTAATTATACAGAAAAAATTGATGTTTTATTTATGCAAGAAACCCATAGCGATCATAAAAATGCTGTTAAATGGTTCAAATAATGGAATAGTTTGCCTTTTTAAGCCTAACACTTCTCTTAGTGGAGGAGTTGGTGTTTTATTTACTAAAAAGTTTGTTCCTTGTTCAGGTAAAATGGAAGAAATAATAAAAGGAAGACCTTTAAAAGTGATTGCGAAATGTATTTGTATTTGTTTTTATGTGTATTTATGCCCCAACTCAACCGACACAAAGAATGTGCTTTTTAGATACATTGGGCACAAAATATTTTGTACTTACCAAAATAAGAAGGCGGACAAGGACTGGTTCATCTACACAGCAGAACTGCTGCTTTTTGACTGCAGTTTTTGCAAAGATTTCTTATGGGTCCAGAAAATCTGAGTTGGAGAGCATTAATCATTCTAAAATCTATTCAAAGGATGAACTTGGACCCTATAAGATTGACACTTGTTTACCTGCTTTTTTTTTTATCAAAATAGTTTCAAAGTGTGGAGTTGTTTTAATGTGAAAAAGCCAGAGACGAGACCACATGCTCCTTATTTTGGTTGTTGGAAGAGATAAGCAGTGCAAGGCTGGATATAGCAAGCACCCGCAGCACACTTACTGAACGCTTCATTCGAGCAGGAATCATAAATTTAAAAAAGCTTGTTAACTTGATTTACAAATGCTGAGGAAGAAACTGCTTGTTTGAAAACTACATCTGTTTGAACAATGACTCAAAGATCACAGAGGATGCGATCTGCTCTTACATCAGTGGAATCTAATGCTCAAAGATTGTGACATTTTGAAGAACCTTTTCGATTGTTTAAATTAAGTGTTTTAGGCTTTGTGAAAAGATATGAATGGTGAATGTCAAATATTGTTATCAAACCATTTCAATTATAAATTATGTGATAACTAATTTTGATTCAACATTAATATTGAAGTGCTACCTATTGCAATACAATATAGTCACACCAAAGCAATGCTCTCCCACATATTTTGCTATTGTAACTGTGCTTATTTCCATCATTGGTATAAGTAGCAGTAGATGGTAATAGACAAAAAATGGATGGTTTTTACACATTAATTAAATAAATAAAAAAGTATGACTTCATAGATTCTTTCATTTTGTAATGTCACTCCTCATCCTCTATAGAAGATGTTACTGTGTGTTCGTAAGTTTCCTCCTGAGTGGGAGGAGCTTAACTGGAATAGAAAGTGAAAGTTTGAATCTGACCTGCTCGTGAAAGACAATCGCATCTCAGCACAGAAGGAAGTCACATCAAGAATCAGAGAACATCACATCAGAGAACGTGAGTACGCATTTATAAACATGAACGAGTTTTTAACAATAAAATATATAAAGGATGGCTGCCGTACATGCACACTTCAAGTCTCACACTGGAACTTGTTTCTCTAAATATGTTAAATAATATTTAATGTTTCTGGTCTGTAGGCCTGAGATCATTCACAGAGATTAAATCTGTAAAGAGGCCAAGAATGCATGAAAAATACAAAAATAATATTAATTATAAAAATGATGATGCAAGTATTAACATGACAAGGCATTAGATCTCCCAATAACAGCTATCAGGATGTAGTTTTGTTTTTAAACTCAGATTAATGTTTATTATAATATTACCATTCATCATTTACTTTATTTCTATACATAGGGAAAAACAAACCAATCTCCAGCGATATTTATATCAGAATATTATTAAATATTATCAGCAGTACATTAAATGCCATAATTTCTCAGACAGTAAATCGAAGAAAGTTAACTTTATTCTTTTATATCAACAGATTTTAATATGCGGGAGTTCACATACTAACCTCACTGATCTGTTTCTGCTCTGTGTTTTGTCTTTAGTATGGATTCAGTGGGAGTGAATGTGATTGAAACGGCAGCTCTTGGAAGACCCTTCCAGCTCGGCATGCTGTATGACTGCAGAAAGGACGAGTTAATACCAGGTACTGCAATTTATTAAAAAAGTGCATAATCCAATAAAAATTCAATATAAGAACTAACAACAATATATAAAAGACTTAACCAGATGTACAGTACATAGTACTGTATATATTGTCCATGTTTCATCTTTCAATGTTTGTTTTGTGCTTGATCACATGGTTTTGTGCCACATGTTCTAGCTTTTTGCTATAGTCTTGGTTCAAGTCATTTATGCTAGTAATGTTTCATTTCTCCTGGTGGTGCTTAAGCACTAGTAGATTATCACAGAGCCAGCTAAATATGTCAAGATAATATACCAACAAAGTAACGTAGTGCTGTAGGCTGACCTCCAAGGGTAATAGCTACACTATCTCAGCATTCGGTCTCTTTCGTTTACTCCATTGATTGGGTTTTGTTGTTATTGGACTTATTTTATGATCTATCTCCAACACTTTGTGCTTCTCTCTGCAGTGAGTTTTGTATGCTGGTATCCATCATGCACTGTAGCATTGTCACCACTGTTGAGTTTCATATGCTGATCGTTGACATTAAATAGCACTGTAGTCAATAACTTCCTGTTCACAATATAATTCCATTTTTCAGAATATCTGATTGTCATAATAGTATCACATGGTCAATAGCATAATACTTACCTGAAATAAGTATTAACAAAAACACTTTAATGTTATCAGTGAATCAGGCCACGTCATGATGGTGTAATTATTAACAGCCAACATCATATGATCCTGTTATTCTGTCTCAGCTTCTTCTGCTGCAGTATATGTGTTTTTTGAACACACTGTCAAAGCAGTCAGAGAAAAAACTAACAAAACAATGTTGGTCAAGAGCCCAACTACATGATACAATGATCACCATAATGGTGACATACATGCTTGTTCCTCTTTCCTTCAGTGTGTCATCACTAATGCTCAATCATCACTTATTTTTCTCATTAACTCCAACACTGCTTCAGTGTTACTTTAACACTTTGTAGTGTGGACACATATGTGGCCTCATTTATAAAATGTTGTGTAGAAACTGTCCTATGTTTGATCTAAGATCATTTCTCAAGTGTCTGTACATGCGATTCCGAAAAATGAACGTACACACACACAAAAAAATGTGCGTATGCCTCTCTTTCACATGTGAAATCTATAAATCACAAATGATCTTGAAATTGTGCGCAGATGAATAGTTTCAGATCTCCGCCTTGTAAACGCCCCCTACTTAATATCATTAGCATATACAAGAGCACCATTCAACATCCAAATTCTTTACTTGAGAAAGGCAAGCGGCAAGAAAAATAATAGTGAGGCCAAAATCGGGGTCCTGTTGGAAGTAGAGGTTTGTGTTATGCTAATTTAACTTTAACACTGCATTTCTTACTTAGATTTTTTTTTTGCCTTGTTTCCAGTCCACAAATCTAAAAATTCTGAAACCAAGAAGTATTTTAGTATTTTAGTATTAAAAAAAATATATTGTCTTGCTTTCAGGAAAAAATAAGTCAAGTCAAGTCAAGTCAAGTCAAATTTATTTATATAGCGCTTTTACAATTGGTAATTGTTTCAAAGCAGCTTTACATATTAGAAGCACATAAAAAAGGGAAGTGGTTAAAAATAAGCTGTACAAACAAGCGTGGTAATATATAACATATACAAGATGGTGCTACATTAAGCCAATGTCGGCTGACTCCCAGGGGTGGAAAAAACCCCCTAGGAGAAAAACCCAGCGTGCTAACACTGGGAAAAAAGTCCTAGGAGGGAAAAAAACCCTTGGAAGATATATATAATATATGTAAATGGATATGGAGATCAAAATCTAAATTATACATTTTATTATAGAGATTAAAAATAGATTATATATAAATATATGTAAGCGGATACGGGGATTAAAAATCTGAATTATAGATGCAGCCAGAACTGGATCTGTAGGCCCATTGTCTCCTGGGCTACATTGTAGGCAGGTCCAGACACAGGTTCTCCATCTGATCTGGATACGGCCTGGATCCAGCACCCGGCAAACCTCAGGATAAGCAGAGAGACAGATATTAGCGTAGATGCCATTCTTATTCTGATGTACAGGTATATCTAGTGTTATAGGAAATGTTCTCAGTTCCGGCCGACCTAATTATTGCAGCGTAACAATCCTTTAACGGATTTGAAAAATGTTAATGTATTGATAATGTGTTATGTGTATGCAAGAGCAAAGAGATGTGTTTTTAGTCTAGATTTAAACTGACAGAGTGTGTCTGCTTCCCGAACAATGCTAGGAAGATTGTTCCAGAGTTTAGGTGCTAAATAGGAAAAGGATCTGCCGCCTTCAGTTGATTTTGATATTCTGGGTATTATCAACTGGCCTGAATTCTGAGATCGCAATAGACGTGAAGGACTATAATGCATTAAGAGCTCACTTAGGTACTGGGGAGCTAAACCATTTAGAGCTTTATAAGTAAGTAGCAAGATTTTAAAATCTATACGATGTTTAATAGGGAGCCAATGTAATGTTGACAGAACTGGGCTAATATGGTCATACTTTCTGGTTCTAGTAAGAACTCTAGCTGCCGCATTTTGGACCAACTGTAGTCTGTTTAAAAGCCGAGCAGAACAACCACCCAGTAGAGCGTTACAATAATCTAGTCTTGAGGTCATGAATGCATGAACCAACTGTTCCGCATTTGTCATTGAGAGCATATGTCGTAATTTAGATATATTTTTTAGATGGAAGAATGCGGTTTTACAGATACTAGAAACATGACTTTCAAATGAAAGATTGGTATCAAAGAGCACACCCAGGTTCCTAACTGAGGACGAAGGTTTAATGGAGCACCCGTCAAGTGTTAGAGAGTATTCAAGGTTTTTTCGTGAGGAAGTTTTTGGTCCAAAGATTAGGATATCAGTTTTTTCTGAATTTAATAATAAGAAATTTCTTGTCATCCAGTTTTTAATGTCAGCTATGCATTCTGTTAGTTTTGTGAATTTGTAGGTTTCGTCAGGGCGCGAGGAAATATAGAGCTGAGTATCGTCAGCGTAGCAGTGAAAACTAACACCATGCTTCCTAATTATCTGTCCTAAGGGGAGCATGTACAGAGTGAAAATCAACGGTCCTAGTACTGAGCCTTGTGGTACTCCATATTGAACCTGTGATCGATACGACATCTCTTCATTTACTACTACAGACTGATAACGGTCAGATAAGTACGATTTGAACCATGCCAAAGCAGTTCCACTAATGCCAATATAGTTTTCAAGTCTTTTTAAAAGAATGTTGTGATCGATAGTGTCAAAAGCAGCACTGAGATCTAATAACACTAATAGAGAAATACAGCCACGATCGGATGATAGGAGTAGATCGTTTGTAACTCTAACGAGAGCAGTCTCAGTACTATGGTATGGTCTAAATCCTGACTGGAAATCCTCACAGATTCCATTTCTTTCTAAAAAGGAGCACAGTTGTGTTGAAACTGCCTTTTCTAGTATCTTTGACAGAAAAGGTAGATTCGAGATTGGCCTGTAATTTACTAAATCTCTCGGATCTAGTTGAGGTTTTTTAATAAGAGGTTTAATAATAGCCTGCTTAAAGGTTTTTGGCACGTATCCTAGTGTTAACGATGAATTAATTATATCAAGAAGTGGACCTACGACCTCTGAAAGCATTTCTTTCAGTAGTTTAGTCGGAATTGGGTCTAACATACATGTCGTTGATTTTGATGATTTGATAAGTTTAGATAATTCTTCCTCTCCTATAGCGGCGAATGATTCTAGTTTTACCTCAGGGACACTACAGTGCACTGTCTGAAGCGAAACTGTAGACGGTTGCATGTTTTTAATTTTCTCTCTAATATTATCAATCTTGCAAGTAAAGAAGTTCATAAAGTCATTACTGCTGTGCTCTATGGAAACGTCAGCAGTTGAATCTCTGTTTCTAGTTAATTTAGCCACTGTGTCAAATAAATACCTAGGATTATGTTTGTTTTCTATTAAGAGATTTGAAAAATAAGTAGATCTAGCATTTCTTATAGCCGTTCTGTACTCAATCATTTTTTCTTTCCACGAAAGGCGAAAAACTTCTAGTTTTGTTTTCTTCCAACTACGTTCAGCTTTTCTCACAGCTCGTTTTAGAGCCCGAGTGTGCTCGTCATACCACGGCGTTGGATTAGTTTCCTTAATCTTCTTTAGATGTAAAGGAGCGACTGCATCTAATGTGCTGGAAAAGAGAGAGCCAATAGTTTCTGTTGCAGCATCGAGTTCTTCTAAGTTATCAGGTATACTAAGGCGATGAAACTGCTCGGGGAGATTATTTATAAAGTAATCTTTAGTGGTAGACGTGATGGTTCTACAATATTTATGGCTGGGTGGTGGTTTTGTAGCCTTGGCTAATTGTATTATACACAAGACTAAATAATGATCTGATATATCATCGCTCTGCTGTAGAATTTCAACAGCATCAATATCAATTCCATGCGACAGTATTAGATCTAGGGTATGATTACGATAATGAGTGGGTCCTGACACGTGTTGTCTAACTCCAATAGAGTTTAAAATGTCTGCAAATGCCAATCCAAATGCGTCTTTGTTATTATCTACATGGATATTAAAATCACCAACAACAAGGACTTTATCCGCAGCTAGTACTAACTCTGATAGAAAATCAGCAAATTCTTTGATAAAGTCAGTATGGTGCCCTGGTGGCCTGTATACAGTAGCCAGCACAAATGTCAACTTACATAATGTTACATAAAGCACCATCACTTCAAAGGAATTATATTTGAAATTCTTTTGAATGATTCTGAATATATTACTATAAATTACAGCAACACCTCCCCCTTTGCCTTTCTGTCGAGGATTGTGTCGATAATCATAACCTTGAGGACTAGATTCATTTAAAGTAATGTAATCGTCTGGTTTTAGCCAGGTTTCTGTCAAACACAGCAAGTCTAGTTTATTGTCTGTGATAATTTCATTTACAATAAGTGCTTTTGAAGAAATAGATCTAATATTCAGTAACCCAAGCTTTATCATTTGTTTATCTGATTTATCTGTGATTTTCATTTTTTGAACATCAATTAAATTTTTACCCTTAAAAGGTTTCGGAAATTTTTTGTATTTACTAGTTCGAGGTACAGACACAGTCTCTATGTGATAATATCTAGGTGAAAGTGTTTCTATGTGCTGTGAATTATCTGAGTTCTGTGACGTGAGGCGGCTAGCAGACGGTCGGTTTAGCCAGTTTGTCTGCGTCCTGATCTGGGCCCTGGTTTGTCATGTTTCAGCTCTACGACTATTTGCCAAATTTCTAGATAGAAGAGCAGCACCATCCCGGGAGGGATGAATACCATCTCTTTTCAACAGATCAGGTCTGCCCCAAAAGCTTTTCCAATTGTCTAAAGTCAAAATTAAGTGAGTTTTTCCTTACAACAAGCAAAATAATCTACCAATGGGCTAAGCAATCTTGTTTTCGGTTTGAAAATTCGTCTGCTCAGACCCTGACATGGCGGTAAGTACTTTTCCAAGTCAAAGACCATTTTTATAAATATGAACTTTGCTGCAGATTGCAGCATACGCACACTCTAAGATCAAATTTGTGCATACTCACGCTTTATAAATGAGGCCCCTGAACACTGTGTGGTGTTAATAAAACATTAACACCGCATTTTGCTGGGATTTTGCTGTGTATCATCCAACATTAAGCCATTTTAAGCCAGAAAGTTAGAGACCCTTAATATTTAAAGGACGTTCAAAGAACGTTGTTTAATGAATGTTTTCATCATATACTAATGAGAATATGTTGTGATTTCATGAACATTGTTTTGAAAGTGTTTAATTCTAACACTTGGATAACCTTTACACAAGAAAAAAGTCAGGAACAATAACTATGGGACAGAGTACAAAACTTTGCCACATTCGTAAGATGTTCTTTTAAAATAGCACACAAAAACATATTAATTTGAAGTTAATTGTCATTCTAATGTTTTAAGGATGTTCCAAGAATGTAGTTCTTAGAATGTTTCCCAACATTATGAGAACATTTAAAAAACCTTCTACAAACAATGTATAAATAACGTTTTTGTTCTAATCTTTTGAGAACATTATTGAAGACCAGATAACATTGAACAAACATTCTATTAATGTTACTGGAAGAATGTTTGTTAATTACTTTGAGAGAACCTTGCCAGAAAGCCAAAGTTATGAGAACATTTCCTGTTAGCTGGGCTGCCACTCAGGCTCATCATCGCATCACAATGCAGAGCAATGATTCTGCCAGCATCCTACTTCACAGCCTCAGAGTTCAGAGAGACACCATGCTGCTTAGGACACTCAAGTTTTCAACCTCATCAGTGGCAGTTGCTAAGGGGTCCATGTCAGCACCCCCTCACTTCCACTAAAAGTCGAACACTTGGGCCAGTAGTGGATCACTACAAACTGAAGTTCCAGGAGTTCTGACATATTTGGCAACATTTTGGATTCAGGAAAGGCAGCCTCCACATTAAAGGTATATGTTGTGACCATTTCTGCGTATCATGTACCAATTAATGGTTCATCTCTTGGTTCACATCTTATTTGTAGTTTTTTTAAAAGGTGTGAGACCGTTAAGGCCAGCTCGTAACCTTCTTTTCCTGGGTGAGATTTACCACTTGTACTTGTCTGTTTGCCACCATTTGAGCCTTTGCAAGCAGCTGACAATAAATGGGTATTTTTGAAAAAAGCTCATTTTGTTGGGCATCACTTCTGCTAAGCTTGTTTGTGAGTTACATGCATTGCCTGTTAGTGAGTTATGCATACATTGGTTGCCAGATGATTCTGGCGTTGTGCTTCGACCAAATCAATCTTTGCTTCCTCAGTTTGCAAATCATTCAGTTAATTTGGCTGCTTTTCAGTCTGCATCTCAATCAGATCAGTGGCGGTGTCCAGAAAAGGGCCACTATATCAAAGCAAAGATTATCAAAGATTGTGGAGGTGATCACTATGGTGTTAAAGAGAGACCAAAAGCCTCTGCCAGGAGATATTTCTTGTCATTCCACTAGGACTGTGTCTAAATCTTGGGCTGCTTTAAGAGGAGTTTCTATGGTCTTAGCAGCTGATACTTGGGGTTCTCCCTGTACTTTTGCCTGCTTCTACAAGTTAAACGTTGCCACACCTTATGCAGTCAGTTCAGCAGTTCTTCAGGAGCAACCTTGACTCCAAGTCAGTGGTCAGTGGCATTTTTCATGACAATGTTGGTAGGAGTCAACATTGTCACTCAGAATGAGTGAGAAAGGTGTACTGAGACTGAATGCTGAGCTATTACCCTCTAGGCTCAGCCAATGTTGCTACATGACTTTGTTGGTCTGTTATCTCGACCGATCTAGCTGGCTCTGTGATAATCCACTAGTGCTTAAGCACCACTTCTGGTGGTTAGGAGGAATGAAACAGAACCATAGTTACTTATGTAAGTGTCATTGGTTTAATCATTTGCTGTGCTGTGCCTCACTTTGTTGACTTGTGTCTTTGTTCTAGCCTTTTCATGCCTTGTCTGTGCTGTGTGTCTTGTGTGTTCTAGTGCTCTTCCCAGTCCTGCCCTGCCTGAGGTTCCTTTGCTTGCCGTTTCTCCTGAGATTCTACACAGTAACTGAGCTCTCTGTACACCTGTTGTGATTGGCCTGTCTCCTACCCTCTCTCTGGTTGTCAGGGTGGTCTGTCCCTGTCATTACCTACTGCCCGTTCCTGCCTATGTCACCCAGTCAACACTTCAGACTGTCTTCTCCTTGGGAGCTGATTCCCAGAGACATCCTTAGTCTGGCTCTCTCTCATCCCTTTGACCTCTCCCTGCTTGTTGGAGTCAGGGTCAGGACTTGGCGGCCCACTGCTTTTGTCTTAAGTGTCTGTCAAGTCAAGTCACCTTTATCTATATAGCACTTTTTACAATGCACATTGTGTCAAAGCAGCTTTACATTGATAACTGGTATATAATTTTGGCTGCACAGCAGCTCTTAAAGAAAATGGTGTCATTGTCCAGCTTAAGTAAATTCAGTATTGATTCATTCCATCGTAAACATCAATAATTACTTAATTTATCTATATATTAGCGCTGGAGAAAACAGTGATGTCATCATCCAGCTCAGTTCAGTTTGCATACAACAAAAACAATGTTGTTTTTTTTTTTTGTTGAATATCAAGTGTGCTCAATTAAGCAAGCCAAAGGTGACAAGGAACCCAAACTCCATCAGGTGACGTCACATGACAAACAGGTGATAATAATGGAGAAAAAATACCTCTGGAGAAACCAGGCCCAGTCGGTTCAACAGCCCAACAGCGAACAGTGCATGATTATGATTTAGGCAGAATTACAAGTCATAAGTCCGATTGGGATTGCAACAGTCAACATATTTGGTCAAGTTCCATCTAGTTGAAGATTGTATTTATCAATAAAGTCTGTCAATAAAGTCATTATAATAAAGTTGCTAGAAATGACCATGAAAATGTTTGTAGTTTCAAGAAAAGTCAAATACCCCATAAACAGAAGCAGACAAACATTTCCACTTTCATTGTCTAACACTTCATTTACCACCTTCAGAATATCTCTCTACAATTTTTATACAAAATGTTATTTCTAATAAGTTTACTGTTGAAAGTTAAAACACATTTTTCCTATTACAGGGTTCAGACTTTGGAGTAAAGATCAGCTGCAGCAGAATATTTCCACCCATTCCCAAATTAATACAAGATTCAATGTCACAGCTTCAGACTCTATTCAGGACAAATCTAAAATACTAAATATTGACGGTGGTCTCAAACTGAGTCTTTTAGGTGATCTCATCCATGTTAGTGGAGCAGCAAAATATCTCAAAGACACCAAGACGTCTTTCAAACAGCAGAGACTGACGCTACATTATCATTCAACCAGCAGGTTTGAAGAACTGACCATGAATCATTTGCCTTCTGGAAATACTGCTGAGGATGGTGATACAGCAACACATGTTGTGACAGCAGTGCTGTATGGAGCAGATGCCTGCTTTGTGTTTGATAGGGAGGTTACCTCAGATGAGGACAAAAAAACAGTAAAAGGAGAGGTAAAAGTGGCTCTTGAGAAACTGCAGGGCATCGTTTCAGTAGATGCAAACGCTGATCTAAGTGTGAATCACAATCAGAAAACTGCAGTTCAAAAATTCATTTGTACATTTTATGGTGACTTCCAGCTACCATCTAACCCAACCTCTTTTGAAGATGCATTGAAGGTTTTTGCTGATCTTCCAAAACTGCTGAAAGAAAACCAAGAGCTGGCGGTTCCACTGAGAGTTTGGCTTTATCCTTTGGACAAACTTTACTCAAGACCTTCAAAACTTCATAGAGACATCAGCATGGATCTAACCATGGAGATTGAATCAGTGATCGAGAGTTTAAATACAACAGAGATGAAATGCAGTGACCTTCTGAAAGACTCTCCTGCTCTGACATTTGCTGCATTTCATGATAAAATTCTACAAATGAAGCACAACTGCTATAAATACAAGTTGAGACTCGTGAAGACACTCGGCTCTCTGCTGCCAAACATCCGTGGAGACAAGATGAAGGAAACTGCACTGAATGACCTTCTACAAGAACATGATGAATCTCCATTCAGAGGACATGACCTTGCAGAATGGCTAAAAGAGAGAGAAAAAGAGTCTAATATCATTAAATCAGTCCTCAGACAGCTGAAGGATGCTGGTGCACAGGTAGAAGTCAACCTAGATTCCATCTTAATGGATCTGGAAGTTGGATATATAGTTAGCTACACTTTCACATCACTGGACTTTAACATTTCACATCGGACAGATGTGCTCCTTAAACAAAAGGCATATCTGAGTTCTTCAACAAAAGGATAAACTGATGAGAAGAGCATTCTCATGAGATTCAACAGGCCATGAGAAGCAACTTAAATATATTTAAGAACTTGATTGATTCAAAAGACCGTGAACCAGCCAAGTTTATTGTTTCCTCAAAGGAAATGGTGAATAATCCAGGTTCTTGCATTCTCCTGTATGAAAATGGATGTAATGAAGCTGTGTGCTTCACCTCTCCATCCAAACCAGTCTGTCCAATCACTGAAGAGGTCAAAGGTGATGGTGTGATTTTGAAGGTTCCTCCATCATGTCCTGCTACAGTGGAGCTCAGATTACTGTATAAAGCGAAGCAGGACACTGTCTGGACATCTGTACGGGTGCTCAAGGGTCAAGACACAGTTACTCTGACTGATCTGAGAGAAGAAACTGAGTATGAGATCAAATGTGCAGCGGTGGGAAAACTTAATTACACTGTGGACAGTGATGTCATCAATCTAAGAGTCATTGAGAAGAAGATCATCATGGCAACAGATTCTGTAATTGAAAATCTGAGTTTCACTGAAAACAAGTGCAGTAAACTTTTGCAAGACACCAGGACAAACGCATTTAGTGCATGTCACAAGAAGATTGAAGATATGAGGAGGTACTGCCAAATGTACAGACAAGATTTCGATAAGACAATTAATTCACTGATCCGATCAGTTCAAGCCTGTGAAGAAGAAACTTGTGGTTTGACCAATCTTCTACAAGCTCACGAGGAGTCTCCATTTAACACACATGATCTTAAGGAGTGGATTAGAGAGAAAGAGAAAGAATTAAACACAGTGGGGGAGTTTCTTCAACAATTACTGGACTTTGGAGCTGAGGTGAATACAAGCTTAGATGCAGTTTTGTCAGATATTAAGGTGGAGAATGTGGTTTGCTACATGTTTAGTTCTCTTGAGCAGCCAGACAAGTTGCTCTCTGAACAAGAAAATTACTTGAAATCTCAAACAACGTTAAAGAATCCAGGAACATCTCCTCATGTATTTACATGGCTCACTGGAAACATCAGGGGAAAAATGAGAAAACATTTAATAATGTTTAAGGAGCTGATGACGTCACACGACAGTCAATCCACTAAATTTATCGTCTCCTCTAAGGAAATGGAGAATAATCCTGGATCCTGCATTCTCCTGTATGAGCATGGATGTGATGAAGCTGTTTGCTTTACTCCTCCACCACAGCCAGTCTGTCCAATCATTGAAGAGGTCAAAGGTGACATTGTGGTTCTGAAAGTTCCTCCATCATGTCCTGCTACAGTGGAGCTCAGATTACTGTATAAACCAAAGCAGGACACAGTCTGGAGATCTGAACCTGTGCTGAAGGATCAACACACAGTTACTCTGACTGATCTGAGAGCAGGAACTGGGTATGAGATCAAATGTGCAGCGGTGGGGAAACTCAACTACACCGTAGACAGTGACGTGATCAGAGTCATCACAAAGGTATGATGATCATCATCCATCCAATACTTTATAGATAACTTTTCCACTTATTGCAGGTTTCATCATTTAATCAGTTGTTAATTAGAATCACATGTGTCTTTCAGCAAAGTACAAGGAACCAAAGAGTTAAGGGTGAGTAATATATTTCCGACCTAAAATTTTAGAACTTTTTATCTGTTTGACCAAAAACCAAAAGATGTTAAACTAAATGCTGTAAATATGTGCATTATAGCTTATACTTTCCACTAAAATATATTTGTCTCAACAAATTGTGCAGAGCAGTTAATTAAGGATCATTTATACAATGAACTCATTTAGTCCTGCGGTGAGCTGTAGGACCATAATAGGGGCTTTTGCACCGGAGGAACCTTTTCATAGTTCCTAGAACTATTGGCTGAAGTACCCGGATATTGCCGTGTTCGCACCGCAGGAACTAGGAACGATTTTAGTTCTAGTAACTCCTTTTGGGGGAACTAAATTAGATCCTACTTCAGAGTAGGGTCTAAACCAGCTCTATAGGAACTATCAGTGACGTGAGTGTACGTTGATTGGTCAAACGCATGTCAATAGGAGATTTCGTCTCTTATAGCCCCACTTTTTGCTCTTTCAGTCGCGTAGATTATGCATTTACATTCCATTCTCCATTATCATGAAGCCCACGGCACACAACAAACAGATCCAATCATGGCATCCTCTATTCACCATTTTTTAATGTTTGTAAATGCTGTGCTTAAAGACACCACTGTCGGCCGCTTCGCAGTTCCTATTCCCAGTGCGAATACAACCAGAAACACGGCCTGGTGGAGAAATTAGTTCTCGGGGAACTATCCTAGTGGCTAGTTCCTATAACTAAGTTCCTTGAACTATTCAGTGTGAAAGCTCTTAATGATGCAGCATCAACATTTTATGCGTTATTTCATCAGGTAGACGTCTACATTTTAACAACCTATTCTACAGAGCAACAGGCGGATCATTAAAACAAACAGGAATGTGATCAGTGCAGTGTAAATGCTAATGAGTTCAGATCTGGCCACTAAAAAGAAAAAAGGGAATTAAAAAATAATAAAATATTGGTTCTGCAAATTGGTTTATGAGACATGTATACAAATAATCTGCAATGTTTGTAAAAAATCAATATCAGTTGATCCCTAGCCATGAAATCAGATGTACATGTTTAAAAAGGTATAAACAGCTGTCTGTCTTGGCTGAAAAGATCAACCATAAATGTTATTATCAGGTGTAAACAGAGAGGAGAGAGAGGAATTTGAAAAAGAGAAGGAGGAGATGAAGAAGAAGAAGATTTATGTTGAAACAGAAGATTCAGTTCAGGTGACTGTTCAGAGAACTGATTCATGTTCTTCATTGTTTGTCACTACAATAAAGGGATAATTTACCCAAAAATTAAAATAATATCAGTAATTACTCACCCTCATGTCATTCTACACCAGTAAGAACTTCGATCATCTTCAGAACACAAATTAAGGTATTTTTGATTAAATCCAATGGCTCAGTGAGGCCTCTATTGCCAGCAATGTCACTGAACTTCTCAAAATCCAGAAAGGTACTAAAAACATATTTAAAACAGTTCATGTGACTACAATGGTTCTACCTTAATATTATAAAGCAACGAGAATACTTTTTGTGCACCAAAAAACAAAATAACGACTTTTCAACAATATCTAGTGTTGGCCGATTTTAAAACACAATCTTTTGTTTCGAATCAGTTATTCGGAGCGCCAAAGTCACATGATGTCATCAGTTTGGCAGTTTGACATGCGATCTGAAATGCTGATTCGAAACAAAAGATTTGAAGCAGTGTTTTGAAATCGGCCACCCTGAACCATCAGATTTTATCAAAAATATCTTAATTTGTGTTCTGAAGATGAACGAAGGTCGTATGGGTGTGGAACAACATGAGGGTAATTAATGACAGAATTTTCATTTTTGGGTGAACTAACCCTTTAATCTAGTATTATATCCCATTAGGGGAATCTGATTGTAATATTCTGGTGAACTGCAGTTAAACTGAAAGGGTTTTGATTGAATGCTCAGAAAATAAGATTGATTATGTGAATGACTTTCCTCATGATCCATATAAATGACTCGAAAATGTAAGAAAGGTCAGAAGAAATGACAGTTTATGTCAGTAATGCAAACAATGAATAAAATAAATGTATTATCGCTATAAATAATAATAATATATCTTTGCTTTAAATGATTGTGAATTATTGTCTATTAAACAGGGAGAAAAAAAGGACATTGGAATAGCAGAAGTCAGAGCAGATCAACACTTACAACAGGAAGACAATGAAAAAATGGAAAATCTGTTTCACAAACTTCATCTTGAAGCCAAGTGTCACAATAAACTGAAAGTCAATGATGTTCTTCAGTTAACTTCACATTCATTAAAATCAAGTGTTTCTTGTTCTGAAGAGCTGATTCAGACTTTCATACAAAAACTACTGTTGATGAACTACAGAGCAAGATACATCAATGTTAAAGAGAACAATGAAGAAGATCGCACTCAACAAAAAAACAAGTCGTCTGAAGACGAGAGTGATATTTTACATGAAATACCTTTGTCTAACAAAGGAACAAGCCAATCTGAGCGAATCCACCCGATGGATGTTCAGATGGCCGTGTTTCATTGTGCTGATGGTTTCCTGAAGCAGCTGATGGTCACTAAACTGTCCCAGTGTCAGTACGCTCTGCCTCTGCTTGTTCCTGATCCATTCACACAACAGATTGAGTTTCCTCTCTGGACATTCAGACAAATCACCAAGAGCTGGAAGATCAGAAACACCAACAATGAAACTATCAGTCAAATCCAGCCGGTCTACAAGGCAGAAACTCCAATGGTGTTTTTCTTCAGGTTTGGCTCTGTGTCTTCATCCAAGTCTGAGCTGATGAACAGTCTGATCAATGAGAAACACAACACGTTCTTCCACAGGAACTGCCCAGGCAGCAGCAGAACCAGAGTCCTGATGGATGGAGTGGTGGAGATCGCCTGGTTCTGCCCCTCTGGATCATATGATGATAAATTCACTGACTGTGTTGCGTTCTGTAATCTACATGGTGATGCAGGAGACCATGAGAAACAGCTGCAGATCCTCACTGAAATGGCCACAGTCAATGTTGTTCTTCTACAACAACTGGACAGAAATGACAAAAGTGTTGCAATAATACAAAACATGTACAGGAATAGAAAGCCATTTATTTGTCTTTTTTCTGACGATGATTCGACTGTATTTGATACGAAGAAAGGGAAATTCAAAATCAGTTTTAAAGACAGAAATCAGTCGGATGTATCTGAAGAACTCAGAAGAGCTATAAATGATTGTCTCTCAGAATCATCTTCCACTCTCAGACTTGAAGATGTGTCCAAACACTCAGACATCAGAGTAGATGAGGAAGATGATGAAGACTGCAGGAGAGGAAGAGAAGCAGCACAGCAGATGATGAGTTTACTGGAGAAGAAAAATCTGACAGAAATCAAAGAATCATTTCTGCCCTGTCAGGGGAAACTGTGGCATCAGTGGAGTCAGAAGAACAAAGAACTACATCGACCTCGAGCACATGACATAGAAATGGACATCAGTAGAAAACAAACAGAGATGAAGAAAATCCGTGAACAACAGCATGAATCTGACATCAGTGAGTTCATGAAATTCTTCATAAAACAAATGAACTCACATGCTGAACATGAGAAATTGTTTTTCATCAAATGGCTTAGAATCCTGCTGGATGAATATATCTCAGCTGACCTTTATTCTCTACATCGTAAGTATAATGAAAAATGGTCAGCAGTCTTAAAAATGAAAGAGAATCATGATGAATCTGAACATCTCAAAGCTGAACAAATGGAACTTGAGAGAATATCTGAGGAACTTCAAACTGCAACCTTTGGTTTGGAGCACATCATGCAGGAGATCAGTCAGATCTATGAATCATGTGAATCTGTGCAGAAGAACAAGAAAGATCTTCAGTTTGACTTCTCTTCTCTCTCGAGTCTTGCAGCAAAGATGATGATCTCTGGATTTCCACTAGAGCTGATGGATGGAGATGCTGCTCATGTTCCTGTGATCTGGATCTCTGCTGTTCTAGATGAACTCATCCAGAAACTGGGAGACCAGAGAGTCTTTGTGCTGTCAGTTTTAGGGCTTCAGAGCTCTGGGAAATCCACCATGCTGAATGCCATGTTTGGACTCCAGTTTGCCGTCAGTGCTGGCAGGTGCACCAGAGGAGCTTTCATGCAGCTGGTCAAAGTGTCAGAAGAGATGAAAACACAGATGAACTTTGACTATATTCTGGTTGTTGATACTGAGGGTCTTCGTGCTCTAGAACTGGCTGGAAGATCAACAAGAGATCATGACAATGAATTGGCCACATTTGTTGTTGGTCTTGCAAATCTGACATTAATCAACATCTTTGGAGAAAACCCATCTGAGATGCAGGACATTCTTCAGATTGTTGTTCAGGCCTTCCTGAGGATGAAGAAGGTCAAACTGAATCCCAGCTGTGTGTTTGTGCATCAGAACGTCTCAGACGTCACAGCTGGAGAGAAAAACTTGGAGGGAAGGAGATGACTGCAGGAGAGACTGGATGACATGACTAAACTCGCTGCTGAAGAAGTAGTTTATGATGCAGGATGTTTCAGTGATGTCATTGAATTTGATGTTCAGAATGATGTGAAGTATTTTGCTCAGCTTTGGGAGGGAAGCCCACCGATGGCACCACCAAACCCAAAGTACTGTGAGAATATTCAAGAACTAAAGGAAACCATTATGTCTCATGCCTCAAAATCACATGGAATGATGCTGACACACTTAAAAGATCATATTAAAGATTTCTGGGAAGCTTTACTGAATGAACGATTCGTCTTCAGCTTCAGAAATTCTCTGGAAATTTCAGCCTACAGGAAACTGGAGACCGAATACAGCAAGTGGTCCTGGAGTCTCCGCAGTGCCATGATAGAAAAAGAGAACAAACTACACAACAATATAGAAAATGAAGCAATCCATGAGGTTGATGAAACTGATCTTCAAACAGAACTGAAGAAGACAAGTGAAGAAGTGGAGAAATCAATGTCTGAATTCTTTGAGAAAGACACATATGCTGATATACTGATTCAGTGGAAAACATCATTTGAAACAAAAATCAAAGAGATTCAGGAAAACATTGTGAGAGAAACAAAAAGGAAATTAAATGAGATTCTTCAGCAGTGAGACCTGAAGAAAAAGACTGATGATCAGAGGACACATCATGAAAACACTCTCTATGAAAAGACCAAAGAACTTGCCTTAAAACTCAAAGACAAAACAAATGATGAAGAAACACTGAAGAAAGTGTTTGATTTGTTTTGGGGACACAGTGTGGATATGATGATCAGAGACACTCCTGTAATTACAGACACTGACATAATGAGAGATGTGAAAGAGATCCTCCGTGACATGTATGAAAATGCGCCTGTAGAAGAGAGGAAGATGAAGATGAAGGGCATTTTCCCTGTGAATAGTTATGCAGATTATGTACAGTTAAAGAAAACCAGTGGATCTACAGGATCTTTCACAAATGCCTACAGATCAGCTAAAGATACGTTTGGTTACAGTCTCTCTAAAGAGGAGGAAACCCAAATTAGATCATTAGTCACAGATGTTGCTCAGCAGACAGACAAAATGATTCAGTCATTTAACATTTCAAAGATGGGCTACAACATCAGCTACATTCAACAACTCACAGGTTACATCAAGAGGAGAGTAACAGAACATGAGGAAGGACCTGTGAATTATGAGTTTGAGAAAACATTCTTCATGGATTTGGTTTATTCCATCTGTAAGAAGGCAAAAAAGATGATCACTGACCAACACAGACTGTTTAGGAAAGCAAAATTTGTTAAGAAGAAGAGAGAAGAGTTCTATAGTATTTTCCAGAAATACTGTCATGGAGCAACATCGGCTGCCATTTTTGGAGAAATCATCTGTCAGAAACTGAAAGAGCCCATTGAGCAGAGTGTCTACAAGAAGACTGCCAGAGATCTGACGGATGAAATCAGATCAAACTGTGAATCACTGAATGGAAACAGATCAAACCTGGAGAAACGCATCCTGAAGACACTGGCAGAAGAGGAAGATTTCGACAAATACATGAACTACATTCATAATCCCAAAGATCACTTCAAGAGTTTCATCAAACATCAAGTCAGTCAGTACATCACTGATAAGTTCTTTGTCAATGTTTTATCCAAGATTAAGGAGAACATTGAACTCCTGCAGCAGAAGATCATGAAAGCAGCACATGAATCTACTGAACATGTTCAAGTGAACAGAGGAGATGTTGGTTTGTGGTTGAAGAGTTTCACACAGAAGCTCTCAGGTGAGCTGATCTTCGGTGAAAAAAACCTCAGTGGAGTGAAACATGATGATGTTGATGATATCAACCTCCTAGAAGATGTGATAAGACAAGAACTTCCTGCTGTAATGTCTGACATCAGCAGTAGATTTGACAATAGGACTTTACTAGTAAATCTAGACTATAAGTTCAGGCCAGACAAGCTTCTGATTGATCACTTCTGTCAGTGCTGTTGGGTTCAGTGTCCGTTCTGTGGAGCCACCTGCACCAACACCATAGGAAACCATGATGGAGATCACAGTGCTCCTTTCCATAGAGTGAGGGGAATTAATGGCACACATTACCGTTCAATAAAGAATCTCTGTGCTGATATTTGCACAAATTTAGTGGCAAGCGATCAGTATTTTTATACACCAGATGTAAGGTTTCCATATAGAGATTACAGAAGAGCAGGAGGAGTTTATGCAGACTGGAGCATCACCTCTGATCTCTCTGAACTGCCCTACTGGAAGTGGTTTGTGTGCAGATTCAAGAAAGATCTGAAAAAATACTACAGTAAAACATTTAAGGCGAGTGGTAAGATCCCAGATGAATGGAGAAAATACTCGAAAAAGGAAGCTATTAAGAGTTTGGATCAATATATGTAATGGCGCAGATAAAGAGTAAGACTCTTACATCTCATTTAAGATTCTTCTCAAATCACAGTCAGAAATGAGTTTCTATTACATTCATCAGTGTGACTCTTGAGCTTATCTACACCTTCATCAAATACACTAGAAGAGGATTAAAGACAAGATTTAATTCCACATACAAGTATCAGGATTTTTTTTTCAGGAGAATGTGACCTCAGACAGGTTCACAAAGTATGTGTTTTATGACTGAGATGCATTACATGTTCTGTAGGAAATGCAGGCTTGTAGTCTGTGTCTGACTCTGACATACATTATCTCAAAAATTGACTACTTGCCAAGTTGTGTTCAAAAACCACAATAAGCTCAAAAGGATTTCCTGTGTAACTGGCAAGAATGCAGTTACCAAAGGTGCACTTTGCTCTCGAGTGTCTGCAAGAAAGCTTTTTGACACCAAAAATGTGCCAAATAGGTCTTAAAATATCTTAAACATTTTGCAAATATGAAAGGCACATTCCAGAACCTTCTAATCACGTAGGTACAACCTATGTCTAATTTTTTCCCATGTGTAGCAGAACTTAAGACTTCATGCATTCTGTATAGACCTTACTTCCTTACCTTACTTATTTTTTACTATACTTCACATTTCATCATTTTGATACAGTATTATATTTAGATGGACTTAGTCATATTTTAAAATTAGTATTTAGATTCATGCATTTAAGTTTATTTCTTACTGAACCTTTTATTTTTACTTAATTCAGTTACTTGTTTTTACATTATTTTATTTTATTCTTATCAGACTTAATTGTTATTCTCAATTTACTTTTGTTTATTAAAATATGCTTTTTCCTTATATTCCAGTTTGCTTCTGTCATCATTTCATATCTGCCTGTATCACATTGCATCAAGTTTTTATGCATTGCATATTCACATTTAACTTACTGTAGGATTATTCCTGAACGAAGCCCACCAAATTAACCCAACTCCACATCCCAAAGATCAAAGAGATCCAACTCCCCCCACTGAACCATTTGTGAGCCATAAAGTTGAACCTGGGGACTAAAATTCTTTCTTTGTATATTGATTACAGGTAAATTCTTAGGAAAATCTACCTCAATTACAGAAAAATATGTACTGTTTGGTATGGTTGTGATGGATGAATGCTTTCCAGTATTTTGGTGCAAAAATGATTTATGTAAGATGTACGACTTTTGAACTAGCTAAGTTAATTTCTCAAAGTTCTGACCAAAATCCTTAAAAGTTTGATAACAAAGGACTGTAAGGACATTATGCTAATTAAGTACAAGAACAGGAGAATTGGGCGTAGGACCCACCCCAAACCATATCTGATTGGCTAAAACACTTGGAAAGGCAGAACCAACAAACTGTTCAAAACCCAAAACCACGCATTGTGTTTTTGCTTTTGCCTTTGCTTGTGCTTTTTCGCCTTGGCCTTCGCTGAGTCGGTGGACTGACCATCGTCCTGCCTACAAGCTAAACCTCTTCAAGAACTCACTCAACCCCCCGCAAGAACCTTCGTTGAACTTCGCAGAAGAAGACTCGCTCAAAGTCTTTTGGTTCCAGCAACTCCTCAAGACGACGAGAGAAATCCACGCAGCAATGCGTAATCCTGCAACCACTCATGAAGATTCCATTTCCTACAAAGCCAACTATTTCCCCACGGAACACCGTCCTTTAGAACTCTTGACCAAGCAGCACCGCAAAGATTCCTTTGGAACACGTTCTTACAGGAGCATCTAACGCAAGTAACACAGGTCTCCTAAATTTGCTGAGCTTCTGCAATTTTTATTAAGCAAATGAAACTGTGGTTGAATTGCTAGTATATTAATTCTCTGAGGTTATGGTCAAAGAATATTGTTAAAGCTAGACAATTGGGGAATAAATTCACCTCCCGATAACAATCTCACAATTTCCCTGTAACTGAATGAATGAGTGTGTGCGAGTGTGTGTGTGTGTGTGTGTGTGTGTATGTGTGTGTGTGTTTGTTAGATTAGTTTGTGTGTATTAGATTAGTTCAAATAAAGTCTTGTTTGATTTTTCACATTTACAAGTGTCTTGTACTGTGCTTGCCAAATTACTGCCTTAAACTAAAGATTGTGCTACCTTGCTCATATCAGTAATCATAAATTTATATTATTACCATTGGCCACAGGGTAATATTTTGTCCAGAATTGGTAAAATACTTAAACCTCAATTTTTCGTTGGGCGAATAATTGATAAAGTGTTAAATAAAAATTCTGAATAATTTACAGTTAATTCGGTTCTTATTCACTGTAATTTAATTACCTTTGAGTTATAATTGATCAAGTTCATTCTTACATTACCTATCAAAAAAGTATTTAGGTGATAATTAATTACACAGAATATTGTTACGTCCCCATTAGTTAGAGTCAGAGTAGCTCTTGCAAGACAAGTAAATACCTCCCTAAGTGTATTAATGTGATGTAACCAATCAGGAGATTAAATGACCAAATCATCTACAATTTAGCACATCAGCTAGGCACACATTTACTAGCTGCGTGAACATAGCAGGAGCATTTATCATCCCAAACGTCATTACAGTGTTCTGTAGAAAGTAATCAGATGTCACAAAGTCTGAGATATCAAAGGGTGTAGGTGTTAAAGGAACCTGTCAATATCAACATCCCTTTAGTAAGTACAGTTTAGTGACATATTTTGCTGAACCAACATTATCTATACAGTCTTTGATTCTTGGAAATGGATAGCAGTCAGGTAGAGTAACAGAATTCACCCTCCTGTAATCCTGTAACATTATTTTTAACAATAACTGGATATAAGAATATAACAATTCAGTGCATAAATTTCCATACTTGAGCACCCCACAAACAGTGTTGTGGGTAACGCGTTACAAAGTAACGCGTTAGAGTACTCTAATTACTTTTTTCCTGAAATGTGTAACTTAACGCGTTAGTTTCGTGCGTAAGTAATCAGTAACTTCGTTATTTTTAAAAAAAAGTAATCCGTTATTTTAAGGAAAGGAAAATCCCGACTGCAGCCTGCTTTTTGTCAGACAGTAGGCCTAGGTCTACTGTGCCACCTGCGGATGTATCAGCGGAGCCGAAGCTCTGTGATCGTAAAGTCAATGGCTGTGATATGTCTGTGCCCTGCGCCTGACCCGGTGTGTTTGTGGTTTTTTTTTTTTTCGAACTCCCGGCAAGATGGCAGAGAGGACAGCGTTTGGTTTATGGAAGTACGCACATTATTTTCAATTTGTCAACGAAAAAGAAAAGAACATAACGGTAAAATGCACACTCTGCGTTGGTGAAAAGCTTCTGCCGACCGCCAAAAAATTCTACCTCAAATTTAAAAAAACATCTCGCATCCAAACATCCAAACCGAATTTAGGCTTGTGACTGTGAGTGACACTTTAATAATAATTAGTTCGGCTATTAAGCGATTTGTCATTTGCCTGTGTGGCAGTGAAGGATTTAATTCGGTTTGTTATCATTTTTGTTTGACAGGCAGCTGTTAATTTCTGTTAGATCGTTGGCTGGCTGGTTGTTCATCATTTCTAAATGGATTTAAATCTGCAAGCCTGTTTAAGGTTGTGTTTACAAGTAAGCATACTTGTACTTTGATAACTGCATTATTTAAAGAAAAAAATCAGGAGTTATCTTGTGGTGCTCATAATATACAGTAGCCTAGGCTACCCGGGCTGGGTAGGTGCGAATTTTGATTAATAATATGTTCTGTGATAATAAATAAATAAAACACCATGTGGAATAGCCTATTGCTGACTGTCTTTCCTGTTATTGTTATCCTGCAGTGTTAATTTAGTCGGATGACTGACGTTATTCATTGTCGGGAGTCACGACTTCTAGGTGCATTTAAAGGGGCCGGGGGCTGTGTCTGTCATGTGTGAGCCGCTGCAAACGGCTTTTAATTTTTGGTAACGCATGAGTACTCTAACGCGTTACTTTTATGAATAGGTAACGCTGTATCATAACTGATTACTTTTAATTGATGGTAACGTTGTAACCTAACTAACTACTTTCCAAAGTAACTATACCCAACACTGCCCACAAACATATACATTTACCATTCAGTTCAGACAACATTCCTACAATCAAAACGACTTGTCTCAATAAGAAACTTGTGGACTCTCCTGCTGGTGCACAATTGACTCAACAAAGGCAGATTTTGTATTTTACCTTGGAGATGAGCGCAACTCTGGCATCACCAGTGTATCTTTCATACATTTCTCATGTGGCAAAATGGCGGACACACCACTGGAAAGCATGATTTTCATAGTAAATTTTTCTTGTTGCTTATTTTGGTAAACATTCATGTTAACGTGCAAACTAGTATGCTCACACTGTAATTACTATGGTTATCATTAGGAACCAGCGACCTCTCCTGGTTGAGGTTAGAATTAACATCCTAATCTGAAAGCAATCTTTACATGACTCGCTTTGCAAATACATGACTCACATTACTTAATTTCGATTAAATTTATACTTTAAAGTTCATAAAAAGTTGTTCATTTGTGAAGAACAAAACATGTAAGAAAGATAAACTTTTGTTGATCAAAGAGCTTATTTTCTTCAATCATCAAAAAGCTAAAAGAAAAATCCTCTGGCTTTTTGTTGAAGGAACCAGTGTTACGAACCCCACTTTTAAAGTGCTGGTTAGGGAAGGGGGTAAGTAAACTTCCAGGGTGATGTGAACTTCCAGATCGGAGAATAATGTTCAACCATCCGTTACTCATTTTTAGTGCATTACACCATACACTTGATAAAATATGCATATTCTTCATTTTGATTCAAAATTATAAGATCTAGAGAACAGAATATGAAAATGTTAGAGGGCATGAACAGGCTAACAGTATCACTTTCACAATACTTTTTTTTTTTCTCTCTTAAACTATTGATTTTTCACACTATGATATTATATTGCCTATGCTTTTGTGTGCCCATATTTATTTGCATGCAATAACAAATTAAACATATATTATTGGCTGTCATTTGGCATTGATGTTTGACCCTTACAGAACATTGATACAGATACAGACAAAAAAAAAAAGGCATAAAAACATCAAAGATTTATAATTTGGCAAGAGAGCAACAGGACAGAAGCACTGGAGAACGTACAAGTGAACAACAGATCACGTCATGATCTCTTGAGAGAGTTGCTGTACATTAATAATAATCTTTAATGCACACTGGACATTCTGACTGTGGCTGTTTACTTTTAGATGTTGGAACTTGTAATGAGCATTGTGTACAGAACATGTTGGCATGTTTGACTACACAGATGATAGTATTACTGGGATCTTCATACTCTTGTTTCGACACTGTCAGAATACTGAGAACAGACATGAAGTTATCTCGTTGAATGGGAGCGCTGGTTGAGCCCTTTCTAGGCTCTTTTTTCACTTTCCACATGATGTAGACATGGCCAAGTTTAGGGCTGGTGACCTCACACACCAGAGAGACTGTGTCTGTATGGATAGTATCAGGTGTGTGAATGACAACACTGTGTCATGATCACCAGTTGGAGTGCCCTAGTTAGCCACCAGAGGGCACTCCAACATGGACTACTTCTCACCACACTTTTGAACTACAATTCCCATAACACACTTCCTGGACTCATTATCCTGTTTCATTGCACCCAGCTGTTTTGTTTTTCATCATTAGTGTCTGTGTATTTATACCCGGTTTGTTTCTGCTTTTGTTATGGTGTTTTCATGGATGTTCCTGGTTTCTCTGTTTTGGTTTTCTTTGTGTTTTTTCTTGTTTTGTGTACGGACTGTTTCTGTGGATTTTGACCCTTGCCTGTTTCTGGATTTACGCTTTGGATTGCCCCATTAAAATGCTGCACTTGGATCTTACCTGTTTGTCTCTGTGATTCCATGTCAGAAAACACCATCACCACTAGATCCAGCAGCATGAGCTTCAGGGTTCTTCCGCCAGCCACCATGTGGGAGCGGATGGCTCGACTTCGGTCTCTGACTGCTCTGCGCCAAGAGGGAATGGAGGTAGGAGGCTTCGCCCAGGCGTTTTGGTCTATGGCGGTTGGGCTGGACTATAATGACGTGGCTCTGAAAGAAATTTTTAATGAATGCTTAGATGACCCTTTGCCTCAATGGGAGATGGAGGGTCTTCAGATTCTGGATTTTTGGGGTTTTTCTAAGTATCTCCACCATCGGGTTCAGTGGGCAATACCGGGTCAACCAGTACCTTTTCGTAGGGACTTTCCATCTCTGGTTCCTGACCCTGGTCTCCTAAGTCCCACTGGAAGGCGCAGGGAAAGGAGAAAGAGGAAAGCCCGTGAGCCCGCTCCAGCCTGTGAGTTCGCTCCGGCGTCTACAGAGGAGGTAGGCACAGAGCCACCCTCGTAAGAGGAGGAAGAAGAGGAGAAAGGCTGCTTCTGTCCCTCAAGGCCCGGAGGCCTTCCCAGAGCCCGCTATAGGTCCAGAGGCCTTCCCAGAGGCCGTGGTGGGCCCGGAGACCACCCCAGGGGTCATTTGTTGGCCACCTTAGCGCCTTGCCCTGCCGGTGCCGCCCAAGCGCCTTGCCCTGCCGGTGCCGCCCAAGCGCCTTGCCCTGCCAGCGCCGCCCAGGCCGTCTGCCCTGCCGCCGCCGCCGCCGCCCAGGCCATCTGCCCTGCCACTGCCGGCGCCGCCGCCCAGTGCGTCTGCCCTGCCGCTGCCGCCACCGCTGCCCAGGCCGTCTGACCTGCCGCTGCTGCCGCCGCCCAGGCCGTCTGACCCGCTGATGCCTGCCTAGTCAGTTCCTCCAGCGCCACCCTGGCAATCAGCCAGGACTCCAGACCTGCTGGAACCCGCCTGGTCAGTTCCTCCAGCGCCGCCCTGGCAGTTAGCCAGGACCCCAGACCTGCTGGCACCCGCTTGGTCTGTTCCTCCAGCACCGCCCTGGCACTCAGCTAGGACTCCGACCCCACTAGAGCCTCCATGGTCTGTTCCCCCGGCTCCCCCCTGGCCTTCAGTTGGAAGCTCTGGACCTGGCCCACCATCCCTCCCCCTGGTCCTCCTCCAGTCCACCTCCCTCCTGAGAGTTTTGTTTTGTTTTGTTTTTTTTTGTCTGGTGGAGCGGCTGGTAGCCGCTCCGTAGGGAGGGGGTAATGTCATGATCACCAGTTGGAGTGCCCTAGTTAGCCACCAGAGGGCACTCCAACACGGACTACTTCTCACCACACCTTTGAACTACAATTCCCATAACACACTTCCCGGACTCATTATCCTGTTTCATTGCACCCAGCTGTTTTGTGTTTCATCATTAGTGTCTGTGTATTTATATACTTGAAAATAACACAAGATTAGTCTATAAAACAAGTCAGTTAACCATATAACCAAGTAGAGTTTAAACATTATTCTGACAATGTTTTGCTCTGAAAGCAGTTTGAGCAGATCAGTGTTACAGTAACCAATCATATATGTAGGAATATTTAGTAACCTGTTGTACACCGATCAGGCATAACGAAGCTGAATACCTTATTCGGAAAGGCACAGATAATGGCTTCAAAATGATAACGAATTACGGATAACTAATAATTCTGCCGAATAATATTTGTCTGAGACTGAAAACAGTCACTCCTTGTGTTTGATGGATAATTGGTGAGCCAGGGGATCATAGTGCGATACATAAACCTGTAAAATCACTACGCATATGCAATAATGCGTGTGAACTTTATGAATGAAATGAGCCCAAATCAAATAACTGTGTTGCTGTTGCCTCTCCGTGTGTCTATCCAAAATCAGAGCCATCCATGTGGATGTTACTTTGACACATACCACCTGCCTAAGCATTGTTGCAGACCTTTGTTGCAGTACATCTTTTCATGGAAACAGAATTCCCTGGTGGCTGTGGACTCTTTCAGCAGGATAATGCTCCTGACACAAAGCAAAAATGGTTCAGGAATGCTTTGAGGAGCACAACGAGTTTGAGGTGTTGACTTGGCCTCCAAATTCCCCAGATCTATAGAGATATTCTTAATGTTGCTCAGAAAACAAATTATAGGATTAATTCATTTGAAATTCTTATGCTAAATGTTACACTTTCAGATATAAGTAAAAAGTCGCTACTATCTCTTGCTTTGGCTACTGTTTATAGACCTCCAGGGCCTTATGTTGATTTCCTAAAAGAGTTTGCAGATTTTCTCTCAGACCTATTGGTCAACATTGATAAAGCGCTGATTGTTGGAGATTTTAACATTCATGTTGACAATACAAATGATGTGTTAGGGGCTGCGTTTACATATTTACTAAACTCCTTTGGGGTAAAACAAAACGTCACTGGACCCACTCACTGTCTTAATCATACACTAGATTTAATTATATCACATGGAATCAGTCCTACCGATATAGTAACATGCGTACTGCATACTGATGATATTTGTCAAATTGCGCCGCGATATCGACTAGGTAGAACAATTCTCCCGACAACTATAGATAAATTCACAAAAAACACTGCCTGATCTGTCTCAGCTGCTCATCATACCTAAACACACAAATGATCTTGAGAAAATGAAGTATGTGCACCATTTTCACTAGTACATTAGATACTGTTGCACCGATGAGATTTAAAAAGGTTAGAGAGAAAAATACTGTACCTTGGTACAACAGTATTACTCACGCTATCAAAAGAGAAACTCGTAATCTGGAACACAAATGGAGACAAACTTGTTTAGAGGTCTTCAGAATCGAGTGGAAAGACAGCTCGTCCCGTTATAGAAATACTCTAAAAGCAGCCAGGGCCGAGCATCTCCGCAAACTCATAGAAAATAACCAAAACAATCCACGGTTCTTGTTTAGTACAGTGGCTAGATTAACAAATGAACAGACATCACCAGAGCAAAACATTTCATTACATTATGAATTTCTTTACTGAGAAAATCGAAAGCATCAGAAATACAATTGTAAATGTACAACCTTTAACAGAGTTTTATGATTCAGCCTCAATTATCGCCCCTCAAGAACAGTTGCAGTGCTTTACAACTATAGGACAGGAAGAGCTAAATAAACTTATCACTGCGTCTAAATCAACAACATGTTTATTAGATCCAATACCCACTAAACTACTGAAAGAATTGTTACCCGTAGCAGAAGAGCCTCTTCTCAATATTATCAACTCGTCTTTATCTCTAAGCCTCTCATTAAGAAACCACAATTAGATCCAAATGTATTGGCAAATTACAGACCCATTTCAAATCTTCCATATATGTCTAAAATACTAGAAAAAGTGGTGTCGGCCCAATTGTGCTCCTTCTTGCAAAAAAACGCTATCTATGAAAAATTTCAGTCAGGATTCAGATCTCATCATAGCACAGAAACTGCACTCGTTAAAATTACAAATGACTTACTTCTAGCTTCTGACCAAGGCTGTATCTCAATACTAGTGTTACTTGATCTCAGTGCTGCGTTCGACACTATAGATCATAAAATACTCCTAGATCGACTACAAAATTACACTCGTATTCAGGGACAGGCATTACGGTGGTTTAGGTCGTACCTATCAGACGGTCACAATTTTGTCTATTTAAACAGGGAAAAATCTAAGATAACGATAGTAAACTATGGAGTGCCACAAGGATCTGTGTTAGGCCCTCTGCTATTTTCAATATACATGCTGCCACTCTGCAATATTATAAGAAAACATGGAATTAGTTTCCACTGCTATGCCAATGATACTCAGTTATATATTTCAACACAAACAGATGAAATCTCTAAATTATCCAATCTGACAGAGTGTGTTAAAGAAGTAAAACATTGGATGACTAGTAATTTTCTTCTATTAAATTCAGATAAGACTGAAGTATTACTTATTGGGCCAAAAACCTGTACACAGAATCTCTCAGACTACAATCTGCATTTAGAAGGATGTACTGTTACTCCATCCTCGACAGTTAAAGACCTGGGTGTTATGATTTTCAAAGGACAAGTTGCTGTCTAATATATTTCATATGTTACAAAAGCAGCCTTCTTCCACCTCAGAAACATTGCTAAGATACGGAATATGTTATCTATTTCTGATGCAGAAAAGTTAGTTCATGCATTCATGACGTCTCGACTAGATTACTGTAATGCATTAGTAGCTGTTTGTCCTGCTTCCTCAATAAACAAGCTACAATTAGTACAAAATGCAGCTGCTAGAGTTCATACCAGGTCAAGAAAATATGATCATATAACACCAATTTTATCATCTCTACACTGGTTACCTATTAAGTTCCGTATCGATTATAAAGTATTGCTAATGACCTATAAGGCTCTAAATGGTTTAACTCCTGTGTACTTAACCGATCTTCTATTGCCCTACAATCCTTCACGCTCTTTAAAATCACAAAACTCTGGACTTCTGGTTGTACCTAGGATATCTAAGTCCACTAAAGGAGGGAGAACGTTTTCACATTTGGCTCCGAAACTCTGGAATAGCCTTCCTGATAATGTTCGGGGCTAAGACTCGCTCACCCAGTTTAAATCTAGATTAAAGACGCATCTCTTTAGCCAAGCATTCACATAATGCATCTCATACCAGATCAATTGCACATGACTATATTTGCTTAATGTCATTAACAGCAGCTATGCTAATTATTATCCATTTGCTTTTCTGTTTTAAAAGCATCTGAGGTCTTCTTAAGAGGCTGGATCCAAACTGAAGCTGATTTCTATAGCGCTTCATACAGTACAGACTGTTTCAAAGCAACGCCCGTCCTGAGGTGACTAAAGTACATCAGCTACAGTTTAGATCCAGCCTCTTAAGAAGACCTCAGATGACCAACACCTGTGAAGAGACGCCGTCAACTCATGCGAGGACTTCAGAAGATGCAACATCTGGATCAACATGCACATTCCCAAATTTCTATATATCCTAATTATTGTTAATATGTAATTCATTTTTCCAGGAGCTCATTGCTTCTACCTTCAAGTAAAATGCTAACAGTGATTGTAAATTAATTACCTAAATTATTACATTATTTGCTAACTGCATTCTTCTTTAAATTTTAATTTTGACATGCATTCTCTGTAAAGCTGCTTTGAAACGATATGTATTGTGAAAAGCGCTATACAAATAAATGTGAATTGAATTGAATTGAATAATGAGCTGAATCACAGGCTTCTGACATGTGTCTCTTTTCATTCAGATTACATAAACAGAGAATATTTGTTTTCGATTTGACTTTGTAGGGACATGGCCGGAGTAAAGGCGGGGAGACATTGCTTGAAGTCAATATGATGTGTTTATTGACTCAAAACTTGCATTTCACAAAACAAAAAAACAAAACAAAACAAAACAATAACAAAACACATTAAACCCGGGACACTAATGTTGACCCTCCTCACGGAGGCCCCAACCAGAACTGACTCTAACAAGCACAGTGAGCCATTTAAAACTCAAGAGTCAAATCAAATCATAATCACAGGGAAAATAGAAAAATCATACATATACATAAACACATAAATAAACTCAATAATTGAATATCAAATTCAAAATAAATTAACAATCAATAATACCCAAATAAATACAAAAAATAAATAAATAAATAAATAAATAATAAAATAAACAAAACACCACATTTGTATATACATTCAAATAAACACAATGAAACAATGACCCCCCCTGCTGGTACTGTTAAGTAGACTATGCCTACACTACCCATAATTCCTCTGGGATGCATAAAAAAGGAAACAGGAAGGCCGCACTTCCTCTTAAACCCCCACCCCTGGAACCATGCTGCAGCCATGATCCCAGAAACAAAAGGTAAGAAAATGGAAGTTGGTAAACTATAAATAAAAAGAAAGAAAGAGAACTCCTGGTGTCCTTTTTCTGTCGTCTAATGTGCACCTTAGACTAGGAAAAATAACCCAAAGTAATTTTTAAACAACAAACATTTATGCAAATAAACCAAACAAATATAAACCAAAATAAACAGGGTATACACACAAGAAATGTGGGTAATTAGGGGTAAGATGGAATCTTCACAGACTTACACAATTTAAAACCTGACATTTCAACGTTTCTTTAGACATAAGTCATTTTTTTGTGACTAGTATTCACTAAGTTACAGTTCATTTTCTGAGAACTATCAGATTGGACTTCGTTCAGAGGGAGACAAGAGATCACGCATCATGTTAGTTTTCTTTATTTTGCAAAAAGCACAACATTGTGTTTTTACTCAGAGTGTACACAAATAAAAGAAGATATTCTATAGTTTCAATTGATATATTACTTATGTCTCTATGACAAAAAATGACAGAGTATTTTAAGTCTGTTTTGCTGCAATGTGAAAAAAATCCTGCAAAATGCGCTGGTGCATTTCCTGACTCCAGAGAGTTAAAGGGCCAGCTCTACTCTGCTTTCATCGGCAATGATTTTTAAAAAATGCTTACCGCTTTCGGTGTTTTGAAAGGGAACTCGCTCTGTGTTTGCTAACACTTTGGGGAACGATATACCAGTGGCATGTGGTCCATATAAGCTGCGAATGCTCTGCATACCCAAGCCATTCGTGGACTCAGCAATTAATATTAACATTATAAGTTACTATTGAATCCCTTGTTTGATGTGTACCATAAAGCCTACATGATTGGTAATGCGTATGTAACTGTCCGTAATTTATTTATTTGCCAAACTACGGTAATTTTCTTTAAATTTGCCAGTTACAGAGACTTCCGGGTAAGCTGATCGACAGCAGCTTTTGCGCCTTCGCGCTTTTGTTATGAAGCGTCATCATTGTCCTGCGTTCTCATTGGTTTGCTGGTCTATGCGAGTTTACATTGGCAGGATTAGCTATGAGCGGACCGCTCGCCCACGAGGAAAAATGAGCTGCTGCCAGATTTCGATCACCGAAAATCACATTGTATTTGATACAAAACTAACTAGACTTAACCAAATGGGGAAAAATCATAGCTTACACTATTTTCATAGTATTTAATTTTCTCCACAAGGAAATTAGCCTAATTTCTGTATGGAAACTGAAAACAAAATAAGTTGTTTAAGACAGTCCTACTGTAACTATCAGAGGATGTTAATCAATTTTTATTTTATTGTTTTTTTATTTTTCGTGTCTGATTTAGTGTCCTAAACTGATACGATTAAAGGCGAAGTAGGTTGTTTGTGTGACACTAGCGGCACCTAGCGGATTACAAAAATACAGAATATTTTGCAAACGCACCCTTCGCATGTGGCGCCTCCGTCGACTCAAACATCACAAAAGCTCTTACAGGTGCTTGTGAAGGCATGTCTCCACAGGTAAATGTAGGCCACTCTCAATAAAACATATTAGAAGTACTTTTCGCTGTGTTGCTATGTGTCATAAGCAACTGAGTAAACTAACATGGTCTAGAGCAGGGGTGTTAAACTCATCTTAGGTTGATGGCCGGATTAAAAATTAACAATGTGTGGCAGATTTACCATTTTTTTCTTTTTAACCTTAGTGCGCTTATAGTTATTATTAAATAAATATTATATAAATATTAACCATATAAACAACAAATTAATTTGCGAGAGAACTTGTACACTGCTCTTTAAAACTGCCTTTGTTTTTATAGCTAAAAGACCATTAGATTTATTTAAATAATGCTTTATTTTTTTAATTTTTTTTATTAGCACCAATTTTTAATTTTTTTTAATTTTAATTTTATTTTTGAAGCAAATTGGCCGATTCTGGTACTGTTTGCAGATTTTTTTTAAGCAAATGTATTTGTTGTTAATGTTTTCACAGGTCAAACTGGCCTTAAACAAAAATGTGTAGCCCTTTGACATGAGAGGCAAACTCTGCATTTTTATCACAATCCCAAAAAAGATGTTATGCACATAAGCCGTTGTTTTTAATTTAAATTATTGTATAATTTCAAGATTAACAGCAAAAACAGCATGGCCTGATTTTAGCTTTGTGAAATTATGCTTCATAGACATCTGCACAATCAGCAGACGGACTGAATGAAAATGCAAATTCACTCTCTGACAGTAGGTGGCGCTTTTGGAACAGCAGCGATATAGCGTTTCCTTGGTTACTGCTATACACAAAGCAGTGCTGCCTGGCTACTACTTTATATGGAGATAAGAGGAAATGCCATCAAAACTTTTCTGAAGACAGTCCCCTTCAGAGATACCTTCATATCATCTCTAATTCAATATTTATATTATTCTTTCTATATTTTGCGAACAGTGAACTTGTGTATGGTGCAGTATTTTCTCTGCTGGCGCATGTGTTCTCCTACAAAGCAGTTTGTTTGCAAGCCCGGAATAAAGATTGACCAAAATAAATCTAAAAACGTTTGGATTTATGGCCAATGGACTACTGCATCTCTCTCTCTATCTCTCTCTCTTTTTTTTTTTTTTTTTTTTTTTTAAATTATAGTTCAAATCACCCCAGATTGGACAGCTTTGCGGGCCCTATGTTTGACAACCCTGGTCTAGAGAGAACGTTTATTAGCTATAAACTATAAACCCACTCAGCGTAGCGTATAGCGTTATAACTGCATTGGCTACATTTTTTTACATGACGCACCACCCAGCATACCCAGTTAAAAAAGTCACCGCTCGCCACTGCGATATACCCACACCGCCATGCTTAAGGAGAGTGCATGCCAAAAATATGGCTGAGACAAATGTCAAGCAGTTTCGAAGGAAACGCCAGCAACTCACCCTCGGGTCACACAAGGCTGTCAGTGACAGCATTCCCTACGGCCAACAGCCCAAGCTGAGCCTCAAAGAGGCTTTCTGCAGAAAGCCTACCAAGGCTGCTCAAGGCTTCTGGGACCAACATTCCGAAGAAAGAGGTCCCTTTAAGGGAATGTGGCCAGGGAACCGAAGGGAACCCCAGCCAGTCACTAGAAAGGCCACCAGGGAGGCTGACCTAATCACACACGGGACAAACTCAGTCTTGGCCAACCCTGTTTGTAAACAGAATCTCCACAAATGCATTCTTAATAGAAGAGAGCAGGTAAGAGCGACTGCAAAAATGGCAGTAAACAACTGAAACCCACGTGTAGAGACGGGCATCCTGAAGAGCAGGACTCAGCTGAATGCTATGAACCCTCTTATTGAGGGGAGTATACTCTGCTCAATCCTAGGATCTACTCAGTGTCTGATATTCACACTGAGGAGGCTGTGTGCTGGGGGACCCTGATACAGGGGAGCACAAACCAGCCTAGGGGCTGATCTCAACAGGAGGCTTCACAGAAGTCTTCAACCAATGACCAGCTTAGGGAGCTAAGCACAATTACACAAAGAACCCAAAGGGGGAAGTACGAAGCTCACCTAACAGATAGACCATACTGTAGACACATAATCATGGAGGCCGGAAAGGGGCCTACAACATGACTAAAGTTCTGCATAAAGAAATACATGTCACACCAGAATACTAATCACATAGTGGTATTCCAAGGGCGGCCTACAAGGCCGCACACCTGAAATCTAACTTGCTGGGAGCAAGAACAACCACATGACTTTAGTAACTGTGAGTGCCCACATAACAGTCCATCCAACACAATCCAATGTGCAGTGTACTCTGTAAAATAACCTTTTTACTTTTTAAAGCAAGAGGAGTACAACATATGCCAACACGCGCTGAGGAAGGCCCCACAGGGCCTATATCCTCAGCCAGACATGTGGCATCAGCTCGTGACAGTGTTTTCAAGCTCCAGGCGGGAGGGCCTACCTGTTACAAGTGGCGCCAGCTAGTGGCCACTAAAGTTCTAGGAGCAAAAATAGAACCAGGTTACTAATGAGGTAACTACTCAGCTCAACTAGAGCTAAAGGAGAGACCATGCTGAAGGAGGCAAATGCAGAAAAACCGAACAACAGAGCAGTTTAACACAAGAGCTCACCCTGAGAGGCAAGCCACACAGAAACATACTCAGTAAAAGCACCTTTTACTCTCAAAAGTGAGAGGAGTACACAACCGAACTCCTACATGATACACAGGAGGCCTATAAGGCCTACAACTTCTAAACACGTGGCATCAGCTAGTGGCAATCACGACCCATCCATGGTGATGAGTCACATAGAAACCAACACAAAACTGTGCCAACATGCAATCTGAAAGGAGGCCTTGGTGGGGCCTTCAACTCCAATAGCATATGGCATCAGCCAGTGGTAGTTTCATGACCGAACCAGCCAGCCGGCCAGGTACTCAGTAAAACCACCTTAACTCTTAAACAAGAGGAGTACACACTCCACCACAGTACTCTACGAGAGGCCTGACCTAGGGCCTACTCTTACAGAGGTGGGCGTGGCCGATGGCGGTAATGAGTCATACAAGACCAACACAATCTGTGCCAACATGTAATCTGAAAAAGGGGCCTGGTGGGGCCTACTACTTTTAGCAACACATAGCGCCAGCTAGTGGTCTTAAAAGAGAACCAAGCTCAAAGGGGACCAGCTCTAGACCCAACAAACAGTTGTGGGTAACTAGCTTAACACAACCTGAGCTAAGTTTACACATTCCAACAGGCACCAGTTATGTACCATAACTCACATAATTACAGGGTACAATGAATGCTAACATGGTCTAAGGGAGGCCTACAAGGCCTACAACCTCAAACGGACACGAGCATAAACCTGTGGCAGTGCTAATGTACGTGAGCAAAACTCATGACCATACACCAACAGCGTTGTTTACTTGGATTTAAAACATGTAGAGGATATTGGAGATTTAATGTGGGCTTTAGATAAATTTGTCCTACACAAAAAAATATAAAGGTTTGTGTTTATGATACTTAATTGGACTTTTCATGCTGTTTTTAGGTTGAATGGAAAGTAATTACTAGTTAAGAATGATTTTAATCCATCTATTTTTGTTGTTAAATATTTTTATGGATAGCTGCTGTTTTCTGTCATTTATTCACATTATGCAACAGAAACTATCTTAATTTTTTTTTTACCTGCTGTTGTCAAACAAGACAGACAGAAACCGGTTTTGAAAATGTACTCAAGCTTTCCTGTTGGCACTAAAGAAAGAAAATATATAGAAAGCAATAAAGAAAGAAGTATTCATAATTTTACTGTGAAGTCACACAATCTGGAGGGCAAAACAGATATTTTTGTTTTTCTTCTTTTGAGAGGTGATATATTAATGGCTTGAAACAGACTAACAGGCCTGTGCTGCAGTTCTGTGGGTGTTTTGCCCTCCAGGTCTCGACGTCATGTGACTGAAAACTATGTAGAAGTATGTTGACGTGTTCAGTTTATGTTCTCTTACTACAAATGTAAGCATTTAGAATTTGTGCTGCAACAACTAATCGATAAAATCAATTGTATAGCTGAAAAAACAGATATTCTAATTTTTGTACCAAAAACTTCTTCACGTAATAACCTAGAATACTGTCTAACACTTGATGGCTGCTCTGTTAAGTCTTCGTCGTCAGTTAGGAACCTGGGTGTGCTCTTTGATACCAATCTTTCATTTGAAGGCCATGTTTCTAGCATCTGTAAAACTGCATTCTTCCATCTTACAAATATATCTGAACTACGACATATGCTCTCAATGACAAATGCAGAACAGTTAGTTCATGCGTTCATGACCTCAAGGCTAGATTACTGTAATGCTCTACTGGGTGGTTGTTCTGCTTGCTTGATAAATAAACTACAGCTGGTCCAAAACGCAGCAGCTAGAATAATAAATAAATATACAGTGGTGTTCTGAATTAAGGAGGCACATTTTTATTTATTTATGAATCAAATATAAATTCATGTGCATTACCCTTAACGTTGACACATCTTCCTTGTTAAATAAACATTACTTTACATCAGAAAAGAAAAAAAGAAACCAAACACAATTCTATTTTGTAATTGTACATTAACAATGTATAGTAATGTTCTATTTATCAAAACCAAGTCAATCTCATCAAGTTAGTGTTTTAGGCATTTCTACATTCATTCCAAAATAATAAATAAAGGCAGGGGTGGTTCAGTGTTTTTTTCTAGGCTTGATTGTGTTTTTGGGTTATGACAGTTTAATGCCTACAAAAACGACCGGTTTGGACTACAACGAGCTTCTTCCCGGGTTGGTGACATCATAAACCCTGCAAAACACTTCCCCCGGGAACACGCAACAAAGTGGGCGAGACCATGTGGTGCAGCATGATGGAAGCGGAAGAGTTGTGTACACCAGACGCGAGCGGCGCGACTCGACGGATCAAAAGATAATAGAACCCATTATAATCTGTGATATTTTCTACACTGGATGCGGCACTGAAGAAGCTTCCAGAATCTACACAAGTTTAATGCTGGATTTGCACAAAGGCTTTTACTGAAAGAAGCAGTTCCCACTTTAAAAGCAGGAGCTGCTGTTTATTGGCTTCAAACTATAAGTACTTTATTGTTTGTACATGTCTTTTAAATGTATAGTTCTGTTGCTATTTTTGGTTGCATCAAGGATGTAAATAAAGACCTACGCATGTTTGCTTCGCTAGCCAGTTAGCTAAATTCTACAAACACCAACAAACTTCTATGTTTATAGACAAACAGTTGTTCATAGTATAAATTAAACACTACATTTACAAAAATGCGACTACTCAGTCATGTATTTGGCTACAGTAAATCTTTAATCAGGATAAAACTGTATATTGAAAGCTAACAAACAGCAGTGACAGCATATCTAAACACTTTACTGTAGCTGAATACATGACTGAGTTGTCACATTTTTTTTAAAGGTATCATTTAATTTATAGCATGAACAACTGTTTGTCTATGAACATAGAAGTTTGTTGGTGTTTGTTGGCATTTGTTGGAGAAGTATGCACTAGAATTTAGCTAACTGGCTAGCGAAACAAAAACGCCTTGGTCTTTGTTTACGTCCTTGATGCAACAGAACTGTACATTTAAAAGACATTTACAAACAATAAAACGTACTTACAGTTTGAAGCCAATAAACAGCAGCTTCTGCTTTTAACCTTTTGAGTGGTACGGTCCCACATATGGGATTTTTATTTTTGTGCCCCTGGGCGTACGGTCCCACATATGGGATTTCGAACGTTCAGCGACATCACATAACTGCCAGATTCAAAATGTGCTTTTCTGCTTTGGCTGCGAGATGGACACACCATATATCACAGTTATGCAAGTGTTTTCAGCCACATAATGTTTCTTTTAAGGTTTCAGACATTTAAATACGCATAAGCACCATTAAAACAATACATTTAGAGTTTGTAAAATACACACTGATGTCAGACATCTGTGGAAGCAGCAATGACAATCCATTCAAATATAATTTGCCGACATTTATTCATATCAGACACACGTAATGGGGCTAAGTAACTATAAAATTTACTCTATTATTTTTCCAGTTCACCAGCCACTTACTTGCATATATTTTGGGAGAAACTGATGAATTCACAAGCTGTAAATCCGACTGACAGGACTGTGAACTGCAGCGCAAACTAAGATGGCAGCGCCCATCTCGCATTATAGATCAAGATAAAGATCATGTACAAAAGCTTTAAAACAACACAAAACACACTCACTTACACATATTTGAGAATCGGAATATCATATAGTTGATGACATGGTAAGCAAGTTTGTGAATATTTTAAATAAAAAAGGAAAAACAAAATAATAGCGATCCATCTGTCATACAGTGTTATTGTGGCTGCGTTCAGCACTCATGACATGCAAGACACACGCCATGGAAACAATAAGGGCAAACGTTCTAAAAAATTACGGTCATCTTAAAAAAAACTCACTCTGGGGGGACAGTTAGAATATTTTAAACTCACGCTTGAAAGTGTTAAAGTAGGAACTGATTCTTTCAATAGTCTTTGTGCAAATCCAGCATTGAACTCGTGTAGATTCTGGAAGCTGTCTTCAGCACCTCATCCAGTGTAGACAATATCTGATTATTATAATGGGTTCTATTATCTTTTGACGTGTTGCCTGTGTCCGGTGTACACAACACTTCTGCTTCCATTATGCCGTGCCCATATTTACACGCTGTCTGAGACATGGCTTTCCGTGTGCGCACTTCTGATAAGCGCATACACAAATCTTCTCACAGTGAGTTCTCTTTCTAAACTTGCTCTTGAATGTTTAAATTGGCTTAAATGAGTTTAGTTTAAATACAGAAGGCAATGTGTACTGTTCAAGTCTCATCTGCGCTTGTGCACTATCAACATCCGGGTAAGGACGGTGTAAATGACATAATATATGAGCATACGGCACTCACATTGAAGTTTACGGGAATCCAGAATGCGTATCCATCGACAGAAACATGCATTAGCCTAACTCTGTCTGTCTGACCAAGGGGGCTCTTGTGGCATCCGACGGGAGTTCAATACTCGCAGCGATCAGATGGGTAAGTCCCACCGGCTGGATCAAAGAGAAAGAACTGCATCCGATGGGAGCTCAATACTCAAGGCGACCGGATGGGTAAGCTTTTGGCCAGAAGACGGGTGAAAATTTGTTCCAACCTGGACGAGCTCTTACTGCGTCCAATGGGAGTTCATACTCTGGAAAGCAAAACATTTCGCTATTTCGACTGGGAGGGCTCTTGCGATGTCCAACGAGTGTTCAATTCTCGCTGCAATCGGACGGGTAAGCCCCTGTTGGCATGGGATGACTGTTTAGTTATTTTAGATTGGGAGGGTTCTAGCGGCGTCCGACGGGAGTTCAATACTCGCTGCGATCGGATGGGTAAGCCCCCGCTGGCAGAGAGATTAATGTTTAACTATTTTAGATTGGTAAGGGCTCTTGCGGCATCCGACAGGAGTTCTGTACTCGCTGTGATCGGATGGGTAAGCCCCTGCTGGCAGAGAGATTAATGTTTAGCTATTTTAGATTGGCAAGGGCTCTTGCGGCATCCGACGGGAGTTCAATACTCGCTGCGATCAGAGGGGTAAACCCCCCGCTGGCAGAGAGGTTACTGTTTAACTATTTTAGATTGGTAAGGGCTCTTGCGGCGTCCGACGGGAGTTCAATACTCGCTGCGATCAGATGGGTAAGCCCCCCGCTGGCAGAGAGGTTACTGTTTAGCCATTTTAGATTGGTAAGGGCTCTCGCGGCGTCCGACGGGAGTTCAATACTCGCAGCAATCGGACAGGTAAACCCCTGCTGGCAGTGAGGTTAGCGTTAGTTATTTTGGATTGGGAGGCTCTCATGACGTCCAGCGGGAGTTCAATACTCACTGCAATCGGACGGGTAAGCCCCTGCTGGCATGGGGTGAATGTTTAGTTATTTTAGATTGGGAGCGCTCTAGCGGCATCCGATGGGAGTTCAATACTCGCTGCGATCTGACGGGTAAGCCCCTGCTGGCGTAAACGCAAAATGTTTAGCTATTTTCGACTGGGAGGACTCTCGCGCTGTCCGACGGGAGTTCAATACTCGCTGCGATCTGACGGGTAAGCCCCTGCTGGCGTAAACGCAAAATGTTTAGCTATTTTCGACTGGGAGGACTCTCGCGCTGTCCGACGGGAGTTCAATACTTGCAGCGATCGGACGGGTAAGCCCAGCCATAGTTGAATGAGAATAGAAAATTTATACTGGTTCCGAGGTTATTATGGGAGCTCAATACTCATGGTGTCAGATTGAGGTTTGACTGATTTGACTGGGTGGTTTGAATCATCTGTGATGTTTGGAGGGTTAGTTTGAAGATTGGGAGATTTCTTGCAACATTGGATGAGGGCGAGTTTAGGCAGAGCTGGGCTCCTGTGGGAATGGGGGTGACATCACTGCTGTGGCAGTGGAGAGAAAATGCCAGAGAAACTGAGCCCCTGTGGGAGCCGAGGCCACCTCACTGCTGTGGCAGTGGAGATTAAAAACCAGAGAAACTGAGCCCCTGTGGGAGCCGAGGCAACATCACTGCTGTGGCAGTGGAGAGAAGGGCCAGAAGAATTGAGCTCCTGCGGGAGCCGAGGCGACATCAGTGCTCTGGCAATGAGAGAACATTCCCATTTTATTGGAATGATGGTATTAGTTGAGTTCGATATGGCTTTCGGGTATGTGTGAGAAAATGAGCTGAAGCTGAAAACCTAGCTGATAAGTGTTTGTTGGGCATCTTTAATGTGGAAGCAGTTTGATGTAGTTCTTAAAAGCTTCTTATGACCAGTGACCAAGTGTTTGAATCTGATGCTGGGAAAGGCCTTATTGAGCAGCTGTGGTTGCTGCTACTATGGGGAACGAATGACTGGAAAAGTGGTCTGTTGGGAGCTTGGAGGTTCTTAATGCTGTTCACATGAGATATAAATAAAGTAATGTTGAGAAAGAAAATCGAGAAAGGCAGTCTGGAGGAATGGCTGGGACCGAGGCTGCTTGTGGAGGCAGCCTCATGCTCGGGCAGGCCCCTGGAACCTAGGGAGAAACGAGGAGGGTAGAAAAGAGGGAAGCTGGAGAAGAGAATAAGGCATCTGGGCATGCACCACTAGTGGAGGCAGCCTCACACTCGGGTCAATCCCTGGAGCCTGGGGAGGAACAAGAAGTGTAGAAAAGAGGGAAGCTGGGAGTAAAATAAGGCATCTGGGCCTGCGCCGCTAGCGGAGGCAGCCTCACGCTCGGGTCAGTCCCTGGAGCCTGGGGAGGAACAGGAAGTGTAGAAAAGAGGGAAGCTGGGAGTAAAATAAGGCATCTGGGCCTGCGCCGCTAGCGGAGGCAGCCTCACGCTAAGGTCCGTGGTTAAGCTGTAGACCAAAGACAAAAAGAGAGTTTGAGACTGATGACTGGGCCTGTGCTATTAGCGGAGGCATCCTCACGCTAACATCTATAGACCACAGACAATGGGTAGGGTAAGAGACGGTGGGATGAAATGGCTGAAACAGCGGAGCTTGCTCCGCTAGCGGAGGCATCCTCACGCTAGGAGGGAAGGCATTCACCAAGAGGGGTGAGCATTGCTGTATGTGGTGTGGCACCTGGGAAACTGCGGTGTGTGGCTAAGCGGAGGGAGGAGGAGAGTGGGGAATCTGGGGCCCGGCCCAGGCACGCTGCTGCGGTGGCCTGACCCTTATCTTCTAGTGCATGAATCGAAGAAGCAAGAAAGTGGAGGTGCAAGATGAAAAAGCGGCCTGCGGGATTATACGCATCATGAAGATAGCTGAGCAAACATAGCAGTTCCTGTTAAGAACAGTTTGGACCATCTAGGAAGGTGGAAACAAATTAAAATATCCTATTGTTTCTTTATGTAGTGGGGCCTAGAAATTAACTGTATTTAAGTTAAAGCCCATAAACTCGAGTTTATTAAACTCGATTATTAAACTTTTTTTTTTTTTCTCAGCCTAAAATGCTTTATAACCTGCATATATTCACCTCTGGCACGATTGTTTGATACCGTACTGTCGTTTACAGTTTTTACTGTCATTGTTTGATGTTGAATGATCATCAAACAGCAAAGTAGGCTACAGACTGATTTACAGGCCTGGCGCTGGAAGAAGGCCCGTTCCTTCGCGGGAAGAGGTGGCATTGCCCGAGACTCGAGCTTGGTGCTCTTCTGCCTTATTGTCCATTTCTCTATGACGGTAATGATTGAATGGGCCGGAGTAAGGAAATACACAGAAGGAGATTGCGGATGATTCGGACGTGGTGACAGGCCTCGGCGTTTTGGCATGCAGGGACCCGTTTGTTTGGGCTGATGCCCCCCCGATATAATGTCGTTGGATTGGAGAAAAATTGTTCCTAAGGCCAGAGGATTGTGGCAAAGATTCCTCGAGGATGAAAGATTCTTCATCGGACGCGACTTCGGACATGTTGGGAACTTGTTGGGCGGGGCCAAATGCTGAAAACTGTCAAGGATTCATGGGTGAGTTGACTGTGGTTGCCTGTACTCATTCTGATTAGATATGTTGATTACTGATTGTTGACAGCTGGTTGAGATGATGTGATAATTGGATAGCTTATTTGACTTGTTCCTCCCGAACTACGTTAATAAAACATCATTAAGTAATAAGAAACAAGTACAGAAATATGCTCACATGAAGTATTCTGTTTGTCCTCTCGGTACACGTACAGTTTAAGTGTAAACATGATGCGATTAGAAATGGCATGAAGTTTCGCATTTTGAGATCAAAGTTTAGTATTATGCTTTTTAAACTGCTTTGAATCATTTAAATGTTTCTTTTAAATCATTTAGATCATTTACATGATTGCGCATAGTTGGGAAATAAATATCAGACTGTTAATATCAGACTTTATTAGACAAGTAGTTTTGTAAGAATGTCGGGTAACACTTTACTTGAAGGGGTGTGCATAAGACTGACATGACACCTTCATAATTATGACATGACACATGTCATGAATATGAAGGAGGTTTTATGCATGTTTATGACAACTGTCATTAAGTGTCATTTGCTCAATTATGTCATTTTTAATGCAAAGATGACATTGTTTGAGATGTCCGAGTTATGACAACTTGACATAAACCAATACATCATAACCTGTCAGTGTCTTTGTCATGACAACTTGACATTATTTAGCTTTATGGGTTAACATTACATTAAACTGTCATGTGGTTGGTTTTGACATTGGCTGTCATGAGGCCATTATAATAGTGTCATAAATATGTATCTTGAGCTCAAGTACAGTGGTACAAATTGAACTTGTCATTAAAATGTCATTAAGTGACAATACTCTGACAAATAATTTTATAACAGCGTCATGAATATTTTTCATTTTTTTTTTTTTTAAGTTTCCTCCAACAGAAGGTTAGATAATAGACCATTTCAAACTTCTTAAAAAATGACACTGTTATAAAATAATGGTAACACTTTATTTTAGGGTCTTTTAACTAGTTGCTTATTACTATTAGCATGCATATTACTAGAATATTGACTATTTATTAATAATTATTAAGCACATATTAATGTCTTATTATGCATGAACTTATTCTAGATTCTTAGACCTACCCAATACCTAAACTTAACAATTAACTATATTTAGAAGCAGTAAATTAGGAGTTTATTGACAGAAAAGTCATAGTTAATAGTTTATATATGTGTTTCCTATACTGAAGTGCTACCAAAATAATGTAATGTAATGTTAATGTTAAAAACCAAAGTAGTTTAAGTTTGATAATTACTCTGCTATGTCATGTTTATGACAGGTTATGTTGTCTTGGTAATGTCAAGTTGTCATGACAAAGACACTGACAGGTTATGATGTATTGGTTTATGTCAAGTTGTCATAACACACACATCACAAACAATGTCATCTTTACATTAAAAATGACATAATTTAGTGAATGACACTTAATGACAGTTGTCATAAACATGCATAAAACCTCCTTCATATTCATGACACGTGTCATGTCATGATTATGAAGGTGTCATGTCAGTCTTATGCACACCCCTTCAAGTAAAGTGTTACCGAATGTCGATTTGTTTTTTGTTATTTTCAACAGACTATATTATGAACTGCATTTTCAAGGAAACTGACTTAAACTTGTACCTGCACCAACTGTTGTCAAACAAGATAAGCAAAAACTGTTTTTTTATATATATATTTGCAATGTGACTGTGACTCCATTTAAATAGTTTTTGGCAATGAAGAAAGAAATGTGTAGATCATACACATAAAAATAATAAGGAACAAGTACAGAAATATGCTCATATGAAGTATTCTGTTTGTTCTCTTGGTACATGTGCTTTGAATCACTTAAATGCTTCTTTTAAATCATTCAGATTATTTACATGATTGTGCACATTTGGAAAATAAATATCAGACTATTAATATCAGACAGTTTATTACACAAGTAGTTTTGTAAAACTGTAGATGGTTACCCAGCTAACAAAAATATGGGTAACACTTTATAATAATGTTCAGTTATAATTCATTTATGAATTATAAGTTAATGATTAACGAATCATTTACAAAACAAGAATATACATTCAAAAATGATTAATAAGTGGTATGCTAACAATTTACAAATGTGGTGTAAGCTATCTTAAAATTAAAATCATGAAATAAATCAAACAGATCATTAGTAGATGGTTTATAAGTTATTTGAATAATTATTTATCACTTATAAATAATTGAAGTATTTGTGACAAAATTGTTTTAGTATCATCTCAATAAACAATTGTTAATCATGAACAAATGATGAACAAGCCTTTAGTAAATGATCAGTATATGATTTATTGATGAAGTTGTAAGCTGGTCTGTGTTCAAAAGCATATACATGCAGCTATGCTACAGCACTATTTTTAAGAAGAGTAATTTATTTATTTTGAAGTAGATAAACATTTATAAATGCCTTACAGTCAGGTGATTCCAGTCGGTTATATTAAATCATTTCACTCATCAGCACAGACTTGTGTTCTGTGTGGAGTGTGTGGGGTCTAGTGATAAAGTGAACCTCTGATCCAGTTTTACCTTCCACTGAAGCTCACATCAGGTGCACAGCAGTTAAACACTCCATGTGAGTCAGAGAAGACAGAGTCTGGAGGACGAGTGGAGAGGCACAGAAACCATGTTGCTTGAAGTCCAGTGTGAAGTTTCCACAGTCAGTGATGATTTGGGCTGCCATGTCATCTGCTGGTGTTGGTCCACTGTGTTTTCTGAAGTCCACAGTCAACACAGCCATTTACCAGGAAGTTTTAGAGCACTTTATGCTTCCTTCTGCTGACAAGCTTTATGGAGATTCTGATTTAATTTTTCCAGCAGGATTTGGCTGCCAAAGGTACCAAAAGCTGGTTCAATGACCATGGTGTTACTGTGCTTGATTGGCCATCAAACTCACCAGACCTGAACCCCATAGAGAATCTATAGGGTATTGTCAAGAGGAAGATGAGAGACACCAGACCCAACAATTCAGATGACCTGAAGGCCGCTATCAAAGCAACCTGGGCTTTATTACACCTCAGCAGTGCCACAGGCTGATTGCCTCCATGCCAAGCTGCATTGATGCACTAATTCATGCAAAAGGAGACCCAACCAAGTGCGTGCATATATAGTAAATGAACATACTTTCCAGAAGGCCAACCATTCACTAAAAATGTTTTTTTATTTGGTCTTATGGTCTTATGAAGTATTCTAATTTGTTGAGATAGTGAATTGGTGGGTTTTTGTTAAATATGAGACAAAATCATCACAATTAAAAGAACCAAAGACTTAAAGTACTTCAGTCTGTGTGCATTGAATTTTTTACACGAGTTCCACAATTTGAGTTGAATTACTGAAATAAATGAACTTTTTTATACGACATTCTAATTTATTGAGATGCACCTGTATGTCATCTGTTTGAAGCAGTATGGAGACAGAGAGGTTTCAAAAAGAGTGATTCGAATTCAACAACAAGCAGGCCCTTATAAATACTGCATGTGGCATCAAAGAGGGGCCAAAAAGATGCACAAGATATTTGGCGTTCACATGAAGGACAGATTGTTGCACCAACTGCACTTTTAAATATTCTTATTCAAGATCTGCATGGTGTTCACCATTGCGCAAGGGGGGAAGTGATAAGAAAAATTAAACAGTAGGAATACTGGTCTCCATATTTATATGCAACGGTAGACAATGTTCTGTCCACATGTGAAGTTTGTGCCAAAAATAATATGAGGAAAGTAACAAGCAGGAACATTAATCAAATTTTTATCAAATTTTTAATGAGAGAAGTAATATTTAGATTCATTAATACCATCAGAAATAAGTTCAGATAATGGTTCTGCATTTATTCAAAAAACTATGAAACAAGTACTACAGCACTTAAGAATAAAACAAAGATTAGGCTGAATTTATATGCTACAATTGCAAAGGATTGTAGAACAGATTAAATGGTACCCTCAAGGCCAAGCGTAACACAATATGTGAAAGTACTAAACTCAACTGGGTTGATGCTTTGCCACTGGCACTATTGAGCTATCACTTGCAAACTAATAGAAGTACACATCTAACACTGTATGACAGGCTTACAGATTGTCCCATGCCTGTGCCGTATTGCAGAGGTCCCTATAAAGGACTTCTTTTAGAACAAATACAAATGGAATTAAGATCTTACATGAAGAAACTAACTGCATTACATAAAGCTAAATATTCACAGGAAACAAGAAAGCAGCCTTAGTGAAGAGACAGAGACTTCTTGTCTTGTTGTTCCAGGTGACCAAATATATCTGAGGGTCTTTAGGAGGAAGTGGAAAGAACCCAGGAGAGAGGGATTTTAAACAGTTGTTACAGCAACTTCAACAGCAGTCCAAGTAGAAGGAAAAACTACCTGGTATCATCTAAATCACTGCACAAGAGTTCCCAAAGAAAGGAATGGAAGAAAAGGGGAAAGGCATGAAACAGGTGATACAGGAGACGACAAAGAAGAAAGACTAGAGACACAGAATGAAGGGATGAAGAATGCTGAAAGCTCAGAACAAGATGTGCTGGGAGCTAGGTAAAGCAGAGAAAACCAACAAAATGAGAGAAATATGTCCACTAATGCATCTGACAATCATCATATACTTATTGCATCTGATGTTACAAGCTCAAGCTACAAGTATCTACACCACTCTGAGTTCCCAGATAATGACTTTTCAGCCCTCAAGTAGACCTAATAACAACTCAATAATAACCTCAATAGAACAAGAATTGGTTAATGAGCAAAAAATATCAAAACAATGTAGATGAAAAAATTGAAGAAAATAGTAATATTTTCAGAGTAATAAAAAAAGATATTTTCTGGGAAATAGTGTAAAATAATGAATGTTATAGATGGGCAACATTTACAGCAAGAGAGCAAGGAATGGATAATTATCGGATATGTTCTAAATGACCTTTAAATAAGGTAATAGTAGTTCCAAATCCATATGACTATCAATGTGCTGTATTAAATAAAATTTTATCAGGATTTGAATCAATAGTTATATGGATTTCACAAAATAAAAACAGAATGGATTAATTATATTTATTATAATCAGCAAAGACTTATCAATTACACTGATGATGCTTTATCTGCATTAGGAGAACAATTACATGAAACTAGTAAAATGACATGGCAACATCGACAAGCCCTTAAAGGATTACTCCACTTTTAAATAAACTTTTGCTGATAATTTACTCACCCCTATGTCATCCAAGATGTCCATGTCTTTCTTTCTTCAGTCGAAAAGAAATGACGGTTTTTGATGTAAACATTCTAGGATTTTTCTCCATATCATTCATTTCAATGGGCACCAAACGGTTGAAGGTCCAAATGGCAGTTTCAGTGCAGCTTCAAAGAGCTTTAAACGACACCAGACGATACCAGACGATGAATAAGGGTCTTATCTAGTGAAACAATTGGTCATTTAACAAAAAAAAAAAAAAAAGTTTAAGTTTTATAAGCACAAATGCTGGCCTTGCTCTTTTCTCCGATGCGCGTTCGTGACGTCACGTAATACGCAATTACGTTGAAAAGGTCACGGTTGACGTAGGCGGAAGTATCGAGTCAGTGTTTATATATCATATAGTTGAAGACATGTAAGCACGTTTGCGAATATTTTAAATAAAAAAGGAAAAACAAAATAATAGTGATCCATCTCTCATACAGTGTTATTGTGGCTACGTTCAGCGCTCGTGACACGCACGCGTCGCCATGGAAACAATAAGGGCAAACGTTCTAAAATAAGGGTCGCCTTAAAAAAAAACTCACTCTGGCGGTCAGTTACAATATTTTAAACTCACGCTTGAAAGGTGTGCGTATCCTGGGTGTTTTAATATTAGAAAGCCTAAAAGAACATTTTTGTCAGGACAGAAATTTGTGACTTTTCATAGATTTCCTATACACGATCCTGAGCGAATGAAACTGTGGTTGCTACGCCTACGTCAACCGTGACCTTTTCAATGTAATTGCGTATTACGTGACGTCACGAACGCGCATCATTTTTTTAAATGACTGATCGTTTCGCTAGATAAGACCCTTATTCATCGTCTGGTATCGTCTGGTGTCGTTTAAAGCCCTTTGAAGCTGCACTGAAGCTGCCATTTGGACCTTCAACCGTTTGGTGCCCATTGAAATGAATGATATGGAGAAAAATCCTAGAATGTTTACATCAAAAACAGTCATTTCTTTTCGACTGAAGAAAGAAAGACATGGACATCTTGGATGACATGGGGGTGAGTAAATTATCAGCAAAAGTTTATTTAAAAGTGAACTAATCCTTTAACTGGCTATTAGCAGACAAAGGAGGTGTGTTATGTTTGGAGATCAGTGTTGCACTTTTATACCAAATAGTACTGCACCAGGAGGAAAGTTTAGCAAAGCTATGATTAAAATAAAAAGTTTTAAGAGCAGAAGTTGTGGAAAATGCTGGAAGGGATGAAAAAGTGTGGAATTGATTAGATTTTAAAAGTCATTTGGTTTAACCAAAATTTTTATCAATAGGGGTTATTATTTTGTATGAGTTGAAGAAGATGTCTCCTTTACTTTTAATAGTATAATGCAGGGTTTGTTGTTTGATATATTATACTGTGACAAACACAGGCAAGGCTAAACAAATTACACACTCATGTTTATAATCATGATTTAGCTATTGGTAATGGGACTGACTTAATTTAGTCACAATGTAGCATGTCTAAGAATGCTGGATTTTTGGATTTGTTTTTCCCTCTGGGAAAACAATAGTAAAATTGGGGCTTAAGTAAGCCCCAGAGAGGGGAATGTGGAATATTGTGTATAGTAAATTGAGCATAATATAGCATGTCTCTTTTTATTACTCAAGTTATTTTTTCACATAAAGTAGAAACCACAACACTGTCAAATTGTACAAATTACGGATTTGCCACAAAGTAACTGTCACTTTGTTGCCAATAAACTATTTAAACAAGCTATTTTATAGATATACTTTTTATTTGCAATAATTTTTATTATTATTATTTTTTTTTTTAAAAAAAGACTGTATTCTTCTATCTAGATATTTTGCCTGCCTCTAATGTATGTAAGTACAGATAATTTCACAGATATTAATATGAGGAATGTTCAGTCTTTTTAAAGACTTTAGTTGCATTTAAACTCTTCACTTATGTAGTCTGTAAGCTTAAGTTTTGATGATTGGCGAGTTTCTGAGGTGAAGAACATTTAATTTGTTGAATTATATGTATTTATCCAAACTCTCAATAGCATCCTGTTTTGAGTATGTTCTCCATTCATCTGGGATCTTTCCCTTCCCCTCAAATGTTTTACTGTGGTGCTTTTCCAGATCTTTCTGGAATCTGCACACAAACCACTTCCAGTAGGGCAGTTCAGAGAGATCCGGGGTGATGCTCCAGTCTGCATAAACTCCTCCTGCTCTTCTGTATTCTCTCCAGAGGACTGTATTATCTGACCCAATGGGTTTAAAATCTTGATCACTTGCTACAGCTGATGTGCAGATGTTAATAGACAAGTTTGTTGTTCCTATGTAAAACCACCCATTCAGTCCATTATTACGATGGAAAGGAACACTGTGATCTCCATGATGTTTGTCTATGGTGTTGGTGCAGATGGCTTTACAGAACGGACACTGAACCCAACAGCACTGACAGAAGTGATCAATCAGAAGTTCACCTGGTTTGAAACTGAGGTCTAGATTTTCATCAAATGTTTTTGTGTTGAACCTACTGCTCATATCAGACATTATAGCAGTAAGTTCTTCTCTTATCACATCTTCTAAGAGGCTGAAATCATGAAAATCATCATGTTTCACTCCACTGAGGTCTTTTTCAGAGAAGATCAGCTCATCTGAGAGCTTCTGTGTGAAACTGTTCAACCACAAACCAACATCTCCTCTGTTCACTTGAACATGTTCAGTAGATTCATGTGCTGCTTTCATGATCTTCTGCTGCAGGATTTTAATGTTCCCATTCATCTTTGGTAAAACACTGACACTGAACTTATCAGTGATGTACCGACTGACTTCATCTCTGATGAAACTCTTGAAGTGATCTCTGGGATTATGAATGTAGTTTGTGTATTTGTTAAAATCCTCCACTTCTGCCAGTGTCTTCAGGATGTGTTTCTCCAGATTTGATCTGTTTCCATTCAGTGATTCACAGTTTGATTTCATTTCATCAGTCAGATCTCTGGCAGTCTTCTTGTAGACACTCTGCTCAATGGGCTCTTTCAGTTTCTGACAGATTATCTCACCAAAAATGGCATCTGATGCAGCTCCATGACAGTATTTCTGGAAAATACTGTAATACTCTTCTCTCTTCTTCTCAACATATATTTCAGGATCATTGGCTTCCCTGAACAGTCTGTGTTGGTCAGTGATCATCTTGTTTGATCTCCTACAGATGGAAAAACTCAAATCCACAATGAATTCAATCTTAAACACATATTTCACTGCTCCTTCCTGGTGATCTATTACCCTTGCCTTGATGTAATCTGTGAGTTGTTGAATGAGGCTGATGTTGTAGCCAGTTTTTGAAATATTGAATGATTGAATCATTCTGTCTGTCTGCTGAGCAACATCTGTGACTAATGATCTTATTTGGGATTCATCTGCTAGAGACAGAGTTCGATCATATCCAAATGTTTTTTTAACTGTTCTGCAAGCATCCTTTACAACCTCTTTAATCCCTTTTTTTGTGGACCTTTTGAAAACAACATAATCTGAATAGCTCGGCACAGTAAAAATATTGTACACACTGCTCTCCTTCCAGTGGTCTACAGAAATGCTTTCATAGATGTCTCTGAGGATTTCTCTCACATCTCTCATTATGTCAGTGTCTTTGATTGGAGGAGTGTCTGTGATGATCTTCTTCACACTCTGCTCCCAAAACAAATCAAACTCTTTCTTCAGTGTTTGTTCATCATTCCCTTTGTTTTTGAGTTTTGAGGCAAGTTCTTTGCTCTTTTCAAACAGAGCATTTTCATGACGTGTCCTTTGAGCATCAATCTTTTTCTTCAGGTCTTGCTGATGAAGAATCTCATTTAATTTCCTATTTGTTTCGATTACAATGTTTTCCTGAAGGTCTTTAATTTTGATTTCAAATGATGCTTTCCACTGAATCAGTATATCTTTATCTTTGTTTTTCTCAAAGAAATCTGACATTGATTTTTGCACTTCTTCACTTGTTTTCTTCAGTTCTCCTTGAAGATCAGATTCCTCAATTTGGTGAATTGCTTGATTTTCTATTTTGTTTTGTAGTTTGTTTTCAGTTTCTATCATGGCACTGCGAAGCCTCCAGGACCACTTGCTGTATTCAGTCTCCAGTTTCCTGTAGGCTGAAATCTCCAGAGAATTTCTGAAACTGAAGACAAATCTTTCCTTCAGTAAAGCCTCCCAGAGATCTTTAATACGATCTTTTAAGTCTACCAGTCTCATTCCATGTGATTTTGAGGCATGAGACATAATAGTTTCCTTTAGTTCCAGAATATTCTCACAGTAGTTTGGGTTTGGTGGTGCCATGGGTGGGCTGCCCTCCCAGAGCTGAGCAAAATACTTCACATCATTCTGAACATCAAATCTAATGACATCACTGAAACATTCTGCATCACAGTCCTCCTCTTCAGCAGCGAGTTTAGTCATCTCATCCAGTGTCTCCTGCAGTCGTCTCCTTCCCTCCTTAGTTTTTTTTCCAGCTGTGACGTCTGAGACGTTCTGATGCACAAACACACAGCTGGGATTCAGTTTGACCTTCTTCATCCTCATGAAGGCCTGAACAACAATCTGAAGAATGTCCTGCATCTCAGATGAGTTTTCTCCAAAGATGTTGATCAAGGTCAGATTTGCAAGACCAACAACAAATGTGGCCAATTCATTGTCATGTTGTCTTGTTGATCTTCCAGCCAGTTCTAGAGCACGAAGACCCTCAGTATCAACAACCAGAATATAGTCAAAGTTCATCTGTGTTTTCATCTTGTCTGACACTTTGACCAGCTGCATGAAAGCTCCTCTGGTGCACCTGCCAGCACTGACGGCAAACTGGAGTCCAAACATGGCATTCAGCATGGTGGATTTCCCAGAGCTTTGAATCCCTAAAACTGACAGCACAAAGATTCTCTGGTCTCCCAGTTTCTGGATGAGTTCATCTAGAACAGCAGAGATCCAGACCACAGGAACATGAGCAGCATCTCCATCCATTAGCTCCAGTGGAAATCCAGAGATCATCATCTCTGCTGCAAGACTCGGGAGAGAAGAGAAGTCAAACTGCAGGTCTTTCTTGTTCTTCTTCACAGATTCACATGATTCATAGATCTGACCGATCTCCCTCATGATGTGCTGCAGACCAAAATCTGAAGCTTGAAGTTCCTCAGATATTCTCTCAAGTTCAGTTTGTTCAGCTTTGAGTGTTTCAGATTTATCATGTTTCTCTTTCAGTTTTAAGACCTTTGACCATTTTTCATCATACTTTTGATGTAGATTGGAAAGATCAGCTGAAATATATTCATCTAGTAGGATTATGAGCCAGTTAATAAAAAACATCTTCTCATGTTCATCATGTGAATCTATTTCTTTAATACAGTGCTTCATAAACTCACTGATGACAGATTCATGCTGTTGTTGCCGAATTTCCTTTATTTCTTTTTGTTTTCTACTTATTTCCATTTCTATCTCTTCTGCTCGAGGTCGATGTAGTTCTTTGTTCTTCTGACTCCACTGATGCCACAGTTTCCCCTGATGAGGCAGAACTGATTCTTTGATTTCTGTCAGATCTTTATTCTCCAGTAAACTCATCATCTGCTGTGCTGCTTCTCTTCCTCTCCTGCAGGCATCATCATCTTGCTCATCTACTCTGATGTCTGAGTGTTTGGACACATCTTCAAGTCTGAAAATGTGAGATGATTCTTTGAGATAATCGTGAAGAGCTCTACTGAGCTCTTCATTTACTTCAGGTTGATTTTTACCTTTCAGACCTATTTTGAATTTCCCTTTCTTCATCTCAGTTACAGCAGATTCATCCTCAGTAAAAAGAAAAATGAGTGGTTTTCTGTCCTTGTACAGGTTTTGGATTATTGCTGCACTTTTGTCATTTCTGTCCAGTTGTGGTAGCAGAACAACATTGACTGAGGCCATTTCAGAGAGGATCTTCAGCTGTTTCTCATGGTCTCCTGCATCACCATGTAGATTACAGAATGCAACACAGTCAGTGAATTTATCTGTGTCTTTCCCAGAGGGGCAGAACCAGGCGATCTCCACCACTCCATCCATCAGGACTCTGGTTCTGCTGCTGCCTGGGCAGTTCCTGTGGAAGAACGTGTTGTGTTTCTCATTGATCAGACTGTTCATCAGCTGAGACTTGGATGAAGACACAGAGCCAAACCTGAAGAAAAACACCATTGGAATTTCTGCCTTGTAGATTAGCTGGGTTTGACTGATGATTTCATTGTTGGTGTTTCTCTTCTTCCAGCTCTTGTTGATTTGTCTGAATGTCCAGAGAGGAAACTCAATCTGTTGTGTGAATGGATCAGGAACAAGCAGAGGCAGAGCGTACTGACACTGGGACAGTTTAGTGACCATCAGCTGCTTCAGGAAACCATCAGCACAATGAAACACGGCCATCTGAACATCCATGAGGTGAATTCGCTCAGATTGACTCGATACTTTGCTTTTATGAACATCCTCAAATATATTACTCTCATCTTCAGATAAATCACTGCATCTTTGTATTGTTTGATCCTGTTGATGGTTCACTTTAGTTTTAATGTATCTTGCCCTATAGTTATGTATCAGTAGTTTTTGTATGAAAGTCTGAACAAGCTCCTCTTCAGCACAAGACTCACAGGACTGTAATGAATGTGCAGATACCTGAAGAACATCTGCAGCTCTTAGTTTGAGTTGTCTGACTTCAAGATGGAGTTTGTGAAATAGATTATTCATTTTTCAGACTTTTGCTGTTGGTGTTGATCTGGATTGACTCTTGTTATTTCCAATGTCTTTGTTTTTTTTTCCCTGATGAAAAAGTGACATTTAATTTACTTGGGACTAAATAATATTCAATTTAATTCACAATACACATTGTTTCAAAACAGCTTTGCAAAATTCATGTTACTGTTTGTAATGTCCTAATGTCAGTCCACATTGAGCAGTTAAGAGTTGGGGATAAATTAAAATTAAGTGTAGGGTCTTTTAAAAAATAAAATAAAATAAAAAATCAGGCTGAAATTCAGGGTGTCTTTTTTTTTTTTTTTAACTGTAACATGCTTCACAGTCACACATGATATACAGTGTTAGAACACTCGCTCCCCTAATCATCACATCTGATGAATTCAGGTGAAATATTGGCAACTGTAAGCATTCTTAACTTCATATATCCATATAAAATAAGCTGTAGTTCAGATCATTATGGCGGTTCCCTTTCGAAGGGAACTTCTACTCTGCGTTCGATGACGCAATGGGGGGGGAACGTCCACGTGACCCAGTGTTTCAAAACCTTACTACCAAAAACTCCAATCCTATTGGCCAGCGACAGTCAAATGGCGCGACCCGGAAGTATAAAGGCGCGCCTACGGAAGTAGTCAGTATGCATCGTCTTTTCGGGACTGTTTTGTCGACCTCCATTTTGTATTCTTTGTCTTAAAGAATTCATTTCAAATTCAGTATGTCTGAGAAAGGTAAGAACTTTAGGAAGTGTGCTGATCCGTGTCCGAGATTTCTGACACCGGAAGATACACACACCCTATGTGTTCACTGTCTGGGGGAAGAGCACTGTCCGCATCAACTGTGATCAGAACACTCCGTTCTCGCTGGCCCTCTTCTCGAGAGAAGGGGTGTCAACATCTGTGCCTGGTGGATCTGGTCCCGCTCGCGCTGAGGCGGAGCGAAGACTGCATTCATGGGGTTCACAGATGGAGCTCGCCGCTGAGTTTGAGAGAGGTGTGACTGTCTCTCAGCCTCAGGCGGCGGCTGGTGAGGACGCGATCCTGGATGATGATGATGTTTTATCACTAACATCGTCAGATCCAGGAGCGAGTGTTCTTCTGGCTGCCAGCCCCCAAGAGCAGGCGATGGCAGTGGAGGAAGAAGCGAGTGAAGCAGCTTCTTTCTCCAGACCTCCCTGTTCAGCCTACGCTGAGTTACTGGAGGTTATGGAGCGCGCTGCCGGCAGACTGCAGCTGCCTTGGGAGCGTGAGAAGAAAGAGGCCATTCGCGGCAGACTGGACGAACGATTTCTTTCTGACCATAACCCCGTAACTCCGGTGAGCCTTCCATTCCTTCCGGATCTCCATGTAGAGATCGAGAAGGCATGGAAGAGCCCATACTCGGCGAGAATTCATACACATCAGCAAGGTAACTTTGCTGATGTGGAGGGATTACACCAGCATGGGTATGTGACGATGCCGCCTATTGACAAGACGTTTGCGAACTATCTCGTCACAGGCAGCGCACCGTCACTAAAAGCTCTGGTCCTGCCGTCCAAACCCCTTAAGATGACGTCATGTTTGAACGGCAGGGCGTACGCTGCAGCGGGTCAGGCTGGCGCAGCTTTGCACACGATGGCAGTGTTGCAAGCTTACCAGGCTGATCTGCTGAAGGATCTGGATCAGGGCCACCAAGCAGACGGCCGCCTCGATCGACAGATCTATGGCGGCCATGGTGGCCACGGAGAGACATCTGTGGTTGAACATGGTGAACATCGGGGAGAAAGAAAAGGGCTTTCTCCTCGATGCCCCAGTCTCGCCCTCTGAACTTTTTGGCGGTTCCGTTGAGACGGTTGTTGGGAAGTTCAGAGAGGCGAGGGCGCGCTCAGCAGCATACAAAAATTGCATACCGCTCAGATCCGATTCTGGGCCCAGACACCCGGGAGGCCCTGGACCGTCTCGAGCCGAGGCTCAGAGGCAGGTCCAGCGATCCAGTGACGCCGCTCGAGTGCCTCCTCCGCCTCGGAGTAAGTCGCAAAAGCAGCGGGATACGAGGAATAGAAAGCAGGATCTGAGGGAGGTGATTGAAAACCCGCGTCAGAACAAACCCCGTCAGTAGTCAATCTCCTCTCTGGCGGGGGGCACATTACATCTGCCCTCAACTCTATTCCTCGGCCTTCCCGGGGACCTTATTGACTGATACATGTTCAGATGACACTCTTGAACAGTCAGGACTGACAGTTGGGCCCATGATGAATTTTTTTCTGACGGCCTGCCGTCTGGCTTGATAGTGAAAAGGGGTTCTTTTGGCGAAGGAACCTGAGTTATCCTCCCACTTCGGTCAGGAGGAAGTTTCGTGGGTCAGATTGCCACGGGAAAGGTAAGCAGGGTTCAGCTTATTATTATTAGTGTTGACCTTGTCTTTCTATTCCTAAACATATTTTCCTTAACATGTAGCAGTAAAATATTAGGGTTTTTTTGTGGGCAAACTGAAGGTGTTTTTAGAAGGACTGAGCGGGCCACAAAATGGCCGCTGTTCAGTTCTTTCTAAGCTTCTCAGCTATTGTTTAGTATAGTTTGAGTTGCACTCACTGCTTCAGTTTATGTGATGTCGGCGGCTTTAATCGGCCGCCTGACATCTCGTGCTTGGGTACTTTGCTTTCCTCCCTGTCCATGGGATTGAAAGCGATGTTAAAACAGGCTTTGTTTGCTGTTTTTCTTTACCCATAGCTTAGCGGCTAGGCTAGAGCTAGGAAGTGTTATTTAAGGGATAACATTATTTATATTCCTAGTTTTTGGCCTCCTCCTGAGGGAGTTGTTTGGCCGCATGCCCACTATCCCCTATTTATGTAGGTGCATGGGCTGAGTTGACAGATAGGTTGTAACTATCTGGGTACTTCCTGTTCTGTTATCTCAGGTGGATTAGGCCCTTATCATGTTTAGGCAGATAAGTTAATCAGGTTTCTGCTAGGCCCCACTTTTCTGGAACTTTATATCAATAAAGGGAAAAGTTTTCTCCTCTAGGCCACTTGTTGCATGTTACAATCAAGTTGAGTGGACATTACTACTATTATTTAGTGTCTGTCCTCTATGGCTTAGTACAGATTTGAGAATCTGTATGGAGTAACGATTCCCTTTGTGAATTACATATATTTAAAGCCTCTGGTGTTGCTTTAAGTTCTAGATCCTTGCCCTACATTTCTGTATGTAAGCTTAGTATGCTGCCACAGGTTGGCACCTGTCTCATGATAGTTGGCTTATTTCTAACCACTATGTAGACACTGGTGACCTAATACTCCCCATTGATAGGTTTATTGGTGGTCTGAGTGCATCACCTGTTGGATTGCATACTCAGGGTAGCTGTACCACTTTCTGAGGAAAGTAGGTATATGTTTAGCTTCCTGTTTTTTGATCATCCTTTCAGCTAATCTTTCTAGCTTAGAATGTAGGCCTGTTTGTTACATAGCCTCTTTCTAGTTAGCATTGGCTAAGTTAGCATGCTTTGGTTTGATCAGTTTATGCTCACATTGTGTACACTGCCACAGGCTGTGCCACGTGTTTGTTTGAAGTATAGGCCCTATAGGCCTCCTTTAGACCACGTTGGCTGTGTTGGCTCCCTTCAGCCAACTTTATGACATTGCCTGATGGAATGTGTATTAGCGGTAGCTCAGGATTAGCTCCCCTTAAAGACTGTTCTCCTGTAGCTTGGTTCACTATTAGATCACGAGCTGTTGCCACATACGGCATGAATGAGTAGGCCCTCTTAGGCCTCCTTTCTGGGCCTATGTCAGCATGGTGGGTGTCTCTTAGTCTTCCAATTGGGCTGCTGCCTCTTGTCTCTGATTTGGTCAAAGCTCTGAGGAGCTTCCTTATCAGTTCACCTGTTGGCACAGTCTGGTATACCTTACAGCTGCTGTAGCCACCTGTTACTATAATCGTTGGCCCTCTTTAGGCCTTCCTTCTTAGTTAACTGGTTGGTTCAGCCTGCGAGTGTATATTCAGAAACAAGGGCGAACGCCACTTGTCATTAGGATAGGTGGCCCTAGGGGCCTCTTTCTTGGCTGACTTGTTGTGCGGGATGCCTTCGATCTGACCACTTCAAGAGCATGCTTGGCCTGAGCGAACAGGCCACATGGCCTGTTTGCATCAGAGAGCGGTATTTTGTGTATCCCTTCTGAGGAAGTTTTGATACACTGCTCTTTAGTGGTCTAGATGACTGCCAATCGGGCTTCGGCCTCTTGTTCCTGATTTGGTTGGCTCCGAGGGGCCTTCTCTTTCAGTTGACTGGTTGGTACAGTCTGGTATTGACTACAGAAAGCCATAAAGCCATCTGTTGCTAAGATCGTTGGCCCTCCTTAGGCCTTCCTTTCTAGCCGGCTGGTTGGCTGGTTGCGACCACTTTAAGAGCACACCTGACCTGAACGAACAGCCCACTTCAGGCCTGTTTTGCAGCAGGGAGTAATATTGTGTATTTCCTCTGAGAAGGATTCATACACTGCTCTTTGGTGGTCTGGATGTGGCAGCCGCTTGCTGATGCCAGATGTATACTAAGGTAGGCCTCCTTCTCGGCCTCTGGTGTAACATTTGGAGTTCAGCTAGAGTACTCTTCTCGCTGTGGGGATAGTGTGGTTGTTGAGTACTCTGAGTGGCTAGCCCCTCAGTAGACTGTAGTAAACCTTACTGAGGTCTGGGTTTCTTACTACATTGTCTCACTGAGCCTAAGAGAGATGCTAGTTGAGCTCCAGCCACCTAGATATCTAAGGTGGATCTTGTATGCTCCTAGTAAAGGCCAATGGAGTTATGCCATATGTTAAAGGTTTTTAGGCCTTATAGGCCACCTTTTTCAACATATGGTATATGTTGATATGTTTTTTGATTCGAGGATCTTTTCACACGCCGTTGGCCACGGGTCTGGATGGTACTTAACCTCCTTCGTGTCGGTTAGTATCTTTTCTGGTGCCTAAGAACACTGCCATGAGCTGATGCCACGCATTTGTCGAGGTGACAGGACTGTATAGGCCTTCTTTGATGAAGTGTCGGCGTATGAGGTACTCCTCTTGCTGATAGAGTAAAAGGTGCTTTTACCGAGTACACTGCTCATCACTGCATGAAAAGTGGGATTTTCGTCAGTAAGCGGCACTGTAGATTGTCGTGGAAGTTCAGGTTTACGACTGCACACAGCAATTTGCAGGCAACACCGAAAACTGCCATGAATTGTCAGAAACTGACGTGGGCCTTGCTTGGCAGTTGTCCCCCCATGACCCCCCTTCCAGGGGAGGTTTTAACATGTAAATGAAAATGCTGTGAGCTATACAAATGCAAATGCAAATTCTCTCAAAATCGACTAATTTTGAGAGAAATGTCTGCAGGTATCCATCTGCTACTTCCAGTCTATTGATGGATATGACTCTGGAGCAGAGTATGATACAAGCCTGCACAAAGTCAAGTTTTTATAATTCCTAAGCCAAAGCAAATGTTGAGTTTAAATCAGTCATGAATCCAGAATGAAACATGGTTGTTTTAGGATACAGAGTGTACTTGAAACCTAAGCAAGAGATCTCAGAAAATAAAATCAACAAAATCAGTAAAATCACCTAGAACAAACACAAGCCAAAGTGTCTGTTTTTTTTTTTTCCCTTAATATATGTAATTGCTCATAAAATAAAAAATTTGCTTATGAACAATAGTAAGCAACATATAAATTAACAAGACTTGTTAATAAAAACATTAAGGACTTTGCAATTCATGCTTGCTTTAGGTAGCCTACTGCTAATTTTAGCTTAATCTGTCTGTTGTAATTGGAGGTTTAAGTGGCTTAACACTTAGCATGTATTATGATAAGACCAGGTCAGCTTCCCTGGTGGCATTGAGGGTGACGCTGTCCCCTCTAGTGGCTGGGTGGGGTCCCTTTCTTGGCTCCCTGCCCTCATTCCCTAGAAGAGACCACTCTGTATGCAGAAGGGTGGATCTCAGAAGCTCTTAGCGGCCTTATCAGGCCTTCTCTCCTGCGAGGAAGGCCTCTTATAGGCTTAGCTTGGGCTGGTGGCCTTAGGGAATGCTGTCACTGACAGTCAGGTGTGACCCGAGGGGGAGTTGATACAGTTCCTGTAGAACTGTATGGGCGTTGTCTCAGCCATTCTAATTGGCATGCACTCCCCTAAGCATGGAGGCGTGGGTATATCGTTCCCCATTGCGTCATCAAACGCAGAGTAGAAGTTCCCTTCGAAAGGGAACGTCTCAGGTTACGTATGTAACCATAGTTCCCTGAGAACAGGGAACGAGACTCTGCGTTTCCTTACCATGCTTGGGGCTGCCTGTGGAACAGTCCCTCAAAGACGATGAATACTGACTGCTTCCGTAGGCGAGCCTTTATACTTCCGGGTCGCACCATTTGACTGTCGCTGGCCAATAGGATTGGAGTTTTTGGTAGTGAGGTTTCGAAACACCGGGTCACATAGACGTTCCCCCCCATTGCGTCATCGAACGCAGAGTCTCGTTCCCTGTTCTCAGGGAACTATGGTTACATACGTAACCTGAGACGTTTTGTTTAAAAAAAAATACAAATATTAAATGTGTATGAATTTACACACTAAAAAATACTGGGCTATTTTTTCAACCCAAACATGCTGCAATGCATGCTGAGTTTTATACTATTATTCTTCAGCAGGCAGCAGATATTGGGAATGTTGTTAATGGTTGTGAGACAAAGCTCGAATAGGTGAGAAAGAATGTGCAAATTAACCTGTGGAATTAAATATTGCAGTCCATGAAGCTGAGAAAGCTTGTGAATATTCTGCTTCAATGTCTGTTGTTGTTGTCAATTGTGTGAAGGATATGAAGTTCAACTAATCCACTTCGAAAGGCTTGTGAGTAGAACAGTCAAAACTCTTTCCAGCTAGGAGAGATGGATTCCTACAACAGAGAAGAAGGATTTTGAGCAGGGTAAAGCAATTAAAAGTCCAAAATTATAAACTTGTTCCAAGAAATAGCAGTTTATTACAGAACATGGACAGAACAGTGCTTAGTTTGCTTGTCCTAAACAACTAAAAACATGTTTTTAAAGGTTTTTTGACATTTATAGCACCATCTATTGCCTGATCTCCTCCATTTTCTCAGAATGTGTCCATACACATTCTGAGGGTGTCCTCAGAATGTGTCCATACATATGTGTGCCAAGTTTGGTGAAAATATCTAATTTCGTTTTGAAGTTATAGACACTTATATACAAGAGAACATAAAAAATGACCCATGAAAGACTTTGATTGGATTTTTTAGCCACATCCTATTAAAATTTTGACATTTGGGCTTTAACATTTAGTAACCCAACTTAGGTTCCATGTTTCCTATGCTGGTTTCGTCTCGATCCGTCTAATGGTTTCGAACATATTCGCAAAAGTTTTTTTAGCACTAAATCACAACGTTGCACGAAATCTGACATGTCTGGTATCGTTGGACTCGGCAAGGTTTCAGGATTCTAAAGACATGGCTCCTGTGAAAATAAGTCGACCACATCTAAAGTTATATATATTTTTTTTTTTTTTTTTTTTTCACAATTATAGCACCGCCTATGGTCAGATTTACACAAAAATTTGTGTGCTTCTTTAGAGTCATATGCTGCATGTGCTGAGTTTTGAGTTTAGGCTTAATAGGCTTTTAGGTATATTTAGCCATGCCCATTTTCTAAATGACCCAGTTAAAGCGACCCAAAGGGTAAAATTAAACTTTTTATAAATATTTTTTTTGATCTAGAGAGTTCATAGAATTGTCCTACACTGGTTTTGTTCCGATCAGGTGACAAACCTAGGACTATTTTGCAAAAGTAGGTTTTTCACATATTTGTGAACAATTAATGAACGATTTAATTGACAAATTGGATTGAACGATTTGATGTCCTCAAATACCATCATGCCCCCTTGGACCACAGCATACCAAATTTCAAGTCAATCAGACTAACGGTTGCATAGTTACAGTTATTTTCAGCTATTTTCTTGTGTTATAGCGGCACCTAGTGACCAATAGCCACGATTATTTTAATGTAACCATAGAATGAGCCACTTCATATGTGTACCAATTTTGGTGCAAATATCTTATTTTGGTCTTGAGTTATAGCCATTTTAGTAAAAGTGGCTCCTCCCATTACAAAGATTTTTACACCCCCTAGTGACCGTGGATTAATATTTCAACTTTTTTTGATAATTATTGATATTCAAACTCCAGAGAACATTTCTGCAATGGTTTGGTTCCGATCGGGCAAAAAACCTAGGACTAGTTTGCAAAAGTAGATTTTTGACAAAATTCAAAATTGCAGAAAACTTTTCATACCGGAAATGAAATCGGATATATACATTTTGTTCATTTTGTAAGGATTTATATAGTTTAAAGAGATTATAAATGACAAAATATTGAAACCTTGAATTATATTAGTGGCCTTCTGCTGCCATCTGGTGGCACAAAATGACAGTGTCAGGCAATTTAATATAGAAAAATATGGTTTTAAAGGTTTTTTGAAAACCGTGAAATAAAATTTCAAATTTTTTTAACAACTTTTGATATTCCCACTCCAGAGAAAATTTCTGCACTGGTTTTGTTCCGATCAGGCGAAAACCCTCTTTGCCGCTGTCGCCTTTGGCTTGCTTAGTTGGGGACACTTTTACTTGACATTTGATATTCAACAGTGCTTTGATCTGCCTGCATTGACACTATTCTTTAAGAGCTGCTGTGCTGCCAAAATTATATACCAGTTATCAGTGTAAAGCTGCTTTGACACAATCTGCATTGTAAAAAGTGCTATATAAATAAAAGTGACTTGACTTGACTAGTTTGCAAAAGTAGGTTTTGGACAAAGTTCAAAATTGTGGAAATTTTTTCCTACCGCACATGAAATCGAAGATGTTTTATGTTTTATGTTTTATTTGTCTTGAGCCAAGGATTTCAGTGATATAAGACACTTGATTCTAGGACAAATGGTCTAGGAGTTATTAGCGATTTACAACTTTTGATCACAGTAGCGCCACTTATTAGTCAATTGGGGTCATACTCTGTCAACCTCTCCTCGATTTCTGTCCTATCATCTGACAAAGTTTCAAATCTCTAGCACTTACGGTTTGGGCTGCACGATCAGTTTTACGGCAGAATAATAATAATAAAAACAAATACAATAGGGTTTCAGCAATTTGTGCTTGAACCCCTAAAAATCCTTACAATTACAATAGGGTTTCAGCATTTCATGCTTGAACCCCTAATAATAATGGCATTGATGGCATTATAATGCCGCCATAGTATAACCTCATTCATATCTGCCGGGGGGATGAGTGGAAGACTGCATTCGTAACACCATCTGGCCACTATGAGTACCGGGTTATGCCGTACGGCCTGTCCAACTCTCCCTCCGTGTTCCAGAACTATATGAATGAGGTGTTCTGGGAGTTCCTCCACCAGTTCGTCATAGTGTATATAGACGATATCTGTATGACGAATCTCTTGTTAATCTCTTTCTGGCCTCCTAGTGATGTGAAATATGAGCGAGAGTTTACACAGGGTGATTATTTTGTATTTGAGCTGCGCATCTTGGATGCGGCGTCCTTCAAAAATAGGCTATCTTAAGCGAACCACTGCAGCGAGCCGCTTCTGAGACGCTTCTAAAACGAACCGCAGCGCAGCTGGTGTAAACACGAGTATTGACTAGAGTGGCCGTGTATCAGCTCCGGACCGGTAACCGTGTCGCAGCCTTAACACGCTGCACATGTGTGCAGTGTAAATGAAGCTTTACACTACACAAGTGTGTGGTGAGTTACGGCTACGACGCAGCTACTGGAGCTGATACGCGGCCACTGTAGTCAATGCTTGTGTTGAGGACGGAACAAAACCTTGCCTGAGCAGTAAAGCACCAGAGAGGTGTGCAGTGTAAACAAGACTTTACGCATTTTTCACACCGCAAGCGTCAGCTTCAGCTGCAGAGACGCGCGAGTATTCACACTGGAAGCGTTTGTACAGCATCACAGCAGTGGCAGCTGCATTTAAAGTGAGCATTTCTTTACAAAGACAACTATACATTTGTTTTTTTAAGTTGGTCATTTATAAACTTGATATAGTAGTTGAAAGATTGAAAGTTTGTTAACATGGGGATTTGTAGCCTACAACACTCACATATAAACGTAAATAAAAAAAAAATAAAAATAATAAAAGCCTGTGTTATCCATTGCTGCACATGAATGAGGTAAGCTTTGTGTTTTACATCATCTGCCACATGCACATGTTAAAGCCCCGGGTATACTTCACTTTCCGCGCATCCTTCAAAGTAGTCTATACTAAGTCATGGATGCAAACTGCAAACTCCGCGAAAAAAGCCAACAAACTTGGGTTTGATTTGGGTATGCTAGAGCCTATACAGCTGTCTGTGTAATAACTACAATAATGTTTATATATCATATTTTCTGGCTAGTTTACTTTAGTTTTTTTATAATACACCATACTTTAACCCAAAATGAATAATTGAAAACAAGTTTAAATGAGTAAATCTTCTATTAATATTTTTTTTTTTTTTTTTTCCCCTGACATAGCCTACTCCAATTCTTGTTAAAACACACTAGATATGCTTATTCTATGCATTTTGAGCACTTTTTTGTGTGAAATCATATTTATTTTGTCCATCAAAGGTGTGCTTTCACTTTAATTGAGCGTTAGCAGCGCAGCAAAAATATACCCAGCATCGAAAAGATCGCAGCACTGCTGCTTCTGCTCTGCTCCTGCTATGTGAATGCTCTCAACATGGGCGCCGAAAAAAATATGCGCTGCTTATGCTCTGCTGACTCGTGCGGTGTGAAACCACGGTGCATTTTTATGGGCTGAAATTCAACATAGTCATATATTTAAGCTGTGAATATTTCAATTTAAGGGGAGACACTACAGGCAAAAACACTGTTTTTTTAGGCACCTGTCAATTTTGAGATTTTGTACTTTTTGCCGGATTTTATACAAGATATTATTCCTAAAAAAATGGTGAAAATTATTTTTTTTTCTGGCTGTTGATAGTATTTTCTGATTTATGGAGTGATAAAAAGAGATAGCAAAAATTCCCTCTGTAAAAACCTTTTAATTTCAGTCATTCAAATTTGGCAGAAAATTCAACATTTCACATCCGGGAACTGCAGGAAAAGCAGTAGAGTGACGATGCATGATCTCCATCTGCTGTTTGTCGGCTTCACCAGCAGGTGCCACTAGCAGCTGTTTATGATATGCAAAGCAACAGTTAGAAACAGGTCATTCATTCATAAAAATGGATTTGCAGAAATGGAGCAAGCGGTAAGTGAATGTGTGATGATTATCAAGGCCAGTATAAATGCAGTAAAGCTGATAAAGACACAAAAGCTGCATTTACGTTTAATTTACGCTAGCGGCACCTACTGGTGAAGCCGACTAACAGCAGATGGAGATCATTCATCGGCTCTCTACTACTTTTCCTGCAGTTCCTGGATGTGAAATGTTGAATTTTATGTCAAATTTGAACCACTGAATTTGTGGAAGCCACCAGGCCACCAGGAGCAACTCATTCTACGCCCTTTCAGCACTAATTTTGCCCTGCTTGTCTTTAGTAAATCCTGACAGCAGTTTTTTTTTATGCCTGCTAAAAGTGGGTTTGCACTGGCAAGCTGTTTTGTCCTTTAATAGCCTACACTATAAGCATGACTACACACACACAGACAGGTTTGATTTGCTATCTTAGTGAGGGCATTCCATAGGTGTAATGGTTTTATACTGTACAAACTGTACATTCTATCCCCCTACACTACCCCTACCCCTAAACCTACCCATCACAGCAAATGGTCTGCATTTTTACATTTTTAATAAAACATTGTTTAGTATGTTTTAAAGCTATTTTAAATATGAGGACTCATGAAATGTTCATATTTCATGTTTACATTGTAATACCAGTGTAATACCCATGACATTATACAAATGTCTGTCCTCATAAATCACAAAAACACCTGCACGCACACACACACACACACACACACACACACACACACACACACACACACACACACACACACACACACACTTTGTTCTAGATACTGATATTTGAAATAAATGTTTGAGTGTCCTCAACCTATAGTACCGTAGAATTAAACAAAATGGACTTCATTTGACACATGAGGAAAGGGAAGAAGTACATAACTATCACTTTAAGTAGGAACAAACACAGAGAGAGAGAGAGAGAGAGAAATAAAGAACAAAAATAATGTAATTTTTTAAATATAAAATAATGAAGTCAAACCTGAGTGTGGTAGTGTGCCTTCTCTGTATCATCAGTTCGGTTATGAACTGTGAAAGAAAGTTTCCTGTCAAACGTGTCTACATATCAGAAAACAAAAAAAAAAACCTTGACATGGCAGTAAGAGAAAGTGAAAGTGTTTTAGTGTGTTATTTGTGGTAAAGTCTTTTGAGCTGATTTAAGCTAAGTGAGCTTCTGTATTTTTTTGAACATTGTGGCATTTCTGTCTTTAATACTACAACTATTGGTAAAAGATAGTTTTAAATAAATTGTAGAGGAATTAGTTTGCCATTTACTGCTCTATAGATAGGGATTTCCTTTTATGTCTTTTACATTTTTTTCCATCCCATTAGGCAGGTAATAGATTAATAATGTACTGATAATATACTGGTAGAAACTTGAGTCAGAATCTGGAAGGAACAAACACTGGAGGTAACAAAGGCTCAAATACCTTTAGCACACCATTTAAAAGATTAATGTTTTGAAATTAATACTGTGTAGTAACTCAACATTTTAAGATATGCAAAAATATATTTTGTAAGAACTGGGTTCAACTATTTGTTTGGTTTTGACTTTTTACTAAACTTTATACATGCTGTAGACACAGGAGATGCTCTTTACTTGTTTTCCAAGTAATACCACAAAGGTCAAAAAGCACAAAAGCATACTTAGCTCAAACCAGCAAAACATTACCACAAATAACACCAAAACACTTTCACTTTCTCTTACTGCCATGTAAGGGGATTTTCCATCTTCCTAAGTAGACACACATTTGACAGAAAACTTTCATTTACAGCTCATAACCGAACTAATGATACAGAGAAGGAAGACTACCATACTCAGGTTTGACGTCATTACTTTTTATATAAAAATAACATAATTTTATTCTCTCTCTCTCTCTCTCTCTCTCTCTCTCTCTTTCTATGAGAAATTTAAAGAAATGTTTTTGTCTCCATACAAATAAATTCAAAGGGCACCAATACTGTTTGGTTCCCGACATTCTTCAAAATATCATCTTTTAGGTTTGAAACAACACAAGGTCGAGTTGAAATGATGACAGAATTTATGTTTTTTGGACTAAACCTTTAACCCTTTTTTGGGGATAAATCTGTACACAGAAGTGAGCTAATGGCAGCTGTTGGAAAATTTTCCAATATCTTTCCAATACCAATACCATTTTACCTTCACCTTTAACTTTATTGTTTATTATTCTCAGGTTAGGTAGAGTAAGTCAAATCTGACCTAAAACATAAGCATTCAAACGATACTTACAATTTCCTCAGAAGACTTTTCTGTGGTCTGTTCATGCTCAAGGGTTTAGTAATAAAATATCGGTAGACAGTTATTTGCAATTGATGTAATAGTAATTTTTAATTACAATATACCAAAAATAATGGCAAACAAAGGTTATTAACAAAATTAATAAAACAAAGCAAAGTTTCAATCAGCTGGGTTTCTCGTGTCGAGAGACACTGCTGAATCAGTATCTGTCTAACCAGTCTTCCCATCAGTCTTTTATACTCAAACAGTTCACTGCCGATGTTAAATTATCTTCTGTTGTTATCAGTTGGAGAGCTGCCAAGTCTTCCACAATCCTTTTAAGGTGTTTCTGATGTATCCTGCGTTTTTTTCCTGTTAACTCTCCTCTTGGCTCTCTCCTCTGTGTCCGTCTCCTTTTCGTCTGTAAAATATGCTTTATCTACAGCATTACATTTTCCTTATATGCAGTTTTTATCTAATACATAAATGTTCACTACTTTAAGTTACTTCATATAAATTTTGTACTATACACTAAAGTTTAATATTTCTTTTTTAATATAAAATATACTGTAAGTAAAGCAGTCATATACAAACTATTTCAACATGGTTATGTACAGTATACATGCATAAATAATAGCAATTAATATCATTCTTATACATAGTTTTCTACATTCCATCATTTCAATACATTTTTATGCATCATCACAAATTGGGTTGCATAAAGCTATTACAAAGCAAAAAACAACTTTAAACAAAATAGACTAATTGCCTAATCATCATATTGTAACACCAGCTAAAGCAAAACAACCAGAGTCACACAAAATCTGAGGGGGACATCCACCAATTGTATTTCAAAGTATTTAACCCCATTACAATATTAATCCAAAAAAAACCAAACAAACAAACAAACAAAAAACAAAAACAAACGAAAAACAAAACAGAACAAAACATTCATCAGAAAAAATACATCATTGTACTTAACCCCCAAACAGGCATGAGACCAGTCTACCCTGCAACCCTCTTCTTACAGGAGTAGACACATTATACACATGAACATTGATGATGGAACCCACAATGTTAATGTCCATATTAAGAGTCCAGTCCTCCGTTTAGAACATGCCTTAAGGAACATCACAAGAATATATCAGTCCAAACGAGTATTCAGGATGAAATTGTCTTTTCTCTCTTCAGTACTCAAGACTGGTTTCAACACTGGTTGATGATTGGTACAGCCCATACAATCACCCAAGAAAACCCTCTGTATACAAACAAAATTAAACAATAATCAGGCCAAACCTGAAACATTCCTTTATGCATATACACAATCCAACCAACGGAACCAAAAGAAAAAACACTTACATTGAGCTAAAAGAACAATGAAGTTCCTCAAAATAGGGCCCATACAAGGGTTTAAACAGAGATGAACTCCTAGCCCTGCTACAGCACACCTGGCTACTATCTTACTCACTCTCCTATAAAAGGGTGAGCTAGCATGGTTACGCACCCAAAACTCCCCCTAGTGACAGGGAGGAAAATTACCCCAGGGACAGTTTGTACCAAACTGTTACACACACCCCCACTCAGTAGAAGGTGGAACCGTACCATAAAATCGTTTTAATTTTTCAACATGGTAAGTGTCACATTGATCAGGATGGTCTACCATTGCAACCACATAGTTTACCTTGTTGAGCTGCTTTATAATCTTTGCAGGACCTCTCCACTTAGCAGCTAACTTGGCCATGAATGAATCATCAGCACGAGACAGAGGATGAGCTTGTATCCACACCAAATCCCCTGGTTGAAAGAACTCCTGTCTCCTGCGACGGTTGTAGTACTTCTCTTGGCGGGTTTGGGCCCGTACAACATTTCCTTTAACTCTTTCCAGGAGAGCTTGTGTATGCTCAATGACATCATAAGCCTCTTTATCCGGGTCAGGAGGTCGTTGTGCCAGTCGCTCCAAAGGACCCTTAAGCTTACGTCCGAGTGCAATCTCAGCTGGAGTGTAGGCTGTGCTTTCTTGCCATGCAGAATTAACTGCAAAACGAAACTCGGAGATCCACCTGTCCCAGTGCCTATGATTCTCCTTGACAAATGAAGCGATCATGGTTTTAAGAGTTTTGTTGATTCTTTCAGTGAAGTTAGTTTGAGGATGGTAGGACGTGGTAAGTTTCTGGGTCACTCCCCATTTTTTACAGGTAAGGTTTATCAATTGAGAAGTAAATTGAGGACCATGGTCCGAGACCAAGTAAGCAGGTGTCCCCCAGCGAGTAAAGATTTCTCTTATGAGGATCTCAGCAATTAAAGGGGATTTTGCATTTCTGATTGGGAATAGTTCAACCCACTTACTGCAGTAGTCCACAATGACCAACAGATACTCATTCTGTTTAAGACTTTTTGGCAATGGTCCCATCAAGTCAATACCAAGCATGTATCCCAGCTCTACAACTGGAGTGGATTGCAAATGTCCTGTCAACTTGGTTATACGAGGCTTGTATTGCTGGCATATTTGGCATCGTTTACAATGCTCCCAGGTGTCTTTGCGAATCATTGGCCAGTACACCACGTTGAGCAAACGCCGCAGAGTCTTCATTCGTCCCAAATGCCCACTTAAGGGATTGTCATGTGCATATTGTAGAAACTGCTGTCTTAAAGGAGCTGGTACAACTACTTGCAGGGACTGATGCTCATGAGGATGGGGTATGCATCTAAACAGATAGCCATTACATATGGTATAGTGAATATGGTTAGGGTCTACAGGTTTAGTTTTAGCAGCATCCCACAATGGCTTAAGTGAGGTATCAGATTGTTGTTGCTCACCGATCTCTTCCCAGCTAATGGGCAAATCGCTCCCAATTCCCTTGGCTTGGTACATCGCAACTTGAGCAGATGTCTGCTCTTCAGCAATACTTCGAGACAAAGTATCAGGGACAATATTACACCTTCCTTTACGGTGGCATACGATAAAATCAAATCCTTGCAATCGGATGGCCCATCTCGTAAGACGAGAAGTTGGTCGAGGATGATTGAACACCCAAGTGAGTGCAGAATTATCAGTGACTACTTCAAAATGATGCCCCTCTAAATATTGCCGCCATTTCTCCACAGCCCACACTACAGCAAGACATTCCTTTTCAGCTGCAGCGTAAGATTTTTCAGCACCTTGTAACAGGCGGGATGCATACGCTATTACATTGAGTTAAGACAGCCCCTAAGCCTGTGTCACTGGCATCCGTTTGCACAGTAAACGTTTGGTTGAAGTCTGGAGGCATCAACACTGGAGCTTTTTTCAAAGCATCTTTTAAGTCTTCAAAAGACTGTTGGCATTTAGATGTCCACTCCCAGGTTGCATTCTTCTTCTTAAGCTCATGTAGAGGGGCAGCACGCTCTGAAAAACGGGGAATGAATCTGTGATACCACCCGGCAAGGCCTAAGAACCGCTGCACTTCTTTCACATTCTTGGGGGATGGAAACCTACTAACAGCGTCAACTTTGGCCCAGAAATGACATGTCCCAGAAAGGAAAGTGATCTTTTAAGGAAGCTGCACTTTTCTAAGTTAAGGGTCAAACCTGCAGACTCTAGCTTGCCAAACACCTGTTTAACCCTCTAGAGTCTGAGGCTGATTTGGGGCCTGGAGAAGTTTTGACATGCCCTGACATTTGTGCTTTTTTCAGTTGTTCATAAACATATTAATGACAAAAGTGTCATTACACTGTATTCAGCACAAACTAGGCTACAATAATATGTGAGGAACATGTATGCACATGTTTGTGTTTTTGAAGGAATAACGTTTATGCGTGGTTATTGAAAAAACAAAAAAATGAAGTCACTGAAATAAGGCCAAAAATATATATTAAATCTGTGTTTACAAGACTTCTGGGTATTTGAGGTTGTAGGCTAGAGTTTTTGCTTCAAAATTATGTAAAAATTATAATGCCTACTTGTTCATATAAAACAATATATTGATTTAGTTTTTGCAAGATACTTTTTGTCAAGAAACACAGTATGCATGGAGGCGTGAATGATCATGAATAATGGCTCATTTACACCTGAGAAGACAAAAGAATTGCATAAAGAACCTATAATGGTGCTGCATATTAATGAGGCCTTTCAGTCAGGTAGGCTGTGAAAAAAACCTCTGTAATCATGTCTCAGCTCAATTTAAAATAATGGTATTCTATTATATTCTTTAAAATATAATGTATTTCTGTGATGCAAAGAGTCTGAATATAGGCTTTTAGTTTAAAAGCATGCACATTTGGAGAAATATTGATGGATTCTCATATGTTTATGTCAATTTTCTATACAGAGGAGTTATATTTATTCTATATTCATTGTCATAACTATGAGCGCTGGTGTTTTCAGGTGATACTTGCAGCCGGAGGGCGCTCTGTACACCTTTAGTCCACAAATTATTCTAAAGAAGAAGAGGACATTTCAGGAATGGTGTTTTTAATTCATACTTGTAGCCGGAGAGCGCTCTCTGTACACATTTAGTCCACAAATTATTCTACAGAAGAAGAGGACATATCAGGAACTAACGGCATGTCTTCCAAAGGTCGTTAACCATGGCTTTTACATATAGATAAACACTTTTCAAGACAATAAATACATGATTGAGACAATGAATGCCTGTATTGACTCATAATTTGCCTCTGAATAGCGCTGGCTCCGTGGGCGTGGCCGCATTAGCGGATAATGAGCTGAATCACAGACTTCTGACATGTGTCTCTTTTCATACAGATTACATAAACAGAATTTTTGTTTTCGATATGACTTGCACGATTTAAAACCTGACATTTCAACGTGTCTTTAGACATAAGTGTAATTTTTTTGTCATTAGTATTCACTAAGTTATAGTTTATTTTCTGAGAACTATCAGATTAGACTTTGTTCAGAGGGAGAGGACAGATCATGCATCATTTTAGTTTCCTTTATTTTACAAAAAGCACAACATTTTGTTTTTACTCTGAGTGTATACAAATAAAAGAAGATATTCTATAGTTTCAATTGATATATTACTTATGTCTCTATGACAAAAAATGACGGAGTATTTTAAGTCTGTTTTGCTGCAATGTGAAAAAAAAACTGCAAAACGCGCCGGCGCATTTTCAGACCTCAGGGAGTTAAGGTTTTGGAGATGTTCTTGGACATCCTTAGAGTAAACAACAATATCATCAATGTAGACAAAACAGCACTGGCCAATCAAGTCTTGCAACACTGTAAACATCACCCTTTGGAAAGTGGCAGCGGCGTTTTTCAGGCCAAACGGTAAACAAAGAAATTCATATTGGCCTTTCTTGGTTATAAAAGCTGTCTTCTGGATACTGCAGTCATCCATACCAACCTGCCAGCACTTTGGGGCTTGTTCAGCTTGTCGCTGCCTCCAAAAAGCTCTCTCTTCTGCCATGTCACGCTCCACCAATGTACCTACTTTAACCAGCTCATCAACAGATGTCACAGTTCCCCTCAAAATACTGGCAATCCTTGGATTACAATTCCGCAAAGTGGCTTGTAGTATCTCTTTTTCTGTCATAGTGGGTTTCAATCTCAAACACAAAGCCCTATACTGGAAGGCAAATGTTCTAATACTTTCCTCCACTCTTTGTTTTCGTTCACAAATTCTCCTTTCTGCCTCAACTTCATGATCTTCAGAGAGGAATGACTGCAAAAAAGTGGTTTTAAACTGATTCCAAGTTTTTACCTGAGCTTTAACGGCTACCCACCAATCTTTAGCAGTATGGGTTAAAACTGATGGAAGTGATGCTAAAATTTCACTGTCATTCATCGGCCAAACAGCTAAATATTCCTCACACTTCTCCATATAATCAATAGGATCTTCCCCTTCCATGCTTCCAAACCTTGGGAATTCCAGTTTGATAGCAGCTTTATTGGGAAAAAAATGAGAACAGCTACCAGAAGTCTGGGCAGCCAACGTTGTTGGGACCAGGGGTGTTACAGGAGTAGAGGTAGCTACAGGAGTCGACTGAACCAAAGATTTCAACTTGGCATCTCTTCTTTTCAAACAATCCATTATAGCTTCACCTAATTCCTTTATATTGGACTCACATTTCTGCTTCACAATGCTACACTCTCTTTTCACCATCTCAGCCAACTTTTCATCTGGTTCAATTCTTTGTTGCTTCTGCATTTGTCTTAGACTTTCTTGCTGTTTAGCCAGATCTTGTATTTGGCGCTGTAAATCACTTAATTGACCACTTAAGGGTTGGATGGCTCGTTGGACTATTGATTCTGTGTCTTTAACATGCTTTGCCCAATCGACTTCTAGGGTGTCCAACCTAACCTCCAGACGATGGACCTTTGAGGCTATAGCCAAACTAATAAGGCTCTCATTACCCTGTCACTAGGGGGAGTTTTGGGTGCGTAACCATGCTAGCTCACCCTTTTATAGGAGAGTGAGTAAGATAGTAGCCAGGTGTGCTGTAGCAGGGCTAGGAGTTCATCTCTGTTTAAACCCTTGTATGGGCCCTATTTTGAGGAACTTCATTGTTCTTTCAGCTCAATGTAAGTGTTTTTTCTGTTGGTTCCGTTGGTTGGATTGTGTATATGCATAAAGGAATGTTTCAGGTTTGGCCTGATTATTGTTTAATTTTGTTTGTATACAGAGGGTTTTCTTGGGTGATTGTATGGGCTGTACCAATCATCAACCAGTGTTGAAACCAGTCTTGAGTACTGAAGAGAGAAAAGACAATTTCATCCTGAATACTCGTTTGGACTGATATATTCTTGTGATGTTCCTTAAGGCATGTTCTAAACGGAGGACTGGACTCTTAATATGGACATTAACATTGTGGGTTCCATCATCAATGTTCATGTGTATAATGTGTCTACTCCTGTAAGAAGAGGGTTGCAGGGTAGACTGGTCTCATGCCTGTTTGGGGGTTAAGTACAATGATGTATTTTTTCTGATGAATGTTTTGTTCTGTTTTTTTTTTTTTTTTGGATTAATATTGTAATGGGGTTAAATACTTTGAAATACAATTGGTGGATGTCCCCCTCAGATTTTGTGTGACTCTGGTTGTTTTGCTTTAGCTGGTGTTACATAATTTTGATGAGGAAATGTTGTACGGGCCCAAACCCGCCAAGAGAAGTACTACAACCGTCGCAGGAGACAGGAGTTCTTTCAACCAGGGGATTTGGTGTGAATTCATCAACACCGTCCATGGCGGTGGTGCTGAACTGGTTGATATTGATGGCTATAGAATCGATAATTCACTCTATACAGGAGCTGCTTCACTGCGTTATGTGAGAAAGCAGTTGTCTTTATAAACAAAGCACTTCAGAAGCTGAAATCACATTTATCAGGACTCATGGGATCTTATAAAATAATCCAAATTGCAAACTAAATCTATATTGTAATTTATCTATATTTTGCGTGAGTTTAAGGCAACCGTTATTTTAGAACATTATTTTAGAAAGTATTCATTCCTTGAAGATGCATCATGCAGCTGACAGATATGTAGGTATTGCGTTTATATTGTTTTTTTTTTTTTAGACTTGTGAACTATATCATGAATTTTATGATATATTGTAATTGTAAAATATGTGGAACTGAAAATTTTCCCTGAAATACATACATGTGGCCAAGAAACTAGGAGAAGAATAGAATAAACTTTATTGTTTCATACACAATGTGTATCTGAAATAAAACACTTTGTCAAATTATATAAATGAAAGGGTTATTATTGCAGCTTCCATAGACATCTGTGTATGGAATATGACAAGTGCTGAGCGTGTCTGTCTCTGGCTCAGTGCCAAAGCACATTTGAATTTACCAGTGCATATTTGCATTTTATTATTTGGCATTATCCTAATTGAACACTGCGTGTATTACAACTTCAAAATTATATTCGTATAGACTGTCAACAGTGATAAGGTATAGCTAAGAATAACCTTATGAATGAATGACTTACAGAAGATATACTTAACTAAGAACATTTCGGGAAACACGTATTAACATTACGGTACAGCTTAAGGTACAATTTAAGTACAATGTAGAGTTAAGATGGTTTTGGGAAATCCAGCCCTGTATTTTATGTCTGTGTCTAAGGGCAGCTGAAGTGGCTCTGTGGAAACACTTTCTCCTCACAACAAGAAGGTCTCTGTTTCGAGTCCCAGCTGAGCCAGAAAGTCTTTTCTTCAGATATGGTGTCCCTCACAATCCAAATATGTGTGAATTACAGATGCTAAGTTGTCTAAAGGTGTGAACGTGTGTTTTACTGTCTATGGATGGATCCGTGGATCTGGTGGAGGTTTCGTGAACGTCTATATCGTACGTGCAGAAGACAAAAAAAGACATCAACACAAACTTTCATTCTGGCTCCTCAGTGGATGTCTTTTCAATGTACAACTTTTGTAAAAAATACGTTTTCTGGACATAAATTTGCTTAAGTGTTGATGATTCTACAGATTATTTTATCAGATTTTCCTGTGGTATGAGTGTTAAGAGTGAATGAATCTGCTCGGAAGAACGTCAGAGTACACATACAGAAGGCAATAACTGGCATACATGTCAGTACAAGCTACACATTACAGTAAGCTCTTCAAAGACATATCACATAGAAAACAAAGGCTTGTGTAACCAAACCATATGTGTAAAATAACAATTTTATTTTTATTTTTAAACAAGATAACATGAAAACACTTGAACATAGACCATACTTTACAGGTCCTATTCCTATGCCAGAAAAGAACATCTCAGTAGTAACATTTAAACACATAAGACAGTCAGACCTTTACACATATTACTTTAGGTCCAATCTGTCAGTCTGATACTTGTTAGTCCATTTATAAATATCAGTGATGTGAGAACAACAACTTGTGTCATCCCTGGTCACGTCATGAGCATTGTCAGTTAAGTCTTCAGAATTAACAACAGCCTCATTAGGTGGAGAAACGCATGGGTCTTGAGATTGATCCCCACTCATCTGTGGCCCTAGCTGAGAGTCCACCAAGGCGGTCACTGTGATTTTGCCAAGTAAGACATGTTCCTGGATTAACATATTTTGTTGATCCTGGAACAACATTCCAGTCTGAAAATTTAGTCTTAACCCTATTCCTAAACCTAACCCTACCCATAACTTATCCCTAAAATCAGAAGGGAAAGATAGGTGAATAACACTGATGTAGAAGCACCTAACCCTGGTTGCATCAACAAAGATGTTGATCCAGGAACATGTCTTACTTGGCAAAATCATGGTGACCCCTCCAAGGCCTCATAGGGTGTTTCAGTCTCATCCTGCACACTTTGCGCATGGCTGCTGCACGAGTTCCAAGTGTGTAAAGGATGCATATTCACCACATGAAGGACTCCAGCATCCTCTCACGTGTCTAACTTTTTTTCCTTTACTTTATTTGCGCTTGCACAAATTCATCAAAAAATAATAATTACTTTCAAAATAATTACATACATTAAACATTCAGTGCAAACTCAGGAGTAGGATGAAGAACAAATTCTTATTTAACCTACCCCAATCCTATTTCAAAGAAAAAGTAACAAAAATATAGATGGCAAAAATCAATTACAATAGGCTAATATACACAATCATATATACAATCATTTTCTAAACATTTTCATAAAATTTCACCATTTTTTTTTTTTGTTGCATTTATTCTTAAATTGTAAAATGTTTGAACATTTTTTTTAAATCTCCTTACAAGGAGTTCCGATATTTTACACCTGCAACAGAAATACACATTTGTTTAAAGTAGTTCTAACTAAAGGTTGTTTGAAATCATGTTCTCTCCGACTGCTTTCGCTTTTAACAAAAAGGCTTTGCAGGACACATAGTAACAGGCTATGTCTTGCTTTATGCATTATTAATAACGTTTGCTGAACAACCAAATCTTTCAATTTTAATAGTCATGACTTCAGAAACAGTTCAGAGGTGTGTTCTTTTGGAGCAACTCTATGTATAATTCTTATGGCTCTTTTTTGTAGAATAATTAAATTTGTGACATATGAGTTACCCCACACTTCCAAACAGTACATAAAATATGGTAAAAATTAGTGAACAATACAAAGTTCGCATTGCAGTGTATTTTAACATATACTTAATTTTGCTCAAAACAAAAAGGTTTTTACAAACTTTATTTTTTACATAGGAGATATGTGGCTTCCATTTTAATTTCTCATCTATGAGAACCCCCAAAAACCTAAATTCATAAACTCTTTCAATATTAGTTCCGTTTAAACACAAATTGATTTTTTGGTACATTTATTATTTGTAAATAGCATAAATTTTGTTTTACTTAAATTTAATGAAAGTTTATTATTCTTGAACCATTTCTGAAGTAGGACCATTTCTCTTTGAATTGTGGTCAGTAGTATTTTTAAATTTATTTCAGAACTAAAAAATGTGTGTCATCTGCAAAAAGAACAAAACATAATATTTTTGACACTTCACAAAGATCATTAATGTATAAAGGTATAAAAGTCTTGGCCCTAATACGGAACCTTGTGGGACACATAGAATTTTTTTTACATTTTGATACACGTCCTGCAAAATGAACATACTGTTCCCTGTTATCTAAATACCTAGTCAACCATTTTAATACTATACCCCTGATTCCATGTGCCTGTAACTTAGATATTAAAATACCATGGTCAATGGTATCAAAGGCCTTTTTAATATCAATAAAGACACCAACAGTAAAATTTTTATTTTCCAATTCTGTTGTAATGTCCTCTGTAATTTTCATCAAAGCTAAGGCTGTTGAACGGTTGTTCTGGAAACCATACTGACTATCGGATAACAATGAATGTTTCTCAAGGAAACAATCTAATCTTTCAACAAAAAATTTCTCCAGTATTTTGGAAAATTGAGAAAGCAAAGATATAGGCCTATAGTTAGTGAGACTATACCTGTCTCCAGACTTAAACAGTAGAAACACCTTAGCCACCTACATTTTATCAGGAAAGACACCAGTATTAAACAAGAGATTAATTATATATGTTAATGGTTTGCTAATACAGTCTATGGTTTTCTTGACAATAAACATGTCTAGACTGTCATTTTCACATGATTTTTTACTTTTTATCTTGGACACAATGCTAATTACTTCTGTCTCACTCACTCCAAGATACAAGGACTGCACAACTTTGCTTTCACCTTTCCAATTTATCTCTTCATTATGTGCAAGTCTATAGTTAACAACAAACAAAACTTGAGTGACACGGTATGGGTCAGAGTATAGGGGAGCCAGTTTAGCTGTAAAATTGGCCAGAGCATCTGATTTAGGGTGGGTTTTCACTCTGACAATGTCACCAATGGCATAAGAAACAGAGCGGCGTCTGTTGTCATAGTGCAGCTTCCGTCTCTCATGGCTAGAGTCCAGGGCTGCCCTTGCGTGATCATGCGCTTCTTGCAGTGACAAGCTTAAGTGCTCGGAGTAGGGGACTTCAGGCTCTTCCATCCCATCCCAGACAGTCTGAGTGACCAGGTCCAATGAAGTGTCCAACTCTCTCCCATACAACATCATGGACGGGGTTTGACCTGTGCTCTCATGTGGCGCTGTTCTTAGCTCAAAGCAGATTTGTGGGATATATCAGTCTCAGGTGGTGTGTTTATCATCCACATATGCTCGAATTGCCGTCTTCAGAGTCCGGTTCACCCTCTCTGTGGCATTAGTCTGTGGGTGATATGCTATTGTGAGGCGATGTTCAGTACCCAGGGCAGTGAGCACCCGTTCCAATAGGTCGCTCACAAAAGGGGAACCCCTGTCTGAAATGAGGTAAGTGGGGGCCCCGTGACTGGAAAACACTTTGCTCAGCAGTTTGCTGGCTGCCACTTGAGCTGTAGCTTGTCTCACTGCCACGATCTCAACCCACTTTGAAAAATAATTGAGAAATGCTAAGATGTAAGCATTTACACTTGAGGTACGTGGAAGAGGGCCGGCAAAATCAACACCAACATACTCCCAAGGTTTCTGGGGCCGTATTGGGACCATTAGACCAACAGGCTTTCTTTGACTTGGTTTTGTCAGTTGGCAAACTGTGCAAGAGATAACATACTTTTTCACCTCAGATGCCATTTTAGGCCAAAAAAACCTAAGTTTCAGTCGGGCCAAGGTCTTGGTTATCCCCAGGTGACCCGCAGTTGGGTGATCATGGTAGTATCTCAGCAAGGTACTTCTGAGAGATGCAGGAGCATACAGCTTTAAAGATTTTAAGGGGTGGATGCCGCAAGCAGTCTTAGGATCATGAAAGTACAACAGGCCATCCTGAATGGAATACTGAGAGCAATCATCAATCTCTCTGGCCTGTTGGAATTCGCCCTCCATTTTACGGAGTAGATCACCTGTGATTGGATCATTAAGCTGTCATTGTCTGATATGAGAGAGATCCGTAAGAGCCACTGAAGGTAGTGTGCGGAGATCAAGACCACCAATCACAGTATAGTCAGGAAGGAGGTCCATTGGCGACTCATTGTCTGTTAGAGGATTTCTTGACAAAGCATCAGGCACTTTGTTTCGAGATCCAGGCTTGTGGACAATGTTAAAATCGAAGTTCTGAAGGCGGATAGACCACCGAGCAAGGCGGCCTGTAGGTTTGGGACGGGACATCAACCACTTAAGCCCACTGTGGTCAGTGAAGATTGTGACATGGAGACCCTCCATGTACGGCCTAAAGTGCTCAAGGGCCCAGATGCCAGACACTCTTTCTCAGGTGTGGAATAAGGCTTCTCCGATTTATGCAGGGCACGGCTAGCATATGCCACAGCTACATCTCTGCCATGCTGATCTCTCTGCATCAACACAGCTCCAAGCCCCATGTCGCAGGCATCGCAATGAATCAAGAAAAGGAGAGTAAAGTCAGGAAAGCTTAGTACAGGTGCCAAAGTTAATTTTACTTTCAAAATGTCCATGGCATCCTGGCAGGCACTGTCCCAGACAAAAGGAACATAATTTTTTGTAAGCATGAAGAGTGTTTCAGCATGGCGGGCGTGGTCCTGTATAAATCGGCGATAATAGCCTGTTAGGCCCAGAAACTGCCTCACTTGCATCACATTGACAGGGGTGTAACACAGTTTGAATGTACGGGAAGGAGGCAAACATGCAAACAAACTTTAATAAAATAAACAAAGAACAAAACGAAAGTAAAATGCCACACAAACATAATAAAACATAACATAAAATCCATGCCTGGTCCTCTCTCATCCTTCCCTTTTGTCGCTTCTCCTTTTATGCTTCCGGAGCTCCTCCATGAGAGATTCGAGGTCGGTGTGACTCGCAGCTGAAGTTAACATTCGCGTCACGGGTGGCCGGCGATGGCTCCTTCGACTGAGGGCAGCCGGCAGCGAATCCACCGTTCTCTGCTCCTCCCCTTCATGGCGGAAGGCAGCAGGCTCCGGCGCATGGCGAATGGCGGCGACTCCTCTGCTCCCTCTTGGACGGCAGCCACCCCACCTCATCCCAGGAGCATGGAAGCAAGCTCTCCGTCCCACCTGTTGATAGGCTCCAGCACCACCACCTCGGGCAGCCACTCGCGGTCTTCACACTCCCGAGGCTGCCCAAACACCGGAGCACCGCGATCCCCCTCAGCCGCGAGGGCTCTCTGACAGCATGTCCCTCCTTCCTCTCGGGTTTTAGCACCAATGTAACACAGTTTGTATGTACAGGAAGAAAGAGGCGGGAACCGGAGAACATTCAAACAAACTTTAATAAAATAAACAAAGAACAAAATGAAAGTGAAATAAAACAAACACAATAAAACATAACCTAATAAAACATAACATAAAATCCAGGCTTGGTCCTCTCTCATCCTTCGCTGTTGTCGCTCCTCCTTTTATGCTTCTGGAGCTCCTCCGTGAGAGATTCGAGGCCGGTGCGACTCGCAGCTGAAGATCGTTAACACTCGCGTCACTGGCCTCATGCCGTTCCCTCAAGGCTCTCACCCGCCCTGCTTGTCACAAGGGGTTTTAAAGTCCATGGTGGCCTTTATTTTGTCATGTTCTGGCAGGATGCCACTTAGACAAATGCGATACCCCAAGAAGGTTAGCTCACTGTGACAAAACTGGCATTTGGCGAGTTTGATGGTCAAACCGGCGGACTTGAGCCTCGAAAGTACTTCCCTGAGGTCATCGAGATGTTGCTTGAAAGTGGGTGAAGCCACAACTATGTCATCCAGATAGACTGCACAGGACCTATAGATAAGACCAGCCAAGACACTGTTCATAAGTCTTTGAAAGGTCGCTGGTGCATTGCACAGACCAAATGGAAGCACACGAAACTGAAATAGCCCACAGTGTGAGACAAAAGCCGTCTTTGGTCTCGAGTCCTCTGCCATGGAGACTTGCCAGTATCCCCGAGCTAGGTCGATTGTGGTCAGGAATTTTCCCCGGGAAAGGAAGTCAAGGGACTCATCGACTCTTGGTAATGGATAAGAGTCCTTTACGGTGAGCTGGTTTAGCCCACGATAGTCCACGCAAAATGCTAGGCCCCACTTTCTAGAACTTTTCATGCTATGATAAATGTTTTTCCTCTGAGCCACTTGATTTTCATTCAAGTTTGAGTTGACAGCACTAACTGTTTAGCCTCCATCTTCTAGTGCTCAGTACAGACTTGTGAATCTGTTTGGAGAGAACGTTTATCCTATTAGGATAGCATGTATTTCAAAGCACTGTGTTTTGCTTTGAGTTCCAGCCTTTTGCCCTACATTTGTATGTGAGCTTACTTATGCTGCCACAGGTTAGCACCTGTTCTCATAATAGCAGGCCTTTTTTGATTTTAGCCTCTATTTAGAGAGATTGGTGGCTATTTTAATATTCCCCAGTTAGGGTTTATTTGTGTCACTGAGTGCATCACCTGCTGGATTGCATACTCAGGGTAGTGTTATAACCGCTTTTGCAGTCTGGTATCTATTAGCTCCCTTTGGTGATCTTGATAACAGCTATATTGCATATAACTTGGAATGTAGGCTCTTATGTCTTTAGCCTCTTTCTAGTTAACAGATTGTGAAAAGTTTTGCAAGTGCTGTTGTTAGGTGATCATAGCTTGCTCACATAGTTTATTTCACAAGCTGATGCCATTAGAACGGTAGGCCCCTACAGGCCTCCATTCTAGTTCACATGTTGGCACAGTCTGTGTTTAATTCTGCAAACAGGCTGAACGCCACTTGTTGCTGAGATTGTAGGCCCCACAGGACCTCCTTTTTTAGCCGACTTTTTGGCAGGATACCTGGGAGTCATCGGCCACACCCCACCTCTGTTGAGCAGGCCTTAAGCAGGCCTCTCGTGGAGTATGTGGCGTAATATGCATTTCCTTTTAGTAACTAAATCTTGAATGCATGGCCTGATGGTTCATATGATTATGTTCGCCACTAGCTAATGCCACGTGTTTACTAGGGTAGGCCCTATGGGCCTCCCGTGCAGCATGTTGGAGTTCAGTTATGTACTCCTCTCACTTGAGAGTAAAAAGGTACTTTTACCGAGTACTCTTCTGAGTGGTTGACCTCTCAAGGGTGGGTTTTGTGGTAAAACTTTACTGAAGTTTGGTTTTAACTACATCAGCCTCCTTGAGTCTGGATTCTACTCTAGTCAAGCTAAATAGCTACCTAGTATCTAGGTTGGTTCTATTTTTTGCTCCTAGAACCCTAATGGTTAAACATGGTGTCTGCTAAGAGTGAGTTTAAAAATGGTGTCTGCTAAGAGTGCGTGTTGGCGTACGTTGTACTTCTCTTGCTTAAAGAGTAATAAGGTTCTTTTACCAAGCACACTGCTCGTTGGATTGTGTTAGGTAGATTGTCATGTGGGCACTTTACAGTTTAACTACTAGGGCTTTCGTCTACCGTTACCTCCCTGATCTCTCCTGCCAACTTTGGTGGTCTCTGATTTTGGTGGTCTCTGCGTTTGGTGGTCTCTGCGTTTCTGAGAGAAACGCAGTATATAGTCAGTGTCACACGAGATAGCTCAGCATAGCTGTTTAAAAAATGACAGCTAACGTTACGCGGCAGCTATGCTTAGCACCAGCTTAGCACACAGCTAAACATTTCTGCGCTCACTATCGACAAACCAATCAAATCCGTTTAAAATATAGGCTATATATATATATATATATATATAGCCTATATTTTAAACGGATATATATATATATATATATATATATATATATATATATATATATATATATATATATATTTATTTATTTATTATTATTTTTTTTAATCAGACCAAACACATTTATGTTTTTATTCAGGAGTTATGTATTTACAAAACGGTTGATAATCAACAGTAGCCAATTGATTATAGGGCAATTCCACGCAAAGGTCATCTTTACCATGAAAAAAAAAAGTTTTAACCAAAAGAACAAAACCCTTTTTAAATTGTCCATTTAGGTCTGTAATATACTGTATTAATGTGCTCTAACAGAAATTTTAAGAAAATTGCCTTGTTTATCCACAATATATGTGGTAAGCAACAATGCTTAAATTAAATTTTCAACCAACCATATTTCATGCTTTCAAAAAAGGGATCAAAGACCCCATTTTTTAAACTTTATTTTAGCAGTAAGCATTGTGTAGAAAGATGGAGGCATGCCTGAGAAATAAATACACTCATTTAGTCATAACAGCACTGCCTGATGAATTTATAAGAGCTAGAATAAAGAGGTCAGGACGCTTCAGAACTCTGTCACGTCCGTAACGTTTTAAAGATTAAGTTTATGTCATATAACAATTATAAATGCAAATAACTTGAAACTTTATATGCAAAGCTAAATTATGTTTATGCTTATTAGGATCAACAATTCATTTCACTACGTTGCTCTGAACAACCATAATAAGCGTTACGGACGTGACCGTTACGGACGCTTCATATTAAATCCTATGAGTTTGCTTCTTTATATTGCTATCATCTGTTTCAGGCTTACCATATCAGAACATATCCAATAATCGCAATACTCTTTGTGCTTTGTTAGTTTTAATATGAAAAAGGTTTAACTTTCAAATTCAGTCGATTTTATAACAAAATTTAAACAATAGATGTCGCTCTTTAATAGCCTACGGCGCGTGACAGATTAGCTACTGCAGCGCCTGTAAGCGGCGGATCAGGTGCACATGAACCGATCTTCTCTTCCTCTTGCCAGAGAACGAAATATGAACATCAAAAGGTAGGCCTATATGATACAGTACAACTTATAGAAGAGCATTGTGTCTCATAGGACACTTCCCTCGAGAATTGGGATGTCGCGTTACCGGTTGGTTAAAAATGAATAGCCTAGCCTATATTGATCACAATCCGCGCGATCAAGCTGACAAAATGAAAATAATAAGATTGCAATAATTTTGACTTGAAATAAAGTTTGATCATTTTGACTCAAGACTCCGCTTTAAACTCTGAAAACTAGACGAAAAACCGTGTGGTCATTTAGACACAAAACATAAAACTGACATGATTGCGATTGGCAATAGTGTCAATCGGTTCACCTGACTGTGGGGAAAACATGCGATTTTAAACTGCTTTATGATAAACATAAATATTTGTCAATGTATTTTAGCAAGCAGTTCTGTAAGAAGGAAAATCATGGTCTCTAAATTGATTCTTGAACAACGCACATGCTGGTCAACATGAGAAATAGGTCTAATCCATAACCTTTTGCACTACAGAGTATAACGTTACATTTGTATAAAGTTTAGTAAAAACTTGATAAATTGTGGAGTCTTACCATACTGGTATCCCAGATTTCAGTATTTGGTGGTTTAAATGCTTGCTTGAGGTCTCTGTGAAAGTTTTAAAGCAGTTTTAAACCAAGTCTTTTGTGCCGCTTTCAGACCGGTCACATCCGTAACGGAAAACTGTCACATCCGTAACATTGTTTTTTCCTCATTAATGCGAACATGAAAAATTAAATAAAATTATTATTTTATGCTCTGTGGAGAGCCAACCCTTCTTCATTCAGTGGGCAGTATTACTTTTGGTTTGCTCAATGTAATTCACAGAATTCTTAAAAAATATGTTGTCACCCAAATCTTAGTGACTTTTTTTGTCACGTCCGTAACGCTGTATATTTCCCTCATCTAAAATATAAAACAGTTGAATAGACTGACATTTTTCTAATGTCTGGACTCCTTTAGTAAGGGATTATGAATATATAAATAGACGGTTCAATATGTTACTATTAAATGCATTCTTTGAGCGTTTATATTTCAAGTTTTGACTCCAAATGTCACGTCCATAACGCTGGAATTGCCCTATAATTAATAATAATAATAATAATAATAATAATAATAATAATAATGTGCAAACAAGCAAGGACTGGTGGTTGGTGGCCCTGCTGAAAAATCCAGCTAAAACCAGCCTAAGCTGGTTGGCTGGTCTTAGCTGGTTTAAGATGGAAGTAGCTGGCTTTAGCTGGTCTCCCAGCCTGGCTTAGCTGGTCAAGCTGGTCTCCCAGCCTGGGTTAGCTGGTGTTCAGCTGGTTTAAGCTGGTCTCCCAGCCTGGGGTAGCTGATTCAGCTGGTTTAAGCTGGTCTCCCAGCCTGGTTTAGCTGGTTTTAGCTGGTCTCCCAGCTTGGGTTAGCTGGTGTTCAGCGGGTTTAAGCTGGTCTCCCAGCCTCCCGGTCTCCTAACTAACCAAAACCCATCTAAAACAAGCTATGACCAGGCTGGGAGACTAGCAAAAACTAGCCTGACCAGCTTAGGCTGGTTTTAGCTGGATTTTTCAGCAGTGAGATATGGAGTTGGCTCGCCCAAGGCGCCGGGACTGCCTCAAGCGGTTAAAACAATGTGACAAAAACACCAAATCTTTAATGTCACGATTGTTACAATTCATTTGCATTAGTTTATATCCATTTGTTTGCTGTTATGCATTCGTTATCCAGCGAAGTTGGATATTTATATTGTAACCTCATCATGCAGCGACAGAAACATAACAAATCAGAAATGTATTCGATTTCAGTTCTTTTTTTATCGGCACTGTAACACTGTTTGATTAGATAATCATCAAGTTTTCTAAAATAGGGGCAAATAATTTGTGAAAGTATACATATACTACAATGCTATGCCTTTTTGTGTAAAGATGGTTTTTAAGCATGACTGTTTGGTTTATATGAAATGGTAACACTTTACAATAAGAGTCCATCTGTAACATTAAATAAGGTTTAATAAAAGTATCGTTCATTGGTAATTTCAACATTTACATTTTAACATTTTAAAATTGTCTCTTACATTAGCTAAAATGCACTATGAATTAACATGAATGATCAATGTATAATTAATATTAGTATTTTTACATTTAAAACTTACAATAAACATTTTGCCATTTTTTTCATTCAAAGAACACAAAATGTAAGAGTTAAAACTGAACACAATCTTGCTGCTCAAACTGTAACAATTTTTAATATTTAATATTCACTCCTTTTATATTTTACATTTACTTGTACTTTTACTTTCAATACTTTAAGTATGTTTAATATATATATATATATATATATATATATATATATATTTCATACTTAAGTACAAAAAATATCACATACTTTTACTCAAGTAATATTCTAAACAGTGACTGGGGTCTCTCACATTTTAAAAAATCTTACAAGATTTAAAAAATCTTTGAGTGTAGCCTTCATAAATGGAAAAGAGCAGTTGCAGCCATTACAGGCAATTTCCTAAGGAAACACATGTGTTTTAATGCTATTTAACCGTTATAGAGGTTGAGCCACAAATCTAGGATGATTTCGCAAAAGTTTTTTTTTTTTTTTTTTTTTTTTAATAATCTCTTATATTTAACAAATGATTCAATTGACAACAGTGGTTGAGAGCCAAAGTTGCTCAGAATGAGGATGTTGTGGCAAATAAACAATAAACAATTCTGAATAAGAGACAAATATAATAATTGTCTTTGATGAGTTTTATTTATTTTTGCAAGAAAAGGCTAGCAGTCAGTCATTCAGAGTGGCTGCAGAGTGTGACAAAGAAGGGAGGGCTCCCTCACATTTATATCTCTCTAACCTTCAGGGCTGAAGCCTCTGTCCAATTGTAGTTTTATTTACTATATTAGGAACATACTGCACTAGTTTGGTTCCGATCAGGTGAAAAACCTAGGACTAGTTCACAAAAATAAGTTTTTTTACATAATCGCAAAAAAAAAAATGAAATATTTGATTGACGTTGGCATTGGTTCTTGAGGCAAAGTTGTTCAAAATGAGGAGATCTATCAAAAGATATGCATATTGCGTTGATGTGTGAAACACCACATGAAAACACATCCATAAAACTGATTAGTGCCAACTAGTGGCCCATTTTTTTCAAAATTCTTACAGACCTCTAGGGCCATGAGTCAAACATGCCCACTGTTTCATACCGATTGGCCTCCATTATCCTTGTCTAATAGGTGCTCAAAATTTATTGCCCGATGGCGGCCATGTTTATCAAGATACACCAATGTCCTCATAGGGTGCTTCTCAATATCCCTCCTCGTCTCCTCGCTCCTCCGTCCTCCATCCTATGACCCGGAAACCGATCGAGCTCAGCCATCTTGAAGGACATCTCAATTCTCTAATCGCACAGCGAGGAGGCGAGGATCGAGGAGTGAGGAGGCTTCCCGAGGAATCATGAGCGAGGATACACAGCTGCATCCTTTGCAGAAGTCTTTCTCGCCGAGAAACCTGACGCACGCATAAATTCTCCTCCCCCTTCATATCTGTCACAATAATTTAAATTTAAATAAACTTTATACCTTATATATTTCATCGGGGCTTCTTGCTTTATTAATATTTATTATAATTTTTTTAAATAACCAAACTTTATTAACATATGGGTAGATATTGAGTGCAGCTGATGACGCTTTGAAGTGACACTAAAGGGAGCGAGGATATATCATTTCACTTGATTCAATTCCTCCGTCCTCACATCTTTTCCTTGTGTCCTTCCCTCGCATCCTGAAAAGGTGGAGCTAAGACGTGAGGAAAGGAAGCAAGGAAAGGAAATGAGGATGCACAAATAAGAATTGAGAAGCACCCATAGATTATCATGTCCCCTTGGACCAAGACACTGCATGCCAAATTTCAAGTCGATCGGACTAATGGTTGGTTAGTTACCTGTTTTCATGTTTTCATGTTTTTATTATTTTAAGTTATAGCGCCACCAAGTGTCCAATCATCGTGATTCTTTTACCGTGACCAAAGATTGAGCCCATACACATGTTCCAAGTTTCTCATTTCTTTCTCGAGTTATATTTCACGAGTTCACATATCCATATAATTAAATGGAGTAAAGTTTTGCGTATTTGGCGTGCTGTCCGGGGAGAGGGCTCCGAGCTCGGAATTTTGGCCCGAACCCAGAGTACTCCCCCCGGTGTGGTAAAAGTAGATAGAACTATAAGTGAGGAGATGGGGTGGAGGAGGGATGCTGATAAACTCTCAGATGAACGGAAGTCAGTCTGCTGAATTTATACCTTTTGACATTGGTTGAGTTGATTAACTGAATGCTCTCCACCTGTGCTAATTAGGTTAATTATCTGAACTTGCTCCTCCCGATTTTGTTAATAAAACATCATTTCACGAGTTCACATATCCATATAATTAAATGGAGTAAAGTTTTGCGTATTTGGCGTGCTGTCCGGGGAGAGGGCTCCGAGCTCGGAATTTTGGCCCGAACCCAGAGTACTCCCCCCAAAAAGCAAAAGAGCAAAAAGGACAGCCGCCAGACTAAAGACCCCCAAAAGACGCCGAGAATTGGCGGACTGGCATTTCAAAAAGCCTGGTCGCTTGACCAGGAGAGCCCATGTTGCCACTGACAGGAGTGCATCACTGTACCAGGCGGATGGGCCCTACTAGCCGACAAACGATGGGTAGCTGAAATTTGGAACGACCGATCGGGAGGGCTCGTGAGGGCTCCAGGAGACCAATGCTCGTATCAGATGCGTAAAGCCCTACCGGCCGATAAATGAGGAGCAGTATGAGTTAAACCGTCTGAGTGGGGGGGGTCCGTGCTGCCTCTGACGGGATCGTGCATCGCCAGGTAGACGGGCCCTACCGAACAATTGACGGGGAGCGCGTGATTTGGAGCGGCCGATCGGGAGGGCTCTGGTTACGTCTGACAGGAGACCAATGCTCAGTGTCAAACGGGTGAGCCCTACCAACCGAAAGACGAGGGGCGACGTGGTTTAAGAATGACCAGCCAACAGGGGCCCACTCAGCCTCAGCCGGGAGCGGCCCCCAGCAACAGGTGAGTGGGTTCCATTGGCTGATGGTGGGATGAAAGAAATTGGAATGCCTGGCCAGGAGAGCTCTCGCAGCATCCGATGGGAGACCAAGGCTCCAGGAGACCAATGCTCATGGCATCAGATGGGTAAACCTCGCTAGCACACAGGCAGAAAGTAAAGAGCAGAGGCTCGACCGGGAGGCTCTCGCGGCGTCCAACGGGAGACCAAGGCTCCAGGAGACCAATGCTCAAGGCCTCGGACGGGTAAGCCTCGCCGGACAAGAAAAGCAGCACGGACCAGGAGGCTCTCGCGGCATCAGATGGGAGACCAAGGCTCATGACATCAGACGGGTAAGCCTCGCTGGTAGACGGGCAGAAAGTAAAGCACAGAAGAACGACCGGGAGGCTCTCGCGGCATCCGACGGGAGACCAAGGCTCCAGGAGACCAATGCTCAAGGCCTCGGACGGGTAAGCCTCGCCGGACGAAGAAGGAAGCACTGACCGGGAGGCTCTCGCGGCATCAGATGGGAGACGAAGGCTCCAGAAAAGCAATGCTTGTGGCATCAGACGGGTAAGCCTCGCCGGACAGAGAAGGATAGCATGATGGAAGCTGACAGGGAGGGCTCTCGCTGCATCCGACGGGAGATCAAGACTCACTGTGTCGGATGGGTAAGCCTCACTGGATGGAAAAAGTTAAAAAGATGGAAACTGACCGGGAGGGCTCTCGCTGCATCCAACAGGAGATCAATACTCATGGCATCGGATGGGTAAGCCTCGCCGGACAAAGAAGGAGAAAAGATGGAAACTGACCAGGAGGGCTCTCGCTGCATCCGACGGGAGATCAAGACTCACTGTGTCGGATGGGTAAGCCTCACTGGACGGAAAAAGTTAAAAAGATGATTGGGAGGGCTCTCGCTGCATCTGACGGGAGATCAATACTCATGGCATAGGACAGGTAAGGCTCGTCGGACAAAGGAGAAAAGATGGAAAATGACCGGGAGGGCTCTCGCAGCATCCGATGGGAAATCCAGACTCGCAGCATCGGATGGGTAAGCCTCACTGGACGGAAAAAGTTAAAAAGATGGAAACTGACCGGGAGGGCTCTCGCTGCATCCGACGGGAGATCAAGACTCACTGTGTCGGATGGGTAAGCCTCGTCAGCGGTGGAGAGAAAGGTTTTTTTTTTTTTTGGCTATAGAATTGGGCTCCTATGGGAGTGGAGGGGACATCGTTGCAGCTGCGGTGGAAAGATCAGCCAGACAAACTGAGCTCCTGCGAGAGCATGGAGATAACGTTGCTGCGCCGTGAAGGCAAGGTTTGCCAGGGAAGGAGCTCCTGCGGGAGCGGCAATGTAAGAACAGAGTGGGCTCCTGGGGAATCGAAGACGCTGCTGCACCGAGACCATTTTAGTGGATTGATGGTGTTAATTGAGGTGGATATGGTGAGCTTGTAGGATTTAGCGAGAGAACAAGCTGAAGCTGAAGAATTTGGCTGGTAAGGGTTTGCGGAACTTCTTTAACATAAATAATCCAATTAGCGATTGGATTAGATAGGATATAGATCTTTAAAATCTCTGATGGCCAGCGACTAGAGTGTTTGACTCTGATGCTCAGAGAGGCCTTTTGGGGCAGCTGTGGTTCCTTGCCGCTGTTGCTTCTGGCTTGCTTAGTTGTGGACACTTGATATTCAACAATGTTTTGAACTGCCTTCATTGTCTTCACTGCACACCATTGTATGCAAACTGAACTGTCCTGGATGATGACATCACTTTTCATCCAGAGCTGTTGTATAGATAAATTAACTATGAATAAGTAGTTTTATGATGGAATGAATCAATACTGGACTTACTTAAGCTGCACAATGGCACCATTTTCTTCAAGAGCTGCTGTGCAGCCAAAATTATATTGCTATCACTGTAAAGCTGCCCCGACACAGCCTGCATGTAAAAAGCTCTACAAAACTGACTTGATTTGGTTGCTGTCCTGTGCGTAACAGATATTTGGAAAAGTGAGTAGGTTGGGTCAGGGTCCAACTTTGGAGCCAGCGTCCTGAATTTCAGATCAAATCTGTGCTCTGATCTTGCTGGCGACCTTCATAAAGCAAACAAAACAAGATGACTGACAACAATTTAATAAAATGACACATAATACCGACATTTCATATTAGGGTTGCAGAGTGCATCGGTACTACAGTAGTATTGCGATACTAAAGCTTCAAAATACTGGCAATGCCATTGTATTGGTAGTAAGTCAGTACGGTAGTACCATAAGGAATGTAGTATGAGTAGCAGGTACACTTCGTTTGAACGCGCATGCCTGCAAAATCTTTAAATTGAGACTGCCATTGCCTGTCTACTGTGCCCAGTGTAGTAAATGTTGTGTAGCGCCTTATTGTTCCCCAATCTTGCAATAAGATAAAGTTGCACCTTTTTAAGATAAAGTTTCACTTCTGGAACAGGTGTAATTATTTATAAAAACATCTTTGTTAAGAGGATTCAGACAAATGCAATTTCATTCATCAATATAGCAGCTTTGCACTCGTTATTTTTATTTATTTACTTTTTATTATTATTTATATATATATATATATATATATATATATATATATATATATAATTTTTTTTTTTTAATATATATATATATATATATAAACATTGTATTGTTTTAGTACTGCTCTCCAGTCCAGGTTGGAAATTTCATGCCAGAAAAAATGCTGCTGATAGTTCGTGACGCAAGCAAGAGCGTTGTTTTTGTTTAGTTTCTAAATTAATCTGTTTTGAACGAGTCAGACGAGTCGCTGACTCACTAAGCGATTCATTATTATTATTTTTATTTATTAATTTATTATTATTATTTTATTATAATTGAAGTGCAAACGCATAAATCCCATGTAACTTGAGGCAGCTTCTGCTGAATGTACACTGCTGAATGCGTTTACAATGATTCATTGATTGGTAACAAAAGCCTGTTCTCATTATTAATGAAGCATTAAGAGAAAAATCTGGTCTGTTTTATACATTTATGAAAATTCGGTCCATTTGTATACTGCATGTTACCGCGATACATCAGCTATAGTATTATCTAATGGTATAGATAATTTGTTAATAGCATTTAACACTTAAAACAGTTGCAGCTGATTGGAAAAATGTTTTTCCATGCATGCTTGAACTGACTATGGTGCATTTACCTCTGACCAGTAGACATCACCAGCGTGTGACGATTCGAGGGAAACCGAATCATTTCTCGAAGCGGTTCCATTGATTCAAAAGCTTTGTTTCTCCCATCACTAGGAGGGAGGGACCCTCAACAGTTATTTTCATCAGTTACCTGAGTCTTAACATTAATTATTTTATACAGATACAGTCGTGGAATTTATTTGAATCCATTAGTGAGAATGAATGAGTGTATGAAATTGTCTTACCAGTCTGTGCAGCGTCTCTTTAACGATAGTGAAGCTGGGTTTTGAGTTACTTCAAAACAGAAACAAATCGATTAGAGCTGAAAATTATATAGCGTTATATTTTATGTTTATCTCAGGACAGCGTTGACGTTAAGTTCTTATTAATTCTGCAACTGAGCGTGCGATCTGACTGCACATGATGTCCGAGCTGTTTGTACAGCGCCTTAGATTAGAAACGGCAAATCTGTGAAAACGGTTCAAATTTCAAAGCATATTTCTTCCGATCAAAAATTGAGTATCCAGATAGCATGAACTGTTCTCGTGATTTAGCGACCAAAGCGAAATAAGTTCAACCAGGGAAAACGAAAAGGATTTGAGCTGTGTTTTTTACGGTTTTGAGCCAGCGGGGTGGAGAGAAAGCTGGCCGACAATGAATCAGCGGCGCGGCTTGTTGAGAGCCTGTTGCAGCGGCCTGACTGTGGAGGAAGGCCCACTCCTTTGCGGGAAGAGGGCAGCATTGCCCGAGACACGAGCTTGGTGTTTGAGGGGCTTTATTATCCATTTCTTTATGGCCGGAAAGATTGAATGAGTTGGAGATGAGAAAGACGGGGAAAAAGATCGCGGATATGCCCGTGGTAGGCCTCGGCATGCTGGGCCGGTTTGTTTGGGCTAAGACCCGCGAGATAACGCCAAGGGATCGGCGGTGGTGCGGTGCGGAGGATAATCACTTTTTAGGCCAGAAAATTGAGGTAAGATTCCTTGAGGACGAAGAATTTTTCATCGGACAGACGGCGAGAGCTCGATTTTAGACCGGAACGTAGGGCGGGGCCTAATGCTGATAAACTCTCAGATGAACGGAAGTCAGTCTGCTGAATTTATACCTTTTGACATTGGTTGAGTTGATTAACTGAATGCTCTCCACCTGTGCTAATTAGGTTAATTATCTGAACTTGCTCCTCCCGAATTTTGTTAATAAAACATCATTTCACACTTCGTTTTACCCCTATAAGCAAAGAACAAAAAATAACTTTCTGTGAGTATATTACGCCTTAAAAGTCTGTGCAGAGGACCTGTCTGTGTCCTGTGGACTTTGCTGAGAATCTGTGCTGATGGTTGTCATGTTGTTAAGTTCTTCACTGTGTATTGATATTATTACATATATCTTATCTGTTTCATTCAAGTGTGACTGACAAATATCAAATCACATTCAGTTTACTAATTTATGTTAAAACTGTAATCCAAATAGATAGTAATTTCATATGCAATTCAAACACATGAAATAATATTTATGTCTGAATTTAAGATTAAGTGCAATAATTGAATATTATTATTACAATTTAATTGAATAATTGAAAATTATTTAGACATTTAATGCCAAAAATTATAAAATTAAATTAAATATTTATTTCTTCACCAGGGAAAAAAAACAAAGACACTGGAACACAAACAAAAGCCAGTCCAGATCAACACCTGCAACAGCAAAAGAATGAAAATATGAATCATCTGTTTCACAAACTTGAAGTCAGACAACTCCAACTAAGAGCTGCAGATGTTCTTCAGATTACTGAACATTCAATACAGTCTCAGGAGTCTTGTGCTGAAGAGGAGCTTGTTCAGACTTTCATACAAAAACTACTGATACATAACTATAGGGCAAGATACATTAAAACTGAAGTGAACCATCAACAGGATCAAACAATATGCAGTTGCAGTGAATTGTCTGAAGATGAGAGTGATATTTTTGATGATGTTCTTAAAAACAAAGTATCAAGTCGATTTGAGCAAATTCACCCAATGGATGTTCAGATGGCCGTGTTTCATTGTGCTGATGGTTTTCTAAAGCAGCTGATGGTCACTAAACTGTCCCAGTGTCAGTACGCTCTGCCTCTGCTTGTGCCTGATCCAGATCCTGATCCATTCACACAACAGATTAAGTTTCCTCTCTGGACATTCAGACAAATCAACAAGAGCTGGAAGATCAGAAACACCAACAATGAAATCATCAGTCGAAACCAGCCGATCTGCAAGGCAAACACTCCAATGGTGTCTTTCTTCAGGTTTGGCTCTCTGTCTTCATCCAAGTCTGATCTGATGAACAGTCTGATCAATGAGAAACACAACACGTTCTTCCACAGGAACTGCCCAGGCACCAGCAGAACCAGAGTCCTGATGGATGGAGTAGTGGAGATCGCCTGGTTCTGCCCCTCAGGGAAAAACACGGATAAATTCAATGACTGTGTTGCGTTCTGTAATCTACATGGTGATGCAGGAGACCATGAGAAACAGCTGAAGATCCTCACTGAAATGAGCTCAGTCAATGTTGTTCTTCTTCCACAACTGGACAGAAATGACAGAAGTGCAGCAATAATGCAAAACCTCTACAAGGACAAAAAGGCACTCATTTGTCTTTTTACTGATGATGAATCTGCTGTAACTGAGATGAAGAAAGGGAAGTTTAAAATTGGTCTGAGAGACAGAAATCAATCAGATGTATCTGATGAATTAAGAATGGTTATAAATGATTGCCTCCAAGAATCATCTCACACTTTTATACTTGAAGATGTGTCCAAACACTCAGACATCAGAGTAGATGAGGAAGATGATGAAGACTGCAAGAGAGGAAGAGAAGCAGCACAGCATATGATGAGTTTACTGGAGAAGAAAGATCTGACAGAAATCAAAGAATCAGTTCTGCCTCATCAGGGGAAACTGTGGCATCAGTGGAGTCAGAAGAACAAAGAACTACATCGACCTCGAGCAGATGAGACAGAAATGGACATCAGTAAAAAACAAACAGAGATGAAGAAGATTCGTAAACAGCAACATGAATCTGACATCAGTGAGTTTATGAAGTTCTTCATTACAGAAATGAACTCAGATGCTGACCATGAGAAGAAATTTTTCATCAAATGGCTCAGAATCATCCTGGATGAATATACATCATCTGACCTTTTTGATCTACATCACAAGTATGATGAAAAGTGGTCAACAGTCATGAAATTGAAAATGAATCATGACAAATCTGAAAAACTCACAACTGAACAAGCAGAGCTTAAGAGAATATCTGAGGAATTACAAGCTGCAGCCTTTGGTCTGGAGCACATCATGAGGGAGATCGGTCAGATCTATGAATCATGTTCATCTGTAAAAAAGAACAAGAAAGACCTGCAGTTTCACTTCTCTTCCCTCCCGAGTCTTGCAGCAGAGATGATGATCTCTGGATTTCCACTGGAGCTGATGGATGGAGATGCTGCTCATGTACCTGTGGTCTGGATCTCTGCTGTTCTAGATGAACTCATCCAGAAACTGGGAGACCAGAGAGTCTTTGTGCTGTCAGTTTTAGGGATTCAGAGCTCTGGGAAATCCACCATGCTGAATGCCATGTTTGGACTCCAGTTTGCCGTCAGTGCTGGCAGGTGCACCAGAGGAGCTTTCATGCAGCTGGTCAAAGTGTCAGATGAAATGAAAACACAGATGAACTTTGATTATATTCTGGTTGTTGATACTGAGGGTCTTCATGCTCTAGAACTGGCTGGAATATCAACAAGACATCATGACAATGAATTGGCCACATTTGTTGTTGGTTTTGCAAATTTGACCTTAATCAATATCTTTGGAGAAAACACATCTGAGATGCAGGACGTTCTTCAGATTATTGTTCAGGCCTTCATGAGGATGAAGAAGTTCATACAAAATCCCAGCTGTGTGTTTGTGCATCAGAACGTCTCGGACGTCACAGCTGGAGAGAAAATCAAGGAGGGAAGGAGACGCCTGCAGGAGACACTGGATGAGATGACAAAACTCACTGCTGAAGAGGAAGTCTATGACGCAGAATGTTTCAGTGATGTAATTAGATTTGATGTTCAGAATGATGTGAAGTATTTTGCTCAGCTCTGGGAGGGCAGCCCACCCATGGCACCACCAAACCCAAACTACTGTGAGAATATTCAAGAACTGAAGAAAACCATTATGTCTCATGCCTCAAAATCACATGGAACAAAGCTGAAATATTTAAAAGATCATATTAAAGATCTCTGGGAGTCTTTACTGAATGAGCGATTCGTCTTCAGTTTCAGAAATTATCTGGAGATTACAGCCTACAAGAAATTGAAGAGTGAATACAGCAAATGGTCTTGGAGTCTCCGTAGTGCCATGATCGAAACTGAGAACAAACTATACAACAAAATAGAAAATGAAGTAATTCATGAGATTGAGGAACCTGATCTTCAAACAGAACTAAAGAAGAAAAGTGAAGAAGTGAAACGATCAATGTCTGAATTCTTTGAGAAGGACAAAGATAGAGATATACTGATTTACTGGAAAACATCATTTGAAATCAAAATCAAAGAGCTTCAGAAAAACATTGTGAGAGAAACAAAGAGGAAATTTTGTGAGATCATTAAGCAGCGAGACCTGAAGAAAAACTGTGATGCTCAGAGAACACGTTATGAAAACACTCTCTATGAAAAGAGCAAAGATCCTACCTTACAACTCAAAGACAAAACTAATGATGAAGAAATACTTAAGAAAGATGAAGATGTCTGTAGGAAAGGAAGAGAAGCAGCACAGCAGATGATGAGTTTACTGGAGAAGAAAGATCTGACAGAAATCAAAGAATCAGTTCTGCCTCATCAGGGGAAACTGTGGCATCAGTGGAGTCAGAAGAACAAAGAACTACATCGATTTCAAGGAAATGAACTAGAAATGGACATCAGTAGAAAACAAACAGAGATGAAGGAAATTCGGCAACAACAGCATGAATCTGTCATCAGTGAGTTTATGAAGCACTTTATCAAAGAAATAGATTCACATGATGAACATGAGAAGATGTTTTTTATTAACTGGCTCATAATCCTACTAGATGAATATATTTCAGCTGATCTTTCCAATCTACATCAAAAGTATGATGAAAAATGGTCAAAGGTCTTAAAACTGAAAGAGAAACATGATAAATCTGAAACACTTAAAGCTGAACAAACTGAACTTGAGAGAATATCTGAGGAACTTCAAGCTTCAGATTTTGGACTGCAGCACATCATGAGGGAGATCGGTCAGATCTATGAATCATGTGAATCTGTGAAAAAGAACAAGACAGACCTGCAGTTTGACTTCTCTTCTCTCCCGAGTCTTGCAGCAGAGATGATGATATCTGGATTTCCACTGGAGCTGATGGATGGAGATGCTGCTCATGTTCCTGTGATCTGGATCTCTGCTGTTCTAGATGAACTCATCCAGAAACTGGGAGACCAGAGAGTCTTTGTGCTGTCAGTTTTAGGGCTTCAGAGCTCTGGGAAATCCACCATGCTGAATGCCATGTTTGGACTCCAGTTTGCCGTCAGTGCTGGCAGGTGCACCAGAGGAGCTTTCATGCAGCTGGTCAAAGTGTCAGATGAGATGAAAACACAGATGAACTTTGACTATATTCTGGTTGTTGATACTGAGGGGCTTCATGCTCTAGAACTGTCTGGAAGATCAACAAAAGTTCATGACAATGAATTTGTCACATTTGTTTTTGGTCTTGGAAATCTGACCTTGATCAACATCTTTGGAGAAAACTCATCTGAGATGCAGGACATTCTTCAGATTGTTGTTCAGGACTTTATGAGGATGAAAAAGGTCAGACTGAATCCCAACTGTGTGTTTGTGCATCAGAGCGTCTCAGATGACGCAGCCAGAGAGAAAAACATGGAGGGAAGGAGACGACTGCAGGAGACACTGGATGAGATGACAAAACTCGCTGCTGAAGAGGAAGACTGTGATGCAGAATGTTTCAGTGATGTCATTAAATTTGATGTCCAGAATGATGTGAAGTATTTTGCTCAGCTCTGGGAGGGAAACCCACCTATGGCCCCAACAAACCCAAAGTACTGTGAGAATATTCAAGAACTAAAGGAAACTGTTATGTCTCACGCCTCAAAATCAGGTGGAATGATGCTAATTGACTTAAAAGATCATATTAAAGATCTTTGGGAAGCTTTTCTGAATGAGCGATTCGTCTTTAGCTTCAGAAATTCTCTGGAGATTTCAGCCTACAGGAAACTGGAGACAAAATACAGCAAGTGGTCCTGGAGGCTTCGCAGTGCCATGATGGAAACTGAGAACAAACTACACAACAAAATAGAAAATGAAGCAATCCATGAGGTTGAGGAAACTGATCTTCAGAGAGAACTAAAAAAGACAAGTGAAGAAGTGGAAAGATCAATGTCTGAATTCTTTGAGAAAGACAAAGATAAAGATATACTGATTCAGTGGAAAAGGTCATTCGAAATCAAAATCAAAGAGATTCAGGAAAACATTGTGAGAGAAACAAAGAGGAAATTAAATGAGATTCTTCAGCAGCGAGACCTCAAGAAAAAGATTGATGGTCATAGGACACATCATGAAAATGAACATGCCTTAAATCTCAAAGACAAAACAAATGATGCAAGAATACCTAATAAAGAGATTGATGCTGAGAGGACAGATCATGAAAACATTCTCTATGAAAAGAGCAAAGAACTTGCCTTAAAACTCAAAGACAAAACAATTGATGAAGAAACACTGAATAAAGAGTTTGATTTGATTTGTAATTCTAGTGAGGATAATATTATCTCAGACATTCCTATGATTGAAGACATTGACATAATGAGAGATGTAAGAGAGATCCTCAGTGATGCATATGAAGGGCATCTCCATGCAGACAACATAAAAGAGGACATTTTCACTGTGTCGAGTTATTCTGAATATGTTATTTTCAAAAAGTCCACAAAAAAAGGTTTAAAGTGGGCTGCAAAACGTGCTTGGGGAAAAGTAAAAAAAAAAAAAAAACGAACTCTTTCTCCAGAAAAGGAAGCTGAAATAAAGTCGTTAGTCACAGATGTTCAACAGCAGACAGACAGAATGATTCAGTCATTTAACACTGCAAAGATGGGCTACAACACTAGCTACATTCAACAACTCACAAAATACATCAAGAGGAAAGTAACAGAACATGAGGAAATAGCAGTGAAATATGAGTTTAAGAATGAATTCATCACAGATTTAGTTTATTCCATCTGTATAAGGGCAAAAAAGATGATCACTGACCAACACAGACTGAAGAGAGCAGAGTACTATAGTGTTTTCCAGAAATATTGTCATGGAGCAACATCAACTGCCATTTTTGGTGAGATCATCTGTCAGAAACTGAAAGAGCCCATTGAGCAGAGTCTCTACAAGAAGACTGCCAGAGATCTGACAGATGAAATGAGATCAAACTGTGAATCACTGAATGGAAACAGATCAAATCTGGAGAAACACATCCTGAAGACACTGGCAGAAGAGGCGGATTTTAACAAATACATGAAGTACATTCATAATCCCAGAGATCACTTCAAGAGTTTCATCAGAGATGAAGTCAGTCGGTACATCACTGATAAGTTCAGTGTCAGTGTTTTACCCAAGTTGAAGAAGAACATTGAACTCCTGCAGCAGAAGATCATGAAAGCAGCACATGAATCTACTGAACATGTTCAAGTGAACAGAGGAGATGTTGGTTTGTGGTTGAAGAGTTTCACACAGCAGCTCTCAGATGAGCTGATCTTCTCTGAAAAAGACCTCAGTGGAGTGAAACATGATGATGTTGATGATTTAAACCTTCTAGAAGATGTGATAAGACAAGAACTTACTGCTATAATGTCTGATATGAGCAGTAGATTCAACACAAAAACATTTGATGAAAATCTAGACCTCAGTTTCAGACCAGGTGAACTTCTGATTGATCACTTGTGTCAATGCTGTTAGGATCAGTGTCTGTTCTGTAAAGCCATCTGCACCAACACCATAGAAAACCATCATGAAGATCACAGTGTTGTTTTCCACAGAGTGAATGGAATTAACAGCACATATTGTGGTTTACACCAGAATCTCTGTGCTGACATTTGTACAAATTTAGTTTCAAGTGATCAGTATTTTTATACACCAGATGGAAAGTTCCCTTGGAGAGATTATAGAACAGCAGGAGGAGTTTATGCAGACTGGAGCATCACCTCTGACCTCTCTGAACTGCCCTACTGGAAGTGGTTTGTGTGCAGATTCCAGAAAGATCTGGAAATGCACTATGATAAAACATTTCAGACAAAGGGTAAGATTCCAGATGAATGGAAAAAATACAGAAAACATGATGCTATAGAGAGTTTGGATCAGTATATGTAATGGAGATGATTAGAAAAACAAAAGAATAAACCTCTTACATCTATGATCACAGCAAGAGTTTCTATTACACACCACATAGATTCTGAAATCATCAACATCTCAGCAAATATGAGAGGTTGACAAGATTCATCACTCATACAAAATCTGCAACATTTTGCAGGAAAAGCATTTGCCTGTGTTTTGTGTTTGAGCAGATTCCTTACAACTGTGGACAATTAGTGTGTGCTTAAAAGAAGCCAAGTTGCCACATTCTAGCAGCAGAACTTAAGCAGCCATCCATGGAGTTATGCTCTCCATTGTGTTTACTCTTTATTTTCCTGTCTAATTTCTCCCACACTTTGTTTATATTTTGTGGTATTTCAATAAATTCCCCTATTTGACTGAGCCTTTGTGTTATCCCTCTCTTGGCTGTAATATATATATATATATATGTGTGTGTGTGTGTGACCCGATCTGGCGAAATGAGTCGGAAGTCGCAACGTTCTATTTTAAGATATGGGCCGATAATGTGGAAAAACAATGAAAAAAATCGATTTTTTTTTTTTTTTAAGCTAATTTCAAAGAACAGACTTTCAAAAATAATCTCCCAAAGTTTCGTAGTCCAGATAATTGAGTAAAGGTATTTAAATGGCTATTAAATTTGACATGGTTTTACTAAATTAGCTGGAAATGAACTTCTCAACTCCTCTCGTCACTTATGAGCATTTCCCGGTATCCCCTCACTATCTCTGCTCTACAAATATGGTGTTACACGTTGTATAGAACCAATCAAAAAGCTTAGAAATGTAAACACACTGACCTAAACGCTGATTTAGCGCAATGGGAAGCCCCGTTTCGACTGACAGGCACGCGATCGGTCCAGCCATCCTCCTGTCAGACTAGCGCGCCTTATAAAATAAAACTCCCATTTGCGTGTCTCTCTTTAAAAGCCAATAAAAATTGAATCCATATAGGTAGCACAAAAATTCTTTTTGCATACAAAACCAAAGACTTTAAACTTTCATATCAAGCCTCCAACATGCTTCTGTTGTGTTGTTTTCACCCTCTAATGAGTCTGAGTAATATGCGTTTACAACAAAAATAGCACAGCAGCTAACTGAATACAAGTATGTATATTTCACATGCTCATAACTTCATGAAAAATGCACAGATCATAAAAATCGCACATCAATATTTAAAGCAGATTCTCAAGATTAAAATGAATCCAAAATCAATATAATATATTGCGTTGATCACAAGATATTACTCACGAAATGATTTAACATACTTGGCTAAAAACATGTCTCTCATCTCTCCGGGAAGCAGTGTGTATCCAATGTTCCCGGACCCATCCATGTTCGTTTTCCAACGTGGAATAACACATAATAGATATCATTTTAAAGCTTAGAATCTCATATTTTTAATGCATCTAACCATTTTGAAAAACTCCTAACGAGTGCTGAGAAGTGCCTCTAAACCGGAGTTTACCGCCCGTTGGCGCCACCTGGCTGCGGAAAAAATGAACAACAATTTTTCAAACTATTCTTTATAATATCACCACGAAATTTGAACCAGATGCAGCTCACATATAGGAGAGCATCACCAAAAAAGAATTTTTTTAGCGATCTTATTGTGTTCCTGAGTTATTCCATGTCAAATAAAAAAAGAAAAATAATTTTTAAAAAATTATATATATTTTTTGTCTTTTATCAGCTGTTTCTCAGCAAGATAATGTCCAAATGTAATGTAATTTATATTTTCTTAAATTTTAAAATGTTTTCTATCAAATGATACCTACCTTTTGACTCTCCTTGCTAGAGTTTTGGAGTTATGAGTCTTTACTTTTGTACGGAGCCCCGCACGTCACCTATAGGAGAAAAAAAAACAATCCGTGCCGACGGTTTTACAATCCGTCCCCTCAGTTTATAAACCGTGCTCACGGATTCTTAAACTGTTCCCTCGGTTTAACAAATCGTGCCCACGGATTAATAAACCGTACCCACAAATTTTCAATCCGTGCGCTCAGATTTCGCAAACCGTACCCTCGGTTTTTCATAATTCATAATCCGTGCGCACGCTTTCACAATCCGTTCCCACGGTTTTGCAAAAACTGTACTCACGGATTCATTTTAGAAGAACATATACTTTACTACAGTAAACTGTGGTGTATTTTGTAGAAAACTTATTGGGTAAAGTAATTTGTTTATATTACTATAGGCTAGTTGTTATATCACAACAACTATAGAATTACCACAATAAATTAATTCAGGTACTATATATGGTTCAAAAACACTATAATATTTACTATAAATTACTATAGTATTTTTTCACATGGGTCAGGTACGTGTTAATGAATCTTATTGTTTTATTGTGTATTTTTCATCAAATTATATTAACTGCAGTGACTCTCTATCAACGGGTAGCGGAATAATAAGAATGTGCGTCAAAATCTTGTGTTTATTTGTTATAATCTTAGCACTTTATTATTATTGCCCAATAAACCTGGCATTGTGACTGACTTTTAATTTCTTAAATTTGCTCCTCTTTTCTTCTAAATGGATGTAGCCTAAATGTAACAATAGGCTAATAATAATAATAACAACAACAACAACTATTATTATTATTTATTGTATTTATTATTTACACTTTATCAATTATTTTTATTATTTATGACTATAAATGAGTGCACTTAAGACAGAATGTTTATCATAAAATAATTAATGAATGTTTTATTTAAAAAAAAAACGTTTTGCAGTTTTAGAAATGTTTGTAGCTACTAGGCTATTCAGTCTTAACATGAAGACCTGTTTTGGTGATTTTATTATACTAAGCTTTTTACCCAAAATAGACTTTAAAAGATAAAAATAATGGAAATTCTCAAATGAATTCCGAATGGAAGTTCGGGAAATTCTCCATTTTGTAAAATAAAGTTTACTTATTTAGGATAGCATGCATCCCGCACCTAAATAGGTGGCCTGGTTGAATCTGCCGGCAAAGATTGGAGGCGGGGCCACAAATCCGGCAGTTTTTACAAAACCGTGGGAACGGATTGTGAAAGCGTGCGCACGGATTATGAATTATGAAAAACCGAGGGTACGGTTTGCGAAATCTGAGCGCACGGATTGAAAATTCGTGGGTACGGTTTATTAATCCGTGGGCACGATTTGTTAAACCGAGGGAACAGTTTAAGAATCCGTGAGCACGGTTTATAAACTGAGGGGACGGATTGTTTTTTTTTTTCTCCTATAGGTGACGTGCGGGGCTCCGTACTTTTGTGTGTGTCGCTAACGAAAAAAAAAAAAAAAAAAAAGAACTCTAAAAAAGCCTTCAGGTCTTAAAGGGTTAATTCAAATAAATACTTTAAAATAATTTGAGCTTCAGCCTGGTTTAATAGCATTTATATATATATATATATATATATATATATATATATATATATATATATATATATATATATATATATATATATATAAATGTCTTTGGTCAAATTAAGCTGTAAAATAAATAGTTTATCCCTTTAAATGCAATGGATTTTGAAAGATATCAACAAAAAAAAAGGGCAGACGACCATAATTAAAATGGGTATATCTTTAAAACCATTCAAGGTATGACTTTGACTAGGATATCATTTTAAAGCTTATTGTCTCATCTTTCCATTGATACAAAAATCTCAATTTTGAAATTTGGGTCACTGTGACTCATTTTGCTGGATCAGGTCACATATATATATAAATGCAACTTTTGGAGAAAATTTATAATTGAAAATAGCTGCAAGCAGCAATGGCAGGCCCAAGTCCGGTTGCATCGCCAAACTGGTGGCTTCAGGGCAACTGTGCACAGTGGGCAATATGCATTTAAAACCTCCTTGAACTATCGTTTGTGCAACAGTCTTATGCTCCAAAAGCATGCTTTCATTAAATTTCAATATGTGTGGTATAAAAAACAAAATTATAAAATTAATAAAATCGAGCCAAATCACAGAACCTGCAAAGATGATTTTAATATCAGTCTAAGGTAATAGTAAGGTACAAGTCTAGAATTTTCTGCTCACTTATGCAAGTAAATTTAAAACAGCCACTTTTATAAAATCAAGTGAAATTTACTTAAATAGTGATTTTTAATAAATTTGAATTATATCAATAAATAATTAATTTAAAGACATGCGTTGTACATGATGTTTGCAAACACAGCACATGACTTTCTATAACACCCATGTCGAGAAAACACACACTCTCCTTTGTAATAACAAAACAAAACAAAGATTTAAAATGCCAAAGAGAGAGGGAGAAAGGGTGAAAAAAAACATTCAAACCAAAATATCAGACTTCCTGTTGGTCAGAGCTAATGACTGTAAATTATAAAGTTGTCAGGCTTAATGAGAACAATGTGTGTACTGAGTTTGGTGACTGTAGGTTAAACTAACCCCCCACTTTTTTTCAAAAGGTGGCACTATAGAGGCCTTCCTTCCTGCCCATTTGTGAGGCTTTGCCCATGCCTACTGGATGTCAATCCTGACATATGAGTAGAGTTTCATGCAATTTGAAGCATGCTAAGTGTCTCAAACCCATCCAAAACAAATATTGAAATTTGCTATGGCAACAGTGTTTGAAAAATATTAAAAATATTTTTACAGGTCTTCATTCGTTATGTCTTGACATTATTTCAGATTCCAATGTGTGTGCCAATTTTCAAGAGTTTTTGAGCATGTTAAGGCCCCCAAAAAGCCTCGGATGATGGAAAAAAAAAAAGAAAAAAGAAAAAATCTCCTTAGAAAAACAAAAGGGCCCTGCGCCATTAATTGGCTTGGGCCCTAATTCAATAATATAGCTGATGACGGTCCCAAGCCCCTGCACCACCACCACCCTAGTGGCTTTAGGGCAACTGTGCATGAAAGGCAATATGCATTTAAACTGGGTGAATATAAAAGGAATATGTCAAAGTCATTTGAAATGTCACATTTACTGGAGTCAGCTAATGCACCTATGACTGTGAACCACAACAGTCACATCTATGAGATAATTTTAATTTAGATAATTATATTGTCATAGGCTGTTACAGGTCACACTCAAATATGTGCAAAGTTATATTTTGAAGCTCAAAATTTTGTATTTCTAGTATTTATCTCAAGGTCTTTTTTATTAACTTACCCATTTAACCTAATTATAAAACTATAAAACGTCCACTGATTTTATATCAGGTAAATTAAATTTTCTATCACCTTACCCAACCCCTACTCCTGAACCCAGATTTAAATAAAAACTAGGGCTAAAAAATTTAATCAAATTAATTACATGATGTGCCGATTAATTAATCTAATTAATCGCAAATGTATCATTCATCAAATTTGGCTGATAAATTATCCCTAAAAGATCATTTGAAGTCATTATTGTCTAAAGCATCAAATAGACATTACAAAAAGTAGATTGAGAAAGAAATATTTTATTTGATTCAACAGAATTTACACAAACTTTTGGACTACAAGGTTGAGCAAATGATGACTGAACTTTAATTTTTGGGTGAACTAAATCTTATTTTTGTTTTTTTCTTTAATTTTGTTTATCAATATGGAAATATGAAGTTGAAAGTAAAAATATGGTCAGCTGATGTTTTGTGAATAATTTTCTTGGAGAAGTTAATTTACTGACAGCTACCAAGAAAGCTAGGTTACTGGGTTTATTAAATTAATTCACAATATGTGCACATTTATTATTAATGTGGGGGCGAAAGGTCATGCTGGCACAATAGCGCTGTATGACAGATGCATCACTTTTATTTTGTTTTTCCTTTTTTTATTTAAAATATTCACAAAACTTGTTAACTATGGGTTATAACAGCGTTGAGCACCCAGGGAAAAATATGAGATATTCCATTTATTCCATTTATAACCCCTACCGTAATAGATCTATACAGGTGGAGCTGGGGAAGGTGGAGGGTTTCTGAAAGTGCACTGTAATTGCTACAGCAAATACTGCCCTGTGTTTGAATGTTGATAGATAGACTGGGAATAAATAGCTGTGATGACAACAAGCACTGTTTCACGTTCATCTTTAATAGCAGGCATTTTATGTATTGATTCCATTTATATTTAGTCTTTTCCTTCCAAAATGTTTGTTTGTAGCAGCAAAATTTGTTGTCTACAACATGGAGTAACCTCCGTGAACGTCATTCACAAACATTGCTAGGAAACCAGTAGTGGGAACGCCTACTAGTGTCCTCAACCGCCAGCCTTTAACAAACAACTCTTTTGTCCATGACAGTTGCTTTCCAAAACATCAGCAGTGATCCCTGCTACAACTATGAATCTCTGGATCGCCCCTGGAGTCCCAACGAATGTGAAGAAACAATATGTGATGACTCTTTCTCCTGGAATGGCTGGTACCGGCTTTACTACTATGGAATGGACATAATGCCAGAGACCTGTGTTGGTTCATACAGCTATAATGCATTTCTGAGCCTGTCACTCAGCGGTTCTCACCCTCAGATAGAGGATGGAGTGGTGATCATGGAGGTCCAAACAGGGGCTTCCATGAGGGGCAGCTGTGAATACAAAACAAAACCCATCAGAGTGAAAGCATGTCCAGGCAATTACTATGTCTATGAACTTGTGAATCCACATTTCTGGTGTCCAGAATACTGCACAGGTACAATGCTTTTCCCCACTTTTTAATGAAGTCTTTCAAAAAAAAAAAAATATATATATTTCAGTAGTCATATTTCCTTTTTTCAGATGTTAGCACCATTTCACAGTCTGTTTCCACTATAAGTCTAAATATAGTCACTGAATCCAGCATCACCTTGAGTAAGTAAATGTTGATTTTATAGAATATATATAAATAAGGTACATCAAACAGTCTATTTTAATGTACATGTATTGTTCTTATATAAATTAATAGACTATTACTATATAGATACATAAAAAATATATAGAGTAAAATATAGACTAAATATTCACTTTTTGTGCAAGAACATCCTCACAGTTACACAGTCATGTTGTGTATGAATGGTTTAAAAGTCTAGTTTTGGATAAGGATTTGGTTTCACCCCTCACAGATTATGACCCATGCATTAACTACACCATTCTGAACAACTACTGGAGAAGCACAGTCAACTACTGGTATCAAGATGGATACATATCTGAACATGATGACACTCATGTTAGTTGGGACGGCTTGTATCGACTCTACATTAATGACTTGAGTGCTCAGATGCCTGAATGGTGTGCGTCTTACATGGCATGTGGAGGTTTTAGAGCTCTCTGGCTTGCCGGCTCTCATCCTCATCTAGAAGATGGATCTGTTACTCGTGACATTTGTTACTCGTGACTTACTACGATCAGGCCAGTTACTACAGATCCAACCCAATCCAAGTCAAAGCTTGTCCTGGAAATTATTATGTCTACAAATTTACCAGGCCAGCTCTTTCAATCCCAGCTCCTACATATTGTGCAGGTACAGTCATCCATCTTTATATTTAACAAGCTTATCATGAATTGTATTGTTGAGTTTCATGTCACTATCTTGGATACATTAAATCAATACTCTCTTTCTATTTTTTCATAATAGTACTTTTCACTACCCCAAGTGTTGACCCCTGCTACAACTACAACACTCTGGATGAGCCTCGGAGATCAACCAGCAATTCGTATTACTATGGCATGTGTGACTATAATGTGAAGTGGAATGGCTGGTACAGGCTGTTCATCAGAGGTCAAAATGCTCAGATGCCAGAATCATGTGTTAATCGAAACATGTGTGGCACTGAAGAGCCATTTTGGCTCAACGGCTCTCATCCACAGCTGGAAGATGGAGTGGTCACCCACCAGGTCTGTGTTTCCTCATGGAGGGGCTGCTGTGGTTACACATCCCACCCTATTCAAGTCAAAGCCTGTCCAGGAAGTTACTATGTCTATGAGTTTGTCAGGCCAATGTTTTGCGGAGTTTATTGTGCAAGTGAGCATTTACTCAAATGTATTTCAGTTATTTAACTTTCGGTTTATTAAATTGATATTGATAAAAACAATTGTTCCTAATATCAGATGTCACAGCCTCTTCGACAACAACAACAACAGCATCAGCAACACTAACAACAGCAACAACATCAAGAACACCAACAACAGCAACAACAACTACTCCACAAATCACAGCCACTGGTAAAGTATCATCTTGCTTACTTCATGAATTCCATCTTTTTGGATATGCATTTTAATTACATTAAATCTTAACATTTTCCTGTTCATCCCACTGTTACACATGCGTGTAGTCAATTCAAAGCGAAAGTAATGTTTGTTAAGACCTCTTCTGTCAAAAAAGAATGACAATTAGCATACAGTTTAGATTGGTGGTATTGTTCAGTTCTGAGAAAAGGGGACAGGGAGTGCAGCAATAATCCCCAAAACAAAACCATCTGCCATCAACAAATTTACAGCGATATGTTTCGGATATTCTCAGTTTGTGTCAGTGTTAATGCACTAGTGCTCTTTCTCTCACAACTAAATTTGTTTAGTAAAAAGAAGATATTTTCATATCAGTAGGGCCTCAACCTTACTAATACTATATTTGCTTTGAAATAATCATTTAAACAGTAATTTAAACCACCATATGACAAGCATTTGAATGTGGTAAAAGCAGACAACTCTTACAACTCCCCTCCAACCGTTAGTCTGCTATGAGCAAGAGATGGAGAGGAGGAGCGCTAAAGTAAAACTCTGCCCTCTGTTCAATATTCCGTTTCACTTGGAAATATGTCACAACACTGGAGAAAAGTCATTTGCAACTTACGGTTCACAGGGAATGCAACAAGCATGTTGACAATAATAACCAGAAAAGGTTAAACAACAAGCATGTTGTCGAAACAAGCAATGAGTATAAAAGTAAAATGTGACTTACAGTAGCTGCAGTGAAGACACAGTCAGAGATGGAAGAAGGGGGAGTAGCCAGATGTGACAAGGATGCTTTGATCTTCCTCAGGAGCTTGTGGGAGCTTGCTCTGAATTTTGCTCTTAAGGCCCAGTATGGATGGCAAAACTCAAAGAAATTACTCTGAGGTCAGGTTCAATCCAAGAAGTTACTATTATTCAGTGTGGCAAATTGGCTTGATCAAGGTTCAGTAAACTTGCATCTGATGTGAAATCCATATATTGTGTGTGTAACACGGTGGCATCATAGCAGAGTATTCTGCCCTTCATAAATCAAAGCATGTGACAGACAGTGGTCAGAGGAGAACTCCTGAAAATTTTAACATAATGAACAAAGTTTTAGCAATGCAATCAGTTCCTAGTAGAAAGTAAGAATTGCTTCTCAATGTAATTCTAAAGGTCAAGTGGGTAAAAAAGTCTGGAACATGATCAAAATGATATCATACAATTCATACAATACAATTGAGATCATACAATTCGCTATATAATATATATTTTATTACACTGGGGGACTTCAAGCATTGGGGGATTCTGTGGGGACTATGGCTCTGTTCACACAACTCAGTGTCTTTCCGTGTTGTATTTCATTCATCTGTACTCCTCTTAGGTGTGAAAGATCACTGTTCTGAACTCAGCTGCTCTGAGGATGAACACTGTGGGAAGAGAAATGGTGTTTATGGCTGTTTATGCAACAACAACACTCACAGCCCAAATTCTGACTCTTTTGGTTGGTATTGTTTAACAATAAACAATTGTGTTTTTTTTATGACATTTTAAATGATTCTGTCAATCTTATGAATGTTTTCTTTCAGATTTCTCAGAAACCTGTGAAAGCAGCTCTGGCTCCATGTCAGTGTCTCGCTGTCAGCTCTTTGAGGCTGGTTTTTCAGCTGACAACTTACACCTCAATGATCCGAGCTGCAGAGGAACGGTCCGGAACGGCAGAGTGGAATTTCATTTTGATAACGATCAACACATCTGTGGTACAAATCTTGTGGTGAGACTCACTAAGTATAGTCTATTCAAGACTCAAGTACATCATCCCATCATCCAATCATGGGGGTCAAACTCTGTAACATCAAAAGAAAAGTCCCTAATATATATGTACTTCTCTAGAGCAGTTTCTAGGAATATTCCCTAATATCAGTGGGGAAAAAAGAAGTGAAAACCCATTATCATATGGGTTAATACCATTTGTGAAGGTTACAGTAAAAATGTATCTATTATTTATATTTTTGTTGTTTATTTTCTCTAGTTTTTATCAGTGAAGTGTAAGTGGTTTTCAGCAATATTTGGTACAAGCTTTGTGTAAGATGGGCGACTTGTTAGATGTCCAAAAAGGGCAAATTATTGGAGCCCAAGAGCATCTGGAACCTTAACACCCAAATGTTGTGTTTTAAGAACAAGTCTTTATGATTAAGACTCTGTATACATAGTATGGCAAGAGTTCATCAGCTAAGAAAAATAAAGGGTAAAAACTGAAAGTAAATTATAGGGATGCACAATGAGCAATAAGAAGGACTGTGTCCAAACAACATAGTTGCAAATTGACAGCAAATCTCAGTATTTACCCTGAAGATCACAAAAACTTACCACAGAAAACTTCACAAAGCCAACATCAGTGAAAGAACTGCAACTGCTAAAAAATTTATCTCAGACACTAATGCAAAAATGTAAAAAAAAAAAAAAAAAAAAAAAAAAAAAATGGTGTTATGATCATAAAACACAGACAGTGTTGGAGCACTAAAATAAACTTTATCATCTGCCCTGGTCAGCTTAATCACCTGACTTGAATATTAATGAACTCTTGTGGTAAATTTTTTTGAGAGAAGTAGCTTCCCTCCTTCAACCTCTCTGAACAAACTGGCAGAAGTTCTGATAGACGTAATACAGCTTCCAAATAAGTTTGGAAGCTGTATTAAAGGCAAATTTTGATAACACATTAATAAAGAAATATTGCTTATTTCCCAGATGTTCACATCATTTTTTTCCCTACAGGCCAATGGCACCCACTTCATCTATGATAACTTTATTCTGGGGACACCAAAATCAGAAGGCCTCATCAGCAGAGAGAAAATTCTGAAGCTTTCTTTCAGTTGCGCTTACCCCCAAACACAAACACTTTCCATGAATGTGGAAATCAACTCACTGGAGAGGTGCGGATTTCACTCATTTCAGTTGTACTATCATAAACATGCCAAAAAGAGCTATAGTGCAGATGTCAACATTTTCTGTGAATAATAAAATATTTTTTTGTGAGTGAACTAATCCTAAAGTCATAATTCTGACTTTTTCTCACAATTTTGAGATATAAAACTCACAATTATGTGAAACTTTTTTTTTTCTCACATTTGCGAGTTTATATATCAGGAATTGTGACTTTATATCACGCAATTGTGAGTTTACATCTTACAATTCTGACTTTATAACTCGCAACTGTGAGAAAAAAGTCACAATTGCAAGTTATAAAGTCAGAATTCTGAGTTCAAGTCACAATTTTGACTTTTTTATATCTCAGAATTGTGAGAAAAAAAGTAGTTGTGAGATGACAACAAAATGAAAAACACAAATGAATATATAAAAAAAGCAAATATGGTAAACATTTCTAAATATATGATGTACTCCTAAAAACTACCATAAAACAGGGCCATTCTAACACAGATCTATTCACCATTTTGACAGCTTGTGCACAAGAGCCTTCCGGCAGGTGAAGGGAGATATCGTGTTCGTATGATTCCTTATCAGGATGATGAGTTTACGCAGCCCTTCACTGGTGCAGTGGATGCAGAGCTCAACCAGGAGATGCATGTGGAAGTTCGTGTTGAGGGGGTCGACAGCCGACAGTTTGCCCTGGTGATGGACACATGCTGGGCTACACCTGTGAATGATCCCAATTATGATCTACGCTGGGATCTCATCATTCAAGAGTAAAGAAATGCTTCTTTTCTGTTCCAAAATGATCAGTTTTACGTCACTGTAATGTAAAAAAAACCTTTTTGATCTGCACATAAAAAATAAACCATATCACAATCTGTACTAAAACACAGGTTTTTTTTTTTTTTTGTACATGGAATGCAAATTTACAGTAGATGTTCGTTCGTTCGTTCGTTTGTTCGTTCGTTCGTGGAATGTGACGGGTATAATGGATGGTTGTAATTGTAAATGTAAAGGTTTAAGATTCTGCCATTGAAAAAATCCTGTTGATCAAACACTAAACTAAATATCATAAGGAATAAATCACCCTTAATGCCCATATAGTGATAAAGTTTAATGTCATGGATGCTGCAGTAGTTGTTTTTGCTGCCCTCTTCTGGAGACTTATTGCACTCCTTCATGTTTCATGCTTGTTCAGTGATATTCAACAGGGATTTACACAGCTGGACTTTGTCTTTTTCTCCTGTAGAACTGTACCTCTGGACCGCATTGGAGAGAGCGCAGGTCTCTGGACTTCCATGACAGTGCTTCCATATCCATGGGTCCTCTGATGTTGTCTGAAGGAAAAACAGGTGAACATTTCACTTCATTTTAATCATTAATAAGATATTTTTTTTCTGTGATGAACACATTACATTTCGCTGCTTTGCATTATATTCCCTGTCCACAGATGAGTTGGTCCCAGTGCAAGTGAAGGTATCTGAAGCTTCTTGTCTGTGTGCTTCCCTGATGGTGTTTCTTGTTCCTCTGATGAGTGTCTTTATTGTCTTTTAGTATATTTCAACAAGAAAATTGACAACATTTAAGATGCATATTATCTAATGCCATTTTAATGAAGGTGGCACTGATGTCACGCTGGTTGTGGGTTTCTAAATGTTTCTTTATTTCATAGCAATTATGTTATATGGCATAAGTGAATTAGTATTTAATCAATTATATTAATTGTTTTACACCACTATATTAATCTTATGATACCTCATTAGAAGATGTGCTACAATAACAAAGGCAATCAGATTCAAGTTTACTCAATTCATATAAAAACATTAAAAGAGTCATTCCTGTTCTGTGGTTCTGAAAAATGAATACACTTGTGTGGCATGTGCAGGATGATGATAGCAACTTTTTTTTTCTTTTTTTTTTTTTTTCTGGGAGCTTCCTCTGTTTCTCTGACTGAAATAACTGTATTGGGACTGTCACTGGAAAGAGAGCTAAAGCTGCTCAGGTCGTATTTCTGGTGGAAATTTTGTAGAATTTTTCATTCTTTCTAAATGTGTTGTAAACATATTATCATGTGACAACAAATAAACAGATGCGACTGAATAAGTGTCCTCTTTCTTTTGTGAAATAATGGTAAATACCACTTTATTTCTTTGTGACTAATGTTTAATCTTGACACAAATTCATTATGATTAATGTATCACTTATTATTGTAAAACTATAATAAAACATTGATGATTGGGTTTTAAATCTTAAACTAAAAACAACAAAAATGCGAACAAATGGTCCCTTTAATCATAATTGTTTTTTTGTGATCTCGCTAGTTTCCACTGATTTCTTTCTTATTAGTTTTCTGATTAAACTTCTATTTGTTGCTGAAATGATGGGTTTGTGTGACGTTGTTCCAGAGGCATTTTTTAGTGAAGAGCTGTAGAGCTTCTAGCCCAACGGTGGAAACACAGCGTGGTTTTTGGCTCGGTGCTACAAGTCTGAGGCTATTAGCCCTGCCCGGCATGGCCTGTTGAAAGCTCTGGCTTACACTGGGCCGACAATGTAAAAACAGATATTGATTGTTGGGATGGGCATTGGAGAGCAGCAGGGGGCCCTATATCAAACCTGTTGAAGAACTGGTTCAACTGTTTTTTATGTGATTGTATGTCATAAAGCTTGAATACTCTTCTGCTACACACTAAAAAGTATGATGTTTGGCTCTGCAGCTGGATACTATTGACTTCTATCGGTCCGTTCTCCTACATAGGGAGCCTCAAGCAGAGCCTAAACCATGGTCTTGAACCATAGGCAGGGAAACACACTGATCGGATGCCAGTCAGTTACAGGGAAAACTCACACAGAGACGTACACTCACATACAGTTTAGTGTCTCCATGTTTTTGGGGGAAACTGGATCCTGGAGGAAACCCACGCCAACAGGGAAAGAACATGCAAACTCTGTCAGGCTTCAAATAAATGGAAGTTTCAAATGCAGTGAACAAATGTGAAAAGCTTATTAGGAAAACTTGAGGAACAAACGTGAACAATATGTGACAGTGAAGATGAAGAACCTCTGTATGGTGGCTCCCGTGTTCTCCGTACACCATAAGCGGACACAGACTGAGGAGACCATCGAGAGGAGATGCAAGCAGGATTTCAGCAAGAGTTAATGTCCCACTACAAACTCCTTGTCTCATGGTCCTGAGCACAATAACAATCAAGCAGGTAAGTCACAAGAGCAAAAAACACAAGGTAGAGAGCACAGACAAAAACACATCCACGCGACACAACATAGTGATCAACTGACAATAGACACAGCTGGGAATAAATAGGGTAAGGGGAATTGTTCGAATCACGAGCTGCAGAAAATGAGAGGACAAACATCAGAGACAAACCAGGGACCTTTTTGCTGTGAGATGTCAGTGAAGCCAATGAATGAAACACAAAATGAAATTTAACATTTGTTTTGTATGTATGTATGTAGATGATATATACGCTTTTTAAATGAGGTTGACACAAAATGCTCAATGCAAAAAATATAAAGTTTTAATGAAGTAATAAATACCTGAGAATTATGATGAGGGCTATCAGCATCATCACCTTAGATCATTTTATTGAAATAATAAAAACTGCAGATGATTCGAGATAATGGTGAGGAGTAGATGTACTGTCAAATATACATAATATATATACAATATACTGATCAGCTAACAGAAGTTCTCTGAAATTCATAATTTCATTCTGCTTTATTGTCCATCTATTTTTGTTGCTGAAAATCATTATAGTCTTTGCGATTTACATTATGCCTCATTCCCAAAGGAACTGTACGTTGAACTTTTACCCACACCTGTTGTTCAAGATAAACAGTAAAAGTTTTGACCTTTGTATCATGACGACTCCACCCGTACATACAGATTTCATCTTGCTCTCATACAGCAATGAGGACATAAACTTCCAAGAATGACTTCTAAACCAGGTATCACATTTCATTTTAAATACATCATTTGTTATATGAAATAGGCCTTATAGTCAGGGTAGTGCCATATTTAATTTTTGACAGAAATGAAAATGAGGCTGTAATGGACACAGAAGTAGGCCTAAATTGTGTTCAATGGATTGTACTGTTGTTTAACATTATGCCAATTATTTATCTAATGAAATGTCTTTCCAAAAAAAAAAAAAAAAACTTTCAGTAGACAAAAATTGAATAAAACAATTTCAAAAGTTGTACTGTAAGTTGTGAAGTGTGATTTAGGACCTTTATACTGTGCGTGTCATTGTGAATACATATGATGATGATGACGACTGATTGTATGACGATCCCTCACAGAATCCTTTCATCCATGTTAAATTCAATAGTAATTAATGTAGAGTAGCATACAACACAACATAAGTTTAGTTTAATTATGAATGTACTGTATCAGGAACAAATCAGTGTTAAAGACACTGTCTTTCAGTGTTGAGAGCAGGGCTGTGCCCACCATTGAGGTCCTATGTATTTTTCAGGTGTTTATAATAAAGGTTGGGAAATAATAGCCTAATATTAACTCTATTTTTATTGGTGCTGCAATGAATTGCACAGTGCCAAGATAACCAACCTTCTCATCTGAGCTGCCTCAGCAGTCTAAAACCACAAATCAAATGAAAGTAAGTGAATTATATGTTCATAGACACTGCTGAGAGCAGCGTGCCACAGTTGAAAATTCTGTCATTAATTACTCACCCTCATGCTGTTCCACACCCGCAAGACCTTTGTTAATCACAAATGAACACAAATTAAGATATTTTAGTTGAAATCCAATGGCTCAGTGAGGCCTTCATAGGGAGCAATGTCACTTCCTCTGTCAAGATCCATTAATGTACTAAAAACATATTTAAATCAGTTCATGTAGTACAGTGGTTCAATATTAATATTATAAAGCAACGAGAATATTTTTGGTGCGCCAAAAAAACACAAAATAACGACTTATTTATTGATGGCCGATTTCAAAACTCTGCTTCATGAAGATTCTGAGCATAAATGAATCAGTGTGTCGAATCATCTGTTCGGAGCGCCAAAGTCACGTGATTTCAGCAGTTTGGCAGTTTGACCCGTGATCCAATTCATGATTCGACACACTGATTTATTTATGATCCGATGCTTCCTGGAGCAGTGTTTTAAAATCGGCCATCAATAAATAAGTCGTTATTTAGTTTTTTTTGGTGCACCAAAAATATTTTCGTCACTTTATAATATTAATATTGAACCACTGTACTCGCATGAACTGATTTAAATATGTTTTTAGTACCTCTATGGATCTTGAGAGAGGAAGTGTCATTGCTCCATATGAATGCCTCACGGAGCCATCGGATTTCAACTAAAATATCTCAATTTGTGTTCTGAAGATTAACTAAGGTCTTAAGGGTGTGGAATGACATGAGGGTGAGTAATAAATGACAGATTTTTTTTTTTTTTTTTTTTTTGGGTGAACTAACCCTTTAACAGCCATAAAGTAGCTAAAGAATTTGTAAACGAGAGAAATAATCAGTGATGCACACAAATAAACTTATCTAATTTCTAAATCTAATTTCACCATTTTGAATTTAAAATATATGATTTAAGTGATTCAGGTCATTTGTAACTGAAAATGTGGTGAGACAACGAACAGGTGTTTTCATTGGCATAATATTAATAATTAATGTGCACATATTGTTGAATTTAATAAACTTAGTTAGCTTTACTGGTAGCCTTCAGCCTTTGGATGCTACTGAAATGGGACCATGAAAAAAGGTGTTACAAATCATTCAGTTTAATTTACTTTTATGTAGTTCAGTAGAACAGTGAAAGCAGTGAAATCCGTGAATCTCATACAGGATGAGAAAACAGACAGACGTCAGAAGTCAGAGATGATGTTTGACTGAAGACTAAGGACAGACACAGAGGAGAGAACAGAGTATAAACATGTCAAGCGCTGACACCAGAGGTGAGGATGACAGATAGATTCAAATGACTGTTCAGGAACATTTTATCAAATTCATTCAATAGACCAAATAAGAGCAGAGATATTATTAATATTATCATGGTTTCTTCACTGTATATTCAGAAAAAGTTAAAATGAGCAACATTCTTAGTTTTCTCAAGACAACACGTCAAAAAACGCTAAAGTGATTGTATTTTTTAAACTGATTTCTCAGCATCTCTCTTTCATATTTCTGCTTGTAAGCATTATTTAAAGATGGTTTCTATTGGTTTGTGTTACTGTGATGATAGAGTAAAATAGAAGATTTTCTTTTCATACAGTGATTTTTGCCCACAATCCTCTTTGCAGAAGAAGATGGAGCAAAGAAAAACCCCCTATGAGTAAGTCTTTTTACAGATAAACAAACACATGAAGTAATTAAGAGAATGTTGAAATTATGGGCAGATTGACCCCTTAAAAGCAGAAGAGATAAATTCAGCCTTAAACACCTCCTACTGGTGTATTATGTCCATTTTGAATAGTGATGTTGGATTAAGTTCAAGATCTTAACATGTTACATATCACATGAGCTCTGTGATAATGTATGAAGTGAGGATTGTGAATCTCACTCTTTACAGTGAGGATTGTTCTGCTGGGGAAGAGCGTGTCAGAAAACAGTCAGGTGGGAAACTTCCTGTTGGGACGAGCAGCGCTTGACAGTGAAGCTCCTCCAGGTGTTGTAGAGAGAGTTGGAGGAAGATTGAAGGACAGACATGTGATGGTCATCAACAGTCCTCAGCTGCTCCAGACACATCTGTCACTCCGTCACATCACACAGACAGTGAAAGAGTGTTTGTCTCTGTCTGATCCAGGACCTCATGTGATCGTTCTGGTCCTCAAACATGATCAGTGTTCAGCGGAAGATCAGGAGTGTGTGGAGAAGGTGCTGGACTCTTTCTCTGAGAGGGTTTATCAACACACCATGGTGCTCACCACACAAGAGTCCACTGAAACCAATGACATCCTACAGAAGATCATTCAGAAATGCTTCAACAGACACTTCAGTCTTCAGAGAAGCAGCTCTCCTGATGATCTCCTGCAGGCGTTTGAGGACATTATGAAAATTAATAATGGATGTCACATGGATTGTGCTGAAGCTTCACAGTATTTCTCAATGAAGCAACAAGCCACAGAAAGACGTGAGTGTGATGATATTTGATGTGCCTAATGATAAACGGACCATTTTTAAATGAAGTTCAAGTTAATTTTACTATTAACTGTCAAGGCTGAACAGGCAGGCAAACTCATGAAATGTTCTTCTCAGTTTCAGAGGATGTGAAGCTGAATCTGGTTGTGTGTGGAAGTGACAGGACATTAAAATCCTCCATATCAGAGCTGATCCTGCAGCAGACCGACATAAAATCAGATGTGGATCTTCATAGACGTCAGATCAGTCTGGTGGAGCTTCCAGTTCTTTTCAACACTCGTCTCTCAGAGGAGGAAGTGATGCGTCTGACTCTCCGCTGTGTGTCTCTCTGTGATCCTGGAGTTCATGTTTTCCTCCTCATTATTCCTGACACTCCACTGACTGATGAAGACAAAGCAGAAATGGAGGAGATCCAGAGGATCTTCAGCTCCAGAATCAACAAACACATGATGATCTTCATAATGCAGAATTCAGAGCATCAGACAGCAGAACTCAATGAAGAAACACAGTCTGTCATTGAGAGTTTTGGAGGACGACATAATTTCTTTGGTCCCAATACACAAGTGTCCACATTGATGGAGAACGTTGAGCAGATGTTGGAAGAAAACAGAGGAGAGTTTTACTCCACAGAGACATTTCTGGAGGCACAGATGAAAAAAATACTGCAATTTGAAGACATGAAGAAGAAAATTAATTCACTGGAGACACATTTACTGTCACCAGGTAATTGACCAGAAAATTAATTTGGTCTTAAATGTTAATTCTGTAGTTTGGAGCTAATTATATATCTTACACATTGAGAATATGTTTGGCATGAAGAGTCACATGAATGGTGTACCCTCACAAAAACTGTACTCAATCACTTTAAAAAAAAAAAAGTGTTAAAAACAATCCTCTCACTCATTAGCTGCCGCCAACATGGTATTGGTACTTAAAATACATAAAGAACAGAGCTGCTCATGCTTGCTAAAGAACTACTAAATTCCCCTTTAAAGGGCTATAAAAATGACAAATTTAAATTTCAGTTTCATTTCATGAGAAAGTGCTACACCACATCCATAAATGTTGGAGAACTATTAAATAAAGTTAGGGATGAATAGGGAAAGAGGAAGGGGGAAAGGGATGGTAATCAGGTTGACCCGGGCATCTGGCGTTGGCAGCCAGGAGACTTATAGTGGGGGAATCATCTCAGTTAAATGTAAGACGAGTGATTAGGACCCCCTATACAACCTGGAAGGGAAGAGAACAGAGGATGGTAAGGATAGTTGAATTGATGAGAGAAGGAAGGAAAAGGGAGGGTTTGAGAGAAAGAGACAGAGTACTGTTAGGTGTGTCCCAATATAAGAAGGTTTTGAGAAATCAGGAAATTGGTTGAGGCATGGCTGGGTCCTGAACCTCAGTTAACTAGTTCAGTGGAGGATTTGATGAAGTGAATCTTGTGGCCAGTTTTCTGGTTTCAGTAAGAAAGAGTGGATCATTGGGAGATGCTCAGGCAACATGTCTGGAGAAAACATATTTAATATTAGGTTAGAATGGGCTGAGGAAGGAGTTTAAATGGAAGATGTAAATAGGGTATGATGCTCCTAAGTGTTCCGTTTTGCTTCTCCAAAGAGTAAATATGAGAGTATATTAAGAGTGGGTGGAAATGTTAGAGAGGCAGGGATAGATAGATGGATTGAATGTGGATGAAGTAGGGGCAAAATATTACATCGTAGGATGCCAACAAAAGGCAAGGAGGAACATGGTCTGCGTCTCAATGTGCATACTGTCCATCCTAAATAGTTTGTGACACTAGTAATATTCAATACTATTTAGGGCGGATAGGGTGGATAGTATGCACATTGGGATGCAGGGATGGACTCTAAATAGCTTCAGTGAAGGGACAGGATGCAGAGGCTAAGTCAGTCATAGGTTAGTAGAAGGCATTTGTAGTGGCAAGATAACCTTTGAAACAGTTCCAGCCCGTTAAGAAAGCTGAAAGAGAGCTTGGGGCAAGGCAATTATAGAAGTGATATTTCTGGCTTGCTGGGTTAGTTGAAGATGTGTAACGCCCCGGGTTACTCACTGTAACCCTGTTCCCTGAAAAGGCGGGAACGAGAAGCTGTGCTTTATTCAGCGCTATGGGAACGTCTTTAGTCGTGATCACCTGTGAATATATGTGTAAAACAACGTCAATGAAACTGACCTATTTATAGCCTCGCGTGACGTCATTGAAATGCGTCGTAGCGAGGCTATAATTAGATGTGCCACCTGTGCATCAGATAGACGACTGTGCATCGTCTGAAGAGCAGTCCAGAGACATCTCAGTGCGGCAAAGAAGCGCAGCTTCTCGTTCCCGCCTTTTCAGGGAACAGGGTTACAGTGAAGTAACCCGTGGCGTTCCCTTTCAAAGGCTACACTCTAAGCTGTGCTTTATTCAGTATTATGGGAATGAGAATACCCACGCCGCCACACTGTGTGTCCAGACCCCCAGGCTGTGAAGTGTGTCACAAGCACAGAGAGTCTCAGACGCTAGCTTGTGATGTCGACTCAAGGACATGAGAGCCCGGAGTAACATGAACATCCAAACTATAAAACTTTATGAATGTGTGCAGAGAGGACCAACCTGCCGCATCACAAAAATTTTGTAAGGGGGCGCCCCCCGTCAAAGCTCTAGAAGAGGCAACCCCCCTGGTGGAATGAGCCCTGATGCCCGTTGGCGAAGTTTGACCATGCGCCTCATAAGCAAGGGCAATAGCATCTCTCACCCAATGTGACATGATGTGCTTCGTGGCGGCCGCACCCCTGTTATGGCCGCCATGACAAACAACAAGTTGCTCTGACTTACGCCACTGGCTAGTGCAGTGGACATAAGTCAGAAGAGCACAGACTGGACACAGTCTGTGAAGTCTCTCCTGCTCTGGCGTTGTGAACGGCGGAGGGCAGAAGGCTTCAAGAGTGACTGGATGCAAGTTCGAGAAAGGAACTTTAGGCAGATAGTCAGGATGAGGATGCAAAATAGCTTTCACCATTCCTGGGGCAAAGTCTAAGCAGGATGGCACAATGGACAGAACCTGCAAATCCCCAAGTTATAGCCATAAGAAAAAACATTTTCAGAGTTAACAGCTTGTCAGAAACTGACTCTAATGGTTCAAAGGGGGTCTCAACCTGGCCTTCTAAGACTATTGCTAGGTCCCATGAAGGGATCCTAGTTCTAGAAGGAGGCTTAAGCCACCTGGCTCCTTGAACGAAACGAGAGAGCAGGACATGCTTGCCCAATGGTACCCTGTCAATCAAAGCGTGGCAAGCCGAGAGAGCGGCCACATAAACCCTGAGAGTGGCGGGGCATGTACCTGTCGATAACTTTTCCTGAAGGAAGTCCAGAACTGTAGCAATTTGGCACTGCATTGTGTGCAGTACACCATCTTTCAAAGACACCCCATTTGTTGGTATAACTTGCTCTAGTAGAGGGAGCTCTAGCATTTAAAATAGTCTCGATAACTTGAGGTGAAAGCCCTGTATCCCTCAGTTGGTGCCCCTCAAGGGCCAGACATGAAGATTCCACATCTCTGGCCGGGGATGAAATATTGTCCCCTGTGCCTGAGACAGAAGTTCCCTCCTGCTCGGTATCGCCCAGGGCGAGCCGTCGAGGGAGCAGAGTAACTGGAGGAAAGGCATACAGGCGCATCGAAGGCCATGTATGCGCCATCGCATCCAGACCTAGGGGAGCTGGGTGACTCTGAGAGAAGTAAAGGGGACATTGCTCTGTCTGATGGGAGGCGAAGAGGTCCACCTCCGCCTCGTAGAATCTCAGCCATATCTGTTTCACTACGTCTGGGTGAAGTTTCCACTCCCCGCTCAGTAGTTTCTGTCTCTACAGTAAATCCGCTCCCACATTCTGGTACCCAGGAATGTACACTGCCCTCAGTGACAGGAACTTGTTCTTGGCCCAGAGGAAAATCTGTTGTGCTATCTTGTTTAGATGGTGTGAACGCAGACCTCCCTGGCGATTTATATAAGAGACTGCTGTTGTGTTGTCCATCCGCACTAGGACATGGCAGCCTCTCAGCTGCTGGAGAAAGTATTTCAGGGCCAGAAATACAGCCATCAGCTCTAGGCAGTTGATGTGCCAGACGAGCTGATGGCCCTCCCATTCCCCTTGGGCTGGACGGCCATTTAAGACCGCTCCCCAGCCCATCAGGGAGGCGTCTGTCGTTAGCAATCTGCGACGACATGGCGCATGGTGCCATCTCTCGTGACTGCGCTAATATTAGCCAGTCGTCTATGTAATTCAAAATGCGAATGCCCTGAAGTCGCAATGGAGTCAGTGCTGCATCCATGCATTTTGTGTATGTGCGGGGTGATAGGGCTAGGCCGAATGGAAGAACCCGATACTGGTAGGCTTCGCCCCCGAAAGCGAACCTCAGGAACCTCTTGTGTTGTGGCAGTATTTCGATGTGAAAATATGCGTCCTTGAGATCGATCGTGATGAACCAATCGTACTGTTGGATTTGCGACACGACCATCTTTACTGTTAACATTTTGAACTTTGACTGAACGGTTCAAGCCTTGACGATCTAAGATTGGACGCAACCCCCCGTCCTTCTTGGGAGTTAGGAAGTATCTGCTGTAATAACCTGACTCTCTCTCTAGACGTTCTATAGCCCCTTTCTCCAGAAGAGATTGCAGCTCTCGTGACAGTGATGTCGCTTGCCCCGGCTTCACAGTAGTGGAGACCACGCCGTTGAAACGCGGAAGAAGACGAATAAATTGGATTCTGTATCCTAATTCTACTGTCTTTAGAACCCACGCAGATACCCCTGGCAGTAGTTTCCACGCTGCCAGGTTTTCTGAAATGGGCACTAATTTTGATACTTCCCTTTGAGGGGATGTTAGGTGTTCCGCGTCCTGATGTGTTACAGGAAGCAACAGAACATTTCGCTGGAAACCGCTGCCCTCTGAAGCACCAGAGGTGGCGGGGAAGGAGGGTTTACGTGGAGATGTCGAGAAGGGGCGGGTTTTAGGTGTAGTACGCGCCCCGTCCTGAGGGGGGCCATCCCCACGGGGCTGGGCGCAAGACCATCAGGACGACTTCTTTTTCTGTAGAATGTTCCTGAGGTCTTGCCTGGGAGGTTGCTGCAGGCGGCGAGACGGTCCCAAATCCTTATGAGGGGGAGCTCGACTCGCCACACTTTGTTTCTGTACCTCCCTTTTCGAAGGACCGGGTTGGGGCTGGGTGGCCGACGGCCCCTCCCCTTGAGTGCGGCGAGGAAGGAACTGCGCGAATGCTTCCTCAGACTTCTCACCTCCCGAAACCTGTTGACGACTGTGCCAAACAGACCGAAAGGTGTCACTGGCGCATCAAGCATAAAAACGCGGTGCTTTGGCCGATAGCACGGACCGTCTGCTTGGTGGCACGGAGAGATAGATCTGTGGCACGACGAAGTTCTGAGAACTCTTCCTCGTCGATGGTGGTACCCCCACTCAAATCCTTTAGCAGGTCAGCCTGATATGCTTGCAACACCACCATGGTGTGCAAAGCAGCACCAGCCTGACCCACAGCTTGAAAAGCTTTACCCACAAGCACTGAGGTGGTTCTGCAGGACTTTGTGGGGAGGGTAGGTTTCTTTAATGACAATGCTGATCCAGGCGAGAGATAGCTCACAAGCGTCTCTTCAACCTGGGGCATCGTCGTATACCCCCGTTCCTCAGCGCCCACGATAGTCGAATAAATCGACGTTGAGGGCACAAAGATCCGGGAAGTATACGGTTTTCTCCATGATTTAGTTAATTCATCATGGAGGTCCTCAAAGAAGGGGAGAGATTGACGTTGAGATCCCTCCCCCTGGCCACCAGACAGAAACCTATCCTCTAACTTTGAGCGTTTGGGGGTCTCTTTTTCCTGTGGCCAGTCTAGCTGTAATGTGGCCACAGCTCGAGTTACTACCTTGAGTAATTCCTCAACTGCTTTATCATCACGTGAGGAACGCTCAGAGGCAGCACACTCGAAAAGAGATTTGTCATCCCCCGCACGAACTGAAGAAACACCGGAGCACGCTTCAGGATCGCGCGAAGGGACGCGTTGATCAGGTGACAGAGCGGGCGAAAGGGGAGGACCCGTCTCCCGCTCGTCAGCCAAATCCAACTGCGAGCCCCACGAACGTACCGTAGGTGCTGACTCTTGGAAGTAAGCCAAACGAGTGCAGAGCATTTAAACTGTGAGGAGATCAGAGTGCTTGCATTCACCGCTTTCTAACGAACGCAAGAGCAGCGTGCTCTTCCCCCAAACAAACAAAGCAATACTGGTGTGTGTCGGACATAGGACGTGAGCACGGAGGCACACACGGCTTGCTTTGCTCGCTCATACTTTTCTCTCAATAAAGATATATATATATATATATATATATATATATATATATATATATATATATATATATATATATGTGTGTGTGAGTGTTAAATTTCACTTGCAGCAAGCAGAGATGAAAGAGGAACATATGAGAGAAAAGTTCTGCGCGCTGCTTACTGAATCTAACTCCTAACAGAGTAGAGGAAAGAACGATGACAGGGCTTGCTTTTTCTTTGAACTGACTGTAATAGTACTGTTTGAAACACACAGACTTTACACACAACTTCACAGAGTGGACTCTGAAGACAAAAGACCTGCTGATGCACAGGTGGCACATCTAATTGTAGCCTCGCTACGACGCATTCCAATGACGTCGCGGAAGGCTATAAATATAGGTCAATTTCATTGACGTTGTTTTACACATATGTTCACAGCTGGTCACAACTAAAGACGTTCCCATAGCGCTGAATAAAGCGCAGCTTAGAGTGTAGCCTTTGAAAGGGAACGTATCACAGGTATTTAATCAATTAGCTCAAATCATGGGTGAAATATATGAATATAAAAAAATCATCACGTGTTATGACTAATTATAATATAGATTGCCCAAAGAGGGAATTATGCACATATACTGTGAATTGATTACAACGTATTGTAATAATTACATACAGTGGGTATGGAAAGTATTCAGACCCCATTAAATTTTTCACTCTTTGTTATATTGCAGCCATTTGCTAAAATCATTTAAGTTTTTCCCTCATTTTCCCTCATTAATGTACACACAGCACCCCATATTGACAGAAAAACACAGAATTGTTGACATTTTTGCAGATTTATTAAAAAAGAAAAACTGAAATATCACATGGTCCTAAGTATTCAGACCCTTTGCTGTGACACTCATATATTTAACTCATGTGCTGTCCATTTCTTCTGATCATCCTTGAGATGGTTCTACACCTTCATTTGAGTCCAGCTGTGTTTGATTATACTGATTGGATTTGATTAGGAAAGCTGCACACCTGTCTATATAAGAGCTTACAGCTCACAGTGCATGTCAGAGCAAATGAGAATCATGAGGTCAAAGGAACTGCCTGAAGAGCTCAGAGACAGAATTGTGGCAAGGCACAGATCTGGCCAAGGTTACCAAAAAAGAAAATTCTGCTGCACTTAAGGTTCCTAAGTGCACAGTGGCCTCCATAATCCTTAAATGGAAGACGTTTGGGACGACCAGAACCCTTCCTAGAGCTGGCCGTCCGGCCAAACTGAGCTATCGGGGAAGAACCCTTGGTGAGAGAGGTAAAGAAGAACTAAAAGATCACTGTGGCTGAGCTCCAGAGATGCAGTCGGGAGATGGGAGAAAGTTGTAGAAAGTCAACCATCACTGCAGCCCTCCACCAGTCGGGGCTTTATGGCAGAGTGGCCCGACGGAAGCCTCAGTGCAAGACACATGAAAGCCCACATGGAGTTTGCTAAAAAACACCTGAAGGACTCCAAGATGGTGAGAAATAAGATTCTCTGATCTGATGAGACCAAGATAGAACTTTTTGGCCTTAATTCTAAGCGGTATGTGTGGAGAAAACCAGGCACTGCTCATCACCTGTCTAATACAGTCCCAACAGTAAAGCATGGTGGTGGCAGCATCATGCTGTGGGGGTGTTTTTCAGCTGCAGGGACAGGACGACAATCGAGTTGCAATCGAGGGAAAGATGAATGCGGCCAAGTACAGGGATATCCTGGACGAAAACCTTCTCCAGAGTGCTCAGGACCTCAGACTGGGCTGAAGGTTTACCTTCCAACAAGACAATGATAGCACACAGCTAAAATAACGAAGGAGTGGCTTCACAACAACTCCGTGACTGTTCTTGAATGGCCCAGCCAAAGCCCTGACTTAAACCCAATTGAGCATCTCTGGAGAGACCTAAAAATGGCTGTCCACCAACGTTTACCATCCAACCTGACAGAACTGGAGAGGATCTGCAAGGAATGGCATAGGATCCCCAAATCCAGGAGTGAAAAACTTGTTGCATCTTTCCCAAAAAGACTCATGGCTGTATTAGATCAAAAGGGTGCTTCTACTAAATACTGAGCAAAGGGTCTGAATACTTCGGACCATGTGATATTTCAGTTTTTCTTTTTTAATAAATCTGCAAAAATGTCAACAATTCTGTGTTTTTCTCAGACTATTTTGAAAGAAATTTTATTCTCTGGCCACGAGAATAAATTCCTATTATAGCATCAAAGCGCAAAGCAATGTTGTAGAAACGAAACGTAGAAGTGACTTGGTTTTCTGAATGAGCAGCAGAAACAATCGACCATGAATATAATGTATTTAATATATGAAACTACGAATACATAGACTACATATACACTAAGAATACACAAATATGGAAAACGAAAGTAAAGTCAAAGAAACAGAGGTGATCAAAAGAGTGGCAAATTACAAACAGTTAACCTTTGAGAGCCAGCAAGGAACCTCAGTTTACACAAATTTTAAAAGGTTGTTAGTTGCATAAGTTCAGAGTGCTGTAGTTACTGCCTTTCCGTAGAGTTTCAATGCACTTGGCTTGGAGCGATTGGTCCTTTTCAGGAGGGTGTTCTCCGGCGGGTTTTCCAAAGCAAGGTTTTAACTTGAAAGTAAGATAACTGGAAATAAAGAAAAGAGTCCGTCTCCTAGGAGATGGAGGATGACGAAGGCTTGACAAACGTAAACTTGTGCCAAGAAGATCGTCATCCCGATGAAGAGGAGTGATGTCACCTCGGCTCCCGCACGAGCTCAGTTCTTCTGGCCAATTTCTCCACTGCCGCAGAAGTAATGTCAAATCGTAGGCAAACCAGTGCCCACTATAAGCTGAAGCTGAAGTCTCTAGAGGGTGCTGCATCAGAGTAAAATGTAATGTCACTGGGATGAGTGATGTAGTCAATGTAGAAAAGAAAATGTAATGCCGTTCCAGGATGAGAGAAATTGTTGCCAGAGGCACATTTCCATTTGCATGCAACATCTAACATGACTGTTGTGGAGAGAGGGGATGGCTGTTGCTTTCAAAGGAAAATTGGACAAGAAGGACTTCCCCTGAGTGATTATCCAGATGCTTTGAACGGACGGATGGATGGACGTATGAATGGATGGATTGGTGGATGGAAAGACAGGGGGATGGAAGGTTACGGAATGGATGTATGGATGGATTGGTGGATGGATGGAAGGAACTGAGGTGGCCTAGAAGTGCTAGTATTTAATTTCATGGTCGATGGTAGCATATTGCATGAGAAGACTGGAGCTGAGATGATACTGTTAGTGCTTGGAATGTGAGCAATGTGGGGAGAAGACAAGTTGATTATTTACTATTGTCTTTTAAGAATAGATCAGTTAAAAATAGAAATGGAGGTTGAAGGAGTCCAGATTGCCCTGCGTGTGGTAGAATCCCATGGGTTGCTGAATATGTTATTTGGACAGAAGAGTTAGCTGTTTGAGAAATGTCAGAGTAAACAGGAGCCATATTGCTGTAAACTGCAGCTAATTTGTGAGCATAGCTGCTGAGACAGGAGAAGGGTGATGGACTGCTGTAGCTGGCCGAGTAGGAGGGGGGATAGACTGGTTGAAAATAGAAATAGAGGTTGAAGGACTGAATAGTTAAAGGGTTAGTTCACCCCAAAATGAAAATTCTGTCATTAATTACTCACTCTAATGTCGTTCTACAACAGTAAGACTGTTCATCTTTGGAACACAAATTAAGATATTTTTGATTGAATTCTATGGTTTAGTGAGGCCTCTATTGCCAGCAATGTCACCTCAAGATCCATAAAGATACTAAAAACATTTAAAACAGTTCATGTGACTACAGTGGTTCAACCTTAAAGGGATAGTTCACCCAAAAATGAAAATTTGATGTTTATCTGCTTACCCCCAGGACATCCAAGATGTAGGTGACTTTGTTTCTTCAGTAGAACACAAATGATGATTTTTTTTAACTCCAACCGTTGAGGTCTGTATTATATTTTGCACAAAAACAAAACAAAAATAACAACTTTATTCAACAATTCCATCTCCTCGCTGTCATTCTTCTACACGTTCAGTGCTTCCAGATTCTATGTTAGAATGCCGACTCATTACTGAACATGAACAGCGTCGACCAATACAGAGTCGGCGTTCTGACGTAGAACACGGAACCGCTGCACTGTGTTCACTGCATAAACAGCATAGGAGACAGACATAGAAGAGAAGAAAATTTCTCAAAATAAGAACTTAACAGACATATATATATATATAATATTCTGGGACTGACCAAGCAGAGCAGCAGAATTTTGTCAGGGTCACCTTTTCTCTGGTGGGTTGCAAAGAGATGAATAACTGGGCATGCACAAACAGATAAGCACAGCAACGGCCTCCAATAGTGGGCCGACCCAAAGCTGATGAGCTGGGAAATTGAGCACTGTCTGAAGATATCCATTTATGCCTGGCCAGTACTTCTTGGATGTATAGGTTTGGAGGCCGATGTTCCACTCGTGGGCCGATGTCAGGCAGATGTATATGTGCTGTCCGGGTTGGTGTTTCTAGGTGGAAGGTATTTGGGGTTTTTAGGTATGAGGAGATGTTTGTCTGTAATATTTGTAGAATGTAACTGGGGTTTAAAACTGATGAATTTCCTTTTACTGGTTCAACAGAGAGTGAAGATGATGTGAGGATTGTGCTTCTGGGAAAAACTGGAGTTGGGAAAAGTGCAACAGGAAACACAATCTTTGGAAGAGATGCATTTATAGCAGAAACATCTCAAGAGACAGTCACTAAAGAGATTCAGAGGGAAACAACGGAAATCAAAGGCCGACTTGTTACTGTGATCGACACTCCAGGACTATTTGATCCTGAACTTGCTAATGAGGAGATCCAGAGAGAAATCAGCCACTGCATCTCCATGATCCTGCCTGGACCACATGTGTTCATCATTGTGCTCAATTTAGGACAACGTTTCACTCAAGAAGAAGCAGCATCAGTGAAGATCATCCAAGATACGTTTGGTGAGAAGTCTTTAATGTACACCATGGTGCTCTTCACCAGAGGAGATTATCTGAAGGACAAAACTATTGAACAGTGTTTGGGAAAACCTGGATCTCCTTTGATGAAGCTGATTGAAGCATGTGGAAACAGATACCATGTGTTCAATAATAATCAGACTGGAGACCGAACACAGGTGTCTGATCTACTGGAGAAGATAGACAACATGGTGACAGCGAACGGAGGGAGTTTCTACTCATGTAAGATGTTCAGAGAGATGGAAAGAGAAAAACAAGAACAACAGATGAAGATCCTGATGGACAGAATCAGAGAAAAAGAAGAACTGATTAAGAAACATGAAGAGGAGAAAGAGAGAATGAAGATGATGATGAAAGAAGAAAGACAGAATCAGAAGAAAGAGAAAAAGAGAAGAGAAGAAGAACTCAAAAGAGAAATAAGAGAACAAGAGAAACACCAGAGAGAGATACGAGACAAGATGAGACGAGAACGAGAGACATTTAAACATGAAATAGAAGAAATGAGGCAAGAAAACAAGAAAGTAAAAACAGAAACAGAAAAACTTCAGATCAAATATGAGTCTGAAATAGACAGACTGATGAATGAGAACGAGAGAAAGAAAAGAGAAAAAGAGTTTAATGAAAGAGAAGCTCAACAAAAGACTTTTGAAGAGAAACTAAAACTCCTTGAAGAACAACATGAAGATGAACTAAAGAGAAGACAAGTGGAGAGGAGAGAGGAATATGAAAGACAGATAGAGGATATGAAGATGATCTGCTCTGAAACTGATGATTTACTAGAGGTGAGTGTCCATGTTACTAGCCTTATTTTATTTACTCGTAAAGCAGTAATAGTAATGGTATTAAAGGTGGTAACAATACTAATACTATACTAATAATAGAGCAGCTCCAAACTAAGACAATCAATGTCTCTCAGCTTTTCTAATTCATTGCTTACTGAATGGTTTGTGTTGGTTTCAACTCTAAAAGGTCACAGCTTACAGGAAACTGGAGACCGAATACAGCAAATGGTCCTGGAGGCTTCGCAGTGCCATGATGGAAATTGAGAACAAACTATACAATAAAATAGAAAATGAAGTAATTCATGAAGTTAAAGAAATTGATCTTCAAAGAGAACTAAAGACTACAAGTGAAGAAGTGAAAAAAACAATGTTAGAATTCTTTGAGAAAGACAAAGATAAATATATATTGATTCAGTGGAAAACATCATTTGAAAGCAAAATCAAAAGTTTTCAGGATAATATTGTGAGAGAAACAAAGAGGAAATTAACTGAGATTCTTCAGCAGCGAGACCTGAAGAAAAAGACTGATGGTCAGAGGACATATAATGAAAACACTCTCTATGAAAAAAGCAAAAAACTTGCCTTAAAACTCAAAGACAAAACAAATGATGAACAAACACTGAAGAAAGAGTTTGATTTGTTCTGGGACAATTTGAAAATCTTCAGGGAAGCCATTGAACCTGTAAGATATATTGAGAAGAAGAGAGAAGAGTACTATAGTGTTTTCCAGAAATACTGTGATGGATCAACATCAGCTGCTATTTTTGGTGAGATCATCTGTCAGAAACTGAAAGAGCCCATTGAGCAGAGTGTCTACATGAAGATTGCCAGAGATCTGACTGATGAAATGAGATCAAACTGTGAATCACTGAATGGAAACAGATCAAATCTGGAGAAACACATCCTGAAGACACTGGCACAAAAGGAAGATTTTGACAAATACATGAACTACATTCATAATGCCAGAGATCATTTCAAGAGTTTCATCAGAGATGAAGTCAGTCAGTACATCTCTGATAAGTTCAGTGTCGGTGTTTTACACAAGATGAAGGAGAACATTGAACTCCTGCAGCAGAAGATCATGAAAGCAGCACATGAATCTACTGAACATGTTCAAGTGAACATAGGACATGTTGGTTTGTGGTTGAAGAGTTTCACACAGAAGCTCTCAGATGTGCTGATCTTCTCTGAAAAAGACCTCAGTGGAGTGAAACATGATGCTGTTGATGATTTCAACCTCCTAGAAGATGTGATGAGACAAGAACTTCCTGTTATAATGTCTGATATCTGCAGTAGATTCAACACAGATATATTTGATGAAAAGCTTTACCTCAAGTTCAGGCCAAATGAGATTCTGAACGATCACTTCTGTCGGTACTGTTGGGTTCAGTGTCCGTTCTGTAAAGCCATCTGCACCAAAAACATGGAACATAATGGAAAACACAGTGTTCATTTCCACAGAGTGAGAGGAGTTAATGGCACATATTACCGTTCAACACACAACCTCTGTTCTGATATTTGCACAAATTTAGTTTTAAGTGATCAGTATTTTAATACATCAGAAGGAAGGTTTCCATATAAAGATTACAGAAGAGCAGGAGGAGATTATTCCTACTGGAGTATCACTCCTGACCTCTCTGAACTGCCCTACTGGAAGTGGTTTGTGTGCAGATTCCAGAAAGATCTGGAAAAATACTACAGTAAAACATTTGAGGGTTATGGTGAGATTCCAGATGAATGGAGAAAGTACTCAAAACATGAAGCTATTCAGAGTTTGGCTCAATATATCTGACCATTATGTCTCATCTCAGATTCTTTTAAGATCACAGGTTGAGACACAGTAAGACTCTGAACTCATCTACACCTCATCACAGAGAACATGAAGAGTACGCTGAATACAAGCTGGTAAAGAACATTTTCAATCTAAAAGTGTTCTGGCTCCAGATTCACGGAAATCTTTTTAAGGAAGAAGTTAAGAAAGTTCATAGGATAAATTCTAAAACATTCAAAGTGCTCAAATATTCTCATAAGTACATCTTTTTTTTTTCTTCATAAAAAAATGGTATGCTTTGGTGTTATTTTAAAGGCTGGTGATTGCTGAAATGAAAAGCATCTCAATTCTTTTAGAAATGATTACTGTAGTTATCATAATTAGCACACAGACTATTTTGGTTGTGACATTTTTAATAGGAGTTGTGGTTGGTTGTGACTGGTTTAATGGGAGTGCATCACTCAGTGTTGCGTTTTTATTACACTGTGTTATGTTAAAATAGTCATCTTGGGCCACAGGTGTGGAAACACCCTGGATGGACGTCCCGTCAATTGCAGGGCTCACACACACAAACACATTCACACAATATGGTGTCTCCATTTGACCTATGCTTTGGTTTGTGAGGGAAACCAAAACACCTGGAGGAAACACAGGGAGAACATGCAAACTCCACACAGAAAGGCCTCCTAGCTGAGCTGGCGCCAGTGCACTCACTATACACCTGCTATAGGTGGAGAGGAGAGAGAGTAATCGAGCCAATTCACTCGTTGGGGATTATTAGGAGACCACGATTGATAAGGGCAATGGAGGGAATTTGGCCAAGACACTGGGTTACACCCCTATTTTTTACAAGAGGAGCCATGGGATTTTTAATGACCACAGAGAGTCAGGACCTCAATTCTCAGTCATCTGAAGGATGGTGATTGTTACAGTATAGTGTCCCAGTCACTATACTGGGACGTTAGGACCCACACAGACCACAGGGTGAACACCCCCTGCTGGACTCACTAACTCCACTTTCAACAGCTACCTAGTTTTCACAGGAGGTCTCCTATTCACGCACTAACCAGGCTCAACACTGCTTAGCCTTATGCTGGGCACACACTGCACGATTTTTAAAGTCAAGGGACCACTATTCTTCTCACACCACATTGCTGTCTGGCATACCACTTAGTTGATGTTGTGTTCACACTACATGACGAATTAGCAACAGGGTCACACATTACACAGCTTTTCAATAGGAAGAATCATCAACAACTCTATCTGGTTATGAACTTAGATCAGCAATGAACAAAGACCATTTTCAGTCCTTTCAAATAATTTACCCTAGAAACATTGCATTTTTTTAACCTGCTTGAATCAGAATGAGATTTAACAGATATGCTTATTGTGTGTACAGTGCCTATAGAAAGTCATCATACCCTGTGAAAATCTTTTGTATTGACGCCGATACAAACAGTATGCTAATTGTCAATTATCTTTAACATCTCAAAAAATGTGCTTTAGGGTGTAACAGACAAGCTTGTTACTAAGTCTTTTGTCTGCTGTTTTCTTCCTCATAGGGGTGCTATGGTGCCTAAATGGGCTACTTAAGTAAAGGTGAGGCAGTAGAGGAAGTTAGCATAGTAGCAGCAGTAGAAAGCATTGCTTGACTGCATATGTGCTATGTCCTGGTTGGGAAATGTTCCATTTCAAGCTCAGTTTAAAATAAGGATGTGTTTTCTTTCCTGTTATTTAAAAACGTTATTGAACTTGTTTGACGTTATTGAAGCCCATATGGATGTAAGCTTGTGGCTTTTGGCTTACTTATGGCTGTACCTGATTCGGAAGAGTCTGGAGCTTGAGAACTGCTATTGTGTGGTGTGAATTCATCACCAATAGTTGGATTATTTATCGGCTAAGGGACAACTTCAACTTTGGACATTGTTGGATGAACTTCATACCCTCAAATAAGACTCTCACACACATCCATTTTCACATTATTGAACTGTGCAACCTAATGCCCAATTTCTGCAATGCACCTATCCATTACATTGTTTTGTATAATGTGATTGATTGTCATGTTCTTGTATTTTCTTTTTGTGTGGTGATAATTATTATTATTTTTTTTTCATGGGTGTATAAAAGAATATTTGATTCATTTGGTGAGCATCTTTTCCTTCTTAATCTGTTGTTAGACAAACTGAATCCCCCTTAATTAAAGGTCCCATATTGTGTCCATTTCACAAGATGTAATTTAAGTCTCTGGTGTCCCCAGAATGTGTCTGTGAAGTTTCAGCTTAAAATACCTCACAGATCATTTATAAATCCATGTTGTAAATACCCATTTCAGACTACCGTCAAAAACAGGCTGTTTTCGCGCATGTGCCTTTAAATGCAAATGAGCAGCTTTGCCCCGCCCCCTCCACATCATAGTTCCTGCCTCAATCGGATCCTCTGCCAAATACAAACAAGACATCTGCTTGGTTTTGATTATCACCTATATCGCGACCACTCTCACGGATAGCATAGTTTTACTTTCATCTTTAAAGTTTATTATTTCCAATGGTTTCAGTTAAAACATCTAATGAATCGTTTTCTGAGCTCACTTATCTGAAGCACACACACACACACACACACACACACACACACACACACACACACAGACTGTCAGACGTCAAGTCTTATGAGTAACTTCTCTTTCACAATTTTTTTGTTTTGTTTAAATTGTCAAATACACACAAGGTTCTGTCAAAAACACACAAACACAGTCAGTTATGTCTGTAAACGTAAATAGCAGGCAACATTATAGAAATCATATGTGTATATTAGATCTGTGGCGCATTCCCTTCAAAAATAAAACTAATCCACTGCGTTCAGCGGCTCAGATGTCAGTAAACAAAGACTGTTATGTTCACTCTTACATCCAACAACAAAACATCTCAATTACTTACCAGACATTGTTGTCACTACAGCTGCTCGAGACTTGGGTAAAGTTGGTTTTATATTCGCACATTCGGACTTCTGATAAATTCAGACTTTCCAATAAATGTGCAATAAATTAATGTTTGCGAATTTTAAGCAGCGACATGATATTGACAACCAACGATTGTCAACTTACAACATTTTTCACAGTCGATCAAAATAGGCAAGTATTGTTTTAATGGCATATTTACTTGTGAATGTCCACTGAATGTCCAATGTAGTGTGATTAACAAGGCTATTAAATACGGATGTCCGAATGTGCGAATATAAAACCAACTTTACCCAAGTCTGCTCGAGCGCGGAGAAAATGGCGGACAGCGGACAGCGTACAGCTTGCTGAGGACAGAAGGGGAGAACTGTCAGTCAGTGGGCGTGGGCGTGGCATGAGTAATGTGACATTACTCCAAAGAATATACACTAACAAGAAGCGACACTCAATAAAACGTTCCACTGCAACACTGGCGCCCAGCAGCAGCCCTGCGTTTCTGCCATTTTGGGATGAAAGTGAGTCGGCAGTCCACTAGTTTCTCTGGCAATATCAGCTGCTTTGTTAAAAAAAAAACATACATTAAAGCTGAAATCCAACCTGAATGATGACAACACAGTATAAAATACTAGATCAGTAGTGATCATCAAATCCTTTTTACTGTTTATTTTACAGACTTTGTGTTTAAGTCTTCCACTTTTTTCACAAAACCTTTGCTCTCTAGAAACCCAGTCAGTTTGGGTTAAAATTCTTTAAAAGGCTTATAAACACTGGATTATTACCAACATATGAAATCAAATTATCATGCATGCATCAGAAAAATTGGGAATGTTGGACAATAAATATATGAATATAAGAGCTTGATTTTGCAGTGTTGTCTAATGTCTGTTAAAGCAAAAGTGTCCAAAAGTGGGAATTATGGAATTATACTGTTATTACTATTACTCCACTAGGTCTGAAATATATTGTTCAATGCAAACATGATGATCTTAAATTTATTAACCCTTTAAGACCTAAAGGCTTTTTTCGAGTTTTTTTTTTTTTTTTTTTCTGAGCGACACACACAAAAGTAAAGACTGAGCAATGTGAAATGTGAAGCATTCCAAAACTCTAGCAAGGAGAGTCAAAATGTAGGTATCATTTGCTAGAAAACATTTTAAATTTTAAGAAAATATAAATTACATTACATTGGGACATTTTCTTGCTGAGAAACAGCTGATAAAAGACAAAAAAATATATATAATTTTTTAAAAATAATTTTTTATATCTTTTTTTTATTTGACATAGAATAGCTCAGGAACACAATAAGATCGCTAAAAAAATATTTTTTGGTGATGCTTTCCTATATGTGAGCTGCATCTGGTTCAAATTTCGTGGTGATATTACAAAGAATAGTTTGAAAAATTGTTGTTCATTTTTTCCGCAGCCAGGTGGCGCCAACGGGCGGTAAACTCCGGTTTAGAGGTGCTTCTCAGCACTCGTTAGGAGTTTTTCAAAATGGTAAATTTAAAATAGATGCATTAAAAAGATGAGATTCTAAGCTTTAAAATGATATCTATTATGTGTTATTCCACGTTGGAAAACGAACATGGATGGGTCCGGGAACATTGGATACACACTGCTTCCCGGAGAGATGAGAGACATGTTTTTAGCCAAGTATGTTAAATCATTCCGTGAGTAATATCTTGTGATCAACGCAATATATTATATTGATTTTGGATTCATTTTAATCTTGAGAATCTGCTTTAAATATTTATGTGCAATTTTCTATGATCTGTGCATTTTTCATGACGTTATGAGCACGTGAAATATACATACTTGCATTCAGTTAGCGGCTGTGCTATTTTTGTTGTAAACGCATATTACTCAGACTCATTAGAGGGTGAAAACAACACAACAGAAGCATGTTGGAGGTATGAAAGTTTACAGTTTTTTCCAATTGCTAACACACAATTTTTCAAACTAGTCTGGTTTTATCAAAACACTTAACACAATTCACAAAACCACACACCCAAACTGCAAAATACCTCATATATCCTGCAAAATGAAGCACTGCAACCGAAACTACACATAACATTATCAAAATCAAACTTTTGCATGAAATGGCACACACTTCATTCATATTACCAGATTTTTGCCTAACCACCTACACACTGTTGGGCATAATGAAAAGCACCCCCATCTTTAGTATGCTTTGCCATAATACTAAAATATGTATCAGATTGTTCACATGCACAGAAATATTTGCAGATATAAATGCATTTTTATTTTTTTTCCTTCACTACAGTAAACAAGTCAGTACAACATATGCACAGCAGATATATTTACATGGGACTGAACAAAAATTCTTACAAAAAAAGTAAACTGAAAAAGAAAATTTCTGAAAAAAATATTACAGTAAAAAAAAAACAAAAAAAAGGGCAAGAAAAATAATTAGGCAGCATCTTGCCGCACAGCCGGGTCTGGCCACAACGCCTCGTCAACATCACAGGCAATATCTTCCCTTGCCAGACATCGAGGGAAGAAGCGCCTTGAGTGCCTTATCCATCCCTGAATTGCACCCACATCAATCTCATCACATGCCTCTTCCATGGCCTGCACAAGAGGCATGCGCACAAAGGGCTGCCGGTCGTATACCTTCCACCGCCATGCCGAAAAGAATTCTTCTATGGGGTTCAGAAATGGTGAGTATGGTGGGAGGTATTGCACGAGAAATGTTGGGTGGTCAGCAAACCAGTTTTGGACTGGGGCTGCACGATGAAAGCTCACGTTGTCCCATACTACAACGTACCGGTTTCTTTGATGGTCTGCATCATTCATACGCTCTGGTGGTATGAGAATGTTGTGAAGTCTGTCCAGAAATGTGAGAATATGGGCTGTGTTGTATGGTCCAAGTTTGGCATGACGGTGGAGGACACCATGCATATTGGAGATGGCAGCGCACATTGTGATGTTCCCACCACGTTGGCCAGGAACATCTATAATGGCTCTGTGGCCAATGAGGTTTCTCCCTCTTCTTCTGGTCTTTGCTAGGTTGAACCCAGCCTCATCTATAAAGATGAACTCATGTGGGATTGCATGAGCATCCATTTCCAGTACTCCCTGAAAACAAAGAACAAAAATCACTCAATATGGTGTTATCCAGTACACTGGGAAACAATGTTGTGTGTAGTGTACTGCAGTCAATATAGTACTTACATCCACATATGCTCGTCTGAACTCTTTGTTTCTTTGAGTTTCTCTCAAACGGCACCTTATAAAGTTGCTTCATTCTGATTTGGTTTCGCTTGAGAATGCGAGCCAATGTGGACAGACTAACTCGTTGAATGTTGTTGAATAAGGTGTTGTCTTGGATGATGTGGCTTTGAATTTCTCGTAATCTGATTTCATTATTTTCCAAAACCAAGTTTACAATGGCAGCTTCCTGTACCCCGGTGAACATTTGGCCCCTTCCTCCACCATGGTGTCGTCTCTCAGTCCTTTAGAAAAAATAAAATAAAAATATATATAGGGCTTGGACAATGCAGCCTAAATATTTTCCCCCACAGTAGAGTACATTGTACAGGAAACTTGTACAGTTCATGAATGGCTGATGTCATACACTAAGTAAACAGGTGTCACCCAACTGATACACTATGACATGGGGTATACTACATGTGTACTACATGAAATTTTGGTTACATACCTGTTCTCCAGTCTAAAGGTCCGGATGACAGAGGCGACAGTAAAACGGCTCAAGTTTGGCTGCACTCTCTGTCCAGCCTCACGCATTGTCAACCCATGGTTGATGACATGATCTACTAAGGTTGCTCTGATTTCATTTGAAAGTGTTTGTCTTCTTTGGCCATGAACTCCTCTACCTGCTCTACCGTTACCTTTCACTCTTCCTCCCCCTCTTATTCTCAACCTCCCTCTTCCTCTTCCTCTTCCTCTCTCTGCAATGTCTTCCATTGTTGTTGTAAAAAAAAAAAGGTTCTCACCTGTGGTCTTTTCATAGTGCTTACATCCTGATTGAAGTGTTAACAATTAACCACTGAGGTGTTTGGCCAGGTGGCACATGTAATTGGCCAATTAGCTCATGTAGTGTCATTTTGAATGGCAGTGTTTTGAAATGGCAAACATGTGACTTTATGTCAGATTGTTGTGTCTTATGCAGAGAACTGTATTTAGTGAATTTAAAAAGTGCTATTTTAAAATGCAAAATGTGTGTAAAACAGAAAAGGTGTTTAGACTTTTGGAGACTTGAGAAGAAGTTTTGCTCTCTGTGTGTCAGTTTAAATAATTGTGCTGTGCATGTCATTTTAGTGTGTTAGCAATTGGAAAAAACTGTAAAGTCTCTGGTTTTGTATGCAAAAAGAATTTTTGTGCTACCTATATGGATTCAATTTTTATTGGCTTTTAAAGAGCGCCGACGCTCCATCCGGTCTTAAGGGGTTAATTATTAATTTACTATTAATAAAGGTGTAAAGTTGCATAAAATGGAAATACTCAATAAAAAGTAGGCTAACTACGTTACTCAGATGGATGAATGGTTGGATTCCACAACTGGTAAAATAAAACAAAAGACAATACAACATTTACTGTGGGAGCCATAAAATTTACTGGTGACTTAATTTAAAAAAAACTGTTCTATTGCGCTTCTGATTTGGCAGTGAAATTCGCCGATTTTGGGTGTATAAGGCCGGTTTCACACCGCAAGCCGCAGCAGAGCAGAAGCAGCGCATATTTTTTCGGTGTCCATGTTAACAGATGAGAGCATTCATACCGCACGCAGAGGCTGCGCGGCAGCGCGGAGCAGGAGCAGAGCAGAAGCAGCAGTGCCGCGATCGTTTCGGCGCTGGGTCTATTTTTGCTGCGCTGCTAATGCTCAATTAAAGTGAAAGTACACCTTTGATGGACAAAATAAATATGATTTCACACAAAAAAATGCTCAAAATGCACAGAATAAGCATATCTAGTGTGTTTTATCAAGAATTGAAGTATGTCATGAAAGAAAATCAATATTAAAAAATATTTATAGAAGATTTACTCTTTTTTAATTATTCAGTTTGGGCTAAAGTATGGTATATTATAGAAAACTAAACTAAACTAGACAGAAAATATGATATATAAACATTATTTTAGTTATTACACAAACAGCAATATAGGCTCTTGCATACCCAAATCAAACCTGAGTTTGCTGTCTTGTAAACATGTTCATGCGTCAGATGATGTAAAACACAAAGCTTACCTCATTCGTGTGCAGCAATGGATGACACGAGGCTTTTATTTATTTATTTATTTATTTATTTATTTATTTATTTATTTATTTATTTATTTATTTATTTTTATTTAGGCTTTATGTTTATATGTGAGTGTTGGACACCTTGCATGTTAACAAACTTCCAAGACTATCAAGTTTAACAATGACCAACTATAAAAACAAATTTATAGAGTTGGCTGAGAGAGTGAAGGATGGATGGATACATGAAAGTATGCGTCTTTCAGATCTATCGCTACAAACCAGTTCTCGGACCTGATCTGAGGGATGATCTGTCTGAGTGTAAGCATTTTGAACTTCAACTTCCTTATTGATCGATTTAACACACGTAAATCTATGATCGGACGCAACCCTCCATCCTTCTTCAGAACAATGAAGTAGCGGCTGTAAAAGCCCGACATTTTGCTGGGAGGGGAAACCCTTTCTATAGCCCCTTTTTGCAAAAGCGTCGTCACTTCTTGCTCCATCACCAGAGACTGCTCTGGGGTTACCACTGTAGGAAGCACCCCGTTGAACTTGGGCGGTCGTGAACCGAACTGAATTCTGTAGCCCTGTTCTATCATGAGCAGCACCCACTTCGAAACATTCGGGAGATTTTTCCACTCTTCCAAATATTCTACTAAGGGAACCAGTCTCTCGAAACTGGTCTCTGGTGTTTTTTGAGCACTTGGCTCGTCCATCTGACGCGGCGCACCGGCAGACAGGCGAATCACGTGCTGGCCGGCCCTCCTCGGAGGATCGGTGGAGACCGCTGCGCCCTGACTCACACTTGGTGGCAGGGTTGACAGAACGGTCCCCTGAGGGCACCGAGGAGGACCCGATATCCGAATCCTCCCGGAGGGGGCTTCCCCTTTGAGAGATCCTGCGCCACTAACGTCAGGACCTCTTCTTTGAAGCCTTCCGAGAGATAATGACGGTCCTCAGATCCGCCCTACCTCTGGAAGGCTTCGCCTGTGCCGCCCGTCCCGGTCCCCAGGCACTGCGTGGGGGAGTATGGGAGGCGACACTGGCCTTTTGTTGCGCTCTGTGCGCAGATGTTGCTGAGGAGCTGGCTGTCGGCCGAGGCTGCTCCCGCCCAGCAGCCTCGGGGGGATGAGAGCGGCGGGGAATAATTTTAGAAAAAGCTGCTGTTTTTTTGCGTGACTCCTGGAACCTGTCGACGACCGTTGACATTGCGTCGCCGAACAGGCCACCAGGAGACAGCGGCGCGTCCATAAGCATGTTTTTGTCACGCTCTTTAATGTCTGACAGATTTAACCACAGGTGCCTCTGTGGTTAAAATAAGACAAACGAGATACAGAGAGCGCTTGCTGAAGACAACAGAAGCTGGCGTGCTTTGTGTTCAGGTGTGCTTTATAGCTTCCTGATCCGTGACGTAACCCGCCTCTGACGTCGCGTCTTTTCATTGGTTGGATACAGAGGTGCTTCACGAACACAAAATACAGAGGGTTCCCATCACATCATCCGACGTAGCGTCGATAGTTCCCACAAAAGGGAACTGTACACACAAATCCCTTCATTTCTCATTGCCTACACCATGTTGTCATTTAGAAAGCACTGGCATTCAATATTGTTCACTCAAGTCAGCATAGCTTGAGTTCAGTTAGTACACAGTTACCCACATGGAAACACTAAGAGTCAAAATTTATCACACATCAATCAATACCTTCAATGTAAAGATATAAGAGCCAGAATCAGTTCAGTCAGTTTTGGAACTTTTCAGAGAGACGTGATTGAAAAGGTCGAGGACACCAGAGAGGAGGAAGAGGATGAGCAAGAGCAGTAAGGAGTGGAGAAAGAGGTGAGGGAAGAGGAGGAGAAGGAGGAGGAGGAGGTGCAAGAAGACAAGGAGTCTTACATACAGATAGAGTATCTGTTTGCTTCCATTTTGTAAGAAGGATGTTACAGTTACAGTAATCAGTACTTTGTGTTTTTGTAGAACACAGAGACAATGGAATGGAAGAAACCTGACTAGACGTTTCTCTATTTGGGTGGGCCAGTACAGCCTGAGGAGATTCTCTGGCCTGTCCCAGACCAAATATGTGATGCTGGGGCAGAATAGTTTATGTTGTTGTCCGGTGTATTGTACTGTACAGTACATTAAAGAATAAAAAATGTGCAAATGTATACACATGTTCATCAAGTGAAAAGTTCCTTGAGGGGGGAGAACCACAAGCAACACAACTTATTACTGGTTTTTGGTTTTAGTTTTTGTAGTATTGTTGTGAATTTATCTCACCAGTGTCTAAGACTATGTTGTAGTGTGTGTGTTTTTGAGGGCTTGTGTGTGATGTCTGAGGCCAAAGTTTGGTTTTTCAGCAAGAGTGAATGGTTTTGAGTGTAGAGCTTCATTTTGACCTGAAAATAGGATGTTTGGGGAATTGAGTGAGACGTTATGGATTTGTGTTTACTGTTTTGAGAATATGAGGCATAGTTTGAAGAAATGTGTTTAAACAATTGAGAAAAACTGTAATGCATCGTGTTTCCTTCTAGAGCATCAGTGAATGTTTGAACCTTTTTTAATAGTCCTTAGTGTGAAAAGATAGATCTCAAAATAATACAGTCACTGCTGGAAAGAGTTTAAATATGCAGATTTGGATTTTTCTGAAGAACAGAGCTCAGTTTAACTGCACAGAACAAACAAGAGACTCATGAACAACCATCACAAAACAAAAAAACAGTCATGGATCATCCAGATAACCACACAGTATTAAGAATCAAGGGTATGTAAACTTTTGAGCTCAACTGTACATATTAGTACCTATAAGGTACAAAAGTGTACCTTTTGAAAAGGTATACCACCACAGTGACAGCTTTTATACATTTTTTTCTGAAAATGAATGGTATCTGTAACAAAGAGAGCCCAGAGAGAAACCACCTTGGCCAGACTTCACAACTGAACCCCAGAACAAAACTCAAGCTACAAATCAAATTATTAAAACACAGAAAGAACAAGATCTAAAACATTAGCCAGAAGCAACAGCAAAACAGGATAAATGCACCCCACTAATCAAAGAATGAAGTGGAACAGAAATTCACTTTAAGAACATGAAAAAATGATAGACAAATGAGGATGACATTTTCCCTACTTTACAACCAACTGAAACTTCAATCTGCTACACAAGGAAAAACTTTCACAGTTGATAGGTGAAACCTCAGCACACTCAAACCTCGATACTAGTGAAGTCCAAAAGGAACATGAAGAAAATACTCTAACATTTGAGTAAATGATAGCAAATCCTTAGTTTTCTTATTTATTCACATTATGCCTCATTTCCACAGTAATTGTACTTTGCAACTTTGACCTGCACAACAGTAAAAAAAATGTAACATTTGTACTGTAACTGACTCCACCCGCACATACAGCTTTAATGTTGGCAATAAGGAAAGAAACTTGAATTTCTACATGAAGACATGTCGACATACAAGGTATAATATTTCCTTATAAAAACCTTAGAAATATAAATGTATATAACGTGAAATGTAAATATTTATGTAATGTATGTAAATAATTATGAATGTAATTAATGACTGTATAGGCTGCAAAAAGGGCAGTTGATGAATTAACTATTTTAATGTTTTAAAGTATGAATGTTTCATGTAATTACTATGGGCTCATAACACTGCATGTTTAAGAATTATAGTACAATTTGAAAATTCGGTAACACTTTACAATAAGGTTCATTAGTTAACATAATCTTATAATAAACTGCACTTCTGCAGCATTTATTAATTTTTGTTAATATTAATTTCAACATTCACTAATGCATTATTAAAATCAAGAGTTGTATTTGTTAACATTAATTAACGCATTGTGAAGTAACAAACAAACAGTCGTATTTTTATTAACTAACATTGACAAAGATTAACAAATATAGTAACAGATGTATTACTCATGGTTAGTTTATGTTAGTTAATACATTAACTATGTTTAAGTAATGAACCTCATTGTAAAGTGTTTTACTGAAAATTCTTTTCAAATACTCCACACTACAGGACAATTTAAATTGAACATGGTCATTTTATAGATTATAAGACAACAACTGGCATTTGACTTTCAAGCCCCCTTTATATTGTTGTAATATCAATATAAATTTAAAACACAAATTGAAACAACTATTAGAATCGTCGTAAAAAAGAAAAGAAAAATAAATGATAATAAAAAAGAGAGCCAAAAACATACATTTTAACTGACTGTTCATCTTCAAATTGTACTGAATGTAAAAAAAAAAAAAAAATGAAGTAGTAAAGTGTAATTTGTTAGACTACAGACCAGCATGATATAATGCCAGATGCTGTTTTATTTGTTGCAACAGAATAATTATAAATTTTAGATTATTATTTTGTATTTAACGCTGGTGACATATACTAGAAAACTGCAGGGCCAGTCTGTGAAATAGGCAGTACAGGCAAGTACACTCACAGACTACAGTTTCCCGATTTGAGGTGGATGGCCGAATTCCCATGACACATGATAACTTAACATTATAGCCTGCCATATAGCCAGAAAGACCAAAGTCCTCTGGTGCTCAGGGAAGAAAAATAAGAAGAAAAGAGGAAGAGAACAGGATAAAAACAGAGGTAATGTGATGTAATGAAAAACAGTTTATGTAATTGTATAGTGTGTGGAGCAGTGGTTCTTAAACCTGTCCTGGAGGACCCCCAGCCCTGCACATTTTGTATGTCTTCCTATTTCTGACACACCCATTTCAGGTCTTGCTGTCTCAACTAATGAGCACATGAGTTGGATCAGGTGTGATATATATGTGGGAGACATACAAAATGTGCAGGGCTGGGGGTCCTCCAGGACAGGTTTGAGAGCCACTGGTGTAGATGATACTAGTAAAGTTTTTTAATTTGAAATAGCTAGCTATCTAGCTAGGTATAACAGTTACTTTTACATTTACATTAAAACAGCAACATTTATGTAAATTCACTTTAAAAATATCTAAATTTTTCAGTTTTATTCATGGTATTTAAAGGGATAGTTCACCCAAAAATGAAAATTTGATGTTTATCTGCTTACCCCCAGAGCATCCAAGATGTACAGTAGGTGTTTTTGCTTCTTCAGTAGAACACAAATGATGATTTTTAACTCCAACCATTGCCGTCTGTCAGTGGTATAATGCAAGTCAGCGGGAACTTGGACTATAAGAGTAAATAAAACATGACAGACAAATCCAGTCTCGTGCATATACTTCAATGAGAGCCAGACATCACTGCCGTTGTCAGAGCGCGATCAGACCTCACGAATCGAGTGATGAATGCCGTTGGACATATTGGTTTATTAGAGGTAAAAAATGATATAAATACTGTTCGGTTTCTCGCACAAACCGATCGTTTCGTGTCTGAAGACATCAATGTGTCGTCACGAGCCGCAGGGTTTAATTTGGATTTGTCTGTCGTGTTTTATTTACTCTTATAGTCCAAGTTCCTGCTGACTTGCATTATACAACTGACAGACGGCAGCGGTTGGAGTTAAAAATCATAATTTGTGTTCTACTGAAGAAACAAAGACATCCTACATCTTGGATGCGCTGGGGGTAAGCAGATAAACATCAAATTTTCATTTTTGGGTGAACTATCCCTTTAACATGAAAAATGTACCATGGTTTAGTGGAAGACTGCTGCCATCTACTGGAAAAATAAAATTAAACAGTATGCTAGAGAAGTGCTCAAAAGCTGTGTCCCAATTCAAAGGCTGCATCCTCCGGAGGCCACAAAGGTCAGACTGAGCGTTGTTAAATGGGATGGTCTAGCCTATTCACAACTGTTCTTGTCGCCTAGCAACTGTGACAGCTGCCATTGTTGAGTGGTAGTAAAGTTTGTACTGGACTTTTGTAAACATTGTATTCAACTGCCTAAAAACAAAACGGGGTTCATAACCTGTCTAAATATGTTCACCATGTTCACCAATATAAACTATGTGTCAACATTTGAACCTCTTTATACATACATATTAATTTGTAATAATAATTATATATTAATTTGTATCATTAGATGCATTAGGTTAAGTAGAACCCAATGCTTAAATTTAAAAGTGTAATTAAGAAATTTCTCTCACACAATCTTTTCGTCACTATTGCGCAATGAATTTAGGGGTAGGGTAGGCCATGAAGAATCCATTCGTTTTATCCTTCATTTCACTGGAAAGAAAGGGCACATTTTGAGGCTGCATTTGAAGGAGCCTTTGAATTGGGACAGCTTTCGTCATGTTGTGGTGACGCAATCAGCCTTTAAATGCACCTTGAAGGATCCAGCCTTTGAGTTGGGACACAGCTAAACAATTCATGTTTTGCGCATGCTAGATGTAAGCATCTTCAACAGTGTATTTAGGTTACCGTCTCTAAAAATTATTACATCACTTATCCCTGATATACTTTTAAAATCCCATATCAAACTTGACCAGGTAAACAATAAAAGGTTAGACATGGAACTGCTCTTTAAATTCTTTCAAATAAAAATTTGTTCTATTGTATATATTTATGCTTGTAATTTATTCTATTCTATATATTCTATCCTACAATATCACCCCAATCATTCTAGAATGATCGATTCCTTGCAAATAGAGCTGTCATCTGCCGAAGTTTTCACATCGCAATATATAATGCAGAAAAAAAAAAAATATCAATGTAATTTTCATGCAGCCTCAATTCTTGAACTGAGCACAGTATTTAAAGTGCTTGCATTGTAAACGTAAGTTTTAACATTAGATGTCATTTTCCACTGTCCCATCCAACAATTTACATTTATGATTCAGCAGATGGTTTTGTCTAAAGGCTCATACAGTGAATTCAACCTGAAAGTTGGATCAATGTTTGAGCCTCATATAATTAAGAGAGTCTCAAGACTGTGAAGCATCTCTTACAGGATGATGAACCAACAGATGTCAGGAGTTACAGAAGATGATCTGCATGTAAACATGTCCAGCACAGGTGAAAAATACAGACAACACAGGTTTTCAGATGACTGGGATTCTATTAAATAATTCAAATTTCTTGAAGCCCTTTATTTACATGAAGATATTATCAATCATAGATGAAGTCTCAAGACAAATTCTTAAATGCATTTTCAGTGAAAATTAGCTCTTATCTTTTCATTGTTCAAAGAAACAACACTGACAAGCTAATTCTAAATTGTCTAGTGAAGCTAGTAATGCTGTTTGTGGAGTTGTTTAATCCCCTCTGCTGAGATCTTAAGAGATTTAACAGAGGAGTGTTAATTTAACACCGGGGATTTTGCTGTACTTCCACTTTGAATAATACTGCTGATTGAAAACATTATTTAAATTTGATAACATTACTGTTATGGAGTTAAATATAATAATTTGTTTTTTATACAGTGACTGCTTCCCAGAATCCTTATTGTAAGAGAGAAGAGAGCCTAAGCCTACCTCCATCAAGTAAGTTTGAATATAGAGCAGGGTTGTCCAAACTCGGTCCTGTAGGGCTACTTTCCTGCAGAGTTTAGCTCCAACTTACCTCAACACACCTGCCTGGAAGTTTCTAGTATGCCTATAAGAGCCTTAGCTGGTTCAGGTATGTTTAATTGGGGTTGGAGCTAAACTCTGCTGGACAGTTGCCCTCCAGGAGCAGAATTGTACACCCCTAGTATAGATGAACAAATATATGAAGTGATAAAGAGTGTGTTGAAATTATGGTCAATTTACACTGAAAAATGGCCAAAAACACTGAAACATAAGAGCAAAACAGAACCTCAAATATGTCTGCTTCTGTTGACTATTCTTTATATCACATGTGTGCCTTGTTTCAGTGACTCTGAGGATTGTTCTTCTGGGGAAGAGTGTGTCAGAAAACAGTGGAGTGGGAAACGTCCTGTTGGGACGAGCAGCGTTTGACAGTGAAGCTCCTCCAGATGTTGTAGAGAGTGTCGGAGGAAGATTGAAGGACAGACGCGTAACCATCATCAACAGTCCTCAGCTGCTCCAGACAAACATCTCAGATCATCAGATCACACAGACAGTGAGAGAGTGTGTGAATCTGTCTGATCCAGGACCTCATGTGATCGTTCTGCTCCTCCAACATGATCAGTGTTCAGCCGAAGATCAGGAGTGTGTGGAGAAGGTGCTGGACTCTTTCTCTGAGAGGGTTTATCAACACACCATGGTTCTCACCACACAAGAGCCCACTGAAACTAATGACATCCTACTGAAGATCATTCAGAAATGCTTCAACAGACACTTCAGTCTTCAGAGAAGCAGCTCTCCTGATGATCTTCTGCAGATGTTTGAGGACATTGTGAAAATGAATGATGGACGACACCTGGATTGTGCTGAAGGTTCACAGTATTTCACAATGAAGCAACAAGCCACAGAAAGACGTGAGTGTAACGATATTTGATGTTTCTAGTGATAAATTCAAGGTTTTGTTAAACTTCTAAACTTGTTAAACTTCTTTGATCAGTTTCAGATAATGTAAAGCTGAATCTGGTTGTCTGCGGGAGTGACGGGACATTAAAATCCTCCATATCAGAGCTAATCCTGCAGCAGACAGACAGAAGATCAGACATGGAGCTTCATGGACGTCAGATCAGTCTTGTGGAGCTTCCAGCTCTGTTCAACATTTGGCTCTCAGAGGAGGAAGTGATGCGTGAGACTCTCCGCTGTCTGTCTCTCTGTGATCCTGGAGTTCATGTTTTACTCCTCATTATTCCTGATGCTCCACTGACTAATGAAGACAAAGCAGAAATGGAGGCAATCAAAAGGATATTCAGCTCAAAAATCAACAAACATCTCATGATCTTCATAATGCCGAGTTCAGAGCATCAGACAGCAGAACTCAATGAAGAAACACAGTCTGTCATTGAGAGTTTTGGAGGACAACATCATTTCTTTGGTCCCACCACACAAGTGTCCACATTGATGGAGAACATTGAGCAAATGGTGGAAGCAAACGGAGGAGAGTTTTTCTCCACAGAGACATTTCTGGAGGCACAGATGAAAAAACTGCTGCAAGTTGAAGAGATGAAGAAGAAAATCCATTCACTAGACACACATTTACTGTCACCAGGTAATGACCAGAAAATCAGCTCGCATCTTAATCTAAACAGCTTGAAATCCCAAAATCCCAGGTATTCTGACTACACAAAAACAAGGTTTAAAGGTCAGGATTTCCACAGGAAAAGCAGATGCCTAGAATAGTCAAGCTAATCATTTTGGTCAATCACAAAGCTACTAGAAGACCAGAAAGACCAGAAAGACACGGGAAGCAAAGAAACATTTGAATATGATTTATTAAACAGTTTGTATGTAAATATCAATGATAAATGATTAAGTTCTTTGGCGTAGGCCCCATCCATAGTACAATCCGGAGGGTAGAAGACATTTGCAGATCCTGCTTTACAATGAAGGCAGGGGCGGAGCCTACCCCAAGAGAACTGAGAGTGGAAAGAAAATACGCCCAGTTGGAGGATTCTTTGAATGCGTTCCTAAATATTACCAAAGAGAAAGAGATAATGAATACACAAACATTGATGAATGTTAAATTATTAAAAGGAAGAATCATTATGCAATAGCTTATCATTTTTCCATAGCTTTAAGGATTTGAAGAATGCCGCATAGGCTGTAACATTGCCACGTTAGGTCAAGCATGAAAGCCAAGTAGGCCAGTGTGTGAACATGCCATGTAGATCATGTATGATGCCATGATAGGCCATAGTGAGGAGAAGACAGGGTGGATGAATGAGATGCCCTGTTAGGCCGAATAAAGCAAGCCATATAGTTGTAAATAGAAGAAATAGAATCTGCCGCTGTTACTAGGAGTTTGTCTCAATAGTATACTTACCACAGAAGATTTAAGTATAGGATTTTATGATATGCTGTAACCTTACCTAATGCTTGTTATAAACATAGCCTTGGCTATCCTAGATTAAACACAAAATAATACCAGAGATGTGAATCGTGATTTGATGCTGATGCTCTGAAATAGACACATTAGTCTGAGATACTAGAAGACTGCATATGTGGACCATGGTCCATAGAATTAGCGATTCACTTGACCCTGAGTGAGTATAGATATGGAATCGTATGAAAATACCACCACCAGTAGTTTGCGTTAGTAACATACTAGTATTAAATTATGACAAATAAATGGCATACATAAATATTAATAAGCATTGACTGATAAAGATATGGTGTGAGAGGCTAAGTTAATCTGATTAACACTGATTAGACCACGAAGGTCATGTACCTTGAAAAGTCAATATAGGCCAATTTGTGAAGACCCACGATAGGAGTTACGTAAAACAGACTTACCTGGTGGCCATGACAGGTTTAATTATATAAAGAGCTAAGACAGGCCATTGTGTAGAACCATGATATGTCATTTAATGCGAAAAAATGTAAGCCATTTAATGTGAAGGTAATAAGCCATTTTAAGTAATGGCAACAGTATGCCCGATGCCAACGATAGCCATGTAGTATTAAAGTCATGATAAGCTATTTAAAGCGAGGCAAAGATAGGCATTTAATGTGATGAGACTATAGACCATTTAATGTTATGGCAAAGATATGCCCGATGGCAACAATATGCCCGATGGCAACGATATGTAAAGCTGATGATGGGCCCTTTTATATGATGGCAACTATATACCATTCATTTTATGGCAACAATATGCCATGTAAAGCTAAAAGTTATGATGCCCATCTAATGAGAATGCAACGAGAGCCCATTTAATGCAAAGCAATGATAGGCGATTTGATGAGATGTCAACGGTATGCCCGATAGCAACGATATGCCATATGTGACATCATGACCCAAAAGAGGGAAATAATCATGCAGAAGGAAAAAAAAAAAACGAAGGAAAAAACGAAGAAAAAAAAATCATTAACATGTTAAACGGATGCAACAGACCCTAAATGCAATTACCCACAAAAAAAAGGTAAACAAAAATAAACCAAATAAAAATAACAAAACCCACAGATGGCCACGGGTTACCTAAGTTGTGAAGACAGAAATGGCGTACAGACAAACGTGCTCCCACTGCAATCAGCTCACAGCAAATCACACTGCAGACCTAAAAGGAAAGACAAATAAAGTGACCAAACCACCACACCACCGCAATCCACCAGTGAAGGCAACCCCGCAGCCACCGTCAGGTCAAAAAGAAATCTACAACAAAGAAACAAAAACAAACAATAATATTAACAGTGGGTAATACAAATGGAACAAATCAGGCAACACAATAAAATGGCAATGATCTACTTAGTCCCTTTTTTGTCTGATGTGACCTCAGTTCCCAACTCTGGTCCAACATCCAACCAAAAAGAAAACAATAATCCAATAAATCAATAAATCTCAACAATAATTCAACCTAAAATAAACGGTAATCGTGCATCCCTGTAAGGGAAAACAATCCATTACTAAAAATAAATATTTACAATACAAAAAGAAATCACATACCCAAAACATTTTAAAAGAAAACATTCAAGAAAAACATTAAAATCATTAAAAACATTTAAAACTTTATTTTTTAAAAATAAAAATAAAAATAATACCTCTACCATCCGTTATTTTGATTTATGACACTTGGGCAACCATCCAGCCATAATACTAAAAACAAACAAACAAAATAACATGGTCAGTAAACATGTGTTAAATACACATGGCCACGTGATCATCGGATAATAAAACTGCTACCTCCTAAACGATGCATCATGTGTTCAACTCTCAATAATGTTCCAATATTTGATGTGTGACTGCACAAACGATCCTTACATTTGGTCTATTGCCACCATGCAACACATAAACCAACTGTGGCTTCCATTTCAATGAACGGGAAGACGAACAACAAACAGAAGGGCAACGCATTATTTAACATCACTACATGTGCAATAATTTCACAAGACTTACTAATCTAACGTATACAATGCCATACCTTAGATCTGCCGCGGCTTCCATTCATAAAATCGCCAACGGAAAACAAAGGGCGGAAGTGGAAGAACAAATCTCATCACTTCCTTTTATAGAACCGAGGCTGATGGGACTTGTAGTTCCTAAAATACGCCCCGTTACACATATAATACTAAGAGTCATGATAAGCTATATAAAGCTAAGGCAACTATAGGCCATTTAGTGTGATAGCGACCAAATGGCCGATGGGAACTATATTCCATGTAATGCAAAAGTCATGAGGGCCATTCCAAGCAAAGGCAACAATATACCATGTTACACGAAAACCACGATTAGGCTGTTATATGTGAAGGCCACAAAAGGCCCATTATGAATACCGATGAGAGGTCACGATAAGCCAATGATGTAAAGGTACGTATTTGTGAGGACTGAAGCTGAAGACAGAAAACAATGACACCACCACTAGTAGCTAGCAAGCAATAATCAACGTAACTTGATTATTACTATGAGTGAATGATGATGAGCATTTGAGTTATTTTAAGTAAATAATGAAAGGTATATATATAGTTTCTAAAGGAAAGGTGCATTCAATATGCTTGGGCATGACTCCCGCTCAGGTCTGTCAAGCTTTCGAGCGAGGGAAACATGCCGAAGCGTTGTGCGTATGGATTGTGTAAATCTGATACCCGGTATCCTAAAAGTTTGGACGGGGTGGTGGAATTTTTTCCCTTCCCGAAACCTAAAACCCAAGAGGAGAAATGCCAGTGTCCTGACAATTTGTGCTACCCTGTCAGATTTTACTACATCCCATTGAAACAGTAGGTAGCAAAATCTGACAGCAAAAAATGCAAACGTTACCTATCAGATTGTTCTTCCAGCGTGATATTAACATGGTTTATGGCTTTATTAACATCTACACCTACCCCAACCCTAATCCTACCCTTATAATAATGCAAGTACAGTAGTGGTGGCACAATATGATATAGCATTAATCGCTAGAACAAGTATAAATCGATTACAGAAAATGCTACTTATCAGATTGTGCTTTATCAATGTCTACACCTACCCCAACACTAAACCTACCCTTACAATAATGCAAATACAGTAATTTTGTGTTATTTATCATGACAACAATGATGTAATATTGATGTATGCATATGCAGTAAGCCCGGGTAGGACAATCTGATGGGTAGGTTAGCTAGTTAGCTAACTCAGCACATCATTGCTTGGAAATAATGATGGTTCTTTGTTCATAATGCATATATTTGAACGTAAAATAAGATGATTATAGGCAAGACGGAGTAGCCTGGCGCGCTAAAAATATAGTGGGAGAATGTTATCATTGCAAAGTGATCAGGCTATTGTCTTTAATGTGTTTATTCCACAAGACTTATGGATACGCTGTTTGATTTATAATTATTAGGTTATTTTCACAAATTTCACTTAACCTGCTACGGATGAACAAAGCTGTTCCTCAATTTGTGTTTCCAATTTGAATGGTCAGCGTATAAAGCAGCTGCTGCTTGTGCTGCAAGCGTTAGTCTTTAGTCTTTAGCTTCAATTTTGATCAAATTATTTTCAAATTATGTTGTGGATATATACCTTGAATGCATACTGCAGTCCTTTTTGTCTTGCTCTCTCAGATATTTCACCTGTTCGCCAAAAATGACTAATTATCTCCTTGGAAAGTCTGACACCGGGCATTAAGGGGCATTCTTTGCATGGTGTGGGGGAAGTTTGAGTAAAATAGATCGTTAACCTTTGGGGTCACTACTTGTTTTGCTAAAGGTGAGATAACCACAAGGAAAACCATAAATAAGTCACATGAGGTGAGGCAGAATTGTCTCTTGTGGGAAGAATGTGTGTAAAACTGAAGTGTGTCCTTGAAGCAGGGGTATAAGTACACCAGGGAAAAATTGTTATCTATCTTTCACTCTACCAGCTTCTGTGGAGGCTCGTATGACTGTCTGATCTTTTCTTGCAAGAAAATAAAATTTTGAAAGACTTTGGGTCTAAGTTTGTTTCTTACACGGTGAGTTTGGTGAGTTGTTTAGTTTCGCCACAACAGCACAAATGACTGATGTGGAGGAGCTAGTCTTGACCTGGCTGTTAGGAAAGTCAACTCAACTCCTCCCATCCTCCGCGTGTATGTATACTATGGACCCATAGGCCATTTTTGAGGCATCACTGAAAATGTTATGTCTGTAACCCTGGTTCCCTGAATAGGGAACGAGACACTACGTCGATACGCATTGGGATCACCTCTGCGCGATTACGTCTTGAAGCACTTGTGAAATCGAACCAATGGTGTGACGGAACGTCAAAGGCGGGTGACATCACGGACCAGGAAACTATAAAGCATGCTGAGAGTATGGCATGCAGGGAATATGGCAAGACGACGCAGCATCTCATTCCCTATTCAGGGAACCAGGGTTACATATACAGATGTAACCCGAGACGTTCCCTTTCATGGGAACATCAACACTGCGTTGATACGCATTGGGAAACCTATCCCGGAGTGGTGCCAAAGTCAAGGTTATAAAACCTAATAAATGTATGCTGAGAGGACTACCCAGCCGCATTACATATCTCATGAAGGGGGAACACTGAGATCAAAGCCTTTGAGGCAGCCATACCCCTAGTAGTATGGGCCCGAACAGCCAAAGGCGAAGGCAGTTCAGAATACTCATAAGCAAGTGAGAGCCACTTGCCCATTCTCTGCTTAGACACAGGGCCTCCTTTCTCAGGAGACCCGTAACAGACAAACAGGTGTTTGGGATTTATGCCACAGGGTAGCTCTGGGGACATAAGTGTCTAGTGCCCTAACCGGGCAAAGCAGATTAAGTCTTTCTTGATCCGGACTGGAAAATGGAAGATGATAAAAGGCCTGCAGTACAATTGGCCCTGGGACATTGATGGGGACCTTAGGTACATAACCAGGTCTAGGATGAAGAACAGCTTTCTTGTGGAGGGAGCTCTGGAGTGGAGTATGGTCTCCACAACCTTAGTTGGGAGACTGGGTTCTCTGAGCCTAGACCATCAGAGGCCAGGCCCACAGTTTCCACAGCTCCGGGCAGGGTTGATGTACCATGCTGCCTGCTTGAGACAGAAGGTCCTGTCTGATGGGAATCTCCATAGGAGAGCTGTTGAGAAGAGACACCAGGTCTGTGAACTCAGGTTGGCCAGAATATGGCTATTAATATGAGACTGACTGGCGTCAGGACCTCTTCAAAGCCTTCTTGGCGATAATGACAGTCCTCAGATCTGTCTTACCCCATGAAGACTTTGGCTGTGTCGCCTGTCCCTGTCCCCAAGCTTTCTGCGGGGGAGCAAGGGTGGCGACACTTTTTTTTTTTTTTTGGATGAATGGTCAGACCAGTGTGGTTTGTGGTCTGACCTGGTTTGTTTTTGATGTTAGAATAATAGACGTGTGATTTTGAAAAACACAATATGTGTGTGAGGTGGCGACTTCTCGGATCAATATCACAATATCCACCTCCTCAGAGCTGGACATGTGAAGTACTGGTGCCTCAACCCTGGGGGGAAGAAACCGCAGATTGTGCTTCCACCTGGGAAAGTCACTGGACCTGGCAGGTAAGGGCAGAGAAAGGGCGGCGCCCGTCTCTAACCACTCTGTACATTCATCTGTGAACCCCATGATCTGAGCCGCCGCCCAAGGAGCGCCCAGCAGGAGTGGAGTGGTTTTATATTAATCTTATCACAATGCACGAAGGCAACCCCCTCAAGGGCTGCCTGGGCATACTTCACTCCCTTAAGTAGCAAATGATAATGTAACAAGGTCATGCGGTATTGAGGCTGTTTTAAGTTCTGGCAACTGACTATGTTATTAGCAAGATAATCCAAGGCTAGCTCTGCATTAAATAATTTGGTCCCACTTTATATTAAGTGGCCTTAACTACTATGTACTTACATCAAAAAATAAGTACAATGTATTTATCGGGTTCATATTGAATTGCAAAACACTTTTGCTGCTATTGAGGTGGGATACAGGTAAGGCTAGGGAAAGCTTTGGTGGTATGGGTAGGTTTAGGTGTAAGGGATGGGTCAACAGTGTAATTATATTTCACATTGTGCAAACAGCACAGCAGCTCCAGACAATCATGACACTCAAACCCACTGTTATTCACATGTGAAGTGGAATCAAAGCAGCCTCTGCATCTGTTGTCAGGCCTTTCTGCTTAGCTCTCTCTAACACTGGAAAGCTTTTCTAATATAAATGCGGTCCTAAAGCACTTGCCCAGTCATAAACCTTCTTTCCAGTGATATTCGTTTGAGCTCTTTTGTATTGTGTCCCATCTCTCATTCTGCAGGGTTTTTTTTCTTATTATTTTCAAATCTCCCTCTTGCTTGTTTTTTCCTCGACCGTCATACTGATTGGTAAGATGTTTGTTGTTGGTGTCAGCCCGACTAACTTCCAAACAGTGTATTTGAAATTCTACTTAGTCCAACTTTAATACACACCGCTAGCCATGGATTATCCCTTACTTATAGTTCAATAAACAAGCAGTTATTATTCCAGTAAGTCACTTATATTTTTTGACACAATATTGACTGTTTTTGTCCTATTTCTCCTATGAAAACAGTTCCAAACAAAGATCACAACAGAACAATTGCACATTCTCAATGCAACTTTGAAGTTTGGGTTCATATTAAATTTTGAACATTTGAACTTTAAAGACCAAAAAGACTCATATGTCAGATTGCTGATCATAGACTTTCAGCATTTCAGCATTCAATACAATCATCCCTCAATAGCTCATTCACAAACTGTTGCACAGAGAGGTGGGGCTCAACACCACTCTGTGCAACTGGCTGTTAGACTTCCTGACTGGGAGAACTCAGGCAGTACGGGTCGGCAGTAACACATCCAGCACCATCACACTGAAGACGTGGGCCCCTCAAAGATGTGTGCTGAGCCCCCTCCTTTTCACTCTGCTGACCCACGACTGCACACCGTCACATAACTCCAACCTTTTCATCAAGTTTGCAGACGACATGACTGTGGTGGGTCTCATTAGCAACAGAGATGAGACAAACTACAGGAGTGAGGTGAGCCATCTGGCCGGGTGGTGCAGTGACAAAAATATTTCTCTGAATGTGGAGAAGACGAAAGTGATTGTTGTTGACTTCAGGAGAGTGCACACACAGTCAACAGTGTGACTGTGGAGAGAGTGAGCAGCATGAAGTTCCTGGGTGTGCACTTCACAGATGACTCTCCTGGACTAGCAACACTGCAGCACTGGCCAAGAAAGCACAGCAGCATCTAACTCCCTTCAAATAATGTTAAAAAAGGTTAAGATCAGATAAATAATGCCTTGGGGTAAATATGCAGAGTTATGTGGTCATAATGACTTGTTACTGCCTTCTCATTGTAGGAGTTTTTTGCGCAGTCCTTATTATTTCCTCCACCAAATCTGAGATGTTGTGTCTAAGAGGCGGGGTTGGTATATCCACTGTGAGTGGAAATGAGTAAGTGATAGTGGTCTTCATGCTCTGGTAAAGGAGTCAGCTTGCTTGTTATATGTCAACTGGGCTCTGTCATATGGCCATGGAACTGATCCTTGGCAGAAGCTGTGATAGATCCTTATTTGCTGCTACATAGTAGACTGAAGTAGACATAGTAGACTCTAATATATTTCCTAATTGAAAAGTCATTTTAAAAAAAGCAGTTATCAAGGATGGTGTTAGTCTAGTGAGTTTTCACTCTATGCCATCTTCATCCTTCACTCTTTTTGGCTGGATGACCAGTGACTCAGGTGATCTCCCATCACTGCGCTTACTTACTCACATGTCAAGAGCAAGTTGTGATGATTACTGATGAAAATTTCATTAGACTTCATTAAACAGCTGTGATGTTTGCATTAACCCTGGTGCATTTTCTCTTGTACAGGTTTAACAGAAAGTGAAGATGACCTGAGGATTGTGCTACTGGGAAAAACTGGAGTTGGGAAAAGTGCAACCGGAAACACAATCTTAGGAAATGATGCATTTACAGCAGAAACATCTCATAAGTCAGTTACTAAAGAGAGTCGGAGAGAAACATCTGAAATCAACGGCCGACATGTTACTGTGATCGACACTCCAGGACTGTTTGATACTGAACTGAGTAATGAGGAGATCCAGAGAGAAATCAGCAACTGCATCTCCATGATCCTGCCTGGACCACATGTGTTTCTCCTACTGATTCCACTGGGACGATTCACTAAAGAAGAAGCAAAATCAGTGAAGATCATCCAAGAGACATTCGGTGAGAAGTCTTTAATGTACACCATGGTGCTCTTCACCAGAGGAGATGATCTGAAGAACAAAACCATTGAACAGTTTCTGGGAGAACCAGGATCTCCTTTGATGAAGCTGATTGAAGCGTGTGGAAACAGATTCCATGTGTTTAATAATAATCAGACTGGAGACCGAACACAGGTGTCTGAACTACTGGAGAAGATAGACAACATGGTGGAAGCAAACGGAGGGAGTTTCTACACATGTAAGATGTTCAGACAGATGGAGAGAGAAAAACAAGAACAACAAATGAAGATCCTGATGGACAGAGTTAGAGAAAAGGAAGAGGAGATGAAGAAACTAGAAGAAGAGAAAGAGAGAATGAAAATGATGATAAAGGAAGAAAGACAGAATCATGACAAAGAGAGAAAAATAAGAGAAGATGAATTTAAAAGAGAAATAAGAGAACAAGAGAAACATCAGAGAGAGATACGAGATGAGTTGAGACGAGAACGAGAGACATTTAAACATGAAATAGAGAACATGAAGGAAGAAAAGGAGAAAGTAAAGGAAAAACATCAGATGGAAATAGACAGACTGATGAACAGAATAGAGAATGAAAGACAGAATCATGAAAAAGAGAAAAAGAAAATAGAAAAAGAATATACAGAAAGAGAAGAACAATATAAAACATTAATAAAAGACAAAGAGGAGAAAGAAAGAGAGATCCGTGCGGAGATGAAGAGAGAATGTGAAGAATGGGAGAAACAGAAACTACAGGAAAAGACAAGAAGAGAGGAAGAGGATGAGAAAAGAAGAGAAAAAGAACAGAGAGTTTCTGATGACTTTAGTCAGAGACTAAAAGAAGAGAGAAAGAGAATGGAAAGAGAGAAACAAGATCTTCAATCTAAACAGGAAGCAGAAGAAAACAAGATGAAGATCCTGATGGAGAAACTGAACAGAGAAAGAGAAGAACTGATGAAGAAACATGAAGAAGAGAAAGTGAAAATGATGATGATGATGGAGGAAGAGCGACAGAATCATGACAAAGAGAGGAAGAGGAGAGAAGAAGAATTCAGAGAGAGAGAAGAAAGACAAAAGAGAGAAATGAAAGACAAAGAGGAGCAAGAGAGAGAGATGAGGGAGAACACAAAAAGAGAACGAGAGATGTTTAAAAATGAAATTGAAACAATTAGGCAAGAAAAAGAGAATGTGAAGAAAGAAAAATAAACCCTTAAAACTGAATACATCACAGAAATAGAGAGACTAATGAAGAGAATAGAGGATGAAAGACAGAATAATGATACAGAGAGAAAGAGAAGAGAGGAAGAGTTAAATGAAAGGGAAGAACAATATAAAACACAAAAAATGAAACACAAAGAGGAGAGCGAGGAACAGATGCACAAAATTAAGAGAGAACAAGAGGAATGGGAGAAACAGAAATTAGAGGATAAGATCAGAAAAGAAGAAGATGAGAAAAGGAAAGAGAGAGAAAAACAGATTGCTGATGAACAGATTCTGAGACTGAAGAGTGAAATGGAGGGAATAATCAGAGAGAAAGAGAGAATAGAAAGAGAAGGACGAGGAAAACTAGAGGATTTAGAAAAGAGACTAAAAAAAGAAATAAACATGAGAGAAGATCAATTAAAGAATTTTGAAGAAGAATTGAAAGTCCTTGAAGAACTTCATGAAGATGAGCTAAAGAGAAGACAAATGGAGTGGAGAGAGGAATATGAAAGAGAGAAAGAAGAGATGAAGAAGATGTGCTCTGATTCACTACCGGTGAGTGTTCATGTCACTTTTGGTCTTTCATGTTTATTCTGTTAGTATTACGCCCCTTGAGCTTAAGAAAAGGTATCATGTTACGCATGTAACCATGGTTCCCTGAGAACAGGGAACGAGACACTGCGTTTCAAAAGGGAACTTGCACTGCATCGAAACACTATGGGGAATGATATACCCATGGCGCCATGCTGAGGGGAGTGCATGCCAAAGAATGGCTGTCACAAATGTCAGAAAAAGCTATTTCAACTGAAATGCCAGGATCAATCCCCCTATGGGTCACAGGTCAATAGGCTGTCAGTGACAGCATTCCCTATGGCCAACACCCAAGCTATAAGCCTCAAATAGGCCTCCAAATACCTAGAGGCCTACCAAGGCCGCTAAAAGGCTTGGAAACAACAATTTCAAACAGAAGGGGTCCCTTAAAGGAAATGTGGGTTCCTAATGAGAGGCATGCCTCCAGCTCAATCAACCCCCTTTATTCCTTTCTATAGGGAGCGGAAGTCACTAAATTTATAACGGATCTCACCAATGGTGAAGTGACCTAAAAAGCTTGACCTGAGACTTTAGAGAGTGGAGGCTTAAATGTAAAAGTGGTCTGCCATACTCTGCAGTCTGAAAGGATGCGCTCACTATCAAGCTTTGTCAAAAGTTGTGTGTGTGATTAAATTTCAAAAAGCTTTAAACACAAATCCACACATCACTCAAAATGTACTTAGTGTGTAAAGCACTGTCTGCTGATCCTGAGGATGCAAGAAACAACACATCCTCAATCAGCAAAACACTCTCATCAGCCGCTGAAGCATGTGAAAGATAAACACCCCTCAAACACTTCAGCGAGATCCTTCTGTGTGTTACCGAGCACAGAAGCCTGTCCCTCTTCCCTTGAGAAGAGAGACAAACGAGAGTGGAGCTTCCTCAGTGGGGCGTTCCCCATTGTGCTTTGACTTTGAGTGCGAGTTGCCTTTAAAAATGGAACTATTGTTTCTCAAGAATTGTTAATAAATTATTTGTGTTGGTTTTAACTCTAGAAAGTCACAGCCTACAGGAAACTGGAGACCGAATACAGCAAATGGTCCTGGAGTCTTCACAGTGCCATGAATGAAACTGAGAACAAACTACAAAATAAAGTAGATAATAAAGTAATTCATGAGGTTGATGAAACTGATCTTCAAAGAGAACTAAAGAAGACAAGTGAAGAAGTGGAACAATCATTGTCTGAATTCTTTGAGAAAGACAAAGATAAAGATATACTGATTCAGTGGAAAAATTCATTTGAAATAAAAATAAAAGAGCTTCAGGGAAACATTGTGAGAGAAACAAAGAGAAAATTAAATGAGATTCTTCAGCAGCAAGACCTGAAGAAAAAGATTGATGCTCAGAGGACATATAATGAAAACACTCTCTATGAAAAGAGCAAAGAACTTGCCTTAAAACTCAAAGACAAAACAAATAATGAAACATTGAAAAAAGAGTTTGATTTTTTGTGGGAACAGAGTGTGAAAAAGTTCATCAGAGACACTCCTCCAATCAAAGACATTGATATAATGAGAGATGTAAAAGAGATCCTCAGTGACAACTATGAAGGATATCTCCCTGTAAACTACCTGAAGGTGAACAGGGATGTTTTCTCTCTGTCAAGTTATCCAGATTATGTACAGGACAAGAAAAACATTGTATTTGCAGGATCTGTTAGAGATTCCCTCAAATCAAAAGAGAAACTTGGTTACATTCTATCTAAAGATGAAGAAGCCCAAATAAGTTCATTAGTCACAGATGTTGTTCAGCAGACAGACAAAATGATTCAGTCATTTAACATTTCAAAGATGGGCTACAACATCAGCTACATTCCAAAACTCATTGATTACATCAAGAGGAGAGTAACAGAACATCAGGAAGGACCAGTGAAATACAAGTTCAAGAAAAAATTCTCCATTCATTTAGTTCTTTCAGTATGTAAAAAAGCAAACAAGATGATCACTGACCAACACAGGGTGTTCAGAGAAGCTAATGATCCTGTAATATATCTTAAAAAAAAGAAACAGGAGAATTATAGTACTTTCCAAAAACACCTACATGGAGCTGCATCAGCTGCCATTTTTGGTGCAATCATCTGTCAGAAACTGAAAGAGCCCATTGAGCAGAGTGTCTACAAGAAGACTGCCAGAGATCTGACGGATGAAATGAGATCAAATTGTGAATCACTGAATGGAAACAGATCAAATCTGGAGAAACACATCCTGAAGTTTCTGGCTGAAAAGGAGGATTTTGACAAATACATGAACTACATTCATAATCCCAGAGATCACTTCAAGAGCTTCATCAGAGATGAAGTCAGTCGGTACATCACTGATAAGTTCAGTGTCAGTGTTTTACCCAAGATGAAGAAGAACATTGAACTCCTGCAACAGAAGATCATGAAGGCAGCACATGAATGTACTGAACATGTTCAAGTGAACAGAGGAGATGTTGGTTTGTGGTTGAAGAGTTTCGCACTGCAGCTCTCAGATGTGCTGATCTTCTCTGAAAAAGACCTCAATGGAGTGAAACTTGATGTTGATGAAGATTTCAAACTCCTAGAAGATGTGATAGAAAAAGAATTTTTTCGTATAACATTTGACATAAGCAGTAGATTCAACACAGAGACTTTTCCTGTAAATCTGGACTATAAGTTCAGACCAGATGAGCTTCTGATTGATCACTTCTGTCAGTGCTGTTGGGTTCAGTGTCCATTCTGTAAAGCCACCTGCACCTACACCATAGAAAACCATGATGGAGTTCACCGTGTTCCTTTCCATAGAGTAACTGGAATTAATGGCACATTTTACCATTCAACACAGAATCTTTGTGCTGATATTTGCACAAATTTAGTGGCAAGTGATCAGTATTTTAATACAGCAAATGGAATGTTTAAATATAGAAAATGCAGTAAAGCAGGTGGAAGGTTTGCTAATTGGAGCATCACCCCTGACCTCTCTGAACTGCCCTACTGGAAGTGGTTTGTGTGCAGATTCAAGAAAGATCTGGAAAAATATTACAGTAAAACATTTGATGGTTCTGGTAAGATTCCAGATGAATGGCGAAAATACTCAAAACTGGATGCCATTGAGAGTGTAGATCAATGCATCTAATAGGAAAGATGAATGGGGAAAAAATGACTCTTATGATTGTCCTCAGATCACAATCAGTGTCTATTACATACATCAGTGAAAGTCTGAGCTCATCTATACCTTGCAGAGAATTAAGTGTATAATGGATACAAAGTGTTTAAAGACAACATTTATTACTTCATCTTCTGGTCTAGAAAACAAAGTATTTGAAATAGAATTTTACAAATTTAAAGTATTAAAGAATTGTATACAATATATAACTTCACTGAATTGTAATTGTGCATAATTTTATAGATATGCATATTTAACAGCAGATTTTCATTGTGTATTTTATAGTGAAATTATATGTAGAATTATGTGTTCACATTAATCAATTAATACGTTTAAGTTTTATAAACTGTATAATATCTAATAAAAATAATGTTTATTACGTAAATCTTTATTGTTTGTTGTTAATGTTTATGACAAAATTGACAAATATAGCCAATGTTTGATACATTGAATTATATTAAGAATAAAACAAAACATACAGAAATAGCATGCCTGTCCTCGTCTTACTGAAACCCTAGACAAATCCTACTTAACAGCCCAACAACTGGAAGACAAAATGTTTTTAAAGAACAAAATGAACATTAAAGAAAAAAACAGTTCAGGAGATTGATATTTACTCCAGACAGAGTGTAAAAATACTGAATTGCACTCACCTGTTTCTCAGCTCTTTCTCTGTTTTAACACGTAGGTATGTTAAGATTCACAGATTTGCATCAGTGCATCTGCATTAAAGTTAATGATTAAGTTGTTGATTTTAACCCTTAAATGCATGACTGTTTCGCCAATCATGCTTAAATATTCGGGTCTTTAACATTCTTTTATCATCACTGTCCTCGTCAGAGATAATTTCAGTAAATTCAGCAAATAATAGGCTAGTTTTATGTTTGAGGTCACGGATATGAGCCCATTCGTGATCTCAAACGTATTCTCAAAACTATATAATTTTCAGCATTTTCAAAATCTATATTTCGATCGCTAACAGCTTCACCAGATCCATCCAGTAACAGTTACAGTCATATTTGATTGTGTTCAGTACATCGCTGAGCCATTTCGTGTTTTTCTTATTATTTCGTTTTCTGTCTGAATGAGTCGTCACTTCAGCATTGTGTATCAGACATTGCCACCTTGTGGAATAAAGGTGAATTGGACTTATTCCATCATCTAAGATTCAATTATTGCTGTGCAGAAAAAAAATACCTACACTCATACACACCTCGGGTCGTTAGTGACCCTATACAATTTTTACAAAAAATGAATAAGAAAAACAGGCATTCTTTTATAATTTTATGATTTTTTCTTGTTATATTCTTTATAATGAATTGATTGAGGAATACCAAGAAGGTTGATGTCTAACTTTAAAAAATGAATGAGGAGGAGAATGAGTAGTGAATGATGTCCCGGGTCACTAAAGACCCGAGGTATGCATTTAAGGGTTAAAAAAAAAAGCATCGGACACAAGTTGGCATTTGTATCGCAATGCATCATTTATAACATATTTTCATCTGTAAAAAACTATTTATTTATAATTATTAGTATATGCACTATACTTTTATTTAGAAAGCAAACAATAATTTGTGACCAGTATTTTATATATAGATTGATTTCTCTTCTTTAACTACAACAGTCTGGATGAGCCTTGGAGAGCCACAAACAATCCTTACGATAGTAACTATATAAGGTGTGATAACTTCCAGAGCTCAGGCTGGTACAGGCTGCTCTACAACGGTCAGAGTGTCCAGATGCCAGAATCCTGTGTTAATCAGTACATGTGTGGCACTTACATCCCAATGTGGCTCAACAGCTCTCATCCACAGCTGGAAGATGGAGTGGTCACCCGTCAGAACTGTGGTTCCTATCAGTCACGCTGCTGTACTTTAAAATCTCTCCCTATACAAGTCAAAGCCTGTCCAGGAAATTACTATGTTTATGAGTTTGTCAGACCAATATTCTGCGGAGCTTACTGTGTGGGTGAGAATTTTACTAATATGTATTTCAATCATTTACCTTTCTTTTTTTCTAAAAATTAATATTGATAAAACTCCTGTTGTTCGTATTATCAGATGTCACACAACTTAATGCAACAACACCAGCAACACTGACAACAACAACAACAACATCAAGTACACACAGAACAGCAACAACATCCATTACTACTCCATTCACAGCCACTGGTAAAGTATCATCTTGCTTACTTCATGAATTCTCATGAGCATCTTTTTGGATATGTATTTTAATTACATTAACTCTTAACATTTTTCTGTTCATCCCACTATTACATATGAATGTAGTCAATTCAAAGTAAAAATTAATGTCTGTAAGGACCTCTACTGTCAAATATGATTGACAGTTAGCATACAGTTTGGATTGGCAGAATGGTTCAGTTCTGGGCAAGAACTTCCTGCGAATCCATACAGCCAATAGCAAAATTTGGTTGTAGGTGTAATCATTTTATATTTAGTATTCTCAGTCTTCCTACATCTCCTCTTTCATATAGACACAGTGTCACTGAACAGTGTTTACTCTTGTATTTCCCTCTGTGAATGAGTACATATCATCACATAAATGTCTTTTGTTTGTTTGCCATTATTTTCTTAGAAGCTTCACCTTCCGGCTCTGATCCATGTTATAATTATACCACTCTTGATGAATACTGGAGAGACATATGGCAAGACCCATTTCAGTACTCTGACCATAATGACAGTGCTGTTGAATGGAGTGGCTGGTATCGGCTGTATCTGAATGGAAAAAGTGCCCAGATGTCTGAGTGGTGTGTGAGTTATATCGGATGTGGCGGTGATGTTGGACTGAATCTCAATGGTTCTCATCCAAGCCTTGAGGATGGAGTGGTGACCCGTGAAGTTTTTGGAAGTTATATGAATTCTTACCAATGTGGCGGCTATAGATCTGCACCCATCCAAGTTAATGCATGTCCTGGAGATTATTACGTCTATAAGCTTGTCAAGCCAGATCTGTCGATTTACAAGCCTTCCTACTGTGCAGGTACAGTTTTAATTATTTTTCTGTAATAACAACACTCAGAGAGATTAGCATTGTAATAGATATGGCAATGTTAATGTATTTGGTCTTGCCGGAGTAGATGTGCTATGTTGCTGCTGCTGAACAAGTACAGAGACTTGCTACTACCAGTACTTTCACAGTCATGCTGCTGTGAGCATTTAAGACACTCTGCTGCTGCTGCTGATGCACATATAACATACATGTATAAAACCCGCCATAGCAGATCTATACAGGTGGAGCTGGGTAAGGTGAAGGGTTTCTGAAAGTATGCTGTAATTACTACAGCAAATACTGCCACAAATTTGAATGATGAGCAATGAGCCCATTGGCCGCTGATGCAACAGCAACCAATCAGCTGTGGTATGAGATAACGATGTGAATGCAAGCAGATTGGGACATATCAGCCTGCACTATCTAGAGTTTCATGACAAAACCTTTTATTTCTCTGGGATTTTTTTTTCTGATGAAAACATGAATTTTAAAAGGTTAGTCTAAATGCTCTATTTATTTATTTATTTATTTATTTATGTATTTATTTATTTTACAAAGACCTTAACTGATTTGTGGGTGAAATAATTTTGTTTTGTATATTTTATCCAGTTATAACATGCAGTCCAAAAAACAGATTCTTCTTCGGTTGTCTACTGTTTTGACACCCACTTGTCACTTACACAGCAATGTGTAACACAATCAAATTTCTCAAATCGTACAGCTTTAGGCTAGCAGTCTTCATTAGCACATATTGCCTTAAGCTGCATTCACACTACCAGTGACACGCAGCTACAAAGTGAACAATTTCATTAATTTCAATGGAGAGCTGACGATTTCCGACTACACGAATGTGATGTGATCCACCGCTCTTCAGTGAGATAAGATGAAGAAGAAGCTAAATTCAGTGTTCAGTGACTGTAATTTATGATATGTCTCTGTCTGCATTTGTTTTGTGAACCCAGAGACCAGCATTTGCACTTTTGCTGCAGATAAATAGCTGTGATGTCAACGAGCACTCGCTGTTTTTTTTTTTTCTTTTTGTTTTTTTTTCCATTTTTAATAGTAGGCATTTTATGGATTGATTCCATTTATATTTAGCCTTCCAAAACATTTGTTTGTAGCAGCAAGATTTGTTGTCTACAACATGGAGTAACATCCATGAATTTCTAGGCAACCAGTAGTGGGAACGCCCACTAGTGACCTCAACCACCAGCCTCTGGCAATATGCAGTGACATGCAAGTCGCTGGTAGTGTGAATGCAGCTCTACACTAAAGGACTCTTTTAAGTCTTATTTTAAGACAGCTGAATGCCTATTTTAAGTTTTTTGCTGTATGTTGTATAGCTTAATATTAGCTGCTTCGGAACTTATTGTTGTTGTCATGGGGATTGTGAGAAGTTAGCAAACAAGAAACAGGAAAGCTGTCAATTAGAATTTTACATCATTAGCAAGTGACATTGTAACGCAGAGTTGAAATGTTATTGCCCAGAAAAACAAATGTGTAGAGAATGTGTAGCTCGAGGAAATGATGCACGTGAGGCGAGAGCTGGCGTATTTTCCCCGGGTTTAATAAAATGACTTATACATCGTCACACTCGTCCGAATACATGGGGATGAGTGAGAGAAAAGGATACAAATAAACATTCAACTTAGGTCACAAATAGAAAAAGGAAAATAAAAGGGAAAAGAGTACAAAGTCGACAGAGCGGTTATCTCTTCTCCTGCACTGTTTGCATTCTCTTACAGCCGCGCGCACATTATGCACATGCGCAGTTCACATTCTACCTCTAATTACTATAAATGCTCTAAGTGACCGTTACAACATGAAAGACATCATTCTTTCTGACTGAAATGTAGATAAAGAGCGTTTAATAACTTTTATCTCTACATTTTCTTGTCACCCCTTCTCTAAAGGGTTTGAGGGACCTGACTGCACAAAACTAGTTTGAATATAATTGATCAAAACTACACTTTCATTGTACTTTAGTATAGTTTTACAAATTCTTAATTAAAAATACATTAACAAACAACTCTTTTGTCCATAACAGTGTCTTTCCAAAACATCAGCAGTGATCCCTGCTACAACTATGAGTCTCTGGATCGCCCCTGGAGAGCCAACAATGAAAGTGGAAAATTTATATGTGATAGCGATTTCTCCTGGAATGGCTGGTACCGTTTTTTCTACTTTGGACTGGACATAAGAATGCCAGAGACCTGTGCTAGTTCATACAGCTGTAATGCATTCCAGAGTCTGTCGCTTAGCAGTTCTCACCCTCAGATAGAGGATGGAGTGGTGATTATGAAGGTCCAAACAGGGGCTTACATGAGGGGCAGCTGTGAATACAAATCAAAACCCATCAGAGTGAAAGCGTGTCCAGGCAATTACTATGTCTATGAACTTGTGAAACCATATTTAGGGTGTTCAGGATACTGCACAGGTACCATCCTTTCCCCCACTTTTTAACAAAATCTTCCAAAAAGTTTTAAAATAATTTCAGTAATTTCATACTTCAATTTTTTTTCAGATGTTAGCACCATTTCACAGTCAGTTTCCACCATTCCACCAAGTCCAATTATAATCACTGGATCCACCATCACCTTGAGTAAGTAAATGTTGAATTCATATAATAAATATGATTACGGTTACTCAAAATAGTCTATTATGTATTCATTTTTTTTATTAAAAAATATATTGTATAATAGTTGAAATAGTTTTACTGTGAAGGTTCTGACACCCTTTATATCCTCACAATACATATACATTATACATATTCTCACAGTTACACAGTTATGTTGCATATAAATGGTTTAGGAATCTAGTTTTGGATAAGAATTTGGTTTCACCCCTCACAGATTATGACCCATGCATTAACTACAACATTCTCAACGACTACTGGAGAAGCACAGTCAACTACTGGTATCAAGGTGGATACATACCTGATTATGATGACACCCGTGTTAATTGGGACGGCTGGTATCGACTCTACATTAATGGCTTGAGTGCTCAGATGCCTGAATGGTGTGTGTCCTACATGGCATGTGGAGGTTTTAGTGCTCTCTGGCTTGGCAGCTCTCATCCTCGGCTTGGAGATGGAGTTGTTACTCGTGACATTTACGGCTCTTACTACGATCAGGCCAGTTACTACAGATCCAACCCAATCCAAGTCAAAGCTTGTCCTGGAAATTATTATGTCTACAAATTTACCAGGCCAGCACTTTCAATCCCAGCTCCTACATATTGTGCAGGTACATTCATTTGTCTTTATATCTGACATGCTTATCGTGAATGGTATTGTTGATTTTTATTTTATTATCTTGGATACATTAAATCAATTCTCTCTTTCTACTTTTTCATAATAGTACTTTTCACTACCCCAAGAGTTGACCCTTTCTACAACTACACCACTCTGGATGAGCCTCGGAGATCAACCAGCAATCCATATACCTATGGCATATGTGACTATAATGTGAAGTGGAATGGCTGGTACAGGCTGCTCATCAGAGGACAAAATGCTCAGATGCCAGAATCATGTGTTAATCAAAACATGTGTGGCACTGTAGAGCCATTCTGGCTCAATGGTTCTCATCCACAGCTGGGAGATGGAGTGGTCACCCGCCAGGTCTGTGTTTCCTCATGGAAGGGATGCTGTAATTACACATCCCACCCTATTCAAGTCAAAGCCTGTCCAGGAAGTTACTACGTTTATGAGTTTGTCAGGCCAATGTTTTGTGGATCTTATTGTGCAAGTGAGCATTTACTCAAATGTATTTCAGTTATTTAACTTTCGGTTTATTATTAAATTGATATTGATAAAAACAATTGTTCCTAACATCAGATGTCACAGCCTCTTCGACAACAGCAACACCAGCAACACTAACAACAGCAACAACATCAAGAACACCAACAGCAACATCAACAAGAACTGCATTAGGAACAGCAACACCACCACCACCACCACCAACAACATCGCCAAGAACTGCATCAACAACAATAGCAACTATTACTCCACAAATCACAGCCACTGGTAGAGTATCAATATGCTTACTTAATGAATTCAGTCTTTTTGAATATGCATTTTAATTACATTAACTCTCAACATTTTTCTGTTTATCCCACTGTTACACATGCGTGTAGCCAATTCAAAGAAAAAGTAATGGCTGTTAGGACCTCTACTGTCAAAGATGAATGACAATTATCATACAGTTTAGATTGGTGGTATTGTTCAGCATATCATGGATGAGAACAGGGAGTGCAGCAATAATCCCCAAAACAAAACCATATGCCAATAACAAACTTACAGCGATATGTTTAGGATATTCTCAGTTTATGTTAGTGTTAATGCACTAGTGCTCTTTCTCTTGCAGCTAAATTTGTTTAGTAAAAAAATATATTTTCATATCAGTAGGGCCTTAACCTTACTATTACTATATTTGTTTTGAAACAGTCATTTAAACAGTAATTTAAACCACCATACTATAAGCATTTGAATGTGGTAAAAGCAGACAACTTCAGCTGATCTAATTTATCAAAGCACAAGTGATCTTAATGAAACACTGCTGCAATTGGTATACAGAAGTCATTTAAGAAAAGTCAAGGGTAAACACTAAAGCAAACACTTTTCACTATAATGGTGACTTCAAACTAAATTTTTCAATAAAAATACAAAGGCACAGTGCTCAGTGTTCATTCAGTAAAGAAATAAAGTCAGTCTGGTCTGTAATACGTTTTTGTAAAGCTGTCTGTTTTTGTTTAATCATCCTCTGCTCAGATCTTGAGAAATGTCATTGATTTGATTTGCAGTTGATGTTTCAGTGGCTGAAATCAGATCAATTATTATTTGCAAGAGAAATTAAATGAAATTGTTTAAAATAACAATTTAAATAAAATAATTATTTAATTTATTGAATTAATAAAATAAGCCAAAATAGGTTACATGAACATTAACTTTTGTATTGAAGACTATTGAACTGTAAGTTCAAATAACTAAAATATTTAAATTAATAAAAAAAACTAATATTTTAAGTAATTTTTAACTTAACTGAGTCAGTGCAAAATAATAACTCAACAATTAAGTTCACCTTACTTCCATAAAGTTATTCCAACTAAACTTTATAAACTCAATTACCTAAATTTGTCAAGGTGAAATACTTAATATTCTAAGTCATTAAAACTTAAATTAGTCAGTAGAAATTAGTACCTCAAAAAGTAAAGTTGAGTGAACAAAAAACATTTTACAGGGACTGTTTGTACTGAAAACTTAAAGTTTAGTTGGGGTAACTTTGTGAAAGTAAGGTGAACTTTTTAAATTCAAACAACAATAAATTTATCAAGTTGAAAATACTTAATATTCTACATAAATACAACTTAACTGAGTCAGTGCAAAAAGATAACTCAAGTGTGTTAAGTGAATACATTTTTTTTAACAGTGTGGAGAAGAGCAGTATGCCCCTTTAAATGCAGTTACCTGAATGAGCTTAAGCAATAAGCATGTTCCCAATAACAACCAGAAAAGCATAAATGGATAGTTTACCCAAAAAAATTAATTATCCCATGATTTACTCACCCTCACCCTGCAATTAAAGCAAAAAAGCATATTTCCAATAGTATCCAGAAAGCTTAAAGCAACAAGCATGTTGTCAAAACAAGCAATGAGGATAGAAGGAAAATGTGACTTAGCTGCAGTGAAGACACATTCAGAGATGGAAGAAGGGTGACAATTAGCCAGACGTGACAAGGATGCTTTGATCTTTCTCAGGAGCTTGTGGGAGCCCAGTCAGGATAGCGAAACTAAACGAAATTACTCTGAGGTCAGGTTTAATCCAAGTAGTTACTATTAGTTGATGTGGCAAATTAGCTTGATCAAGGTTCAATAAACTTGCATCCGATGTGAAATCCATATATTGTGTGTGAAACATGGTGGCATCACAGCAGAGTATTCTGTCCTTCAGAAATCAAAGCATGTGACAGACAGTGGTCAGAGGAGAACTCCTGAAAATGTTAACATAATGAACAAAGTTTTAGCAATGCTACTGCTATAAATTCCTAGTAGAAAGTAAAAATTGCTTCTCAATGTGATGAAAATGATGAAATTATCCCTACAGTTCACTACAAAAAAACTATTTTATTACATTGGGGGATTCTGTGGGGACTATGGCTCTGTTCACACGACTCAGTGTCTTTTCTTGTTGTATTTCATTTATCTGTACTTCTCTTAGGTGTGAAAGATCACTGTTCTGAACTCAGCTGCTCTGAGGATGAACACTGTGGGAAGAGAAATGGTGTTTATGGCTGTTTATGCAACAACAACACTCACAGACCAAATTCTGACTCTTTTGGTTGGTATTGTTTAACAATAAACAAATGTGTTTTTTTAATGACATTTTAAATGATTCTGTCAATCTTATGAATGTTTTCTTTCAGATTTCTCAGAAACCTGTGAAAGCAGCTCTAGCTCCATGTCAGTGTCTCGCTGTCAGCTCTTTGAGGCTGGTTTTTCAGCTGACATCTTACACCTCAATGATCCTAGCTGCAGAGGAACGGTCCGGAACGGCAGAGTGGAATTTCATTTTGATAACAATGAACACATCTGTGGTGCAAATCTTGTGGTAAGATTCACTAAGTATAGTCTATTCAAGACTCAAGTACATCATCCCATCATCCAATCATGGGGGTCAAACTCTGTAACTTCAAAAGAAAGGGCCCTGAAATATGTACCTCTCTAGAGCAGTTTCTAGGAATATTCCCTAATATCAGTGATTTACTGGTTGGAAAAGAGAAGTGAAAACCCATTATCATATGGATTAATATCATTTGTGAAGGTTACAGTGAAAAATGTATCTATTATTTATATTTTTGTTGTTTATTTTCTCTAGTTATTATCAGTGAAGTGTAAGTGGTTTTCAGCAATATTTGGTACAAGCTTTGTGTAAGATGAGCGACTTGTTAGACAGATGTTCACATCATTTTGTCCAACACTTTTTTTCCACAGGCCAACGGCACCCACTTCATCTATGATAACTTTATTCTGGGGACACCAAAATCAGAAGGCCTCATCAGCAGAGAGAAAATTCTGAAGCTTTCTTTCAGTTGCGCTTACCCCCAAACACAAACACTTTCCATGAATGTGGAAATCAACCCACTGGAGAGGTGCGGATTTCACAATTTTCAATTGTACTATCATAAACATGCCAAAAAGAGCTAGTGCAAATGTTAACATTTTCTGTGATTATTAAAATAATTTTCTTTCTTTCTTTCTTTCTTTCTTTCTTTCTTTCTTTCTTTCTTTCTTTCTTTCTTTCTTTCTTTCTTTTTCTTTTTTTTCTGAGTGAACTAGAAGCCCGTTTCCGCCACTACTTAAAAAATAAAAATAAAAACAGTAATTGCGACTTTTTATTCATGCAATTGCGAGTTTATATCTCAGAATTCTGACTTTTTTAAGTCATAATGTCAGAATTGCGAGATATAAACTCACAATTGTGTGACATAAAGTCACAATTTGGAATTTTTCTCACAATTCTGACTTTATAACTTGCAATTGTGAGAGAAAAAAGTCAGAATTCTGAGATATAAACTCACAATTGTGTGATATAAAGTCACAATTCTGACTTTTTTTCCTCACAATTGTGAGATATAAACTTATATCAGGAACTGTGACTGTCACGCAATTGTGAGTTTATATCTCGCAATTCTGACTTTATATAACGCAATTGCGAGTTCATAACTCAGAATTGTGACTTTAAAACTTGCAATTGTGAGAAAAAATCTGAATTGTGAGAAAAAAGTATATTAATTCATAATTCTGACTTTATTTCTTGCAATTCTGACTTTTTTTTCACAATTGCAAGTTAAAATTTCAGAATTCTGAGAGAAAAATTTGCAATTACTGTTTTTATTTTATTTTTATTTAGTGGCAGAAATCCTTTAAGAAAAACACAAATGAAAATATAAAAAAGCAAATATATGGTAAATATTTCTAAACTAAGAAAATATGGTGTACTCCTAAAAACTACCATAAAACAGGGCAGTTCTAACACAGATCTATTCACCATTTTAACAGCATTGTGCACAAGAGCCTTCCGGCGGGTGAAGGGAGATATCAGGTTCGAATGATTCCTTATCAGGATGATGAGTTCACGCAGCCCTTCACTGGTGCAGTGGATGCAGAGCTCGACCAGGAGATGCACGTGGAAGTTCGTGTTGAGGGGGTCGACAGCCGACAGTTTGCCCTGGTGATGGACACGTGTTGGGCTACACCTGTGAATGATCCCAATTACAATCTCCACTGGGATCTCATTGTTCAAGAGTAAAGAAATGCTTCTTTTCTGTTCCAAAATTATCAGTTTTAAGTCACTGTAATGGAAAATCTTTCATGAAATTATTTGATTTGATGATTATCACTATTGATATTCTAAGGTGCCCCAATCCAGATGACGATACAGTGGAGCTGCAGCAGAACGGCGTCTCAACATCCAGCCGTTTCTCCTTCAGGATGTTTATCTTCACTGCAAACTCCACTAAGCTTTACCTGCACTGTGCTGTTCACCTTTGCCTTCTGTCAAACAATCGCTGCTCGACGGTGAGTTTACCAAACCTCTAGAAATGTAATTTACCAATTATATTAACCCTATCTATCTATCTATCTATCTATTGTTTGTTAAATGTGACGGTTATAATGGATGCTTGTAAATCAATCAAATCTGTTGATCAAACCCTATCTAAATATCATCAGGGAAATATCACTCTTAATGCCCATAGTAACATGGTTTAATGTCAGGGATGCTACAATAGTAATTTTTGCTGCCCTCTTCTGGAGACTTAGTGCACTCCATGTTTCTTGCTTGTTCGGTGATATTCAACAGGGATTTACACATCTGGACTTTGTCTTTTTCTCCTGTAGAACTGTACCTCTGGACCGCATTGGAGAGAGCGCAGGTCTCTGGACTTCCATGACAGTGCTTCTATATCCATGGGTCCTCTGATGTTGTCTGAAGGAAAAACAGGTGAACATTTCACTCAATTTTAATCATTAGTAAGTTAATATTTCTGTCATTCATTATATTCCCTGTTCACAGATGAGTTGGTCCCAGAGCAGGTGAAGGTATCTGAGGCTTCTTGTCTGTGTGCTTCCCTGATGGTGTTTCTTGTTTCTCTGATGAGTGTCTTTATCATTGACAAGATTTAAGATGCATATTATCTAACGCCATTTTAATGAAGGTGTGGGTTTCTAAATGTTTCTTTATTTCATAGCAATTATGTTATATGGCATAAGTGAATTAGTATCTAATCTGTTATATTAATTGTTATATACCACTATATTAACTGACTTTATTAGGAGATGTGCTACAATAACAAAGGCAATCAGATTCATGTTTACTCGTGTAAAAACATTAAAAGACTCATTCCTGTTCTGGAATGTGCAGGATGATGATAGCAACTCTGTTTTTTCGGGAGCTTCCTCTGTTTCTCTTACTGAAAATATAACTGTATTGGGACTGTCACTGGAAAGAGTGCTAAAGCTGCTCAGGTCGTATTTCTGGAGAATTTTTCATTCTTTCTAAATATGTTGTAAACATACTGTCCTGTGACAACAAATAAACAGATGTGAATGAATAAGTACAAGTGTCCTCTTTCTTTTGTGAAATAATGGTAAATACCACTTTATTTCTTTGTGACTAATGTTTAATCTTGACACAAATTCATTATGATCAATGTATCATAATGAATTTGTGTATTATTGTATCATAATGAATTTGTGTACTTATTATTGTAAAACTATAATAAAACATTGATGATTGGGTTTTAAATCTTTAACTAAACAACAAAAATGCAAACAAACGGCCGCTTTTATCATGTTCATTTTTTTGTGATCTCGCTAGTTTCCAGTAATTTCTTTCTGATTAGTTTTCTGATTAAACTTCTATTTGTTGGTCAAATGATGGGTTTGTGTGACATTGTTCCAGAGGCATTTTTAGTGTAGAGCTGTAGAGCTTCTAGCCCAACGGTGGAAACGCAGCGTGGTTTTGGGCTTGGTGCTACAAGTTTGAGGCTATTAGCCCATCCCGGCATGGCCCGTTGAAAGTCCTGGCTTACACTGGGCCGACAATGGAAAAGCGGATATTGATTGTTGGGATGGGCATTGGAGAGCAGCAGGAGGCCCTATATCAAACCTGCTGAAGAACTGGTTCAACTGTTTTTGATGTGATTGTTATTCTCAGAATGCAACTATGCAACAGAGAATCCGTTAAAGATGCAATTTTATGATGTGATTTTATGTCACAAAGCTTGAATACTCTTCTGCTACACACTAAAAAGTATGATGTTTGGCTGTGCAGCTGGATACTATTGACTGCCATCGGTCCGTTCTCCTATATAGGGCACTCAAGCAGAGCCTAAACCATGGTCTTGAACCGTAGGCAGGGAATATGTGACAGTGAAGATGAAGAAGCTCTGTATGGTGGCTCCCATGTTCTCTGCACACCATAAGCGGACACAGACTGGGGAGACTACCGAGTGGAAACACAAGCAGGATTTCAGCAAGAGATAATGTCCCGCTACAAACTTAGGATTCTGAGCACAATAGTAATCAAGCAGGTAAGTCACAAGAGCAAAAAAACAAAAAACAAAACAAGGTATAGAGAGCACATTCATCAACATCAGCAGGTTAATTCGCTGGTGTTGGTGTTGATGGAGTGAGTATGATGGAGTGAGTATTGATGTAGGAAAATATTGTTTCCTACATCAATAGTACAGCTTATCTAGAGGCCATTTTTTGAATGTGCAAGACTTCCGCTTCAATAGTACCCGTATGTCAATAACTAAATATTAATATTATAAAGCCACGAGAATATATTTGGTGTGCCAAAAAAAACAAAATAACGACTTTAGTGATGGCCGATTTCAAAACATTGCTTCAGGAAGCATCGGAGCATAAATGAATCAATATATCGAATCATGAATCAGATTGCGTGTCAAACTGCAAACTGCTGAAATCACATGACTTTGGCGCTCCGAACAGCAGATTCGACACACTGATTCATTATGCTCCGAAGCTTCCTGAAGCAGTGTTTTGAAATCGGCCATCACTATATAAGTTGTCTTTTTTTTTTTGCCGCACCAAAAATATTCTTATCACTTTGTAATATTAATATTGAACCACTGTACTCACATGAACTGATTTAAATATGTTTTTAGTACATTAATCGATCTTGAGAGAGGAAATGACATTGCTCCATATTAAGGCCTCACGGAGCCATCGGATTTCAACTAAAATATCTTAATTTGTGTTCTGAAGATTAACGAAGGTCTTATGGGTGTGAAATGGCATGAGGGTGAGTAATAAATGACAGAATTTTCATTTTTGGGTGAACTAACCCTTTAAGATTATGATAATGAAATTAAAATTATATGATCACAACCAAAAGTTTGCAATATAAAGCAACATAACAGACTGTTTTTGCACAGGTAAAATAACTGGAAGTGAATGATAGCAGAATGTGGATAAGGAGAAAGAAACTAAATTGTGAATTTAGATGCTCTCCATTGAAGAGATCAATGGCTCAGTAACTTTATAAGTAAAGAAACTGCAGTTTGAGGTCTTTTCGTATAATATCTGGAGCTGCAGTTCAACAGTCTCACCACCAGAGGACAGAAATAACTCTATATTTACACTTTCAACTTTAAAAAAATCACAGTTAGAAACATGACACTTGGTTTTACTTACAATTAAAGGTACAATCTGTGATGTTTTTTTCCGCTAGAGGTCACTAGAAGCCTATTCAAAACAAAGGCGTAGTTTGATGACGCCAAGTTTTAGAGCGGAAACTTGGGACATGTGGTCTCCATCTCAATGGACGGTGCAAAAGAATAGGGATTGGAGTCGGGAAGAACTCATGTTCATGGATGCGATTATTAACGTTACTGTAGTATGAAGCAGAGCAGGACTGAGTGTTGCTGGAGCTGAACGAGGAGCTGGAGCGATTGCGCAACACATGCCCCACGAGCAGCGGGACTTTTATTATGACACAGTCGCCGGCGCCGCTTCTGCTTTTCCGGTCATGAGTATGAGGTTTACGGGAGCTGTCCTTGTCGACAGAACCAGTGGCAGATGGTAAACAGTAATTATGTTCCATAAATAAGTAACACAATCCACCATAAAACGTGCAAGAAGTAAATAAGGAACTGCTTGAAGCAAGCTAGTGGTTTGCTGGACGCTAGACACTACTTCCGCATTTGTCCACGACACTGTTGTCATGTGGTTTCTACGTCAGTAAAGGCGGTAACAAAGGGTAACTGACGTCATTGACAAGCGACTGCACTGCCCCGTGTCACTGTTTAGAATGGGAATTTTCTCATGATTTACAAGTAGTTGAAAACATTAGAGATATTGTTAGTCATCAGCTGGACAAAATATATAACACTAGCCAAGTGATTTTTGGATATTTTACTGCGAATATCTTACATAGTGTACCTTTAACACATATGCGGGATTTATACATTTAATGTGTATGAATCTTTTCCTGCTGTTTTCTGTTGTAACTGAAGTAATAAAGAAATTGGGCTGATAATGTGAAGCTGACTGAAACAAAAGATTTCACATCCATGGCATCTTCTTCTTGTGTTTCTGCTGATTTTATTCATAAAGAACATGAAATTGAGGATGATTTGATGATATTTAACAATCAAGATAAACTTTAAGGTGGCGTTCTCTCAGATATTTGCTATACACAACACAAATTATCCATCAGTTAACAAAATATCACTGAAAATTCTCTAATAGAAATGAATAGACAGATTTAACTTTTGTCGTTGAAAGTCTTAATGGTTTACTACTATTGTCTTTATCATTTATTCACATTACAGGAACTGTATCTTGAATTTTTACCTGCACTTGTTGTCAGACCAGACAGACAGAAACAGGTTTGTTTTCTTTGTAAAGTGAATGACTCCACCCGCAAACTTTTAGCTCTCGTTGGCAACAAGGAAAGAAACGTCTAAGCAAGATGAAACCTCCAAATACAGGTATATTTCATTATAAATACGTTTTATGTTTGTTCTATGGAAAGTAATTGCAAGGTGTAATAATAAATAATGAGTTTAGTTTAATTATGAATGTTATTAATAATTGTATGAGCTGCGGTAACATCAGTGAGTTTCACTTTCATCTTCTGTCACATAACTGAAGTAAATCTGTGTGTAAAACAGTGTTCAGTGTTGAGAAGCACAAATATTTGCTGTCTTTAGTTATATTCTGTTTTCTTGCTACAAATGCATGTACAATTGTAATATGAAATGCTGAACAAACAAGATAAAATTTCTGACTCAATCATTCAGTTTAATGTGGTTCAGTAGAGCTGCTTATTTACATGATTGTGTGTGATTGTGTCTTTTCTGTAGCACATCTAAGGACCTTATAGATTTAGATAAAAAGTGATTATCTGAAGCAGATAATAAAGGTTTTACTTGCTGCTTCTTTTCACTAAACTTCCTTCAGCAAGGCAAGCAGGAAATGGAACATACTGTTTATCTAAGGGCCTGTTTACACCTGGTCACTTCATGCGTTTTCTCTGATCGGATAGCCATTTGATCGTGAAAAGACCAGGTCTAAATGCCCTCCGAAATGCATTCGAGAGGGATTTAAATCAGATCGCTCAAAACTTCAGGAGGTGGTCTGGGAAACATTCCAGTCAAAACTGAACAAGTCTAAATGCATCTGATTGTTGAAACCACATATGTAAATTTAACTCCCAAAAATACTAAAAAATAAACATGTGAGAGCGTGTTATAGGCTTTAGGCATTAGTAGCTGAGTATCTATCCAGCAAGACAACGTGCAAACTGCCGCAAATCAAAATTAAAGTAATTCTCAGGTGCTCAAAACACAATCATCTTCATTAAAAGCAATGAAACTAAATGATCTTACCAGTGCTGTGGCCACGCTCTCTCCTATTGCTTTTTTTTTTTTTTTGCAGCTCATATTTGTTGTTTTTAGTGACGTGAATACCATTAAATCAGCATATAGCGTAAGAATTGAAGATTGGATTTATATCTGTTTTGCGGATACACATTTATGTGGCCAAGTGTAAATGCAATTGTTTTTATAAATCAGATAGCTATCCGATCAGAGAAAACGCATGAAGTGACCAGGTGTAAACAGGCCCTGATCTCAGAGTTCAGGAACATAGGATTCAGAAAGTATTCAGACCCTTTCATTTTTCTACACATTTTTTTCTAAATTACTTTTTTCACAACAATGTACACTCCACAGCCTGTAATGGCAAACAAAAACAAAACAAAAAACAAATGTGAGAACAATTTAAAAAAAGAAAGAAAAGAAAAACCTGAAATATCACACTGACATAATATTTAGACCCTTTGCTAAGACAGTTTCTTTGGATAAGCTTTGATTGATTCTACTTGTTGATTGCGGCAAATTAAATTGATTGTATGTGATTTGGAAAGGCACACATCTGTCTATATAAGATCTAATAAAATGAGGTAAAAAGAACTGTCTGTAGCTCAGAAACATAAATATTGAGGCACAGATTTATGGAAGGCTACTCAAACTTTCTGCTGCATTAAAATTTCCCAAGAGAACAGAGGCCTCCATAATTTATAAATGGAAAAGTCTGGAGCAAACAAGACTCTTCCTAGAGCTGGATGCAACACCAGAGCAATTGGGGAGAAAGAGAGGTGAACAAGAAGCTGATGGTCATTCTGGTTGAGCTCCAGAGATCATTTGTGGAGAAGGGGAAACTTACAGAAGAACGACCATTAATGCAACACTTCACAGTTCTAGGCTTTAGGGCAGAGTGGTCAGAGTGAAGCCACAGGAAGTGAAGAAGACACAGGAAAACCTCCTCAAACTGAGAGAAACAAGATTTTCTGCTCTGATGAACCTCAGTTTCAGGTGTCATGTCTGGAGGAAACCAGTCACTGCTCATCACCATCCCAACAGTGAAGCATGCTGGTGCTGTATGAGTGTTTTTTTCAGTGGCAGGGACTGGGGAACTGGTTAGGGTAGCAGAAAAGCTGAACACAAGAAAATACAAAGATATCTTTAAATAAAAACCTGATCCAGAGCACTCAGGATCTCATCCAGGACTGAAGGTTCAACTTCCAACAGGACAATGACCCTAAGCACACCGCTAAGAGTGGTTTAAGGACTTTAAGAGTGGACAAGGTCCAGACTTGAAATCTCTGGAGAGATTGAGAGGATCTGAGGAGAAGAATGGCAGAAAATGACCAAATCCAGATCACTGGTGAAGCTGCTTCAACTAAGCAAAGTTGTCACAAATTGTCTCAGGTTACGCATGTAACCATGGTTCCCTGAGAACAGGGAACAAGACTCTGCGCTTGAAAATGCGCTATGGGGAACGCCACTCGTGACTCGTGTTCAAAATGCCAAGAATCACACAACTCCAATCCTATTGGCCGGCGACAGCCTATGACGTCAAACAGCGCGAACCGTGACATATAAAGGGAGTGCCCGGCGAAGCAGTCGGACACCTTTTCGTCTTTGAGGGACTGTTCCGCAGGCACCCTGAAGCATGGCAGAGAAGCGCAGAGTCTTGTTCCCTGTTCTCAGGGAACCATGGTTACATGCGTAACCTGAGACGTTCCCTTTCGAAAGGGAACTCAATTCTGCGCTTGAAAATGCGCTATGGGGAATGATATACCCACGCCTCCATGCTGAAGGAGAATGCATGCCCAAGAAGTTTGGACAAACGTCCGGCAGTTCCAGGGAAAAACCGGGAGCAACTCTCCAAGGCTGACAGCATTCCCTACGGCCAACTGCCCAAGCTGAGCCTAAAAGAGGCCTTCCGCAAAAAGCCTACCAAGGCTGCTAAGGCATCTGAGACCAACAACCCATAGGAAGTGGTCACTTAAAGGGAATGTGGCCAGGGAACCAGAGGAATCCTGGCCAGTCACTAGGGGGATAATTCACCCCTGACACCACCAAGGAGGCCGTACTAATTTAGCAAAGGCCAAACATAGTTTGGGCCAACCTTGTCTGACATACAGAATCTCCAGAGCGCGAACTCCAAGAGGAGAGCAGGTAAGAGCGACTGCAAAAGGGCAGTGAGCAACTCAAACCCACGCACAGAGATGGGCATCCTGGAGAACGGAACTCAGCTGAGTGCTATAAAACCCTCGTATGAGGGGAGTACAACCACTCACCTAGGATCTACTATAGTAGCTATTCAGCTCAACTAGAGCTAAAGGAAACCAAGCTCAAGGTAGCGAATGCACAAAAACCAGATCAAAAACTGGTTTTAGTACAAAAGCTCCCCCCAAGAGACAAGCCACTTCAGAAATGTACTCAGAAGAACATTTTCCTACTCTTAAGCGAGCGGAGTACAAAGCTAAACTCCCGCGTCACACAGAGGATGCAAGGGCCTGCAACCCATATACACGCGGCGTCAGCCAGTGGCAACAAGACCCATTCATGGTAATGGGTCATACAGAAACCCACACAAAGCTGTGCCAATATGCAGCCAGAAAGGAGGCCCTAACAAGCCCTACAATTCCTAAGAACACATGGCATCAACAGGTGTTGCTTCAAGACTAGAGCCAACCCGCAGCAAGGTACTTGAAACCCTCAGGTGTAAAAAGTACATGCTATGCCACAGACCTCAACGAAAGGCCCACCTAGGGCCTATTCGGACAGAGGTAGGCGTAGCCGGAGGCGGCAAAAGTCAAAACACATAACCCATACAAGGAATGAGTCTAGAAATGGCTGGGCCAACACAGAAGCTACAAAGGAGGCCTGGCAAGGCCTACTACTTTCCGCATCATGTGGCGCCAGCCGGCTGTATAGCAGGCTGTATGTAGCAGGCTACATACAGCCTGCTATCACAAGAACAGGGCGTCAGACTGTGGCAGCACATGAGTAAGCTCACATAAACGTATGTAGGGCTAAAGCTTAGAACCCAAAGCAAATATGAATGCTTTGTAATGCATGCTATCCATAAGAAAGGATAGTACTTCACAACAGAACTGAAATCTGTAAAGAAATCAGGAGAACAACAGCTAAAACATTCAGCGTCGTAATCTGAAACTTGAATATAATTCAAGAGGTCCCTGTGAAGACATGACAGCATGCAAAAGTTCTAAAAATGGGGCCTAACAGCTCACTGCATAACTTATCTTCTCGAAGATAAGGGCCTACCATCTGGGGAAAAAACAGCACCAGGCAGGCTAAAAAACAGCCTATAACCTTAGCTGCAAATCCCAACCAAGCACCTACACATTTACAATGAAGGGAAAAATGGGCATACGGTCGCAACTCCCTCAGGAAAACCAGAACTAGGGACTATACAACCTCAAAGGTGATAGAAATAATATGGGTGATGTAAACAAACAAACCCTAAACCTAGCTTTTAGCTTAGCCTCTACTAAAATCAAGCCAAACCAGGCTTGGGCTCATCAGCTACACAAGTGAGAGAGACGAGCACCAAACCATAGTATAAAAAGACGGCCGCAGACCGACAAACACAGATAACTGAAACGAAGAGTGCAAACTCCATAAAAAATACAAGATAGAAGTTAAGCTACTCTAGCACAAGGAGGCTAACAACAAACAGCGACAAAGCAGCTGTAAAATAACTAGCCAACTGAGCATTTCAGTTATCAAGCCCAAATTAACCCCTTCTAAGCCAAACTGTGTACTCGGGAAACTATACAGGGAAAGAACAAGGCCCATATTATTTTTTTTAGAGAAAATAAAAAGACCTCGCTTACCTCCTGCGGCTCGTAGGACGAAGATACATCCCCTTATATCCATTTTAGCAGAGAAGGAAATCCAAAAGTCCTTTAAGCCTAAAAGTACTTTCACTATCAAGCCAGACGGTAGGCCGTCAGAAAAATATTCATCATTGGCTCTAACCATCGGCCTGATTGTAAAAGCCTGAGCAACAGAATGTCTCCAATCACGGCTGCCGGGAGGTGGAAGAAGAAACAAGCGAGGGCGAAATGTGTTCTGCCCCCGCGAGAAGAGATCGATCATCTGCGCTGTTGGCTCCTATGCTCGATCACCTCCCTCAGGTCCCGTTTCTTCTTCTTCGCGTCACACCGCTTCTGCGCCTTACTCTCCTTGAACTTCTCGACAACCGCCTCGACGGATGTGCCAAATAGCGCGTCCTCGTCAGTCGCCTTGGCCTGAGAAAGGTTTACACCTCTCTCAAATTCCTCGGCGAGCTCCACCTGAGAACCCCATGATTTCAGCTGCCGCTCTGCTTCAGCACGAGCGGGGCCAGAACCACCGGGAACCGGTGTTGACTCCTTTCCCCTCGAGAAGAGGGTCAGATGAGAGCGGAGCGTCTTCATGGGAAAACGCTCACAGTTTACACAGACAGCACCCTCAAGCACTGTCCATGCGTGCTCTTCTCCCAGACACATAACGCACATTTTGTGTGTGTCCTCAGGTGTAAGGAACCTAGGACAAGGATCAGCACACTTCCTGAAACGTTTATCGGACATGGTTAATATTCTTACCAGACTTGGTGAAACAGGCACGAACAAAACAGTCCCGAAAAGACGAGAAGATGTCCGACTGCTTCCCCTGGCGCTCCCTTTATACGTCACGGTTATACGTGCCGTGAGCTGTCGCCGGCCAATAGGATTGGAGTTGTGTGATTCTTGGCATTTCAACCACGAGTCGCGAGTGGCGTTCCCCATAGCGCATTTTCAAGCGCAGAGTTGAGTTCCCTTTCGAAAGGGAACTTTTTTTTTTTTTTTTTTGCAGAGTGTGGATTGATGTAGAAAAAAATAATGTAAGTATTTGGGCATAATGCTGCAGCATAAAATGTTAAGAAGGAAAAATTAAAGGTTTTGAAAACTCTGAATCCACTGTTTGCTACTATTTCTGGCTCATGTTTCAGTGTGTGTGTATATATATATATATATATATATATATATATATATATATATATATATGTAGTGTGTATTTTACTCCAGTAAGGTAAGTCACTCACCACCGTCCTGTCCCACAATTGACATTTATGCATTTGACAGGTTTCATCTAAAGTGAATTCACAGCAGTGTTCAGAGCTCCATACACCTGTCTGATGATTTGAACAGAGTCTCAGGACTGTGATGAATCTCTTACAGGTTGATGAACAGACAGACATTAGGAGTCAAAGATGATCGACTGAAGACAGAGGAGAGAACAGAATTTGAGCATGTCGACTGCTGACACCAGAGGTGAAAATCAGACTGATCAGAGTTTCAAATGATTGTTCAAAAACATTTTCATTCAGTGTTTCAATTTGTTTTCTAATGTTAAGAGTTAAATATAATGCAAGTCTTTTATTTCATACAGTGATAGTTGCCCACAATCCTCCTTGCAGAAGAAGACGGAGCATAGACCCACCTCCTTTTAGTAAGTCTTTATCTACGTAATTGCATGATGTGTGTGAAAATTATCAAAACACGTGACATATCCAACCTCAAATACACCTCTTACTCCCTAGTAAAAAAAAAAAAAAAATTCTAAAATGTATTTGAAATACATTTATATTGTGCTATATATACAAATACATTTACATATTATAAATATGTAAATTAATAAATTAATAATTGGAACAACTAATTTTGTACTTAACATGCTTTAATTGTGCAGAAGTTGTGTTCAGATCCAACTAAAGATAAACTGAAGCATATCTGATTGTGTTAAAGTGGAACTATTGCAAGTCTACTTTAGGAACACTTTAAATATCTTAAATTTAAAAAGATTTTATTCAAAGATCATACAATCCTTATTAATAGTGATATTAAAACACTTTTTAGGCATAATATTAAAATGTGCATTGTGCAATAAAGAAATATTTTAAATAAAGTTTAATTATAAATTTATATCAGTAAGTCTTAAGTGATGTGTCAATAAATATAGTATGTTAATAGATTTAAAGTATACTGAGTATGAGAGTATGAAATGTATAGTTTTTTTTTTTTTTTTTTTTTTTTTACTAGGGCTGGTGGATTCTTGTCATTTCGATCTGTGATATTAGATTAAGATCAAGATTTTGCCAACTTAACATTTTATATGTTGCTCTGTGTTATTGATTGAGGATTGTGAATATTAAATGCACTCTTTGCAGTGAGGATTGTTCTTCTGGGGAAGAGCGTGTCAGAAAACAGTGGAGTGGGAAACTTCCTGTTGGGACGAGCAGCGTTTGACAGTGAAGCTCCTCCAGATGTTGTAGAGAGAGTCGGAGGAAGATTGAAGGACAGACACGTGATGGTCATCAGCAGTCCTCAGCTGCTCCAGACAAACATCTCAGATCATCAGATCACACAGACAGTGAGAGAGTGTGTGTCTTTGTGTGATCCAGGACCTCATGTGATCGTTCTGGTCCTCAAACATGATCAGTGTTCAGCAGAAGATCAGGAGTGTGTGGAGAAGGTGCTGGACTGTTTCTCTGAGAGGGTTTATCAACATACCATGGTGCTCACCACACAAGATCCCACTGAAACCAATGACATCCTACTGAAGATCATTCAGAAATGCTTCAACAGACACTTCAGTCTTCAGAGAAGCAGCTCTCCTGATGATCTTCTGCAGATGTTTGAGGACATTGTGCAAATTAATGATAGACGTCACCTGGTTTGTGCAGAAGGTTCACAGTATTTCACAATGAAGAAACAAGCCACAGAAAGACGTGAGTGTGAAGATATTTGATGTTTCTTGTGATAAATGAACAGTTTTTTTTAAATGTTCTTTTTCTACTGTCAGTTTCAGAGGGTGTAAATCTGAATCTGGTTGTGTGCGGGAGTGACGGGACATTAAAATCCTCCATATCAGAGCTGATCCTGAGAGATGTGGATCTTCATGGACATCAGATCAGTCTGGCGGAGCTTCCAGCTCTGTTCAACACTCGTCTCTCAGAGGAGGAAGTGATGTGTCAGACTCTCCGCTGTGTGTCTCTCTGTCATCCTGGAGTTCATGTTTTCCTCCTCATTATTCCTGATGCTCCTCTCAATAATGAAGACAAAGCAGAAATGGAGGAGATCCAGAGGATCTTCAGCTCCAGAATCAACAAACACATGATGATCCTCATAATGCAGAGTTCAGAGCATCAGACAGCAGAACTCGATGAAGAAACACAGTCTGTCATTGAGAGATTTGAAGGTCGACATCATTTCTTTGGTCCCAACACACAAGTGTCCACATTGATGGAGAACATTGAGAAGATGCTGGAAGAAAACAGAGGAGAGTTTTTCTCCATAGAGACATTTCTGGAGGCACAGATGAAAAAACTGATGAAATATGAAGAGATGAAGAGGAAAATTCATTCACTAGAGACACATTTACTGCCACAAGGTAATGACCAGAAAAAAAAAAAAAAAAGAAAAAAAGAAACAGTTTAAAACACTATACTAAGTGTTACTAAAATGTCTGTCTGAAGTTTTGATAATGTCCTCATTCTTTTTTTTTTTATTTACTTTCCCCAGTGGAATGTTATTTATTAAGAACCAATTGTCACTAACAATAACATTACCCCATACACTCTATTCAGTACAATTTAACAAACAAACCAAAAAATACTAGACAATATGAGAGTGTACGTATATAGGCTAAACAAGCAAACCTCTCGAAAATACAGGTTTATATAGATATGAAAACATCACATTGCATGTTACAGAATCAAACTTTACAGAAAAAAAAGTAGACTTTAAATCTGATGCATTTCTTCTTTTACAGGTTCAACAGAGAGTGATGATGTGAGGATTGTGCTACTTGGAAAAACTGGAGTTGGGAAAAGTGCAACAGGAAACACAATCTTAGGAAGAGATGCATTTAAGGCAGAACAATTTGAATCAGTGACCAGTGAGTGTCAGAGAGAAACATCTGAAATCAACGGCCGACGCGTTACTGTGATCGACACTCCAGGACTGTTTGATACTGAACTGAGTAATGAGGAGATCCAGAGAGAAATCAGACACTGCATCTCCATGATCCTGCCTGGACCACATGTGTTTCTCCTGCTGATTCCACTGGGACGATTCACTAAAGAAGAAGCAACATCAGTGAAGATCATCCAAGAGACGTTCGGTGAAAACTCTCTAATGTACACCATGGTGCTCTTCACCAGAGGAGACGATCTGAAGGAGAAAACTATTGAACAGTGTTTGGGAAAACCTGGATCTTCTTTGATGAATCTGATTGAAGCGTGTGGAAACAGATTCCATGTGTTCAATAATAAGACTGGAGACCGAACACAGGTGTCTGATCTACTGGAGAAGATAGACAACATGGTGACAGCGAACGGAGGGAGTTTCTACTCATGTAAGATGTTCAGAGAGATGGAGAGAGAAAAACAAGAACAACAGATGAAGATCCTGATGGACAGAGACAGAGAAAGAGAAGAGGTGATGAAGAAACTAGAAGAAGAGAAAGACAGAATGAAGATGATGATGGAGGAAGAAAGACTGAATGATAAAGAGAGAAAGAGAAGAGAGGAATATAACATAGAAATAACAAGAAGAAAAGATCAGGATGTTAAAGAGAGAGAGAGAGAGAGAGAGAAACAGATTCCTGATGAAAAGTATCAGAGACTCAAGAGTGAAGACATGAAGATCTGCTTTAAATCTGATAATTCAGTACAGGTGAGTGTTCATGTCACTTTTGGTCTTTTATGTTTGTTCTATTTGTACAAAAACCTTTTACTAGTAATAACAGAGCAGCTCTCTAGCAGACACCAGACTCAGAGGTCTCAATGCTTTTCTTACTTTAATTATTTGTGTTGGTTTTAATTCCAAAAGGTCATAGCCTACAGGAAACTGGAGACTGAATACAGTAAGTGGTCCTGGAGTCTTCGCAGTGCCATGATGGAAACTGAGAACAAACTACACAACAAAATAGAAAATGAAGCAATTCATGAGGTTGAGGAAACTGATCTTCAAAAAGAACTGAAGACGACAAGTGAAGAAGTGGAGAAATCAATGTCTGAATTCTTTGAGAAAGATACAGATGCACATATACTGATTCAGTGGAAAACATCATTTGAAATCAAAATCAAAGAGCTTCAGGTCAACAATGTGAGAGAAACAAAGAGGAAATTAAATGACCTGAAGGAAAAGACTGACGCTCAGAGAAAACATCGTGAAAACACTCTCTATAAAATGAGCAAAGAATTTGCCTTAAAACTCAAAGACAAAACAAATGATGAAACACTGAAGAAAGAGTTTGATTTGTTTTGGGAACACAGTGTGGATATGATCATCAAAGACACTCCTCCAATCAAAGACATTGACATAATGAGAGATGTGAGAAAGATCTATAAAAGTGCTCCTTCAATCAAACGGTTGTTTTACAGCAACATTTTCTCTGTGCAGAATTATTCAGATTATGTTCGGTTAAAGAAAACTAGAGAATCTACAGAATGTTTCACAAATGTCTACACATCAGAGACTTATGCTCTATCTAAAACAGATGAAGCCCAAATAAGATCATTAGTCACAGAAGTTGAAAAGCAGACAGACAGAATGATTCAGTCATTTAACATTTCAAAGATGGGCTACAACATCAGCTACATTCAGCAACTAACAGAATACATCAAGAGGAGAGTAACAGAACATCAGGAAGGACCTGTGAATTATGAGTTCAAGAAAAAATTCTTCATGGATTTGGTTCTCTCCATCTGTAAGAGAGCAAACAAGATGATCACTGACCAACACAGACTGTTCAGAGATGCCAATGATCCTAAGATATATGTAGAGAAGAAGAGAGAAGAGTACTATAGAATTTTCCAGAAATACTGCCATGGAGCAACATCAGCTGCCATTTTTGGTGAGATCATCTGTCAGAAACTGAAAGAGCCCATTGAACAGAGTGTCTACAAGAAGACTGCCAGAGATCTGACTGATGAAATAATGAAAAACTGTGAATCACTGAATGGAAACAGATCAAATCTGGAGAAACACATCCTGAAGACACTGGCAGAGGAGGAGGACTTCAACAAATACATGAACTACATTCATAATCCCAGAGATCACTTCAAGAGTTTCATCAGAGATGAAGTCAGTCGGTACATCACTGATAAGTTCAGTGTCAGTGTTTTACCCAAGATGAAGGAGAACATTGAACTCATGCAGCAGAAGATCATGAAAGCAGCACATGAATCTACTGAACATGTTCAAGTGAACAGTGGAGATGTTGATTTGTGGTTGAAGAGTTTCACACAGAAGCTCTCAGATGAGCTGATCCTCTCTGAAAAAGACCTCAGTGGAGTGAAACATGATGATGTTGATGATTTCAACCTTCTAGAAGATGTGACAAGACACAAATTTCCTGCTATAATGACTGACATCAGCAGTAACTTTAGCAAAAAAACATTTCCAGTTAAGCTGGACTATAAGTTCAGACCAGATGAGCTTCTGATTGATCACTTCTGTCAGTGCTGTTGGGTTCAGTGTCCGTTCTGTGGAGCCACCTGCACCAACAACATAGAAAACCATTATGAAGATCACAGAGTTGCTTTCCACAGAGTGGATGGAATTAATGGCACATATCATGGTTTAACACAGAATCTCTCTGTTGATATTTGTACAGACTTAGTGGGAAGTGATCAGTATTTTAATACACCATATGGGTCGTTTAAATATCAAGAATACAGAAGAGCAGGAGAAGTTTACGCAGACTGGAGCATCACTCCTGATCTCTCTGATCTACCCTACTGGAAGTGGTTTGTGTGCAGATTCAAGAAAGATCTGGAAAAATGTTACAGTAAAACATTTGCCTGGAAGGGTAAGATTCCACGTAAATGGAAAAAATACACAAAGCATGATGCTATTGAGAGTTTGGATTAGTATATCTAATAGAGAAGATAACAAAACAAAACAATGAAACTTTTATTTCTCAATTTTCTCAAAAAAAAAAAAAAAAAAAAAATCTCAAAGATTCTCAAGTCATCAACATCTTAGCAAATAAAAGAGGTTGACAAGATTCAATTACTCATAAATTATATGCCATTTAAATGTGCAGTAAACAATATCTGAGAAACACTGTTGATATTTGAAATTACCAAAACAAACATGCCCCTGCCCAAAAGGATCACATACCCCTATCATGATAGCCCTGCCCCAAAATTCACAAATGCCACCCAACACAGAGATTCCACCATCATGAGTTGACAAGACCCTTACTGCTGATTGGCAACAAATGTGTTTTAGTGCTGGGTCCAATCCACTTTCCACAGCGTTCCTCAGAAATCACTTAATCTTAATATGCCTTTTACAAAATTGAATTGCTTTTGTGGTGTTGAATTTTACAATTTTTTTTTTTTTTTTTTTAAATTAGCTGCAGATAGTCTGATTATAAAATGGAAGATTATAAGAATCAATTAAACAAGTTAACCCATTTAAGCCCACTGGCATCTATAGTTGCAGCAGTGTATGGTTGTCATTTTCCTTTTGTAAGTTTTTTTCTAGATGTTTTCCATGTTATATGTCTCAATGACATGCAAGACAACAACCAAATAAAGGATTTCAAGAACAAAAAAGGTATTCACTTCCTTTCTGTGACATGAGGCTATCAGCTTCCTACCCCTACTTCCAGGAAGCATAGCGAAGGCAAACCCTCCCAAAGAAAAGTAATATATATATATATATATATATATATATATATATATATATATATATATATATATAAAATCACGAGGGTCTCTAGAATCATCCAAACAATGCAAATTTTTTGTATATTTAGCCAAAAGTCCAAGCGGCAACTATAGTTAGGCAAATGACTTGTAAGTACATATATCATGGTGAAATAGGGTATTGTTACATCTCCCCTTGACTCCCCTGTCTCAAAGCCTATCCCTAAGCTACCAAGGAAAATGGCCGCCACCGCATCGGAGTCATGCCATGAAATAGTCGCCGCGAAGCATAAGCTGCCAAGGAAAATGGCCACCGCCGCATCGGAGTTCTGCCATGAAATGGCCGCCGTGAGTCTCAAGCCGCCAAAGAAAATGGGCGCTGCTGCCTCTATGTCCCGTCACAAAGTGGCCACCACAAAGCATAAGCCGCCCAGTAAGATGGCCGCTGCCACACCAGAGCCCCAGAATGACAGGGATCACTGGATCATTGATTTATGGAGTGAACCAGTCGCTCCAGTTCTCCACGAGCCCGCTCTATATCTCCATGAGCCTGCTCTAATTCTCCACAAGCTCGCTCGAGTTCTACCAGATAGACTCGGGAAGCAAAGGAACGTTTCAATATGATTTATTCAACAGTTTGTATGTAAATATCAAAGATGAATGATAAAGTTCTTTGGCGTAGGCCCCGTCCATAGTACAATCCGGTACAATTTTGCAGATCCTACTTTAAGATGACGGCAGGGGCGGAGCCTACCCCAAAAGAACTGAGAATGTAAAGAAAATACGCACCAGTTGGAGGATTCTTTGAATGCGTTCCTAAATGTTACCAAAGAGAAAGAGATAATGAATACACAGACATTAGTAAATGTTAAATCATTAACAGGAAGAATCATTATGCAATAGCTTTTCATTTTGCCATAGCTTTAGGATTGTGTAATGACTGAGACAAATCAGACACAATTATTTGTTAGTTCACCAATAGTTTTAAGCTCACGCTGGGATCCGACTGTCCCCATCCCCCGAGAAGTTCTCAGTTACCAGTTTTATTGCACCAATAAATGCCGCATGGAGAGCAGAGAAGAGACACACAAAAATTTGCATTTTTCCTGCATTATCCACACATAACACATGACTCTCTTGCATTAATGTATATACAGTTCTATAAATGAACAGGCACAATCCCAGGAAATGAAATATTATCCATTATTATGGCTGCTGTATTACAAACATTGTATTCACGTATTTATGTGTATGTTTTATGATACATTTAAGGTAACTTCAATCATGCCATGTTTAGTGTCTATACGTTCGTAGCAGGAAGATTTAAATGCTTGTGTATGCGGTAGGTCCATACCTGTGCAACACATCAGTATTGCAAGAATCTTTAATAGTTCTTATTCAAAAACTCAGCTTGTTAATCTGCTTAGTCGTAAAGCCCCGACAAAGGAGGGTGTTGTCACCCGGAAATCTTCATTGGTCCGGTCAACAACTGAGAGGTGTGACTTTGACCAGAGGTTAAAAGCCAGAGAAAAAAATGCCACTCCTTCTCTTTTCCTTGCTTCTGGACGACCGAACGGATCTCCTTGCGGCTGGCCTAGGCCAGGCCCGCAAGGCTGGTAGGCCCCGGCCTACAACACCCGGCCATGTGCTCATCACCCAACATAGAAAAGACTGGCAACAACTTCAGACGAAAACCTCAAGATTTATCCTCAACCTGCAGATCCGACGCTCCTCAGCCTAAAGGCATCTTGCAAGTATCGTACATTTGAACACTAAATAGCAATTTAGTATTGATGTGTAAAACTTACCTTTGTCAGCAAAGGTGTTTTATTACTGAAGAAAGTGATGATTCTTTTCCAGATTGTCTTTGACTTTTCCTATAGCTCTAGTAACAGTACCTCTTCCGGTTCAATTCTATCATTACTCATTCTGACCTACGTATGTGTGTGACCCTTTGTATATGTTATGTTATGTGTTTGTTAGTTTAGTTATGTGTTTCTGAGTTAGTTAATAAAGATTGTGCACGATACATGTTTGGTTCTGACTCTATCTGCTAATAAGTTGCCTCTTAAGTGATTTAGATCCCGATTTAAATCTCTTAGAATCTCTTAGACATTTCTTAGAATCAATAAACAATCAACACTGAGTGTTCACTGGATGAACAGGTTAATTGATTGTAATATTAATCTTAATGTAGCTACATCCAGTTAACCTGATTAACGGATTTACATATTCATAATTAATCATAATTAATAATCATAATGACTTATAAATAATTATCAATATTTCCCCTTTGAGTTAATTTCGCTACATATTTGGTGGAGAACACGGGCATCATTTTAAGCAATTGTTTGCAGATGGACCAGTAATCAATCATGTGTTTTGATAATCTTTATTGACATCTTATACATGTACATACAAATTTCTGATAAAATCAGCAAAACTGGGGCTTGAATGCGCATTCCCTTGAACGGCAGAATGTTCCTCGATGCTATAATGCATATTTAAATTGTACGAAGAAGCTAACCTGAAATTATCGAAGAAATCATAATTTCAGTTGCTAAACGAGTGTAAGACTTTTCTGACGACGGAATCACATTATCAGCGCATACAAAGTGTATTAGAATAAATTTACCTGAACTTGAGCGAAGAAACTCCCACTTTCGGCTTTAAAGAGTGTAAAGACCAGCGACTGAGACATGGATCAAAGGAGGATGGTACTCCTCTGCTAGTACTTGGTGATTTCAACATCCATCTAGACAAACCTCAGGCTGCTGACTTCCACACTCTGCTTGCCTCATTTGATCTCAAGCGAGTGGCTACCTCAGCTACCCACAAATCAGGTAACCAATTGGACCTCATCTACACACGCTGTGGCTCCACCCACAATACACTGGTTACTCCACTACACACCTCAGACCACTTTCTCATTACTTTCACACTCAACCTGACCCCTAATTCAACACACACTCCACCACATGTTACTTTTCGGCGAAACCTATGCTCTCTCTCACCATCCCACCTATCCTCTTTGGTCTCATCCACACTTCCTCCCCATAATCAATTCTCATCATTGGACACTAACACTGCTACTGACACTCTTTGCACCACTCTAACATCTTGCTTAGATGACTTCTGCCCCCTTTTAACCAGACCAGCCCGCGCCACCCCCTCTGCCCCCTGGCTCTCTGATGTTCTCCGTGAGCATTGGTCTAAACTCAGGGCTGCAGAGAGGAAGTGGCGCAAAGATCCTACTGACCTTAGCTTATAATAGTCACTCCTTTCTTCTTTCTCTACTAATGTCTCCAATGCTAAAACCTCTTACTATCACACTAAAATTAACAACTCAAATGATTCCCGCACACTTTTCAAAACCTTCTCTTCTCTTCTTTGCCCTCCTCCTCTCCCTCCCACATCAGCTCTTACAGCTGATGACTTTGCCACTTTCTTCACACATAAAATAACAACCATCAGCGGCCAATTCTCCACACCACACACTGATAATAACATCTTAATAGAAAACACACAAACTCTCCCCTCCTTCTCCATGCTATCTGAGGCAGATGTTTCCAAACTCATCCTTTCCAATCACCCCACTACCTGTCCGCTAGACCCTATCCCCACTCATCTTCTTCAGGCCATCTCCTCCTCAATTCTACCTGCACTCACTCACATAATCAATTCTTCCCTTCACACATGTGGGAACATTTCCCACAGCTTTTAAGCAGGCTAGGTTTACCCCACTGCTTAAGAAACCCACTCTGAATCCAGCACTTTTAGAAAACTACAGACCAGTATCCCTTCTTCCTTTCATTGCTAAGACACTTGAGAGAGTTGTATTCAACCAACTGTCTACTTATCTCACACAGAACAACCTCCTTGACAACCACCAGTCTGGTTTCAAAAGTGGCCACTCAACTGAGACTGCCCTGCTCTCAGTCACTGAAGCACTGAGACTGGCATGAGCATCTTCAAAATCATCAGTACTCATCTTGCTGGATCTGTCTGCTGCTTTTGACACGGTTAATCACCAGATCCTCCTGTCAACACTCATGTCGAAGGGCATCTCGGGAACCGCACTCCAGTGGTTCGAGTCATACCTCTCAGGTATGTCCTTCAGGGTATCTTGGAGAGGTGAGGTGTCCAAGTCACATCATCTTGCTACTGGGGTACCTCAGAGCTCTGTGCTTGGACCACTTCTCTTCTCCATCTACACGTCATCACTAGGATCTGTCATTCAGGATCATGGTTTCTCCTATCACTGTTATGCTGATGACACACAACTCTACCTCTCATTCCAACCAGATGATCCGACGGTTGCTGGTCGCATTGCAGCCTGCCTGACAGCCATTTCAGCCTGGATGAAGGACCACCATCTTCAACTCAACCTTGCAAAAATGGAACTGCTTGTGGTCGGTGCCAACCCAACACTTCATCATAACCTTTCAATTCAACTTGGGTCGTCAACCATTACTCCTTCCAGGACAGCCAGGAACCTTGGAGTGGTGATGGATGATTGTTTAAGCTTCACAGATCATGTTGCGACAACGGCCCGGTCCTGCAGATTTGCCTTGTACAACATCAGGAAGATTCCACACAAATTCTTGTCCAAGCTCTTGTTCTATCCAGACTGGACTACTGTAATGCTCTCTTGGCTGGCCTTCCAACATGCACTGTCAAGCCTCTACAACTGATCCAGAATGCTGCAGCAAGACTGGTCAAGACTGGTCCGAAGAGAGCGCACGTCACTCCTCTCTTCGTCAGTCTGCATTGGCTGCCAGTAGCTGCTCGCATCCAATTCAAGGCTCTGATGTTTGCCTACAGAACGACCGCTGGCTCCGCCCCGCTATATCTTAACTCGCTACTTCAGACTTACGCGCCCTCCAGAAACTTGCGTTTTGCAAGTGAACGGCGCCTTGTGGTGCCATCACATAGGGGCACAAAATCACTCTCACAGACCTTCTCCGGGTCTGTTCCTGGTTGGTGGAATGACCTACCATGCTCTATCCGAGCAGCTGAGTCTTTAGCCATTTTCAAAAAAAAACTAAAGACGTATCTTTTTCGTCAGCACTTGACCCAGTAATAGTAGCACTTACCTTGATTTCTATTCTTCTTCTATCTATTTGTGTATTTATTTTATAAAAAAAAAAAAAAATAATTCCTTGCTATGAGCACTTTACTGACATAACTGTGACTTCACACAGCACTTACATACTGTTGTTCTCATGTTGATTTGATTGATTCTACTACTCTCATTTGTAAGTCGCTTTGGATAAAAGCGTCTGCTAAATGACTAAATGTAATGTAATGTAATGTAAATGCATAAGTCTTTCTGACGATGGAATCTCAGATTAGCAGCACAAACAATCTGATCTTGGGCGAAGAAATCCCCACTTTCAGCGGTATATGCATAAGCCTTTTTCTGATGATGTAATTCCATATTAAGCAGCATAAATTTACCTGTGTGACGAAGAAATCTCACTACAGAGTTTGTAATGGTGTTGTGGGCGAGACTCCCCATTCACCGATTAAAGGCCTTTTTACTATTCGTTACGTCACCGCATTCATATTAATGCGCTGGACCGCACATATGAAACACACGCAACGAATTTGTGGTGTAAATTCTAGCTTAGCTAACTAGCAATCACCACTGCCTGTGAAGTGATGTGTTGTTGTGATTTGTGAGTTATGCATGACCACACTGGAGTTCTCAATGCGGACTTGCAGTACGGTTAGAATTCTGCTCTATTCTGATCGTGTTGCAGGCTGGCATTGGTCTCCTGGCAACGCATGACAACAGAGCGTGGGGAGCAGACACCTCTGAAAGTCTGATAACAGCACTCACATCACAGACTGTTGTGCAAACAACAAACCTTGTGTAGCCAAATCTAGCTCTATAGAAATCCTACATGTATACCCTACAAGTTAAAGCCCTTTAGCTCGACTAAAAGCTGCTAGCACCCTACTAGCACCTAGACGCGTGCAAGCGTGAAGCATTCAAGCCGAAGACTTTATAGACTTTGGGATCCCTTTTAGGAGGGATTTTGATTTGAACTGTTGATGGGAACACCAAGAGTTGTGAAGCTCGGAATCAAATGAATCAATTGAGTCACAAACGATTCACTGAACCGCCAATTGCGAGTCAGAACAGTAAGCGTAGCGAAGACTTAAAGAGACATCTTTAATAAACCATTCACAAATGTTTTATTGAAGTTGTAATCAATTAAAGGTGATAATTTCTGGAAAGGAACCATCAGTATTCTGAGTAATAGTTTAATGACGTGTACCAGCCCCTTCATCAGTCAATACAGCTTACAGCCGTCATCCAAGATAGTTAAACCCCTTAGTCTCATACCGGCTTCCCCCACTTCAGCCATTCAATGAATGAATGAATTGAATGAGTGAATGAAAATGAGGATTTGTGATGATAAAAAACAAGTTAATTGAGGAATACCTGGAATACTGAATGATTAAATTAATTTCTTGCAAAGATATAGAAAATAAAAACTCAGCCGGGTCATTTTTTACCCGTGTTGTGCATCAAAGGGTTAAGAAAGAAGTTAAGAAAGTTCATAGGATAATTTTTTTTTTTTTTTTCATAAAAAAAATTATATGCTTTGGTGTTATTTTAAAGGCTGGTGATTGCTGAACACTTGTTGAAATGAAAAGCATCTAAATTATTTTAGAAATGATTACTGTAGTTGTCATAATTAGCACACAGACTATTTTGGTTGTGACATTTTTAATAGGAGTTGTGGTTGGTTGTGATTGGTTTAATGGGAGTGCATCACTCAGTGTTGCATTTTTATTACTCTGTGTTATGTTAAAATAGTCATCTTGGGCCACGGGTGTGGAAAAACCCTGGATGGACGTCCAGTCAATCGCAGGGCTCACACACACAAACACATTCACACAATATGGTGTCTCCATTTGACCTATGCTTTGGTTTGTGAGGGGAACCAGAGCACCTGGAGGAAACACAGGGAGAACATGCAAACTCTACACAGAAAGGCCTCCTAGCTGAGCTGGCACCAGTGCACTCACTACACACCTGCTATAGGTGGAGAGGAGAGAGAGTAATTGAGCCAATTCACTGGTTGGGGAATATTAGGAGACCACGAATGATAAGGCCAATGGAGGGAATTTGGCCAGGACACTGGGTTACACCTCTATTCTTTACAAAAGGTGCCATGGATTTTTAATGTCCACAGAGAGCCAGGACCTCAATTCTCAGTCATCTGAAGGATGGTGATTGTTACAGTATAGTGTCCCAGTCACTATACTGGGACGTTAGGACCCACACAGACCACAGGTTGAACACCCCCTCCTGGACTCACTAACTCCACTTTCAACAGCTACCTAGTTTTCACAGGAGGTCTCCTATTCACGCACTAACCAGGCTCAACACTGCTTAGCCTTATGCCGGGCACACACTGCACGATTTTTAAAGTCGTGGGACCGCATCTCTTCTCACACCACATGACTGTCTGGCATACCACTTAGTTGCTGTTGTGTGCAAACTACATGACAGATTAGCAACAGGGTCACACATTACACAACTTTTCAATAGGAAGAATCATTGACAACTCTGTCTGGTTATGAACCTAGATCAGCAATGAACAAAGACCATTTTCAGTCCTTTCAGATAATTTACCCTAGAAACATTGCATTTTTTTAACCTGCTTGAATTTGATCAGAATGAGATTTAACAGATATGCTTATGTGTGTACAGTGCCTATACAATGCCATCATACCCTGTGAAAATCTTTTGTATTGACGCCAATACAAACTGTATGCTTATTGTCAATCATCTTTAACATCTCAAAAAATGTGCTTTAGGGGGTAACAGACAAGCTTGTTACTAAGTCTTTTGTCTGCAGTTTTCTTCCTCATAGGGGTGCTATGGTGCCTAAATGAGCTACTTAAGTAAAGGTGAGGCAGTAGTGGAAGTTAGCATAGTAGCAGCAGTAGAAAGCATTGCTTGACTGCATATGTGCTATGTCCTGGTTGGGAAATGTTCCATTTCAAGCTCAGTTTAAAATAAGGATGTGTTTTCTTTCCTGTTATTTAAAAACGTTATTGAACTTGTTTGACGTTATTGAAGCCCATATGGATGTAAGCTTGTGGCTTTTGGCTTACTTATGGCTTTACCTGATTCGGAAGAGTCTGGAGCTTGAGAACTGTTATTGTGTGGTGTGAATTCATCACCAATAGTTGGATTATTTATCGGCTAAGGGACAACTTCAACTTTGGACATTGTTGGATGAACTTCATACCCTCAAATGAGACTCTCACACACATCCATTTTCACATTATTGAACTGTGCAACCTAATGCCCAATTTCTTCAATGCACCTATCCATTACATTGTTTTGTATAATGTGATTGATTGTCATTTTCTTGTATTTTCTTTTTGTGTGGTGATCATTTTTTTTTTTTCATGGGTGTATAAAAGAATATTTGATTCATCTGGTGAGCATCTTTTCCTTCTTAATCTGTTGTTAGGCAAACTGAATCCCCCTTAATTAAGTTGTGTAACTAGTTTTGTGTTAAAAAAAACATGAGACGGTTATAGTTTGGTGGCCCGTACAGGGATCGAACCCGCGACATTGGCGTTATCAGCACCAGTGGTAGAACCCGGGTACATGCTGGGTGTGGATTCGTTGGGCCCTTTCCCTAAGAGCTCTAAACAACATGAGCATCTTTTAGTTGTAGTCGACTACTGTTCAAAGTGGGTGGAGCTTTTTCCATTGAGAGTGGCCAAAGCACCACAAATTTTTACAAGGTAAGGAACTCCTGTCTATTTGGTATCTGACCGAGGAGCACAGTTTACATCCCACTTGTTAAGTCTTGTCTGCAAACAATGGGGAGTTATCCAGAAATTAACTACAGCATACCACCCTCAAACTAATCTCACCGAACGGATCAACAGGACCTTGAAGACCATGATCGCCTCTTATGTGGGAAAAAACCATCGTCACTGGGATAAATGGTTACCCGAATTCAGGTATGCCATTAATACCGCCTGGCAGGAGAGCACTGGCTACACACCTGCCGAAATTGCCCTGGATCGTAAGTTGAAAGGCCCTCTGGAGAGAGCCTTACCCAGACCACCCACTTCTGAAAATCTGCTTATGACATTGTGGAGAGACAAGAAGGCATGATCCATCTAGTCAAGGAGAATGTGGAGAGAGCTCAGGCAAAGCAGAAACATTTCTATGACTTGCGAAGAAAACAGGCCGTCTTCCAAGAAGGGGAGGTTGTCTGGGTTCGTACTCACCCCTTGTCAAAAGCTGAAGATGCGGTCATGGCAAAACTGTCTCCTAGATGGAAGGGCCCTGCTAAAGTTCATAAACGTCTAGGTCCAGTTAATTATGCCATTTCATTTCTTGATAATCCGGACACTGTTGATTCTTATCATGTTCAAAATTTGAAACCTTTTTATGCATGTATTAAGTGTTCCAATGAGGAGGGGGATATGTAACAGACAAGCCTGTTACTAAGTCTTTTGTCTGCAGTTTTCTTCCTTACTGCTAGGGGTGCTATGGCACCTAATTGAGCTCCTTAAGTAAAGGTGAGGTTTTAGAGGAAGCAGAACAGCAGCGGTAGGAAGCATGGCTTTACTGCATTTGTGCTATGTCCTGGCTGAGAAATGTTAAATTTCAAGCTCAACTTAACCCTCTGGAGTCTGAGGCTGATTTGGGGCTTGGAGAAGTTTTGACATGCCCTGACATTTGTGCTTTTTTCAGTTGTTCATAAACATATTAATGACAAAAGTGTCATTACACTGTATTCAGCACAAACTAGGCTACAATAATATATAAGGAACATGTATGTACATGTTTGTATTTTTGAAGGAATAACATTTATGCGTGGTTATTGAAAAAACAAAAAACTTAAGTCACTGAAATAAGGGCAAAAAAAGTATAGTAAATCTGTGTTCACAAGACTTTTGGGTATTGGAGGTTGTAGACTAGAGTTTTTGCTTCAAAATTATGTAAACATTATGCTGCCTATTCCTTCATATAAACCAATATATTGATTTAGTTTTTGTAAGACACTTTTTGCCAAGAAACACAGTATGCGAGGAGGCGTGAATCACCACTGAAAATGGGCCATTCTCACCTGAGAAGACAAAAGAATTGGATAGTAATGAGTTGAAATGACTTGCATATTAACCCTCTGGAGTCTGAGGCTGATTTGGGGCCTGGAGAAGTTTTGACATGCCCTGACATTTGTGCTTTTTTTAGTTGTTCATAAACATATAAATGACAAAAGTGTCATTACACTGTATTCAGCACAAACTAGGCTACAATAATATATGAGGAACATGTATGTACATGTTTGTGTTTTTGAAGGAATAATGTTTATGCGTGGTTACTGAAAAAACAAAAAACTTAAGTCACTGAAATAAGGCCAAAAAAAGTATAGTAAATCTGTGTTCACAAGACTTTTGGGTATTTGAGGTTGTAGACTAGAGTTTTTGCTTCAGAATTATGTAAAAATTATGCTGCCTACTCCTTCATATAAAACAATATATTGATTTAGTTTTTGTAAGACACTTTTTGCCAAGAAACACAGTATGCGAGGAGGCGTGAATCACCACTGAAAATGGGCCATTCTCACCTGGGAAGACAAAAGAATTGGATAGTAATGAGCTGAAATGACTTGCATATTAATGAGGCATTTCAGTCAGGTAGGCTGTGAAAAAAACCTTCTGTGATGTCTCAAGCTCATCATGATATATGAAACATACAGAAAAATATTATTACAATATAAAGTAATGGTTTTATATTATACTTTAAAATATAATGTATTTCTGTGATGCAAAGAGTCTGAATATAGGCTTTTAGTTTAAAAGCATGCACATTTGGAGAAATATTGGATTCTCATATGCTTATGTCAATTTTCTTATATTATATTTATATTATATATAGAATATTAGTTATATTTATTTAATATTCATTGTCATTACTATGAGCGCTGGTGTTTTCAATTCATCCTTGAAGTCGGAGGGCGCTCTCTGTGCATTTTTAGCGGAAAAATGAGCCGCATTAGTGGCCGCATTAGCGGATAATGAGCTGAATCACGGACTTCTGACATGGCTCTCTTTTCATACAGATTACATAAACACAGAAGGTTTGTTTTCGATTTGACTTACACGATTTAAAACCTGACATCTTAACGTTTTTTTAGACATAAGTTTAAATTTTCTGTGATTAGTATTCACTAAGTTACAGTTCATTTTCTGAGAACTATCAGATTGGACTTCGTTCAGAGGGAGAGGAGAAATCACGCATCATGTTAGTTTTCTTTATTTTACAAAAAGCACAACATTGTGTTTTTACTCTGAGTGTATACAAATAAAAGAAGATATTCTATAGTTTCAATTGATATATTACTTATGTCTCTATGACAAAAATTGACGGAGTATTTTAAGTCTGTTTTGCTGCAATGTGAAAAAAAACCTGCAAAACGCGCCGGCGCGTTTTCAGACCTCAGAGTGTTAATGATCGGTTAGTGAGTGATTGTTGGTCAGGAAAATAATCTAAATGTTCTCATAACAATTCTCCACCAGATTTACTATGCTGCACGCAAGTTCCCGCTGACACAAAAACGTGCGTACACGAGCTGAGACCTGACGTGAGATTTGATCGTAGTCACCGCTCATGCTCATATTGATAAATGCCAAATTTTGCGTGGAAACGAGCGTACGCAGTTTTCTGTCGTACGCTTGTTTGATAAATGAGGGCCAGTGTTTTGAGTTAAAAAATAATAATTCATAATCATGAAGTAAGTTTTATAATTATGACCTTTACCTTTTCAATAATTTAACCACACTTTGAATTTTTAATTCAATTAAAATTTATTTCTATTGTGCTTTTCGCAATTTTGCATGGTTGCAAAGCAGCTTTACATATAGAAAGTAGATAGAACGTAGTAGAATTTGGTATTTTACAAAAGTAAAGATATATAATATGACAAATTAAGAAAACAACATAGTTTGAAAGTTGAAGCTCGCAGAGACAATCGTCAGAGAAATGTTACAGATGTTCCCTTTCAGTCGGTCACGTTCGACGTACGTCAGTAGTGACCGACGAATCGGGATATCACTAGAGAGCCCTATTAGCTTCGAGTGAACTAAAACAAGCCAATGGAATTGGCGTGCGATATTTGCATAATGCGCACCGCCTCCGACAGGTGTATATAAATAGGAAGCAGATTCAATCGCACTCTGTCTTTCGCTTCGGAGCCAACAGTTGGTGTCCAGCTTTCAGACTTCACAAGACTGAAATTAAACAGCCTTCTCGAAGATTCAGCGTCTGTTTGTGTTGGTGTTAAGGCACAACTGCGAGGTCGCGAGCTTCCCGGGGAGCCTGAGCTTAAGCTCTCAACTGCTGTTTTAACACCAACTGAATTCCCATATAAAACGCAGTTGTCTGTTGCGATTTGGGCCAGTTCCTCCCGGTGTGTTCGGGGAGTGGTGTACCCGAACACATCGCGTCACTCCCTGTGTGCTTCAGCACGAGAGAGCTGACTCTTCCCCTTCTAAAAGAGCTTCACAGACAGACACTGCGTCTTTTTCAAGACGTCATTCTGTCTGTGCATTTCTGGAGGCGGTCGTTTCCTATCCTCACTGACGGCCACAATCACTTTCTCTCATGTCTGCTTAGCGTGCTGAGACTGTGTTTGTGGGTGGTTCATATTCTCTTATGAGAATATGTCCACGTCGGCGTGTTGTTTGTCTCTCCTTTCTCGTAACGGCTTGAGCGTTCAGCGCGTCGTGTGCCGTCGAGCTGCCGGCTGACAGCATGCGTTGCCATGGCAACCCAGCACGTTGTCTGGCGCTCTAGATGCATGGTCGAGACTCGAGCGCCTTTAATGAGGTGGAGTCCCCTCACTTATTCCCCGATCTAGTTTATTTTTCTGAATCAGAAAAATACTACTTTGGTTAATAAGCCTGGGTGACCAGAGGATCACAGTGGGGCAATACCCGCCGAGCCATTCTCCGTGGGCCCCCCACTCCTCTAGTGCATTGCAAACATGTTGTGACTATGTTCGTGGGTGGTTCATGTTTAGTACAACATGGCCACGTCGGCGCCCAGTGCGCCGTGTGTCATCCAGTTGGACGGCCACGTTCACTGTTCAACATGGCTGGTAGCTTCTGCATGGATTGCTGGTCCTTCTCATGAGGGAGCTAGCGTCTTAGTCAGGGCTCCAGCAGAGGATCAGATGTCGACGGCTACATTGGAGAGAGTATTGTTGGGCTCTGAACATGAAGATGATGCTGAGCGTCCCACAGTTGTGATGTGCTCATGCTGAATCAGATTCAGACTTGACAACCATGCTTTCCTGGGCCCCTGGGGGCGTCGTGTGACACGTACTCGCCTTGCCCCGCCCCCTGTCTTTAGCCCGGACGTGCATGGAAAAACTTGGCAGTTTGTAGCCTCTTTTGGTGTCAAATATGGAACGCCAAAAGGGCCATAATCTGCATTACAAGTTTTTTCTCTCTCACTACCCTTTAGGGTGGGGTGGCAGTGCTACGGTCTTGGCCCCCGGCAAGTCCATGGTAGGCCAAAGCACTCATTGCATGTGGGTAGTTCTGAGTCAGGGTTGAGTTACGCATGATGCAAGTCATAGCGCAGGCCCCTGGCCAGACAATGTCCACCGTAGTGGTCCGGAAACACCCCTGGCTAGTCTTGCTGGGATGTGTCGTCGTCAAAGTACACTTTCTCGATGCGCTCATCTCACAAGATGACCTAAAACCCAGCCCACTTCGCCCGCAGCCAACCCACTTGGTTAGCGGGAAGCGGTCCTGGGGATATGGCGACCTAAAGCTGAAGTAAACAGTTCTTTCCCCGGACGAGGGCCGGGTGGAGAATTCTGGTCTGTTCCCGCGCTGGCTCTCTGGAGTCCAGCGGTACCCACGAAATAGAACTGTTATCTGATCCTCCAGGTCCCAAGAGGGTGTGGCTGGTAGTGTGCAAGGCCCCGCCTTGCCACTCTCAGCCCTCTCTCACTTCTCCAGCAGGTTCCAGTGTGACGGTTCAGGCTGCACCCCATGTGCCGTCTCCTATTAACAATGCTACCTCGCAGAGTCTGACCACACTCTGGGTCGCAACCATGCCATCCGAGTCGGGTCCCCGTACTCTGCTTGCGGCTGTCAGCGTGCGAGGCCCTGCCTTGCCACGCACAGCCCCCCTCACATCGGCAGCTGGTGGTAGTGTGATGGTGCAGGCCGCGCCCCGTGCGCCGTCTCCTATACGCACTGCTGCCTCGCAGAGTCTGACCACACTCCGGGCCGCTCCCATGCCGTCCGAGTCGGGTCCCCGTACTCTGCCTCGCTGCCCCACCCTCGGTGCATCTGTGGTGCCTTTGGTTCCGCTGGCTCGGTGTCTGGAAGCGTGGATAGCGCTCCCCAGCCCGTCCCGCTGGCTCATTCGTACCATCAGACTCGGCTATGCGATTCAGTTCGCCCGGCGTCCCCCGGTTTTCAGGGGTGTCCACTACACTCAGCTGTCACTGGACAACGCACCTGTTCTCCGGGCGGAGATTGCTGTCCTCCTGGCGAAGGATGCAATCGAGCCGGTCCCTCCAGCCGATATGAAGTCGGGTTTTACAGCCCCTACTTCATTGTACTAAAAAGGATGGTGGGCTACGGCCAATCCTGGATCTGCCCCCTTCCTACGGTTTGTGTTCGAGGGTCGAGCATATCAGTACAAAGTCCTACCCTTCGGGCTGGCCCTGTCACCCCACGTCTTCACGAAGGTTGCGGAGGCGGCCATTGTTCCCCTCAAGGAACAAGGCGTTCGTTTTCTCAACTATCTTGATGACTGGCTGATCCTGGCCAGCTCGCAAGAGCAGTTGCGCAAACACAGGGACATGGTTCTAGCTCACCTCAGCCGGTTGGGTCTTCGGGTCAACTGGGACAAGAGCAAACTCGGCCCCGGGCAGAGGATCTCTTATCTCGGTCTCAAGCTAGACTCGGTCGCCCGGACTGCGCGCCTCACCGAGGAGCGCGTCCAGTCAGTGTTGACCTGCCTGAGTACGCTCAAGCGCAGGACAGCGGCCCCACTGAAACTTATTCAGAGGCTCCTGGGGCATATGGCATCTGCAGCCGTGGTCACGCCGCTCGGATTGCTCCATATGAGGCCGCTTCAACACTGGCTCCGCGGCCGGGTCCCGAGATGGGCGTGGCAGCGTGGTACGCTCCGTGTTCCTGTGACACCGAGCTGCCGTCGCACCCTCATCCGGTGGTCGGACCCCGTGTTCCTGCGGGCAGGAGTGCCCCTGGAACAGGTGTCCAGGCACACTGTGGTCTCCACAGATGCCTCTGCCACCGAATGGGGGGCCACGTACAACGGGCATGCAGTGTTGGGTCTTTGGACGGGGCCTCAACTGCATTGGCATATCAATTGCCTGGAGTTGCTAGCAGTACGTCTTGCACTGGGCCGCTTCAAGGAGCTGCTGTCAGACAAGCACGTACTGGTCCGTTCGGACAGCACTGCGGCCATTGTGTACATCAACCATCAAGGTGGTCTACGCTCCCGTCGCATGTCGCAACTCGCCCGCCATCTCTTGCTATGGAGTCAGAAGCATCTGAGGTCGCTTCATGCCATTCATGTCCCAGGTGTGCTCAACCGTGCAGCCGACGAGCTCTCACGGCAGCCTCCACTTGAGGGCGAGTGGCGGCTCCATCCCCAGGTGGTCCAGCTGATCTGGCAGCACTTCGGCGAGGCCCAGGTAGACCTGTTTGCCTCCCCAGAAACTGCCCACTGCCAGTGGTTCTATTCCCTGACCGGCGGCACGCTCGGCACGGATGCCCTGGCACACAGCTGGCCCCGGGGTCTGCGCAAATATGCGTTTCCCCCAGTGAGCCTTCTCGCACAGCTCCTGTGCAAGGTCAGGGAGGACGAGGAGCAGGTCTTGTTAGTGGCTCCGTATTGGCCCACTCGGACCTGGTTTTCAGACCTGATGCTCCTCACGACAGCCCCTCCTTGGCCGATTCCTCTGAGGAAGGACCTCCTGACTCAGAGACGGGGCACCCTATGGCACCCGCGTCCCGACCTGTGGAACCTCCACGTGTGGTCCCTGGACGGGATGCAGAGGTTCTGAGTGATCTCCCGCAAGCGGTCGTAGACACCATCACTTCCGCTAGAGCTCCTTCCACGAGGGGCCTCTACACGCTGAAGTGGAACCTATTCGTTGAATAGTGCTCCTCACGCCGAGAGGACCCCCCGATCATGTTCGGTCAGATCTGTGCTTTCCTTCCTGCAAGAGGGCTTGGAGCGAAGGCTGTCTCCCTCCACCCTCAAGGTGTATGTTGCCGCTATCGCTGCACATCACCATGCAGTTGAGGGTAAGTCCATGGGGAAACACGATCTGATCGTCAGGTTCCTGAGGGGGGCGAGGAGACTGAATCCTTCTCGCCCTTCCTCCATACCCTCTTGGGATCTGACCCTGGTTCTTACATCTCTCCGGGGTCATCCCTTCGAACCTCTGCAATCAGTCGAGTTAAAAGTACTGTCTCTCAAGACCATCCTCCTGGTTGCATTGGCTTCTCTTAAGAGGGTAGGGGATCTGCACGCATTTTCGGTTGACGAATCGTGCCTAGAATTCGGGCCCGGTGACTCTCACGTCTTCCTGAGACCCCGGCCCGGATATGTGCCCAAGGTTCCTACCACTCCCTTCTGAGATCAGGTAGTGAACCTGCAAGCGCTGCCCTCGGAGGAGGCAGACCCAGCCCTAGCTTTGCTCTGTCCCGTCCGCGCTCTGCGTGTGTACGTGGACAGAACGCGAAGCTTCGGGACCTCAGATCAGCTCTTCGTCTGTTACGGAGGCCAGCAGAAGGGAAAGGCTGTCTCCAAGCAGAGGATGGCCCACTGTATAGTGGATGCCATCGCCTTGGCATACGAATTCCAAGGCGTTCCTTGTCCGCTTGGGTTGAGAGCCCACTCCACCAGAGGAGTGGCCTCTTCCTGGGCGTTGGCTCATGGCGCCTCGCTGACAGATATCTGTAGAGCAGCGGGCTGGGCGACACCTAACACGTTCGCTAGATTCTATAGCCTACATGTAGAGCCGGTATCTTCCCGTGTACTCGCTTCCACTAGCCGGTAGACGCGTTGAACCCGCTCGGCTTGCAATGCCATTCCCGCCCCCTGGGCCGGATGCGTGCATCTATTGACTCCAGTCGTGTTCCCAACTTGGCGAACCCTGTCGAGTTCCTCCGCCTCCCCCTTCGGCTCGGACATTGCGGAGTGTCTGATGCCAGGCCAACATCCGTCACTGACGTTGTCTGTTGGCTGGGTTCCATATGTTGTGACTCCTCTACGTGAGCGGTCCCATATGTGTAATTGTCCACGGTCTAACTCCCTACGGTGAGCCCGTGTCTTTCCCTTAGCAGAGCCAGCTCTGCTGTCACCTGTCAGATGAGTCTCCCCCTACCCAGGTGGAGCCATCCCAGGGACTCCATATGCGTACTGCCCCACGGGCCAGTCCATATGTGTATTCTCCACGTAAACTCCTCCCCCATTGGGTAGGTAGTGGCCTCCGCAGCGTCCCCTACAGGTTCGCTTTCCCAGTGTAGTCTAGTTTACTTAGTGGGTATGTCGGAACAGCAGTAGACTCTCTCAGCGTAAGCTCGCCCCCTTCACCGTCCCAATTGATGCGACGGGTGGCTAAGAGCTTGCGCTGGGCACTGGAAGGGGTTTCGTAACTGTGGCGCTTTATTTGGGATCCCAATTCGTCGGTCACTACTGACGTACGTCGAACGTGACCGACTGAAAGGGAACGTCTTGGTTACATATGTAACCCTCGTTCCCTGAAGGAGGGAACAGAGACGTACGTCCCGTCGCCACAGTTTCTGTACCCTCGCTGTTGTGCGGACACCAGTTGTCTCCTCAGCGAAAAACAGAGTGCGATTGCATCTGCTTCCTATTTATATACACCTGCCAATTCCATTGGCTTGTTTTAGTTCACTCGAAGCTGATAGGGCTCTCTAGCGATATCCCGATTTGTCGGTCACTACTGACATACGTCTCCGTTCCCTCCTTCAGGGAACGAGGGTTACATACGTAACCGAGACGTTTTTATTCCATCCACACACACTGAAACACAAGCAGTTCTGCATGTTCAAGTTTTTTCCACCAACAAACGAAACAGTCTGTGTTTTAGTGCATGCACAAGAATACAACTAATGTTATGCCGGTTTATGTGATTGCTTGCAATGACAGATTATGTCAGAAAAGGGAAGCAAAACATTCTGCAGATTTTATTTAATGTTGTGTCTGCTGGTTTTATGTCTTCAAAAGCTTCAAGTTTAATGCACTTTCATGTTCTATACATGCTATTTTATTTATTTTCACACACCACTTACTGCGCCTGAGACATTTTTCGGCGATTCGCAGTCTTTAAATCCATAAAAGTGCTGTCATTAATGGAAAAATCTGTTTGCTTTTATTATTAGTCGTAACAGTACAGAAAGAACACAAAGTAACCCCGGTTTTGCATTGTGTATAACTGCATGGTGGCTTAAGCTGTTGTACTCTAGTGACCTCAGGACGGGCGTCCCAAGATAAAACAGAAAAGAACACAAAGGGTGTTCATAACATTAAGCAAAGATAGTCATGTGCAATTGATCTGATATGAGATGCATTATGTGAATACTTGTCTAAAAAGATGTGTCTTTAATCTAGATTTAAACTGGGTGAGCGAGTCTGGGCCCCGAACATTATCAGGAAGGCTATTCCAGAGTTTCGGAGCCAAATGTGAAAATGCTCTCCCTCCTTTAGTGGACTTAGATATCCTAGGTACAACCAGAAGTCCAGAGTTTTGTGATGTTAAGGAGCGTGAAGGATTGTAGGGCGATAGAAGATCAGTTAAGTACACAGGAGCTAAACCATTTAGAGCCTTATAGGTCATTAGCAATACTTTATAATCGATATGGTTAATAGGTAACCAGTGTAGAGATGATAAAATTGGTGTTATATGATCATATTTTCTTGACCTGGTAAGAACTCTAGCAGCTGCATTTTGTACTAATTGTAGCTTGTTTATTAAGGAAGCAGGAAAACCAGCAAATAATGCATTACAGTAATCTAGTCGAGACATCATGAAGGCATGAACTAACTATTCTGCATCAGAAATAGATAACATATTCCATATCTTAGCAATGTTTCTGAGGTGGAAGAAGGCTGTTTTTGCAACATATGAAATATGATTTTCAAAGGACAAGTTGCTGTTTAATAAAACACCCAGGTCTTTAACTGTCGAGGATGGAGTAACAGTACATCCTTCTAAATGCAGATTGTAGCATATGCACATGTATCAGGATAATTAATAAACTTTGGAGTTTTCAGAACGCTTTTAACCTGATGAACTGTGTTCATTAATCACTAAATCGGCTCCGAACAGTCTGCTAAAGATGAGCCCACTTGACACCTTTGTTGCCCTCCGAGGTAACACAGGAGGCCCAATTTCCTTGCTCTTAGGACATCAAAGGGGCCCCTCATGTGGACTACGGACCAGATCCACATTCCAACAATGATACACACAGGCACACACAAAAACACACACACAGACACATACAGAAACACACAAACATACATTTTTGACTGTGTATGTAAGATACAATTATGCCAACATATACCCATCCTGTATTTTGAAGCGTATACGTTTCCTAGTGTTTAAATTAGTGTATTTGTGCTAGTGTGCATTTTAATGATACAATTCTGTCTGTAAACCATAACTTCTTTTGTATGCATTTCTGATGTATCGAGTTTGATCTCTCCGTAAAGCTCCGGACCTGAGCTATTCACCGAGATCTGTCACATAACGGACAAATGCATTTTTCTATGTGTTTAATGATACTGTGAAGAATGTACTCCATTTCGAAATCCGATCTGATAGTCATTAAGTATGCAAATTCATCTAGGAGACCAGACAAAGAAAGAGTTTGCCCGCCAACTTTGCATCAATGTCATTGGCCATTCCACCTCAAGGAGGTGTGTCGGCCTATCTGTCATAAAAAGGAACACCAAGATTCTCCTGTGTGTTCTCCCGATTGTCTCACGAGCACCTCGTGCACGTTTTTCCCGGACGTCTCCGGTGACCACGCGCTGCCATCGCGCTCAGCTTCGGGACCGCCATCTTCCAGCGAAACTCACTCTCAAGTCCTCAGTTCAAACCTTCCCGCGGAACGGAGGAAGCCAACGAACTGCACCAGCACTAAATTGAAATTCGACACACACAACCAATGCAAGTATACTGCCGTTTCTTAATCTTAGATGATGAAACTGATTTCCGTGCTGGCTTCAAGGACTGTTTGTAAGTTTGCTACTTGCCTTCTCTCTTTCCTTCTCTACTTCCACTCTTGTACATAGGTGTGTATATTCTTGTATATATATTTAGACGTATAACCTCTGTATTCGTAGTTTGCATATATTAAACCCTTAATTCATGCTCGATTGTTCTGTTTGTTCTTTCAACCGAAGACCAAGTCACTTTAACGTTTTTCGATCGCTTTATGCTTTGATGCTATAATAGCAAGTTATTTTCATGGCCAGAGAATAACTCCGTTTATAATATTCTGTGAGGGACTTAGTTTGCTGGACAAACGAACAGTTTCTCTAAATAATTATTAAACCAGAACTAATCATATATGTAATTGATTATAATTCGTTGTAATTAATTAACCATATATGTTTAATTCCCCCTTGGGTCAATATGTGCATAATAATTCATAAAACCTTATGAATTATTATATTCATATTCCACCCATAAATTGATTAATAACCGCTACATCGTTACATATTATTTTTTGGTGGAGAATGCGGGCAACGTTTTAAACTTGGTTTTTGGTAGAAGAGCAATGTAGAATGATTTGTGTGATTTAATGTGTAATGCGCGCTATTTCAGTGAGCTGACACGCCGTCCCTCACTTTGAAGATACGTTAACAAATCTGCTTTGTGTCTAAAAACACGGTAGTAAATTGTTGAACGTGAAATACACTGCAGTCCATTAATATTTCAAGCTCGTATCTGTGAAGGACGACAATCTTTGCAGTAAGTTACAGTTTTGAATATTAATTTCCGCTTGAATAAACGAATTGAGTCATATTCAGCGCTTTGAAAGATTTGTGGGACGAGTTTCTCCCATCTATCTCTAAAAAGGCCTTATTATATTTGCCGCTATTATAACTGAATTACTTGTGTCGTCCAATGATTCACAATATAGCTGGCGCTCCTAGGGTGACGTCATTGGCCTAGCTAACCAACACGTGATCCCCGTTACAGATCTAATCGGAAAAGCAGTCCGTCTGATTTATCGATTGGTGTGTAATAATTTGGAGCTCATATCAACATCCTGATCCAATGTTGATTAGTAACAGCGGCGAAGCAATCCCGCAAAAGTTACATATTCGCGTACATTAAAGTTGCACCAAAGGGACTGATTCCCAGAGTTGTGTACCCGTGAGTAAAACGGTACATATATATTTATGAAAGAATCCGCTGAGGTTCTATAGTTGCAATCGTGACCGTGCAGTTAAAACAGCCGTAGAATCCCACAAGCGCGCTCGTTTTAGATCACGAATTAAGGAAGGGGGATGCAGTAACTCTGACCCGACGCCAGAGGGCAGTCTGCTCAGGTGTGGCACCCCTCCCTACTTATTGGTTGTGTGGACTCATTGACGCCACCGTGTGGACGTTCTGAGGTAAAGCCGCTCTCCATGCTTTGAACTGAAATTATCTCCAAATTATCTTGTTGCTTCTCTATACTGCGGGGAGTTGTAAAAGTAATTTGCTTTTGGTGGTTATGCTTTCCAATCGTTGTTGGAATGTGGTTTACTGATTTAAATTTAATTTAAACACGTTTAAATTTTTAATTTAACTTAAGTTTCCCTTCCAACAAGGGAATTCACTTTCTGAGAGTGCGCCCCCTGGTGGACACTACCAGATAAGTCAATTCTCTTTTCCTTGTATTCTTTCCCTGTGTTCACCGATCTACTCTTATTTTATTTTATTTAAGTTTATTTTATTCTACTTTGTTTTATTTAATCTATTCCCTTTTTGTCTTTTCTCTCTCTTTCTCTCAAGTTATTCCTTTATTTTTATTTTGGAAATGCATTCCTTTTTATTACTTAATGTTTTATTTTATTCACTCTTAGTTCTGGGTCCTGTTGTTATTGGCTGGCAATAACATTCACGCACACCCAAGCCTCCCCTATTTCATACACTTATTTTAAATTTAATTAAATAACATTTAATTGAATTTTAAAATTAAGTAGTGTCAATCAGTTGGCATTTTGCTCATAAAGAAGTAATTCTTTTCAAGGAAACTTACAAATAGGGAAGGCTTTCTCCTTTCTTTTCCCCATTCTGTTATTCTATGCACTCATTTAAATTTGATTGAAAAAGATTTCATTCAAATTTGAATCAAGTGCATCTGAATTATCCTCGTTGCTTTCTCTTTTCCCATTCTGCTATTCTGCGCACTCGTTTAATGCAAATTTGAATCAAGTGCATCTGAACTATTTTGTTTTTTTTTACCCCCTTTTGCTCATTTCAGTTCTAGTTTAACTAGTTCATTCTGACTGTCATTTTAGACTCATTTTCTTTCGTCATACACACTTAATTAATTAAATTTGGTTTAAACAAGATTTAAACTGAGATTTAAATTTACAATTAAGCTGTGTTTGTGTGACCACTTGTGTATCTGCAGATAAGGCCCTTCACCGCCTGGTGGTGAGTTGACGGTCGCCCCAGTGAGTTCCAGTGAGTGGAGCTGCCTGGCCTGGCGGTTCGTACACTAACCGTGTGTGAATCGGGGACATTCTGACCTCGTATCACGGGCAACACGCAAGTACATCAGCGAGTTGTGTATCAGGTACAGGGAGGCAACGAGCCCAGATTGACAACAAACGGCAATTTTGTTTAATTTCCCTGCTCAGGCTTCTGCACGACAGAACCGCCCGTTTGGAGTAACTGCCCGTAAAGGGGACAGACTCTGAGTTCAGGGAAAACTCAATTTTGACCGGTCACGCTGGCCGTTGGCGCAAGTACCTTACCGAAGTGCGCAATTGTGCTGATGTTCCCTGTTTGAGAGGTTGCACCGTGTTACAAAGGGGACAGGTGGCCACGGACACCGCAGTAGAGTGTTTGAACGTCGAGGAAAGGTTGCCTGCCATTGAGTTCTTGTCTGAGCACCCACAATTCACCCAGGCCTAATTTGGTGACATACAGTCACTTCACCTAATTGAAAGCCACAGAATATTACATATTCTTCGATTATTCAGGTGCGGGCCAACCCTTATACTCTTGAGCCATACCATCCCTCTAGGTTTTATGACACAACAGTGCACTCGCCTGGCCCCGTCATAAACCCAGCTGTGATAGGAAGTTTAAGTTCACTTCTCCCCTCTAGCCCTTCTGTTTTATTTTATTGTTCTATCCTCTCTATTTGTTTACCGGTCTATTTCATTTAACTGCATCCATTCTGTTCTGATCTGTTTTGCTTTTCTACTGTGTTTGTTTCTTTCAGTTCATGTAAAAGCAGAGCCTGTGAGAGCCATCATGGAAAACTGAGTAATAGATAGACGACCGAGCAGCGAGAGTCATCAAAGGACTCTTAGGGCTACCGCCTGTCAAATTCTTTGTTTAAATCCGGCACTCACCCACACAAATTGACCCCCGTGGTCCTTTTGGCTATTGACAATTAAGTGTCTAGCCTACATTCCACTAACTGTCTGCACCAGTTAACTGGAACCAAACCAAAGAATTATATAATCATGCATTATTATAAGTCGTTAGTTCTGCGCGTGCTTGCATTGGTTCTGTTTGTGCTGTCTTTCTCTCGCCAACAGCAAGCTAACGTGTTCAGAGCAGCCAGCCCCAGCACCCACGGGGACCGACTCAAGACCTGGTTGGGCTCCCTGACCAGCACGTTCCTGCCCAACGACGCTGTGGATCCCCAGCACCTAAGCAACGAGCAGCTGGACGACAACCTGAATCGACTGATGGCCCACGATCCGACGCCGAGCTACAAAGAATGGGCGAAAGTCATCCGAGCCATCGCCCACAACCTCAAGCTCCAGGCAGAGGATGCCCGGAGGAATCAGGCCCAGATTCATCGTCACCACGATCAGCGACTCGTCGAGACCCAGGACCAGCGTTGGACAGCGGATGAATCCAAACCCGAGCTGCAGGAGGAGCTGCAAAGACTTCAAAAAGCCCTTGCAGAGCTCCACCTGGAGGTGGAGCGTAGAGAACTGACTGAAAAACTCCAACACAGCGAAGCTCCCCTAGCCAAAGCAGAGACTAAGCCGAAAGACAGACACACTAAATCCCTGACCTGTGAAAATCATCTTAAACAGGCCCAGAAAGGAGTTATGGCTCAGAAACAACAAAGAGACTATGTGAATGAACTTGACACTGGTTACAGAGAGCTGAAAAGTGGCATGGGAGGGGAAACACACATCACAGAGTTTCCCCTAACCAGTCAAGAAGCCCTAATTCCAAATGGGGTTAAAAGTCCACTGCCCAAAATGTCCAGCGGCCAAGAAACTTTGCCAGCAGCTGTCACATCCAACTGCCAGCACCTGCGACAGGCTCTGATCAAAAAGCTTCCTGACCCTGCATCAGATCAAGGGCTCCCTGCTGCCATGGACCTAAAACGGGGCAGACTGAAAAACCCATACACTTTCTACAGTTGCAAAGAGGGTACTACGGAGCACGTAACCAGCCAGCAACGGAGGAAGATTTCATCTTCAACACTCTGCTTCTCCAAGAGCTGCACCCTGCGGTGAGTGATCATCTGGCAGCCTTGGCCTGCTCACGCAGCATGTCTATTCAGCAGCCGCGAGACTTGGTCGACGAAGCTCAAGCCAAGCAGAGAACTGCGTCTAAAAAGACTGTAGAAAATCCAACCAGTTACCCAGGCTCTGATCACTGCCCAGAAACCTGTCCTCACCTTTTTGAAAGACTGAGAAATGAAGCTGAAAGACAAAATCAGACTCTCAAGTCACAAAGATGTGAGCTGAATGTGCAGTCGCACAGTCCAAATGAGGTCCACCTTGAACACACAGCTCCCATGCACCACACCATTGGTCGAGTGAGCCTGGCACCTCCTGTGTGTGTAGCGCAAATGGACACGTTTCCCTGTTTCATCCACAAAGACCTGCTAGACTGTTTTGAGCCCTTATTTAATGCCAGACCGCTGAAAATCTGGGCTCAAGTGTGTGAACTTCTGCCTTCCCAGTCACCCAGACCACCTGAGCCAGACAGTCAGGTCACAGAGGTCGCAGGAAATCTCCCAGCTAACCGCGGGAACCCCGTCTCAGAGCACAGTTCAAGTTCGCTACCCGGCGCACTTCAACTCACCATAGACTGTAACTCCCTCTGCTCCAAGGTCACGGCAGACTCACAGCTGAATGATGTAACTACAACAGACATTATTCTCACACTGTGGGCAGACAACTCAGCCTTCAGCCACACGCTTTTAAGTGCTCTCAGTGAAGGAACACCGGACCTCCCATTTGTCAACATGACTGTCAAGGACATCTGCGTTGTGAACTTCAAATGGAACAACCGGCATTTAACCCATCACTTCCTGGTCCTTCCAGACCCCCTGATGCACTCTAATGCTCATACGGACAGTGCAAATGAGTTGTTGTGGGCCCCAATGACTGTACAGCTTCCTGTTGTTCCTGTCAACACTGCCAACGTCCTGTCAGGCCAGACCACCCAAGAGGTCTGCATCCTGATCCACATACAGGAAACTGTAGTACCACCTTACACCAAAGGGGTTGCTGTTTGGCTCCACACACAGGAAACTGCAGTACCACCTTACACCAAAGGGGGCGCTGTTTGGCTCAACAGGCAATGTGGTCAAACCCTAAGCCACATGCTGGGCTCCTTCACACTTTCACCTGAAGGCGTGGAACTTGGACTCACTCTAAAAGCCACACCGCTAACTGAAGTGTCACCCTACGTAGTTCACAGCTGGCTCAACGAATGCATGGTCGCAGACATCAGCATTCCCAAAGCCCACCATCTAGAATGGATAATGGACCACGGCCCCTATGACTTTGAACTCAGGTTAACGGTCATTAACTTAATACCAGCTGCAATGGTCCCAGAAGGAAGTTCAGACAACGCAAGGTTCACAACATCCTTGAAGAGCATCTCCATCACTTCCATCAAACTGGTACCCACAGAACAGGTGCACAGAACGGAGCTGATGGAGGACCAACACCTCGCTGTACCCACAGTCGCTAACCAGCCTGCCTGTGAAACTCAAAAAGGTGCTACACCTCTGACAGCCAACCTGACAGTTAGCACCACAACAGAGGAGCCATTCCCCAGGTTGCAGTCTAAAGGCCAACAGATTCAGAAAGATGCAAATGTCCCAAAGAATGATGCAGACTGTCAAAAACTTCAACAGTTCCTGAACGAATCCAGAGTGTCATTTGCCAAAGACTCTTTAGACTGTGGCCTCACTAACTTTCATACAATGGGTGTTTCCACACACCCAAACACTCCTCCCACCTGCATCAGACAGTACAATGGCCCTATTGCCTCACATGAACCAGTGCAGGAAACTATTTGTTTCATGGAAGAAAAAGGTGCTATCTGCCCATGCAACAGCACCTATTCAGTCCCCATCTGGTCCATTGTCAAACCAGACAGCAAGTGGCGACTCACCATCGACTTCAGGAAGTCAAACCAGCAAGTGCCACTGCCACGACGTGCCAGAAAGCACAAGTCTGCACGGAGCGGAGATTCAGCTGCCTGTCAAAACTGCTATAACAACACACCAGCGTTGACACTTAAGGTAAAGGCACCCCAACAACAGCAACCAACCTGTCACAGGTACCTCAAAGAGAATGCGTGCCAAGGAATGCCCACGGCCTACGTCGATGGACGTTCCTACATCCATGAGGAAATCCTACAGGCAAGTGCAGGGGTACGGTGGTCAAACAACCAACCCTGCCAACCACAGAACAGCAGGTGGGGTTCCCAGTCATGTCAGTATGGTGAAGCAGCAGCTACCCTCAAAACCCTTCACGTCTCCTCAGCCCATAACATCAGAGAGCACAGACTCACACCATGCCAGACGCGGTTTCACATGCCATCTTCCGAGCTGGAAACAGACTGATTTCAAAACTGAACACAACATGCCGGTGAAACATCAACACATGTTCCAGACACGTGATCACCTCACTCAAGCACACGACATGATCGTTTACTGGGAAAACGTGAAAAGATGCTTAAAGCAACCAGGGCGTGACAAAGGTGTGAATGACCAAGCTAATGCCCTTGCCAAGACTGGCACACTGCATAACAAGCTATGGTCACACCCACCCCATTCACCCACCCTCAGTGTGGCAACAACAACCCGCAGCCAGCGGACTGTTCCTGCAACATTTCCCACCTTACTGCCACTGCCACTGACAACCAAACTTTCCAACATTTCCATTCGAAATGTTTTGTACCACCACTCAGACCCCTCCAACCTCCCGTTCACGGCATCTGGTCCCACGGCGGCCCCTAGCCGCAAACGACTGCATGAGACCGACCACATGCTGCGTGTGGGAATAAACTTTCTAAAGTATGTCCCTGATGTCCTCACAGCGCCAAAGCTTGTACTGCCACAGGGCCAAAAGGGGGGTGAACTGATGTATGCCCACAACACACCATGTGCCAAACACCATGGCACCAGAATCACTCATGAGACATTAAAACAAGTGGCGTACTGGCCCAGCATGCAGCAAGATGTGGCAGAGCACGCCAGAGGATGTCAAGTTTGCCGTCACGTCCAGACTGCAAACGCAAAGCACCGAGCTCCACTGCAAAACCGAGGAGTCACGTTCCCACGGTCAGTCGACCAGAAAGACTGGACTGTAAAACCTCCTCTGATGCTCATGGCCATCACAGACACCATACAGGAGTCAACTCAGGTGTTCCCCACGGAACTACTGATGGCACGGCAGGTGCCACTGCCGTTGCACCTGTACCAACCAGGAGACTTGAGTCTCCTCACAGCCTGCTCCCCTCATCAGCATCGCAACAAGCTCCGCCTACAACTGAGAAAACAACTCGCAACACAGAGCCAAACCCTGCAAACCACCTGCAAATCCCAGAAAGGTATTGTGGTGGTTCTCTATACTCACAGTTTCCTGCTGACCCAAACGGCGAACTCAAGGAAGCAACTGTTTACAGTCCTCCAGAATGACTTTGCCCAAAATCAGCTGGTTATAGCTCTGTTGAAATTAGCTTCTCTATGGACAGAGAAATTAGCTTCTCTATGGACAGAGTGGCTATGAATAGGATTCCTCAGTATCCTACACAAACTGTGCTGGACTTTGCTACTGGCAGACCCAAAGACATGGTCAATGTCAGGTGGCGGCAATGTAACACCCATGCCAAGAAACACACCTCAGTTGCGGTAGCCTACCACAACAGCAACCCACGGCTGTGCCCAGCTCCCCACTTTTGCAGGTGTAGTTTCACCAAATATTTTCAGTACTTCTGCCCAAACCAGCTCTTCCTCAGAAACCACACTGAAGGAATGGGCCGGTTGCAGCCCATGACCAGCGACACATGCTGCCTGGCCAAGCCTCGCACCCCAGTCAGCGGAACACAAGCCGAGATTGTGGGTGATCGACTGCTCGTCCACACCCCCACTCATGCTGCCACCCTACCCGACAATCAGCACAACACCGCCACTCGGGTCAGCCTGCCCAATCCAAGTAAGTGGATCCAGGTACCCCTGGGTTCCATCCTTCATCGCAGCCATCTGGCAGTGCACTGTCTCTCAAGCAAAGAGGACCAGTCAGAACTGGAAATCCCATCCTCCTCCAGGAATCACCATCACACCTTAGATCCAAGACTGGAACTGAGGATTGACAAAGGGGGGTCCCAGCTAAGTGACAGTACTCCCATCGATGCAGCCCTCCAAGCACTCTCACGACTGCCTGTCCTGACCAGCTCACCTAAAGCCCAAGCTTGGACTGCTGCCAACACAATACGTTGCCTCTCCATGACAATCAAGTACGCACTCGCCCTGGGTCTGGCCTGCATCCTATCCCAAGGGATCAAAGGGATGCAAGAGTCCATGGGCAAGTGCTCATCTGCCCTCCCTCAAGGACCAGCAGGAACCACCTGCTGCGTGACCATCCGGGTCCATGTGCCATCGAACTTGGTTACCGTCCAACGAAGTCCGCACAGGAACTTCGTTGGCCGAAAGGGGGATCTGTAGCATATGCACATGTATCAGGATAATCAATAAACTTTGGAGTTTTCAGAACGCTTTTAACCTGATGAACTGTGTTCGTTAATCACTAAATCGGCTCCGAACAGTCTGCTAAAGATGAGCCCACTTGACACCTTTGTTGCCCTCCGAGGTAACACAGGAGGCCCAATTTCCTTGCTCTTAGGACATCAAAGGGGCCCCTCATGTGGACTACGGACCAGATCCACATTCCAACAATGATACACACAGGCACACACAAAAACACACACACAGACACATACAGAAACACACAAACATACATTTTTGACTGTGTATGTAAGATACAATTATGCCAACATATACCCATCCTGTATTTTGAAGTGTATACATGTTTCCTAGTGTTTAAATTAGTGTATTTGTGCTAGTGTGCATTTTAATGATACAATTCTGTCTGTAAACCATAACTTCTTTTGTATGCATTTCTGATGTATCGAGTTTGATCTCTCCGTAAAGCTCCAGACCTGAGCTATTCACTGAGATCTGTCACATAACGGACAAATGCATTTTTCTATGTGTTTAATGATACTGTGAAGAATGTACTCCATTTCGAAATCCGATCTGATAGTCATTAAGTATGCAAATTCATCTAGGAGACCAGACAAAGAAAGAGCTTGCCCGCCAACTTTGCATCAATGTCATTGGCCATTCCACCTCAAGGAGGTGTGTCGGCCTATCTGTCATAAAAAGGAACACCAAGATTCTCCTGTGTGTTCTCCCGATTGTCTCACGAGCACCTCGTGCACGTTTTTCCCGGATGTCTCCGGTGACCACGCGCTGCCATCGCACTCAGCTTCGGGACCACCATCTTCCAGCAAAACTCACTCTCAAGTCCTCAGTTCAAACCTTCCCGCGGAACGGAGGAAGCCAACGAACTGCACCAGCGCTAAATTGAAATTCGACACACACAACCAATGCAAGTATACTGCCGTTTCTCAATCTTAGATGATGAAACTGATTTCCGTGCTGGCTTCAAGGACTGTTTGTAAGTTTGCTACTTGCCTTCTCTCTTTGCTTCTCTACTTCCACTCTTGTACATAGGTGTGTATATTCTTGTATATATATTTAGACGTATAACCTCTGTATTCGTAGTTTGCATATATTAAACCCTTAATTCATGCTCGATTGTTCTGTTTGTTCTTTCAACCGAAGACCAAGTCACTTTAACATTTTTCGATCGCTTTATGCTTTGATGCTATAATAGCAAGTTATTTTCATGGCCAGAGAATAACTCCGTTTATAATATTCTGTGAGGGACTTAGTTTGCTGGACAAACGAACAGTTTCTCTAAATAATTATTAAACCAGAACTAATCATATATGTAATTGATTATAATTCGTTGTAATTAACTAACCATATATGTTTAATTCCCCCTTGGGCCAATATGTGCATAATAATTCACAAAACCTTGTGAATTATTATATTCATATTCCACCCATAAATTGATTAATAACCGCTACATCGTTACAAGATTATCCACCTTATTCCAACGCCCCATGACGCTTTGCGCGAATTATGGGAGTAACTTCCGTTAAGCTGTAAACAGTCAGTGAAAGACTCGCTCTATGAACGCAATAATGCGTTTTATTTTTAAACTGGATACAATGAGAAGACAGTATTCTACTCACCCTTCAACCAACGAACATTAAAAGGACATTTAAAAGTGTAAAAGCATCAACAAGGTACTTTCACCAGGCCATGAAAAAGCGCGATTCTTTCCACAGCAATAACGGATGGGTTAAATATAACTATAGTGATATATATCTGTATTATGTAATATGCGTTGCCTTAATAAAAATGTTCATAAACTTCAGCATTGCGTGATACTATTTCAAAGTGATTTCCGTCATTTTTACAGATAATAAATTGTATTTACCTGTGAAAACAAACCTGGAAAGAAACGTGAGACTTTGAGGAGAAAAACAAGAGATTCTTCGTGCATTCCAGTGAATTATTAATGGGATATATCGTAATTTATATCGGGGGAACAGACCACAAATGTGCAGTATATGTTGTCCTTTTTCATACTATTACAGAAATGGAAATGCAAAGGGACAAAAGAAAATAATCACGAGGATAGAAAGCAGCGACTGAAAAGAGCTTTTGCCATAGATATTCTTGTTATAACATGTTACGTTAAAATACCAAGTGTTACGTTATTCTCATGATGTCTGAAAATAAAACATGAAAGAAAAATTGACAGCTCATTCAGTCAAACTGATGGATAAGCTTTATTTGTAGAGCAACCTTATGATTTGAAACCCATAATTCGAAACGCAGTAGGCTAGTCAGGAATAAGGTCAATAGTCTGAGAGATTCTGTGTACACGTTTTTAGTCCAATAAGTAATACTTCAGTCTTATCTGAATTTAATAGAAGAAAATTACTAGTCATCCAATGTTTTACTTCTTAAAACACACAGATTGGATAATTTGGAGATTTCTTCTGGTTGTGCTGAAATATATAACTGAGTATCATCGGCATAGCAGTGGAAACTAATTCCATGTTTTCTAATAATATTGCAGAGTGGCAGCATATACAGTATATTGAAAATAGCAGAGGGCCTAACACGTACTGTATCAGTACTTAATTACACTGTACAGACACCTTAAAAAAAAAAAAATACTGTCAGTCATCACTAGTACACAACTATTATGCAACAGTCGCATGAATAGTACTTTATGAAGCTTATTTTTTTATTTCTTTTTTTAATGTGCAACACTTCTGATTCAGTAGTGACTATATGTTAAAAACTAGAAAAATAATGATCATAAATAACTGGAATTTATAATTTAAAACAATTAAACTCTTTCCACTTCTGTCTGTAAGACATTCATATTATAGTCCTATAAGATACAACAAAACATGCTATACGATATCAAAAATAATGAGAGAGCAGTAACTTTAGAGGTGAATGAATAATGACTGCAGTATGTGTAACTGCAGGCTTTTCTACTATAATATCTGGAGCTTCAGTTCTACAGCTTCACCACAAAGTGAGCAAATTTACACTTGCATTATTTTCAACTTAAACATTACAGTTATGATACTTGGTTTTACTTTTATTTAAAGCTTAAGGTATTTACATAAAATGTCTTATACAAAAATAAAAAGGTTCACGTGCATGAAACTTAATTGGGCTTTTCGTCCTGTTTACTGGTGTAATTGAAGTAATAATTACCTGAGAATCAAAAGACTTCACATCCATCTCATGTTCTCCTCGTGTGTTTCTGCTGATTTTACTCATGAAGAAATTGAACAGGATATGATAATATTCAAACAAGACAATGTGAAAAGTGGACACCGGTCAGATACTTTACAGAGCACAAACTAGTCATCAGTTATCAATTATTACAATACCACTGAAAATTCTCTAATAAAAATGAATTTTTGTTGTTGAAAGTTTTTAAGGTCTTTTTCTTTCTGGCTTTGTCATTTACACAAATTATTCATCATTCTCACAGAAAACATAGCTTGAACTTTTTGCTGCATTTGTTGTCAGACCAGACAGACAGAAACAGTTTTTTTTTCTTTTTTTTTCTCGACTCCACCCAAAAACTTCAGTTGCTTGCATTTTGGAAACAAGGAAAGAAACGTCTAAGCATGAAGAGACCTTGAAAAACAGGTATAATATTTTATTATAAATACTCTCTTTATGCTTGTTCTATAAACATTAATTGTAATGTTTAACAATAAATAATGAGATTGGTTTAAATATGAATGTAATTATTAATTGTATGAGCTCCAGTAACATCAGTGAGTTTCACTTTCATCTTCTGTCACATAACTGAAGTAAATCGGTGTATAAAACGTGTATAAAACACTGTTCAGTGTTGAGAAGCACAAATATTGCTGCTTTCATATTGTTTTCTTGCTACAAATCCATGTACAATTGTATTGAGAGATTCTGGAGCAGAAAATGATAGAATTGTTCTATATGATGTTGCTCAACAATGATATCTTTTTATTTTAGATTTTATTATATTAAGGAGCAGATCATTCATCTCCTTCAATCATTTAGTTTATTGTGGTTCAGTATAGTTGATTATTTACATGATTGTGTGTGATGTGAAAAACATCCAGGCTTTTCTGTTGCACAACTAAGGACAGTTAAATGATAGATTTTTAGAAAGCATACACCAATTTTGTTGTGTTAAAAATAAGCCAAAAAATAATTTAAAAAGTGATTATTTTAAGCAGATGAGGTTTTGTTTCACATCAGGTTTTGCTGCTTCTTTTCACTGACACTTCCCTCACAGAAGAATGTACTCCAGCAAGACGAGCAAGGAATGAAATGTACTGTTGATTCATTCTCAGAGATGAGCAATGTACAGTAGAATTCAGGCCCTTTCTCTTTTTTTTTCACAGTTCGATTCTATATTATAATATTCTTTATATTATTTTTTATTACACAAATCTTCATTCCACACATTTCAGATGGCACTGTGCATCTTTTGCTACATTGTTACATTTGATTTTATTCTGATTTACTCTGAACTTATTGATTCTAGTAGATTACGTTGTATCAATTGTGACCGCAAATCTATGACCAGGGTTAAGTACATACTAAATCTCGAATTGTTTGGAGCACGAGGGGACATCAGGCAAGATTCTAGTTTCCTGACTAACTGCTTGACTTTAAGTTGTTATGCAGTCGTATTCACAATAGGGGCTAGATAAAAATACTAACGAGGTCATAGCAAGCATGGGGCGGCATTTCTAGTAGTACTGGCCATAACCATTCTTTTGCCACATCATATCTCCATAAGCTGAAGCTATGCAGTGTGTACCACCAAAAACAGAATTGATTAGTTTGCCTCTTGAGTCTTTGGGTTCGACTCATTTGTTCATCCCATGACAGCCCCATAAGTTATAATGCAGTGTGTACACAAAACCAAATTGATTAGTTCACCTCTCGAGTCTTTGGGTTTGAGTCATTCATTCTTTTGTCACGTGACAGCTTCCTGGCTCAGTGACTAACTGACTAACCATGTTTGTAAGGAATTGTTAACTATAATTTCTGTATCCAATATGATTGTCATGTAATGTGACAAAAGAATGAAGACCCGAACTCTCAGACTCGAACTCAGAGGTGACCTAATCATTTCTCTTTCCAGTAGGCTACAGACAGGGGTGTGTTTCCCAAAAGCATCATTAGCCAACTAACATCGCAAGTTCCGTCGTTACTTACATTACAAACTTGTGTGCTTGGAACGACAGCTCTTGAGCTGTAGTTAGAAGCATAGTTTCTTGTTTTTATGACATGTGGACCTAATAAATTGTTATCTTGAGCAAAATAAGCAAGCTGACATCAAGTACAATGTATATCTTCTATTTCGAATATATACAAATGTCATTTATATATTTTAGTTTGTTAAGAGATTTCAAGCACCGTTTTTGAAGAGTGTGCATGTGCGTACGTAGCTACTCTAGTACGTAAGAACAAGCATTTGATTTAATCTGGAAATAAAGCAAAATAACTGAGGAAAATGAGAATTAGTCCTCTAATGCCATGTCCGTAATTTATATCAGAAATTCTAGCATTAATTCAATCTCAAATACATTCATTTAAAGAAGTTATTACTCACCACCTGCAATGACGTCATTCACCAACGTGGTTGAACGACAGGTTTGCGACAAAACGGTTTCAGGAAACAGTCGTGACTAGCTAGTTGATTTGTTCAACAATGCATCGTACTATCGTAGTTCAGCAGCGAGTTACATCGTTGTTCGGGAAACGCACCCCTGCATAGCTACTATGGGGCTGTCACGGGATGAACAAACAACTTGGACCCAAACCCGAACCCGAAGAATTGAGAGGTGAATAAATAATTTATTTTTCTTGTACAGAACCTATAGGATGTTCGTCAACCTGAAATGAACCAATCCCTCAATGAGGCAACACGATGTTCCCGAGTCATATTAAAGATTCATTCAATTTGAACAAATCATTCATGAACGACACATAATGTTTGTTGATTGGGAATCAAACCCTTGACTCACAGCAGGTGTGCAGCTCCATATGACACAGTCTGATGAATCTTTTACAGGACAATGAACATATAGACATCAGGAGTCAGAAAAGATTAAGCTGAAACTAAAGAAAGACACTGAGGAGAGAACAGAATATCAAAATGTCAACTGTTGAAACCAGAGGTGAGAGTCACAGACAAATCCATTTTAAATTATTGTTCAAGTGCATTCTTAATTAACTGCCGATACAATTTTTTTTTTTTAGTAGGCTATTTCAAGGAAATATCAAAATGGAGATTTAAACACACACACACACACATATTATCACTGTTGCCTTAATAAACATAATTATATATATATATATATATATATATATATATATATATATATATATATATATATATATATATATTTAACTATGTTTATTTATTAATGCAACAATGAAAATAGTATAACTGATTACACTTTCTGAAATGTAATTTCTATTTTCATCTCACATTCTCTGACTAATATAGCTATTTGCAAATATGATTAAAATAATTTCTGCTGGTATGTGTATACTGTGATGAAAGAACCAACTGTAATGTAAGACTTTTGTTTTATATAGAGAATGATGCTCACAATCACAGGAAAAGACGGAGCAAAGACGAACCTCTTGGCTGTAAGTCTTGATAAACAAATGACTCAGCTAAAATAGCATTGTCATAACTTTGGCAAACTCAAACTCCTAATGTACTGCTTATTAATAGTTGGTAAGGTAGTTTTTGTAGAATTTAAGTTTAGGTATTGGGTAGGATTAAGAGATGTAGAATAAGGTCATGCAGAATAAGGCATTAATATGTGCTTTATAAGTATTAATAAACAGCCAATATCCTAGTAATATGCAAGCTAATAGGCAACTATTTAAAAGTGAGAATTGAACCCTAAAATAAATTGTTACCAAGATCTTCCAGTAACATTAATAGAATTCTTTGAACAACATTCTTTGATTCTCCTTGAAATATTAAGGATGTCACATTCAGTTCTGTTTTGTTCAGTTTCATGAACTTTTAGTTTTTTTATTTATCACATGTTCCTTTGTTCGGTTTCCCCCAACTCGTCTGTCTCCTTGGTTAACATTAGTTCACATGTGTCAGCTGTGTTCCAGTCATTATCCTCATTTGTGTTTGCCTTATAAGTTGGTCCCTCACATTCATTCCTGGTCCATTCACCATAGCGTTTACTTGTGTTTACTTTGTCTGTCAGCCTGCTTGGATTTTTATTATTATTAAACATGGAGTGTTTTCAACTGGATACGTCTGTCTTCGTCTTCCTGCCTGAACACGAGTGTGACAAAGGATCACTAATTTTCCATCTTAAAAAATGACTTAAGGTTTGATGCTACATAGATGCCCCCCTTTTACAACATGTAAAATAAGTCTCTGATGTCCCCAGAGTGTGTATGTGAAGTTTTAGCTCAAAATACCCCACAGATCATTTTTTTTATAGCATGTTAAAATTGCCACTTTTTGGAGGTGAGCAAAAACGTGCCCTTTCAGTGTGGTCCCTTTAAATGCAAATGACCTGCTGCAATCGGCCTAAGAGGGCGGAGCTTCAAGAGCTGATTCTCTGGTGTCAGGATTCAGTCAGGACAAGCTATAATGACAGAAACTGCGAATATATGCTGTATGGAGATAGAACAGGTATAGTTTAGTTAAATTACGGTTATAACTTATATTGTCTTCTTGTTTTTATCCACTATATTAGTAATGATGAGTTTTATAATGTTTATTGTACTTACTATTGTACTGTAAGAGCTTAATAAAACAGTGCAAGTGTGCATTAAAATATTATCCATAAACTCCCTCTTTCTCCTTTGCATTATCATCAACATACATAGCGAAGTACACAGAAACACTCGTTACAACTAACAGTAAACAAATATATAAAGACCTTATGCCCTTTTGGGTGGTGCTTTAATAAAACTGGTATTGCCGATGAACTGTGTGATAAAGTGCTCTCACCTTCATTACCGTATCCAGTAGGGATGCACCGATACCACTTTTTTGGAGTACGAGTACGAGTACGAGTACTTGCATTTCAGTACTCGCCGATACCGATACCGAGTACTTAATAAAAAAAAACATGATTTCAATTTACAGGTAACAGCTTTAGTCATATAAATTTAACAAAAAACAAGGGACTAGTTTGGAATTAAGAACATTTATTTAAAATGAAAAGCATGTTGTATGCAAAATATTACAGAATAAATAATTATAAAAAAAAAATTAAAAAGTGACAGTGCAACTCAAGTATTTTTTTCAGTTTGTTGTAAACTCTGCCGCTTTGGACAACACAAGGGGCATTAATAAACATCTTTGCTATTTAGTGCACAATATTTGAATAAACTAACAACATCCACCAACATAGAACTGCGGCAGATAGTGCAACTGAGGTAGGTATTAACATCAAGTCTAAGACGACTCACTTAATGGAGCCTATTTAGAAAAAGTGAGTGGCAGGTTTTTTTTTAAGAAAAGTAGCTTTTCTGCATTATCAGCAGTCAGCCTGTTTCTGTTTTCATCTATAATGTGTGACACTGAGCTAAAAAGCCTTTCACTTTCCACACTGCTACATGGGGCTGAGAGGTATTTCTGGGCCATTTTAGCCAAAGTGGGGAACCTAATTTTGTTGACACCCCAGTACTTCAGAGGACTGTCTTCACGAGGGCTTGGGGCCTCTCCGAGGTATGTGTCGAGCTCAATGGCAGCACCTGCTGCCAGCGGCTGTGCTGCCTGGGGCTGCTCCTTAGCGATTTCTTCAAATACAGTGTCCAGACTGCTGCTAGTGCTGGCCTGGGCCTTGAGGAACAGTTTAGCAGGAGGTTCTGCAGCTTCTGCCCGACTCTCCTCTGCCTCAGCTCAGGACATCATCTGCAGCTCCTGCTTCAGGTGCAGCTTGGCCTCCGGAGCAGTGTTGTTGGAGAAGAAGCGATCTTTATACCTGAACAAAATTCATGAATGTATTAATATGTGGAAAAATAGGACAGATTTTAGTTTCCCCTAAACCACTGTCATAAATGCCAGCCATTTGGCTTTCTGGTAGTAATAAGGGAAATATATTTCATATTATATATATTGCATACATTTGTATTTGTGTATTTTAATTGTATTTTTTTTGTATTGTGTATTTAGTACAAAAATATAATATAATATTTCAGATGGAAATTAATCTTACATTTAGTACTGTAGTTTATCATAATAGCACACAGACTTTACCTTGGGTCAAGTATGGTGGAGATGAAGTACAGTGGATTGGTCTCGACGTCACTGAAGCGCTTCTTGACAGCTTCCAGTAAGGTTGCTTTCATTGTCTTGACGCCGTGGTCCTCGTCTGTTTCTCTGTTTAGAAGTCTCACTAGCACAGTCACAGCTGGGATGACATCAGAGGCTAGTGCGTCGTAGCTGCTCACTTTTTTAGTTAGTTCCTCAAAGGGGGCGAGGATGGCAACAGTCTTCTCCATAAGAGCCCATTGGTGAGCGGTGAGATAGCCAGGGAGTTCATGCTCAGACACATACACCCCCAGCACTCGCTTTTGCTCAATGAGGGACTGGAGCATGTAATACGTGCTGTTCCAGCGTGTCTGTACGTCCTGCTGCAGTCTCTTTATTGGCTGGTTGAGCTGTCCCTGAATGTCCTCGAGGCGGGAGTAGGCTAAGGCGGAATGTTTAAAATGCCCAACTATTTTCCGCCCCACAGCATCAGCTATGCTCCTCTGTGCTAATAAGCCCTCGTGAACAGCCAGTTGGAGCGTGTGCGCGACACACGGCAGACTTGGGAGCCCTGCGTCATTCATGGCTTTAATCATGTTTTTGGCATTGTCACGAAGCACAACATGTACTGATGTTTTAGGTATACCCCATGTCTGGAGCATTTCCTCAAACACATGCGCTATAGCCTGGCTGGTGTGCGAGCCGCGGAATTGTTTCGCATGTAATATGGCTCGTTGCGGTGTGAAACTCTCGTCTATCCACTGGGAGGTTAGGCTAATTAGCAACACGGAGCTAACACTGCTTGTCCAAATATCCGTGGTGAAACTAAACGCAGAGGAGGCTTGCAGTAGGCTGTGGATATGTTTTTTCACGGAGTCGTGTAGTTTAGGCAGCTCTGTGTCAGTCATGTAGCGGCGGCTTGGGACATCATATCTGGGCTCCAAAACATGGAGGAGACGCAGGAATCCCACATTTTCTACCTCCGAGAGTGGCTGGTCACTCAATGCAATGTACTCGATAATTGCCTGTGTTATTTTCACAGCACGTGGATTGTCTCTGGACATTTTCTCTCGTCTTGCAAGAGTTTGCTGCAGCGTGAGTTGTGTTGGTTTAGAAGCGTGGGTAAACTCTTTGTACTCATTGTCATGTTGGGATTTTAGGTGCTTTATTAAATTACTTGTGTTAAATGCGCTACCTTTTGAGCCTCCTCTGGACAATTTCGCTGAGCACAATTTGCAGTCTGCCTTTGTTTTGTCGTCTTCATTCACTTTGAAATAGTTCCACACGGCTGACATGTTGTCTCGCCTCGCCTTCTCCCCGCTCTGAGCTGCAGCCGGGGCAGGGCCTGGGGGCGGGCACTCGGCGCCTTTGATTAACCCCTTACACGCCGCTCAAACATAGACATTTCTCAGACCGTGGTATCGGTCCCCGGTATCGGGGGACTTTTAACGAGTACGAGTACTTTAGAAAATGTGGTATCGAGGCCGATACCAGATACCGGTATCGGTATCGGTGCATCCCTAGTATCCAGTATCACTCTGGAGACTGTTGGATCACGAACAGTTTGTACTGCTCATCCTTGAGTAACACAAAGTAACACATTTTTGGCACAACCTCTGTATTGTTTTGTCCCTTTGTATTGACATTCATTCACAAAGCAGTCCGGTGTGAAATGATTTGCGCAGACATAAAGGAATTTCGGTAGAATTGAGGGAGTATTTTCTTCAAAAACAAAATGAATCCACCTTGTCTTCAGTGGCTCAGATTTCAGGAGTAAATGGAGAGAGCTATGTGGATTAATCCATCGAGCTACAGAACACCTAAAACACTTGGGAGACGTTCTCGTCAGTGCAGCAGTGGCGGACTGTACAACTCGCTGTGAACTCGCTCAGGGCGGTTCTATGTTAAAACGGCAGTGTCTGTCAACATTCATGGGCGGTGTTACGGTACACAGGAGTCAGACACAGATGTAAACAGGTAATGGGAGTTTATTGACACCAGTTGAGCAGAATGCAGTAAGCAGGTAAGCAGAGATGGAATAGTAGATGGATCTATGAGTAGAATGGAGATAGTTACTGTCCTTTTCATTTTCAGGTATGGAAGTCTGTGAACACGCTGGAGCTGGAGATCGCTGGAGACAGGTTGAGCACTCACACACAGGAGACGAGGAACACAGAGGGAAGGAGACACGCTGGAGACTGGTAGGTATGAAGCAGGGAGTCCTTGAGGTAAGCATTTACGTGAGTATCTGCAAACGAGACCGGACATGGAGTGCTGTGTGTGTGCTCTTTATAGTGCTGTTGATTAGTGCAATGATGAGGTGCAGGTGGCGGTGATCAGTACGCTGGGGATGGAGTGCACTGTGATTGGTGGATGTTGGAACCTGACGTGTCTGTGACAGTAACCCCCCCTCCACGGCCCGCTCCTGAGGGCCGAGGACCCCGACGCCGTGGTGGTCGTCCTCTTCCCCGCGGTGCCGGTCTATCAGGGTGACTGTCATGGAAAGTTTGAAGTAAGTTGGGATCAAGGATGTCGTTTCTTGGAACCCAGGAGCGTTCCTCAGGGCCATAGCCTTCCCAATCGACCAAGTAGCGGCCAATCTCCTGGACCTTCCTTTCCATCTGCCCGTTCGACTGCGGATGGTACCCCGATGTTAGGCTGACGGCCACACCTAGGAGTGAGTGGAAGGCTTTCCATACTCTAGAGATGAATTGAGGTCCTCTGTCCAATACAATGTCCTCTGATATCCCGAAATACCTGAACACGTGGATGAAGAGCATTTCTGCCATTTCCATGGCAGTGGGTAGTCCTCTTAGTGGAATGAGACGACAAGATTTGGAGAAACGATCTATGATGACTAGGATGCAGGTATTTCCATCAGAAGCAGGAAGGTCCGTTATGAAATCCACCCCTAGGTGTGACCAAGGTCGGTTGGGAACGGGCAGAGGAAGGAGTTTCCCAGCTGGCAGATGACGTGGACTTTTGGAGATGGCGCACTCCCGACAGCCCTGCACGTACCTTCTGACATTGGCTGCCATCCCTGGCCACCAGAAGCGTTCTTTCAGCAATGAGAGGGTTTCATTGACCCCCGGGTGACCAGTGCCTAGTGACGTGTGAGCTGAGTGAATGGTTGGAGTGTGTCGTGTCCGGGTGATGTAAAGCAAGCCAGGTGGACAGCCCGGCGGAGGGTTCGCGGAGGCATTGGAGGAGGGAATGGTCTCTTCTGACCAAGTGATGGGGCTTACAATGAGTGAGCTCGGGATGATTGGCTCAGGTTCTTCCATTTTCTCTTCAGGAGCATGGAGACGGGAGAGAGCATCCACTTTTATATTCTTTGAGCCAGGTCGATAGGAGATGGTGTAGTTGAACCGGGAGAAGAACATGGCCCAACGAGCTTGTCTTGGATTCAACCTTTTGGCAGCATGGAGATATTCTAGGTTTTTATGATCAGTCAGAACCAGGAACGCATGTTTGGCTCCCTCCAGCCAATGCCTCCACTCTTCCAGAGCAAGCTTCACAGCGAGGAGTTCCCTGTCACCGATGTCGTAGTTGACTTCCGCCGGGCTGAGCTTGCGGGAGAAGAAGGCGCATGGGTGGAGTCTACTTGGCGTCCCCTGCTGCTGTGACAACACCGCTCCCACTCCGGTGGTAGAGGCATCCACCTCTACGACGAAGGGCAGCTCTGGATCGGGGTGGACGAGTAAGGGAGCAGTGGTGAAGGCTTCCTTGAGGCGGTTGAAGGCGTTGGTGGCAGCTGGAGTCCAGGACAGAGACTTGGGCTTGTTTCTGAGGAGACTGGTGAGAGGATGGGTGATGGAGCTGTAGTTCTTGATAAACCGGCGGTAGAAGTTTGCGAATCCAAGGAAGCATTGTAATTCTTTAATGGTTGAGGGTTCTGGCCAGGTTGTGATGGATTCCACCTTCCTCTAGTCCATCCGGATGCCACTGTGGTCGATGATGTATCCCAGGAATGACACTGTAGGCTGATGGAAGGAGCACTTTTCCGCTTTGAGGAACAGGTGGAATTGACGAAGGCGGGTGAGGACCTCCGCAACGTGTCGGCGATGTTCGGCCTGGCTCCGGGAGTAGGTGCGTATGTTGTCGAAGTATACTAGGACGAAGCGATGGAGAAACTCCCGGAGCACCTCATGAATGAAGTCCTGGAATACGGAGGGGGCGTTGACCAGGCCATATGGCATCATGAGGTACTCATAGTGGCCAGTATGAGTAATGAAGGCGGTCTTCCACTCATCCCCCTCACGTATCCGGATGAGGTTATACGCGCTGCGGAGGTCCAACTTTGTGAACACAGTGGCACCACGGAGATGTTCCAGGGCCGCTGGGATGAGCTGGAAGCAGCAGGGGAAGTAGACGGCCGGATGTATCCTTGAGCGAGGGCCTCCTTGATGTAATCCTCCATGGCCTTCTCCTCCGGGATGGATAATGGGTAGATCTTACCCTTTGGCACTGGTCCACCCGGAAGCAGATCGATGGCACAGTCCCATGGCTGGTGTGGAGGCAGCTTAAAAAAGCCCTTTGTGGGCAGAAGACATCGCTGAAGGGGGTGTAACATTTGGGAATGTCGAAGTCTGTGAACACGCTGGAGCTGGAGATCGCTGGAGACAGGTTGAGCACTCACACACAGGAGACGAGGAACACAGAGGGAAGAAGACACGCTGGAGACTGGTAGGTATAAAGCAGGGAGTCCTTGAGGTAAGCATTTACGTGAGTATCTGCAAACGAGACCAGACATGGAGTGCTGTGTGTGTGTGCTCTTTATAGTGCTGTTGATTAGTGCAATGATGAGGTGCAGGTGGCGGTGATCAGTACTCTGGGGATGGAGTGCGCTGTGATTGGTGGATGTTGGAACCTGACGTGTCTGTGACAGGCGGGGCCTGTGGCTAATGTGACGTCACACTGCCAGGAACCTGCAAATGGCTTGTTCTGAGACATATATAGTTATATACATTTATATAGTCAAATCGGTAACACTTTATAATAACATTCAGTTATAAGTTGTTTATAAATTATTAGTTAATGATGAACTAATCATTTACAAAACATGATTATATGTCATAAATGATTAATAAGTGGAATGCTAACGATTTACAAATATGCTGTAAATTATCTTAAATGTTTAAATCATGAAATAAATAAAAACAGATCATTAGTAGATGGTTTATAAATATTTAGTTGATACATTATTTATCACTTATAAATAATATAAAATGTTATAAATTACACTATAAATAATTGAAGTATTTACGTCAAAATTGTTTTGTATTATCTCAATAAACAATTGTTAATCATGAACAAATGATGAACAAACCATTAGTAACTGATCAATATATGATTTATACACAGACCAGCTTACAGCTTCATCAATAAATCATATATTGATCATCGTGTTTCCACATGTAGACATGTGACAAATAAAGTCAATGTGGTTAGTAATAAGTCAAGCTGGTAATGCTGTTTGTGGAGTTGTTTAATCAGATCTTGAGAGATTTAATGTCTTCTTTTATCTTCAGTTGATTTCATCTAAGCCTGTAGCTGAAGTCAGTTGTAGTTCTTGTGTTTCTCTTTTCTTCAGATTCTGCTTGTTATCATCAGTTGTCTTCAATAATGCTCAATCATCACTCAATTAATCACTTAATTACCTAATCAACTTCAACACTGCTCCAGTGTTACTTATAAAACCCTGAGTGTGGACTCATATAAACCATGAGTAGTGTTAATTTAACACGGGGGAATTTGCTGTGTAGAAACTGACTTGCCAAACACTAGATGACATTACAATAATAAATGTTATCAGACAGTTGCCTAACTGGCTATATCATATCTACAGTGCTCAGCATAAATGAGTACTCCCCCTTTGAAAAATAACTTTTTAAACAATATCTCAATGAACACAAAAACAATTTCCAAAATGTTGACAACACTGAGTTTAATATAACATCCGTTTAACTTGAAAGTAAGGTTAATATTATAACTTAGATTTCAGTTTTACTCAAATGATGCAAAAATGAGTACACCCCACAACAAAAACTACTACATCTAGTTCTTTGTATGGCCTCCATGAATTTTAATGATAGCACCAAGTCTTCTAGGCATGGAATGAACAAGTTGGCAACATTTTGCAACATCTATCTTTTTCCATTCTTCAAGAATGACCGCTTTTTGAGGCTGGATGCTGGATGGAGAGTGATGCTCAACTTGTCTCTTCAGAATTCCCCATTAGTGTTCGATTGTGTTAAGATCAGGAGCCACTGAATCACTTTCACCCCGTTCTTCTTCAGAAATCCAACAGTGGCCTCAGATGTGTGTTTAGGATCATTGTCTGTCATGATCATTACTGGGAGTGCCCTTGTCTGTCACTAGAGGGCACTCCAACCCGGACTCTTGTTTTCACCCCTTGGACTACATTACCCATAACCCACTTCCCGGACTCATTACCCTTCATTGCACCAGCTGTTTTGTGTTTCATCATTAGTGTCTGTCTATTTATATTCAGTTGTTTCTGCCTTTGTTTGTGGTTCGTTGTTTTGTGTTACGTGCACTGTGTATCCCTGGTTTTCTGTTTTTGTGGACTGTTTCCCTTGGTGTTTGACCCTTGCCTGTTTTCTGGATTTACGACTTTGGATTACCCTATATAATAAAGCTGCGCTTGGATCCTTACATCTTGTCTGTGTGCTTACGTGACATTGTCATGTTGGAAAAGTGCACGACGACCAAGGGCACAAAGAGATGGAAGCATCTTCTCTTTCAGTATAGAGCAGTACATCTGTGAATTCATGATGCCATCAATGAAATGCAGCTCCCCGACACCAGCAGCACTCATGCAGCCCCACATAAGGACACTGCCACCATCATGTTTCACTGTAGGTACCATGCAATTTTCTTTGTATTCCTCACCTTTGCGACACCATACAGTTTTGAAGCCATCAGTTCCAAAAACATTTATCCTGGTCTCATCACTCCAGAGTATAGAGTCCCAGTAGTCTTCATCTTTGTCAGCATGGGCCCTGGCAAACTCTAGGTGGGCTTTTTTGTGCCTGGGTTTTAGGAGAGGCTTTATCATGGACGGCACCCATGCATGCCATTCCTCTGCAGTGTACGTCATATTGTGTCACTGAAAATAGTCTCCCCAGTTTGGCTTTCTACTTCTTTAGATAACTGCAGTGAACTTGCATGCCAATTTTCTTCCACCCTTCTCATCAGAAGACGATCCTGTCGAGGTGTTAACTTCCGTGGACAACCTGGACGTCTCTGTGAGATGGTTGCAGTTCCATCTTTTTTCAATTTAAATCTTTTGCTACAGTACTCTGATAAGTAAAGCTTTGCTGAAATAGCAAGCTAGTACAATTTACAATGTTCTGAATAACATACATATATTTACATAATTATGATGCACATTTGATTTTATTGATTAAAGTTATATTGTAGCTTGAATGAGAGAATCATTCAAGCTACAAGAGGATCTGCATACTGTAAGTGTTTTTGTGTTGTTTCTAGTTTGAATTTAGTGCTGTGTAGTTGCTAAGAAGTTTGTTTACTGTCGTCGCGTGGCAAATCGCGTTTGTTCTCGTTTCGCTCTGAGTCAGTAAGGCGTGGCCAAAGCCAGCTTTAGTACTTAAACAGTTGTTGTTTAGCATTCATTAGAGAGAATCATTCAAGCTACAAGAGGATCTGCATACTGTAAGTGTTTTTGTGTTGTTTCTTGTTTGATTTTAGTGCTGTGTAGTTGCTAAGAAGTTTGTTTACTGTCGTCGCGTGGCAAATCGCGTTTGTTCAGTCAGTCAGTAAGGCGTGGCCTGCTGAACTAACTAACATTGTATGTAGCTGATAAAACTGTGTAGTATACCACGGCAGCGGACACGGCAGCCCTTGCGTGAAGCCCTCCTTGTGTGAAGACCGAAGAGTGTAAAGACCAGCGACTCTACCTGTGCGATTCCACCGAGCAAGGACTCCGACAAGGCACTTGAGTATTGCACTTCTCTTTTTCCTTCTTTCCTTCCTCTTTATACAGTGCGTTCTTGTCTGTCTGTCTTTTGACCTGTTTTAGAAATGTGCTTCCAAATTCCCACTATTAATAACACTCGTAAATCGCGTGCTACACGTTGGAGGCAGTGCAACCATAACAACCTACGTTTTTTACCCATATCATCTAGTACATTATTTTCTATTTCTATTGGGCTCTGGAATTGTCAATCTGCTGTAAACAAAGCAGACTTCATTACAGCGATTGCTACTTATTCAGTTCCCTTTCATGGGAACATCGATGCTGCGTAGTCGCTTTGGGAACGCCTCTGCGTGTTTTGTCTTGAAGCACTCGTGAAATCGAACCAATAGTGTGACGGGACATCAGTGCGGGTGACGTCACGGACCAGGAAACTATAAAGCACTCCTGAGAACAAAGAACGCCAGCTTCTGTGTCTTCAGCAGCGCTCTGTGTTATTGTGTGTCTTATTTGGTGTTGTCTGTCAATTACATATACAGAAACGATCTCTTTTGTTTGAGAACAAGAGTATCAGTATTACACCACATATATATGTATATAAAAGACACTATAATGGCGAGCAAACAGCATCAGACCGTGTGCTTCTCCCTACCTTCATTACTTCACGGGTGGGGATACACACGAGCTCTGTGTTGTTTGTCCGGGAGCGGAGCATGCCCAGGCGGCCCTCGAGGGGGTTGTTTGCGAGCATTGTAATATAAAACCTCTCCACTCCCGCCGGGCGCTCTTTGAGGAGGGCGCCGCAGCTCAGGCGGTTCAGATCATGGGGTTCGCAGATGAATTTGGCAGAGGGGTTAGAGACGGGCGCTGCCCTTTCTCTGCCCTTACCTGCCAGGTTCAGTGCCGTCTCCCAGGTGGAAGCACGCTCTGCGGTTTCTTCCTCCGGGCTGAGGCACCGGTACACATGTCCAGCTCTGAGGAGGTGGATATTGTGATATTGATTTGAGGACTCGCCACCTCACACACATATCGTGTTTCAAAATCACACGTTTATTATTCTAACATCAGAAACAAATCAGTTGTGTTTGAAAGCCATGATTATTTTGTTAATCTGAAATATTCAGACCGTGATAGACTTGTCTGATTATTTTCTCAATTTAACTGAGAAGTTAAATATCTTTCTGAATTTGTCAACTTACAAATATTGAAGATATATTTATATATATAAAGAAAGTGAACAGCAGTTTGAGTGCTATACTACAAAGCGAGTAGGGATGCACACGATGTGGTGTTTGCTGAGAGTGGAGCATGCACGTCAGTTCACAGCTGACAGTGTTCATTCATAAAAATGTCCCGAAGTGTAAAGAGAAGTATGCACTAGCGGGAGTTTTTAGCTCCACTCCTGTTGGCTTTATTCTCGAGGGAATAAAAGTCCAACGCAAGGCTTGAATCTCGCGTTTGCCGTGGCAGTGCGCAGATTAAGTCTGCAATAAAGAATATAGCTCGGATCTCGCGTTTGCCGAGGCAGCGCGCAGATTAAGTCTGCAATAAAGAATATACGGCTCGGATCTCGCGTTTGCCGAGGCTGCGCATAGATATCGTGCCCGTAATATATATTATATATATATATATATATATATATATATATATATATATATATATATATATAAAATGTTTATATATATTTGGAGGGAACTGAGTAGACGGGAGTTCCCTTTCTCTCTTTCCCTATAATATCTTGCAAACTATTACGAGCTATAATTCTTTTTGTGTTCCAATATATTCAGCCTGTCATTTTTGACTGTTTGTTTTTGGCTGCATTTAATTTGAGGATTAAATGAAATATTGAATACATTAAATTCTGAGGAATTTAAAAGAAGAGAGGCCGGTCTGCCAACCCTGCCACCTCGTGTGCTTCAGGGTGCAGCGGTTTCCAGTGATCCTCCAAGAAGAGGAGGGTCATAGAGTGGTCAGTTCAGTTGTTCCCTGCCGGTTCGCCGTTTCAGGGCACTGGTCTGACCATTCACTCAAAAAAAAAAAAAAAGTGTCGTCACCCGTGCTCCCCCACAGAAAGCTTGGGGACCGGGACAGGCAACACAGCTGAAGTCTTTGTGGGGTAAGACAGATCTGCGGACTGTTGTTATCACCAAGAAGACTTCGAAAAGGTCCTGACGCCAGTGGCATAGGACATTCGAGGGTAGCCCCCTTCTGAAGAGGGTTCTTTACCACACTATATGGTATCCGCCCCTCCTCGGTGCCCTCAGGGGGCCGTTCTGCCAACCCTGACACCTTGTGTGCTTCAGGGTGCAGCGGTCTCCACTGACCCTCTGAGGAGGGCCGGTCGACATTTGATTTCAGTTGTTCCCTGCCGGTTCGCCGTTTCAGGGCGCCGAGTCAAATGCTCAAAAAAAAAAAAAAAAACACCAGAGGCCAGTCTTGAGAGACTGATTCCCTTAGTAGATTTCTGGTAGAATGGAAACTTCTTCCAAGTATTTCTCAATGGGTACTGCTCACAAAGAAAGGGTTACAGAATTCGGGTCTCGCCCGCCCCAATTTAACAGGGTCTTCCCTATAGTGGTGGACCCCTTGCAGTCTCTGGTATTGGAACACATAGTTCTGACGCTCTTGCAAAAAGGAGCTATAGAAGGGTTTCTCCTCCCAGCAAGCTGTCAGGGTTTTACAGTCTGTACTTTGTTCCAAAGAGGGTTGGAGGGTACTTTCATGTATCCATCCATCCTCAGCACAGGAGGTTCCTCAGATTTGCTTTCGGGGGCGAAGCTTACCAATACAGGGTTCTTCCTTTCTGCCTAGCTTTCACCCCACACCTTCACAAAATGCGTGGATGCAGCTCTGGCTCCTCTGAGACTCCAGGGCATTCGCGTGTTGAATTATATCAACAATTGGTTGAATTTAGCTCAGTTTGAGCATATGGCAGCCCAACATTGAGATGTTGTTCTTTCTCATATCAGAAGGCTAGGGCTGAGAATTAATGCCAAGAAGAGTGTGCTTCTTCCAGCTTAAACTACCAACTATCTAGGGGTAGTCTGGGATTCCATCACGATGCAGGCATGTCTGTCTCCTGCTCTGGTGCGTTCCATTCTCTCGGCCGTGAATGGGGTGAAATTAGGCCAGTCACACACTGCAAAACAGTTTGGGGTCTTACGGCAGCTGCGTCCAACGTGATACCTTTTGGCCTGCTGCACATGAGACCCTTACAGTGGTGGCTCAGGACCAAGGGGTTTTCTCCGAGAAGAAATCCTTTTCGCATGATTAAGGTCACGCGGCGATGCCTTCGTGCCTTAGTCATGTGGAAGAAGCTTTGGTTCCTGTCCCAGGGACCTGTGTTGGGGGCTCCTTGTCGTCGTGTAATGCTAATGACGGATGCTTCCCTCACAGGCTGGGGGGCGATCATGAGTGGTCGCTCGGCTCAGGATCTTTGGGAGGACCATCTACTTTCCTGGCACATAAATCATCTGGAAATGATGGCGGTATTTTGAGTACTCAAATACTTCCTCCCAGACCCGAGGGGCCACTATGTGTTGGTTCGCACAGACAACATGTCAGTGGTCTCTCATACCAACCATCAGGGGGTCTGAGGTCTCGCCAGTTGTGCAGATTAGCCCATCAGATCCTCTTGTGGGCCCAGGGGAAGCTCCTCTCCCTGAGAGCAGCACTTATCCCGGGGCATCAAAATGTGGGGGCAGACATCCTGTTGAGGCAGGGGCCGAGGCCCGGGGAATGGAGTCTCCACCCTGAGGTGGTGGAGCTCATTTGAGAACTTCGGTCATGTAGAAGTTGACCTATTTGCTTCGAAAGAACATCTCTTTGCCCACTGTGGTGCTCTCTGACTAATCCACCCCTCTGGGGTTGGATGCCATGGTGCAGACGTGGCCGAGGTTACGTCTGTACACACTTTTTCCCCGATCGCTCTGTTCCCAGGAGTTCTGGAGAGGGTTTGCCTAGAGAGGGTCTATCTCATACTGATAGTCCCATTCCGGCCAACCCGAGTTTGATTTGCAGACCTAGTGTCTCTTCTAGACGGCTCCCCCGTGGAGATCCCCATCAGACAGGACTTTCTGTCTCAAGCGGGCAGCATGATAATTTACCCCCGCCTGGAGTTGTGGAAACTCTGAGCTTGGCCTCTGAGGGGGCTAGGCTCATAGAATCTGGTCTCCCAACTGAGGTTGTCGAGACCATACTCCACTCCAGAGCTCCTTCCACGAGAAAGCTATACAGACAAATAAATGGAAGTTGGTTTCTACTTGCTGTAGACAACGTCAGCTGGACCTGTTCCACTCTTCTATCAGTCTTGTGCTGCAATTTCTCCAAGTATAAAACTTGGATGGTTTATCTCCTTCTACCTTGAAGGTTTATATAGTGGCTATTTCCACTTATCATGCTCTGTTTGGGGACTCTTCTGTGGAAGAGACCCCCTATTTATACGCTTTCTCTGTGGTACCCAGAGGCTGAGGCCTTCTGTGCGTACAAAACTCCAGTCTGGGACTGGGCTATTGTGTTGGAAGGGTTAGCTGAGGCTCCCTTTGAACCATTAGAGGAGGTGTCTGGAAGATTCCTCTCAAAACTGTCCACCTGTTGGCAATTTCATCTCTCAAAAGAATTGGAGATCCTCAAGCACTTTCGGTTGCTCCCTCATGTTTGGAATTTGCACCTGGTATGTTCAGGGCTTTCCTTCATCCTAGACCTGGTTATAAATCCAAGGTCCCCACCAACGTCCCAGGACCGATTGTACTGCAGGCCTTTTGTCCTCCTCCTCTGATTAATCCGGATCAGGAAGAATGAGCAAGTGGGTGGTCGAGGCCATCTCTCTTGCCTATGAGTCATACGGGCAGCCTTCACCTTTGGCTGTCCAGGCACACTCTACTAGGGGTATGGCTGCCTCAAAGGCTTTGATCTCGGGGGTTCCCATTAACGAGATATGTGATGCAGCTGGGTGGTCATCTCAGCATACCTTCATTAGGTTGTATAACCTTGATTTGGGCTCCACACCAGGGTCCTCGGTGCTCTCATCGTAAGATAACAGACAGGCACTTGGTCTTATGGCCTAGTTGGGATAGCGTTCCCAAAGCGACTACGCAGCGTCGATGTTCCCATGAAAGGGAACGTCTCGGGTTACGTCTGTAACCCTGGTTCCCTGAATAAGGGAACGAGACGCTGCATAGCTTAGCCATACTCCCTGCACGCCTGTGAGCGTCTGCTTCATCCATATCAGAAGCTGGCGTTCTTTGTTCTCAGGAGTGCTTTATAGTTTCCTGGTCCGTGACGTCACCCGCACTGACGTCCCGTCACACTATTGGTTCGATTTCACGAGTGCTTCAAGACAAAACACACAGAGGCGTTCCCAAAGCGACTACGCAGCGTCTCGTTCCCTTATTCAGGGAACCAGGGTTACAGACGTAACCCGAGACGATTTCCATCTATTGGCTCTGACTGAGACATGGATCATACCAGAGGACACTGGACATCATCTTGCTGCTGGGGTACCTCAGGGCTCTGTGCTTGGACCACTTCTCTTCTCCATCTACATGTCATCACTAGGATCTGTCATTCAGGATCATGGTTTCTCCTATCACTGTTATGCTGATGACTCACAACTCTACCTCTCATTCCAACCAGATGATCCGACGGTTGCTGGTCGCATCGCAGCCTGCCTGACAGCCATTTCTGCCTGGATGAAGGACCACCACCTTCAATTCAACCTTGCAAAAACGGAACTGCTTGTGGTCGGTGCCAACCCAACACTTCATCACAACCTTTAAATTCAACTTGAGTCGTCAACCATTACTGCTTCCAGGACAGCCAGGAACCTTGGAGTGGTGATGGATGATTGTTTAAGCTTCACAGATCATGTTGCGTCAATGGCCCGGTCCTGCAGATTTGCCTTGAACAACATCAGGAAGATTAGACCCTTCCTATTGGAGCATTCCACACAAATTCTTGTCCAAGCTCTTGTTCTATCCAGACTGGACTACTGTAATGCTCTCTTGGCTGGCCTTCCAGCATGCACTGTCAAGCCTCTACAACTGATCCAGAATGCTGCAGCAAGACTGGTCTTCAACGAACCGAAGAGAGCGCACGTCACTCCTCTCTTCATCAGTCTGCATTGGCTGCCAGTAGCTGCTCGCATCCAATTCAAGGCTCTGATGTTTGCCTACAGAACGACCGCTGGCTCTGCACCGCTATATCTTAACTCACTACTTCAGACTTATGCACCCTCCAGAAACTTGCGTTCTGCAAGTGAACGGCGCCTTGTGGTGCCATCACAAAGGGGCACAAAATCACTCTTACGGACTTTCTCCAGGTTTGTTCCTGGCTGGTGGAATGACCTGCCACGCTCTATCCGAGCAGCTGAGTCTCTAGCCATTTTCAAAAAAATGCTAAAGACGTATCTCTTTCATCAGCACTTGACCCAGTAATAGTAGCACTTACCTTGATATCTATTCTTCCATCTATTTGTGTATTTATATAAAAAATAAAAAAAAAATCCTTGCTACGTGCACTTTACTGACACAACTGTGACTTCACACAGCACTTACATATTGTTGTTCTCATGTTGATTTGATTGATTCTACTATTCTCATTTGTAAGTCGCTTTGGATAAAAGCGTCTGCTAAATGACTAAATGTAAATGTAACATAAATGTAAAGTTATTTTATTTCACCAAAACTACACACATTGTATACCGTGAACAACTATTAAGCTTAGTTAGTAGTTAGAACTTCTCAGTTTTGCGGAACAGTTGTATTATTACCTCTTCAGCTCTTCTAATAATGAATGAATGACGATGGTTCAGTGGCAGGTTTTTTTAAGCTTGCAGTTGTCTGACAACAGTTTTACCTGCCAGTAGAAACAGTTACTATTTAACAGCTGACTATTTAAATACCTGACACAAAATCTGCATATAGTGAAATATGCATGTAAGATAAACGGTAATCTACCACATGTGCTGTAGCAGTGCAGACTTCTTTTCATCTCGGACAGACGAATTTTAAGTACAACGCCACTGCATTAGACATTGAATAGTGTTCATTAACACTGAGGATTTTGCTGTGCAGAATGTTCAGTTGCTAAAAATTAAGTTGAAAGAATGTTTCAGGAATATTATTCTAACCTTTAAGTTATGTTCTATGAACTTTAACATTTTTATGCTCTTGGAATGTAATGCAGAATGTTTGGAAAACATACTCAGAACAAAATATTGTTAGCTGGGCAAGAGTTGTGGAAATTGTACTCAGTTTATCTTCTTTAATACAAAAGAGATACATTTAACCTAAAAAACACATCCAACTGGTCAGTTTTATTCATTTTTCCTCAACTGTGATGTTAAAGATCTAGATCTTGGTGTCATTGACTTGTTACATGTGTTTGTTTCAGTGAGTGATCTGAGGATCATTCTGCTGGGGAACAGCGTGTCAGAAAACAGTAGAGTGGGAAACTTCCTGTTGGGGCGAGCAGCGTTTGACAGTGAAGCTCCACCAGATGTTGTAGAGAGAGTCGGAGGAAGATTGAAGGACAGACATGTGACCATCATCAACAGTCCTCAGCTGCTCCAGACAAACATCTCAGATCATCAGATCACACAGACAGTGAGAGAGTGTGTGAATCTGTCTGATCCAGGACCTCATGTGATCGTTCTGCTCCTCAAACATGATCAGTGTTCAGCAGAAGATCAAGAGTGTGTGGAGAAGGTGCTGGACTCTTTCTCTGAGCACGCTTATCAACACACCATGGTGCTCGCCACACAAGAGCCCACTGAAACCAATGACATCCTACAGAAGATCATTCAGAAATGCTTCAACAGACACTTCAGTTTTCAGAGAAGAAGCTCTCCTGATGATCTTCTGCAGGCGTTTGAGGACATTGTGCAGATGAATGATGGACGTCACCTGGTTTGTGAAGGTTCATAGAATTTTTTTAACTCAACAGGCCACAGAAAGACATGAGTGGGATAATATTATGATGATATTTGTTGTGATAAATGAACTATAATAAGTGTTTTAAATTTCTTATCACAGTTTCAGAGGGTGTGAAGCTGAATCTGGTTGTGTGTGGTCGTGACGGGACATTAAAATCCTCCGTATCAGAGCAGATCTTGCAGCAGACAGACAGAAGACCAGAGTGTGTGAGGACTGACGTGCAGCTTCATGGCTGTCTGATCAGTCTGGTGAAGCTTCCAGCTCTCAGTCGTCTCTCAGAGGAGGAAGTGGTGCGTCAGACTCTCCGCTGTGTTTTTCTCTGTGATCCTGGAGTTCATGTTTTCCTCCTCATTATTCCTGACACTCCAATGACTGATGAAGACAAAGCAGAAATGGAGAAGATCCAGAGGATATTCAGCTCAAGGATCAACAAACACATGATGATCCTCATAATGCAGAGTTCAGAGCATCAGACAGCTGAACTCAATGAAGAAACACAGTCTGTCATTGAGAGTTTTGGAGGTCAACATCATTTTTTTGGTCCCACCACACAAGTGTCCACATTGATGAAGAACATTGAGAAGATGCTGGAAGAAAACAGAGGAGAGTTCTTCTCCACAGAGACATTTTTTGATGCACAGATGAAAAAACTACAGACAGACATTCCTTTTCAAGGTAATGACCATAAAGTCAATAGCTGTGTCCCAATTCAGGGTCTGCATCTTTTGAAGACCGATTGAATCACAGCATCGTGATGAAGGCTCTCTCATTTAAAGGGTCCTTCAAATGCAGCCCACAAATTTGTCCTTTTATTCCTGAGCCCTGAAGGATAGAATGAATGAATCCTTCACGGCCCAGGCTATCTCAACATTTATTGCACACCAGTGACAGTGCGACTTTTTCTTTTCTTTTTTTTTTTGAAAGATCATGCTAGATTACACTTAATAAGTATAATATTAAGTATTTGGTTTCATTCTACACAAATAGCTAATAATACAAATTAAAAAAAAAAAAAAAAAAAAAAAAATGTTGTTCAAATGTAGATTTTATAGATGGTATATATCGTCGCTGCCCGATGAAACTCACGTTTCAGGAAGTGAAAAAAACACCGTATTTCAAAAGCAGTTGAATGTAGCGTTGTCATACTTGGTACGGCATCTTTACATGTAACCATATTCTTGCCAGTGTAATGATATAATCCACATTTGACCAAAATTGAGTTTAAATGGACATACGTACATATTTTACAGTAACGGTGGTCGATAAGCGTTCTTCCGATCATTAATTAGAATGGCCAAGTCGCGTTTCATATTGACAGATGAATACGCTTAGTTTATTAAATAGCCTACGTCTTAGTTTATTAAATACGCTTAGTTTATTTAATATTAATTATAAATTTATTAAATGTCTCTTGCAAACTATGAAGGGACAATGAATCAATACACTGACATGGTAATGCTAGACAGATACTTTGTTTGCACAGTCCTACTGTAATTTTGTCACTCCTAGACGTACGTCTGGCGTCAGGGGGGAAACGTTTACCTCGATAAAGGAAAGTCATTGTCTCACCAGGCTATGTTTATTTGGCAATGTAACCTCACAGTGTTATTCGGCTATCCAGTGCTGAGCTTCGATGAAACTTCACGAGACCGGCGAGATGCTTCCACAGGGCGGGAGATACGCGGCGTGATTGACAGCTTTGACACCAAATGGATATACGTGAAAATCAGATGACATGATTTCACAACTTTTCATTGGCCATTTAGATATGTGAAGCATACTGTATACGGAAATGAACCTGGACATTCAATCCGTCGAAAAATCTCAAAATCGGCAAAATGGACATACGTGGTTTTCATCGGACAGCGACGATATAGTATATAGTTTTATATACTTTTTATTATGTACATAAATGGACCAAGCTGAACATGGTTAGACGGGTTGTGAACCATGTTTTGTTTTCAGTCAGCTGTCACAGTTGCTAGGAAACAGGATTAACGATTCCATAGGCTAGATCATCCCATTTAACTGTTGGTCAGACTTTCATGGACTGTAGTGGACTGCATTACTAAGACAGTAATGCTTCTGGAGATCTACCTTCCAACAAAGTTTAGTCCTAATACACCTAATTCAGGTTTTTTGATTAGCTAATCAAGATTTTTTGATTAACTTGAACCCATTTTTGATTCCAAATGCAGACCTGCCAACATGTACACATTTTGCATAGCGTGTACGCAATTTGACCTCAAAGTACGCCGGTACAATTTGTCACTCTAAACTACACAAAAACCTGGTGACTCCTCTGTGCACACGTAGTACTCAAATCAAGCAAAAGAAAAAGAGTTTGACTGTGTTCATTTCCCCAAATAGCAAGAGAAGGATGATTAACAAATGCATAAGGCCTATCATTAAAAAGAGACTGCAAATCGACAGAAACACAAAATCCCGCTCGACCTCCCTCCTTCCACTCCCGCCGTCTCAGTGACTGAATTTTCAAGTGAGGACAGTACAGTAGTCACGCACTTTTAACTCCTTAAGGTCAACGGGTATAAAATGCTCAAGTAATGAAAGTGTCTAAATAATCTAAATAAATTTGAAATCACTATATGGCTTAGTGATTATGAAAGTGCTGTGATTGGTGGATGACTGACAAGCGCGAGTCTGGGGAAACAGGCGTTTATTTATTTATTCTCAGTGTTGAGAAACGTAGCCTAAAAGTGTTGCGTTATTGTGTTAATAATAACTAAAGTACCTAAATAGCCTACTTATTTTGTATGAAAACTAGCACATTAGTTACTTATGCATTTGAAAATATCTGTCTCAGTGCTGTGTGAGCTCTCTCTCTCATAAATTCAAACGCGCACACACAGAGAGAGGGAAGATCATTGTAAAATGGTAAAATGGTTTAAAATTTGTTCTTGCTTGGGTTATTTTTCTGTCAGAAAGCATTTTGAATTATCCTTCCGTGTTTGTAAGATTCGTTAAATGATGGGCGCTTTACTTAACACAACCCCTCGTTACAGTATGTGTCGGACTAACAACTTCTACTTGATATTCTTGAATAATCGATTTGTTTTGCTCTTTTTGGTCCTGTCTATTCATTGTCAACTGTTTTATATAAATATGTATGTATTGGCTAATGTTTACTCAGCGAATGTTTGTCTTGTTTATAATGTGCAATGATCAAATTCAAAGACAGCACATTACAAATAGAAACCCTTTTTTTCTGTGGGATTTAGTATCATATTTGGATTTTGGAATAATAAATTAAGTATTTTAAATGAATCACATGTAAACTCAATGTTCCCTTTCAGTCGGTCATGTTCGACGTACATCAGAAGTGAACCGACGAATTGGGATATCGCCAGAGAGCCATATTACCTTCGAGTGTAACTAAACGAACCAATGGAATCGGTGTGCTATATTTGCATAACGCTCACCGCCCCCGCAAGGCTGGTATAAATACGGAAGTGGATGTAGTCACACTCTGTCTTTCGCTTTGGAGCCAACTTGTGTGTGTTCTTGCTATCGACTGAGTTTAAACTACTCAAGCCTTTGAAGAGCCTTGTTTTTCTGTGCTGGTGATAAGGCACCCTACAGCGAAGCCGCGAGCTGTTTACAGAGCGTCTTTTTCAAGATGTCATTTCAAAGTGTATGTCGCCGCTATTGCCACGCAGCAGACGATGGTAAGTCTTTGGGGAAGCATGACCTGATCGTCAGGTTCCTGATGGGGGGCGAGGAGACTGAATCTGCCTCGCCCTCCCTCTATACCTTCTTGGGATCTGTCCCTGGTACTTACATCTCTCCGTGGTCATCCCTTCGAGCCTTTGCAGTCAGCGAAGTTAAAAATACTATCCATTAAGACCGTCCTCTTGGTTGCATTGGCCTTGGTTAAGAGGGTAGGGGACCTGCACGCATTTTCGGTCGACGAATCGTGCCTGGAATTCGGGCCCAGTGACTCTCAAGTTATCCTGAGACCGCAGCCTGGATATGTGCCCAAGGTTCCTACCACTCCCTTCAGCGATCAGGTAGTAAACCTGCAAGCGCTGCCTTCGGAGGAGGCAGACCCAGCCCTGGCTTTGCTCTGTCCCGTCCGCGCTCTGCGCCTGTAAGTGGATAGAACGCAAAGCTTTAGGACTTCAGATCAGCTCTTTGTCTGTTACGGAGGCCAGCAGAAGGGAAAGGCTGTCTCCAAGCAGAGGATGGCCCACTGGATAGTGGATGCCATCGCCTTTGCTTATCAGTCCCAAGGTGTGCCTTGCCTGCTCGGGTTAAGAGCTCACTCCACCAGAGGAGTATGGGTTCGCTTCCCCAGTGTTGTCTAAGCCTTACTGTAGTGGGTCTTGCGGAACAGCAGTAGATTCTCTCAGTGTAAGCTCACCCCTTCTCTGCCCCAAGGTGCACCAGGTGGCTGGAGCTTACGCTGGGCACTGGAAGGGGTCAGTAACTGTGGAGTTTTATTTGGGATCCCAATTCGTTGGTTCACTTCTGATGTACTGCAAATGTGACCGACTGAAAGGGAACGTCTTGGTTACGTATGTAACCCTCATTCCCTGAAGGAGGGAACGGAGACGTACGTCCCATCGCCACAGTTCCTGTGCCTTCGCTGTAGTGCAGACTCAAGTTGTCTCCTCAGCGAAAAACAACTGCAACAAGTGCAACTGCATCCGCTTCTGTATTTATACCCGCCTAGAGGGGGCGGTGCGCGTTATGCAAAACACGCATGCTAATTCCATTGGCTCGTTTAGTTACACTCAAAGGTGATAGGGCTCTCTGGCGATATCCCAATTCGTCGGTTCACTTATGATGTACGTCTCCATTCCCTCCTTCAGGGAACGAGGGTTACATATGTAACCGAGATGTTTTTACTGTTTTCCAAGGGTTCTGTGTCCTGTCCGTCATACTGTTACTCAAAAAAAAAAAAAAATTCCAAGGTTGGCAGGTCTGCAAATGACACTGAGAAGGGCTCAATACTTGTCCAGGACAAGTGGATTTTTGAACTTGTTTAAACAGGTTTTAAGGACTTATGCAATTCTTCTTTTACAGGTTCAACAGAGAGTGAAGATGAAATGAGGATTGTGCTGCTGGGAAAAACTGGAGTTGGGAAAAGTGCAACAGGAAACACCATCTTAGGAATTGACACGTTTAAAGCAGAAACATCTCAGCAATCAGTCACTAAAGAGATTCAGATAGAATCATCTGAAATCAATGGCCGACACGTTACTGTGATCGACACTCCAGGAATGTTTGATACTGAACTTACTAATGAGGAGATCCAGAGAGAAATCAGCCACTGCATCTCCATGATGCTGCCTGGACCACATGTGTTTCTCCTACTGATTCCACTGGGACGGTTCACTAAAGAAGATGAAACATCAGTGAAGATCATCCAAGAGACATTTGGTGAGAAATCTTTAATGTTCACCATGGTGCTCTTCACCAGAGGAGATGATCTGAGGGATAAAACCATTGAACAGTTTCTAGATAAACCTGGATCTCCTTTGATGAAGCTGATTGAAGCGTGTGGAAACAGATATCATGTGTTCAATAATAATCAGACTGGAGACCGAACACAGGTGTCTAATCTGTTGACGAAGATAGATGCCATGGTGAAAGCAAACGGAGGGAGTTTCTACTCATGTAAGATGTTCAGAGAGATGGAAAAAGAAAAACAAGATCAACAAATGAAGATCCTAATGGATAGAATCAGAGAAGAACTGGTAGGCAAACATGAAGAAGAGAATATGAAGATGATGATGGAGGAAGAAAGACAGAATCATGACAAAGAGAGAAAGAGAAGAGAAGAGCATGATGATAAAAGGAGTGAGAGGGAGAAACCGATTTCTGACTATCTGAGACTTACTAAGAGTAAAGAGATGTGCTCTAAAATGGATGATTCAGTACAGGTGAGTGTTCAGTACAAGTTCTGTTATTAAAAAAATAAATAAATAAAAAAATAAAAATAAATTGTAACAGAAATAATAACCCACCAAATGTTGCCAGACTGAATGATTTGTGTTGCTTTTAACTCCAAAAGGTCACAGCCTACAGGAAACTAGAGACTGAATACAGCAAGTGGTCCTGGAGTCTTCGCAGCGCCATGATGGAAACTGAGAACAAACTATACAACAAAATAGAAAATGAAGCAATTCATGAGGTTGATGAAACTGATCTTCAAAGAGAACTGAAGAAGACAAGTGAAGAAGTGGAAAAATCAATGTCTGAATTCTTTGAGAAAAACAGGGATAAAGATATACTGATTCAGTGGAAAACATCATTTGAAATCAAAATCAAAGGGATTCAGGAAAATATTTTGAAAGAAACAAAGAGGAAATTAAATGGAATTCTTCAGCAGCGAGACCTGAAGAAAAAGATTGATGCTCTGAGGACAATTAATGAAAACACTCTCTATGAAAAGAACAAAGAACTTGCTCTAAAACTCAAAGACAAAGCAAATAATGAAACACTGAAGAAACAGTTTGATTTGTTTTGGGAACAGAGTATGAAGAAGATCATAAACACTAAACCAATCAAAGACATTGACATAATGAGAGATGTGAAAAAGATCCTCAGTGACAACTATAGAGGTGTTTTTTTCAATCACTGGATGGAGAGAAGGGATATTTTTTCTGTGGCAAGTTATTCTGATTATGTAAAGGGAAACCGGTCCACTGAATTTACAGATTTTAAAAATGCCATCAAATTAGCTATAGGGAGGTTTGGTTATGCTCTTTCTAAAGAGGATGAAGCCCAAATAAGATCATTAGTCACAGATGTTGGTCAGCAAGCAGACAAAATTATTCAGTCATTTAACATTTCAAAGACGGGCTACAACATTAGCTGCATTCCACAACTCACAGATTACTTCAGGGCAAGAGTAAAAGAACATGAGGAAGGATCTGTGAAATATGTGTTTAAGAGTAAATTTGTCATGGACTTGGTTTATTCCATCTGTAAGAGAGCAAACAAGATGATCACTGACCAACACAGGATGTTTAGAGAAGCCAATGATCCTGAAATATATGTTGAGAAGAAGAGAGAAGAATACTATAGTATTTTCCAGAAATACTGTCATGGATCAACATCAGCTGTCATTTTTGGTGAGATCATCTGTCAGAAACTGAAAGAGCCCATTGAGCAGAGTGTCTACAAGAAGACTGCCAGAGATCTGACTGATGAAATGAGATCAAACTGTGAATCACTGAATGGAAACAGATCAAATCTGGAGAAACACATCCTGAAGACACTGGCAGAAGAGGAGGATTTTACCAAATACATGAACTACATTAATTATCAGAGAGATTACTTCAAGAGTTTCATCAGAGATGAAGTCAGTCAGTACATCATTCATAAGTTCAGTGTCAGTGTTTTACCCAAGATGAAGGAGAACTTTGAACTCCTGCAGCAGAAGATCATGAAAGCAGCACATGAATCTACTGAACATGTTCACGTGAACAGAGGAGATGTTGATTTGTGGATGAAGAGTTTCACACAGAAGCTCTCAGATGAGCTGATCTTCTCTGAAAAAGACCTCAGTGGAGTGAAACATGATGATGTTGATGACTTCAACCTTCTAGAAGATGTGATAAGACAAGAGCTTCCTGCTATAATATCTGACATCAGCAGAAGATTCAACAGAAAGACATTTCTAGTAAATCTTGACTATAAGGACAGACCACATCAGATTCTGATTGATCACTTCTGTCAGTGCTGTTGGGTTCAGTGTCCGTTCTGTAAAGCCACCTGCACCAACACCATAGAAAACCATGATGAAGATCACAGAGTTGCTTTCCACAGAGTGGATGGAATTATTGGTACATATTATGGTTTAACACAGAATCTTTGTACTGATATTTGTACAAGTTTAGTTGGAAGTGATCTGCATTTTAATACACCAGATGGTCAGTTTAAATATAAAGAATACAGCACAGCAGGAGGAGTTTATGCAGAATGGAGCATCACCCCTGACCACTCCGATCTGCCCTACTGGAAGTGGTTTGTGTGCAGATTCCAGAAAGATCTGGAAAAATGTTACAGTAAAACATTTGAGGGGAAAGGGAAGATTCCAGACAAATGGAAAAAATACACAAAACAGGATGCTATTGAGAGTTTGGATCAATGTATCTAATGGAGAAGAATAGAAAAATGAAAGAATGAAACTTACGTCTCCTATGATCACAGTAAGAGTTTCTATTACACATGACAGAGATTCTGAAGTCGTCAACATCTCAGCAAATATGAGGGCTTGACAAGATTCAGTTACTCATAAAATATATGCTACATTTAAATGTGCAGTATGCGATTTCTGAGAAGAACTGATTATCTTTCAAATCACCAAAATAAACATATCCCTACCCAGAGGGATCACACCTCTATTGTGGTAGAACTCACAAACGCCATGCAACACAGACACCTCCCCCATCATGAGTGGACACACTCCATACTGCTGATTGGCTACAAGTGTGTTTTGGTGCTTGGTCTGAACCACTTTCAACAGCGTTTCTCAGAAATCACTTACCGCACTTTTAACAAAATTTCAGTCAAAATTGAATTGTTTTTGTGGTGGTGAATTTTACAGATTTTTTTCCTGATTTTTTTAGAGGTGAAATTAGCTATAGATATACAGATAATTAAATAACAACTTTAATATTTCATATGATGATATCAAAATTGAAGATTAAAAAAAAAACTTTAAAAAAAATGTAATGCTGCATTTGCTTGTATAAATCATTAAGTATAGTAAAAAAAAAAATAAATAAATAAAAACAAAGAAATAATACATTTTCCCTCTTGTCTTATTGAAGCCCTGGACAAATCCTGCATGCAGGTCAAGAGATGAAAGATAAAATGTTCTGACCACTGTCTAAACGTTTACTTAGTGTACGAATGAACACTAAAGAAAAACATTTCAGAATATCAAGATTCACCCCAGTCCAGAAAGAGACTCTGCTCAAAAATCCAGCATAAATAAGCATTAATTACATGATGGTCCAGGTTGGTTTATGCTGGTCTAGGTTGGTTTATGCTGGTCTGGCTGTTGGACCAACATCATACTGTTCTCAATCAAAACGGAGCTAGTGAAGCTAGTTCACAAGCATTGTCTTGCAGAGTTGAGTGTGAGTAGACCAGAGTATGTATGCAAGCAGTGTTTTGGGGACAAGCATTGTTTTTGCTTGCATATTTCTAATTTCTTTAACACACTATGTAAAGGAAAACAATATAAGATTAAAACATTTAATTTATTGTAATATACATAATTATCTTTATTTTTTTGCTCCCTCTTTTGAAAGTAAATGAAAATACAAATAGTTTCAGTTATGATTACGTTATTAATCAATGTCATCCGCAGTTTTGAATAAAGTAAAAATTCAAACTGGTGAAAATGTTCAAAAGATCAAAGAGATTTGTCTCCTGTTTCAAAGGATCTGTTCACAAACCAGTTAAAATCAATTAAAAAAAGCTTGTGTGTATACATACCAAAACAAAAACATTTTGAGATATGAAAACAAAGAAAAATGTCAAGTTCATTCATGAGTTTTAGACTCATGCTTCAAACACCAGTCATATCAGAGGCATTACCCATTGTGCCCTCCAGTGGATGCAGTGAGTTCCCATTCAAAAGAGAACAGCAGAACATCATGTGGATTTGATAGGTTTAAAGTGGGGGGAAGTAAATGATAAGCGCAGGATGAAAGCAAGAAGTATCATGTAGGAGATCACGTGACCTCCTGACAGAGATCCCTTACAAAAAAGAACTGCATTATATTGAAGTACACCTGCAGTAAAACTACAGTTGTATTGCAGCTATACTGCAATATTGCAGTTTTTTTGTGTCCAAAAAACTGCAGTTTTCTATATGTAAAAACTGCAATAATCTTTTGTAAGGGATGGCCGCTTGAGTCTTCGTCAATTTGTAAAGGAGTCCACTTGAGCTCCCCTACTCGGCACTGATAAATCATCTTTTTGAGTTATAGCTTTGTTATAAATCAATAATATTTGCTCCTTGGGTTCTTTTACCAGTGTGTGATGGCTAAACGACAGCTTTTACTGTCCTCTCCAGAGAAAAAAAAACGGCTAAAAGAACCAGAAAATGAAGCGTTGCGCAGCATGGTGGCCGACGAGCTAAAGCTACAGTTTGGTATCGTTTGAGAAATCTTCAAGGAGGAATTTCAACCTGTTGCTGAAAGAATTGGTTTCTTGGAGAGAGAGATGAAGTTAATCAGTAACAACTTTGAAAACATTCAGTCAGTGGTTCGGAAAGTAAAGCAGGATTCAGCTGAAGTTAAGCTAGCTGTAGACATGCTACAAGATAAGATGGCGAGACTGGAAGATAAGAGTCGGCAATGCAACATTCGTTTCGTTGGCCTTAGAGAAAAGAGCACCGACCCTGTGGGCTTCGTGCAAACACAGCTATCTAAGTGGATTCCTTCCCTTAAAAACAAATCAGTCGAGATAGAAAGGGCGCATCACATCTACACTAGTGACAGCAACAGGAAAGGTCGCGAACACTGATCTTTAAACTACTACACTTTCAGGACAGAAACGTGATTCTCAAAGGAGCCCGAGTCGCCGGTCCAATACTTCACAAAAGCAGTTTGCTTCTTTTCTTCCCCAATTACAGCAACCAAACTGCCATGAAAAGACGTGAAATTAATCAGGCTAGGAAAAAACTCAAGCAACTTGGGATCCCTTCCTTCATGAGTTACCCCACTATGATTAAGGTGACACATCGCGGATCAACCTCCTTTCTGGAAACGAAGTGGAATCTTATGCTTCCCAGCACAAGGAATCCACATTACCTCTGCATGCATCGGTTGATGTACCAGCTGTAATGTTAACGGATGCCAGCCTGCAAACCAAAGCAACTGATTAAAAGACTCGTCAAATGCAGCGACTATACCGAGCATCACATCGGTGAACCGGTATGCCGAGTCAGTTCTTACTGATGTTCTTTTTGAGTTCATCAATGGATATATCTTGATCACAAAAGTCCTTCTGAGTTTCATCAATACCTTGTGCCACATTTTTTATACAAGAGAGGAAGTATGAGCTCTGATTACTGTTGTGTTCAGAATAGAGTTTCTTATAAAATTCTTCCACAAAATTCGAAATTTGTGGGGGGTCTTCAGAGAGCAGTTCATTAATTTTAAGTTTATATATACTATTAACACAAACATTTCTTTTTTCTAAATTATGAAAATATTTTGTATTCCTTTCACCATGTTCTATCCATTTCCGTCTAGAACGAATAAAAGCTCCCTGTGCTAAATTTTGATAAATATTGTCCAATTCAGATTGTAATTCAATTAAACTATTGATATCGGCTGGTGATTGCTCAGTCTTTTCATAAATAGAAATGATTTCCTTCAGTATTCTATCTTGTCTCAGTCTTTTTTCCTTAGATAATTCTTTTCCCCTTTTGATAGCCATATTACGTATCTGAAATTTAGTATATTCCCAATGTTTGCCATATATTTTTTCTTTTTTTTGCTTTTATTAAATTTTCATTTATAATTTTTTTGGCTTTTTCTTTGAAGATTTTATCACTCAAAAGTGTATTATTTAATTTCCAATAATTTGGTTTATATTTTATTGATTGATTCCTAATACATAAGACTAAAGTAACCAAATTATGATCAGAAAATATTGATGGTTCTATTTTGGCTTCTTCCACACTGTCTAGTAACTCATTTGAAATAAGCTAAAAGTCAATCCTGGATCTCTTAGATAAATCTTTGTTGTTCCAAGTAAACTGGATTTGATTTGGATTTTTTAATCTCCATACATCACAACAGTTCAAATGCATACAGAGATTATTAAATTCTCCGTAAGTGCCTCTTAATGATCTTTGAGGTTGACAGTCTTTGGTGGGGTCACTTATGCAGTTCCAGTCGCCCCCAAAAATTAGTTTAGCATTAATGAAGGAATTCGATAAAGCATTTATCTGTTCTTCAAATTCAGCAAAGAAAATTGTGTTTTTATGACTATTGTTATGACCATATATATTACCCAAAATGAAAATATCCTCCATAAGTTCAATAACTAAAATAATCCATCTTCCTGAATCATGAACTACATTTTTAAGGATTTTTCCCTGAAAGGAACCCTTTAATATGGCAACGCCAGCTGATTTACTGTTTCCATAAGCCATCCAAATATTATCTCCCCATTGATTTTTCCAGAAATTAAAATCTGAAGCTAAAGCGTGTGTTTCTTGAAGGAAATAAAAATCTGCTTTAAAAGTTTTACAAAATAAAAATACAGCTTTCCTCTTAATCTGTTCTCGTATACCCCTCACATTGAGTGAATAAAGTGACAAAGACAAGTTGAAAAGTATAACAAAGGTTGACTCAGAAAAAAAACCCCTGAGTTTTAGGTCTATTAAAGAAACAAAATGATTTTCTGCACCTTTTTAAATAGCTACTAATTTGAACAGGCAAACGAGTTTATAATTCTCTGATATTTGAACTATCAAACATGAGATATAACAGCACATCATTAGATGTAATTTAGAATACCACTCCATTTCTCGACGAACGCAGTTTCCTTAAATATCAAGTCCGATCCATCATTACATTCGAATTTCTTTACCCTCAATGATGGCTTTGGCTCCGACGAAGAAGGCTTTTTTCCCTTGCTTTCGTGCCTCTTCAATCTGTGGCCACAGCTTAGTGCGTGTCTCTTTGTCCTTTGTGGTTAAGTCTTCGCCGAACTTTAACTTGTTTGTTTTGAGGAATTCCGAATTCTTTGCACATTTCCATACCCTTTCTTTGGTTGATCTGGATATAAATCATGTTATCACCGGCCAAATTTTGCCATCCTCTCTCCGTCCGATCCTATGGCTTACATCAATTTGGCAACGAAGATTCTCTTCAGGGTCTTGAATGACTGCCTTGCAGATGTCAATCACACGCTGTTTAACGTCTTCTCCTTCCTGCTCTGTTAGGCCATACAGCCGCAGGTTCCATCTTCTATGATAACGTTCCATTTCGTTCAATCTGTCTTCCAGGCCTGTTATTTTCTTCTGATGATCATCACTTGCCTTCTTAACCGTTGTTATTTCTGTTTTCATGTCTTGCAGTTCGTTGAAAAAAACTCTGATGATTCCTTTAAAGCTTCGATGCTGTCTGCATTTTTCTTTATAAGACCTGCAAGACTGTCCGCGTTTTCTTTTATTTTTTCAGCCACAAGCCTCACGATGTTATCTTGGAACTCGGAGAGTGTAGGTTCAGCTTTCCCTTTCTTTGCGGCCGGAGTGCATGGAGCCGAGTCAGGGAGAGGGACAACTCCTCCGTCGGAAGTGTAAGAATGTATATCAGCTGCTTTAACGACTTCCATTACATCCTCGGTCAAATCTTTGTTTTCTTTGGTGAATGAAAGAGTCTTGTTTATCTTTTTACCTTCGTCTCTTGGTCTTTTCTCGGTCATCTTTGTTTTTCTTTTTTCCCCTCAATGTGTTAATTAGTCTGTTTAACTCAAACACAGTCCGAACAAATGTCCAAAATCGTCCTTGTACCAAGACAACAACGTAATCATATAATTCCAGTTGTTTGCACTGATCGAATTTATCGTTTAAGGTGAGAAAATCATTTATTAATCCTTAGCTTTGAATATCGCCAACTGTTCCGGCCGCCATCTTGTTGGCCCCTCACCGCTTCTCCTTCTTTCCAAAGCGCTTGCACTCCCGTGGCGTCGGTCGTTGCTATGCAACCATGAACTGAGCTCTCCAAGAGGATCAGGATGTTTCTGCAAAGGATAAATGATTTCTAGCCCTTGCATTAGTTTTACTACGAGATATATTGATGGAGATAAGATATAAAAACCACCATGTACAGCTATGATCAGCTGTTCGGCTGAGCTTTTGATGTTTTGTTACGGAAAGGCCATAGCTGATCGGTTGATTCTTGTCACACGACCTGCGGTGCGCTTGCGGCATTCTGAAAAGTTGAGAATTGCATGCGCGTCGCGACCGCGTTGATCCCATTATGAGCGCGCCTGCCGTGCGGCTACTTTTGCAAAGCATCACAAGCGTCTTTTGCTTTTCTGTGAGCAGAGCTGTTGCTGTGCACTGCGGTGAAAGAAAGCCACGACTTTTCTCACGCGACCATGCAAGAGACTGACATGAGAAACGTTTAAACCTGCTTGCAAGATTCAATGTGTGCCCGAAACACTTACTGAACTAGAGAGCTGATTGAGACACACCATTTATATGCGATGACAACCGGCTTCTCTCACTGCCACCTTGCAGAGTAGGTCACGTCGGCAGCTCAACCAATAAGATTAAACTGCTGTCATATCGTAAAAGTATCGCCATCACTCTACGATGCATATCGTAACATGTTTGCATCGCGATATATCGTACTACGATAAATCGTTACACCCCTACTGGCCACATATACAGACAAAGTTGTTAAACAGGCAGGCAGATATACAGACTGCAGCGGAGGTTTTAGGCATGCTTCAGCGCATGGGAGACAGATGAGGAACAGCCCAGCACCCGTAAAGTGGCATCCTCCCACGCTAGACTTCAGCTCCTGGAGAAAGCCCTACACATTCACAGCCTGCCCAGCCCACTGACAAAGATTAATGAGGTCTCATGATGGTCAAAATTATTAAAATAAAAGGCTGGCTAAATAAGATCTTGAAAGGACAGCTCGCGACTTTTATGCAGATAACGATTTCCCTGTATTTTTACAGTACAGTACTGGCAGCAGGGTTGCCAGCAATGTACTGTATTTCGCTTTACAGCAATGTACTGTAATGCAATTTTACAAACAGTATTTTACTGTATTTTTATGGCATTTTGTAATTTGATCCATTTTTACTGTATTTTACTATATTGTAATATATATTGTTATTTTACTGTTAAATATTACTTATAATCATTTCTAATAATGATAAAATATATAATTATATAATACATAGGTTAGAATAGTACATACATACTATAGTTAGTAACATTACAATAGTACTATACTACAGACATCAAATACTACTACATCAAAAGGCAAACCAAACAGTAAATTTAAAAAATGTATTTTTATTCAATCAATATATTTAAACATTTCAAAACATTTCAGAATTGTCACCATCTTTCGCCCCATCAGCAACAGTCTTGGTACAGTGCATCAGCAATTTGATTTATCTTAAAAAGTGAGCAAAAACAACAAGTGTCCCACAAGATTCACCCCTAACTGAAGGGCATGTGGATGGCTGCAAACAGGCCACAGTCCCTCAGTGTGAAGTCTTCCATTTAAACACAAAGGACCGAACGAAGCTGTTGACATGTGGGTTGATGGCCATCACTCTGCACCACCATGCAGATCTTCTGCTCACTCCCTGTCGGGCAGTACATTTCTTCCCTTCAATGCCAAAACTGTAACAAAGTCAAGGCACACACACAAATACATGTATTACAAAAACTGTTATCCACAGCACCAATAAAGATGAACAGACAGTGTAAGGTAGAAATGTCAAATGAAAATTCTGTAGCAAAACAAAATGCAACTTATTTTTAAAGTTTAAAAGGTTGTATTATTATGGCTAATACTTACAAAATACTCATATGCTTCCTTGTGACAGCAATGCACTTCCCAGGATGCAAAGACAAGTGGACCACACTGCTGGAAGAAATCAAAATAAATGTTTATTCATTGATGTTGCTTTGTTGGGGATAGGCTAACACATACACTGTTGCCACATGCATTTCATATAGGCCTACTTCAATAATACATCTAGGTTAGTAAAATATTATCCTAGACCTTGCTGAATATTTTGCCATGGCATGCATTATACTTGCTTTGTTGTCTAATAGATAATTATTAACGGTGATAAAAGTAATTTACACCCCAATTCATATTTCATATTTTATTATCATAATTGTTCATTGTCATTACAGTCACTATGCTACAGAACAGGGACTTCTTGCCCAAACAGATGCAGTAATAATCTGATCAAGTTAACAATAGCCAATCTCTCTGACCCCAAACCACCCATTTACAGGAGAGCAGCGGGGCGAAACAGCACGTACACATCTAATAACGGTGTTTTCGACTACAGCTAGCAACATTCACTGGCTAAATGTTTAGTTTCATTCCAGAATAAAAACGATGCACTTTGTAAAAACCTAATAGTAAAATAAACTTACCAAACTTCCAGAAATACACCATTCTGCTTCTCCAGTCACCAGCGGCTGTGTTCTTCTATGTGATGTGACGTCAGGTGGAGCGTTATTTACAGCAATCCTGTATTATTGCCTGGTATATTACAGCCAGGTTACAGCAGGGTTACAGCAAGACTAAAATATACTGTAAAATATTCCCGCTCAATCAAAATTACCCAGAATGCAATATAAATTACAGTATTTTACTGTAATATAGAAATGTGGTACTGTACTGTAGGTTTTTACAGTACTGTGCTGCTAAATCTACAGCGATATTTAACAGTGTAGACTTTATTCTTGTTCTCTTCTTTCTGCCTTCTCATTCAGTTCTTATTTTTTTTCCCTCAATGTTCCAGATGCCCTGAATTACTCTTATAAGTGTAGTCTTTTTTGTTACACACTTAATATGTCTTGCGTTATGGTGTCCGATTTATGGCTCTCAATATAGTATCTTGGAATGTCAATGGTTTAAACGGCGCTGTTAAGAGAACTAAATGGATTATTTAAGATCTAAACGTGCCTCTGTTGCATTAATACAGGAATCTCATTTAAAAGCCTGTGACGTATATAATTTCAGAACACTGACATCATTGACATTTTAAAATAGCCTCATTTTCTTCATGATGATGTTAAAGATTACACATTCTTTTCAGCCCGCCACAAGAGCTATTTGCATATTGAATATCTGCTCATATCATCTGCTTGTATTCCATTTGTTGACAACGTGGATCTTCCGTGCATTATAATAAAGGCTGTATGAAACTGCACAGCTTTTCCACATCATATAGATTTGAATGAGATATACTCCATCCAACATAGACTACGAACATATTTCCTATCATGTATGCCTATGAAAAACGATCAAGCCAATCAGAGTAGGCATGAGGCAGAGCGACATGTGCAGCCCAGTCCTGTTCTGCAGTGCTGCAGCCAGGTGTACTTGCTTTAATCCACTGGCGACCAATGAAAGACAAACACTCAGCATCATCAAACTCCTGAACAAATATGAGGGCGTATATGTTAAATTTAGCAGACGAAAACAACAGACCTCCTGCAGGAGGTTGGTTGCACTGGAACTGTGTCGCGATTCTCATGAATGTGAAAGAAACTGGCCCTGCATCCCAACATGCATACCATCCATCCTAAATAGTATGTGAAATTAGAATAAATGTGTCCCAAAGCATAGTATGTTGAAAAGAGTATGCCAAATGTAGAGGATGTTAATTGTGACAAGATGATTGACAGGTCAGTTTAAGGTGACAGAATGTGTGTAACTATGCAACAGAGCATCTGTTAAAGATGCAATTTTATAACGTGATTGTATGTCACAAAGCTTGAATACTCTTCTGCTACACACTAAAAAGTACTTTTAGGCTGTAGTATAAGTAGGCAAATTGGGGTGCAGCATGTACTGCGCGCTTATTCAGGAAGTAAAGTAACGTCTTGGTTTTGCCCGAAAGCCCCATTCATCAGAATGATCTGACGTAACGTCGAACTCGACCGACTAAAAAGGAACCTGCACAACAAAATCCCCCATCTTAAATTAATAGCGTTCTGTGTTCAGATAGGGTCCACCAGAAGTGTGTTAAAAGTGACACTGAAGCAGTGTTAGAGTTAAATATTGGATAATTATGTGGTTAACTGAGTGATGATTGTTTGGTCAGTTATTTTTGTGGCTGAACTTATTGCATATGCATTTGTAGGAGTTTCCCTTTCAGGTGCAAAATTTATGGGAGGAGAGTATTTGGGCCTATAGATTCATTTTTTTTGTTGTTGTTTTTGTCTTAAAAATTTGGACAGTCATTGACAACTATTACAAACCTTGGAGGACTGAGGATATTTTTAAATATATCTCTGATTGTGTTTGTCTGAAAGAAGATAGTCATAAACATGGCTTGAGTATGAGTAAATCATGGAATAATTTTCATTTTTGGGAGAACTATCCCTTTAATACTCACCAAACTTTGTAATAGAATTATGTTTACAATTTTTTTTCATTGATAGATATCTGAAAGAAAAACAGAAGTACCACCAACACTGTATAGCATACTAGCAAGCTAAAATATAATGCAATGAAATCACCAAAATTCTCAGGGACACAAGGCACCTGCACCACTTAGATCAGGGGTCTCAAACTCAAATTGGCGGGGCGCCGTTTCTGTGATTGACACCTCATAGGAGGGCCATATTTACATTCAAGTGCAAGAAAGTGCAACATTTTAGAAAATTTACTCTCCTTTGCATTATTTCTCATTCACATCAAATTTGCCTACTAAAATATCTTTATACCTATACTATAAATATTTTATTTACCATGCTAAATGTAAACAGCAGTGTCTCTCTCATTGTTACAGAGTGTAATATAATTATATAATACTATTAAAAATATAATACTACTAATATACTATTAATTGCAATAGTCTGGTGCAACGTCTCACATCCAACAAGGTGCATGGAATAAAAAAAAATACAGTAATTTAGGAACAAAACCATCAACACTTGTGGTGTGGAGGGGTCAGAAATAACAAAAAACTGGAGCTATATATATATATATATATATATATATATATATATATATATATATATATATATATATCAACTTTATTTTGCCAAAAAATAAAAATCTCTCATTGTTACATACATTATTAATTTTTAATATTTAGTGGAAGTATTTTCCCTTACTTTATGTTAGCTTAAATAACATTAAAATTTTGCACTGACCAACACTGTACTGAACAAATACAATCCCTGAATACATTTGTACACTCTTCTGTTTCTTGACAGACACCTGCAGCGCATTTGTCCAAGATGCCGTTTGAGCATCGGTAACGTTTAATGGCTGCATCGGACGCGTTTTGGTGGTTTAAATCGACGCTCGTGACTTAAAGTCGAGTGCTTTTACTGTGATTTAGGCAAGCGCGCTCATAATAGAAGCGACGCGGTTGAGAGCGCGGCTCATGGTTGCATAGCAACGACAGACGCCACGGGAGCGAAAGCGCATTGGAAAGAAGGAGAATGCGGCTCGGCCGCTTATGTGACGCGATATGTGAATGCCCCCATAGAACGGCGACTTTTTCTTTGCATATCAGACAGGTAGCAACTGGAGAGAAAAATAATAATAATAATTTAGCGGGCCGGATTATGTTTTATTTTTGAGATCAGTTGCGGGCCGGGTAGAGGGGGAGGGCGGGCCGTAAATGGCCCGCGGGCCGGCAGTTTGAGACCACTGACTTAGATGATGAATTGAATGGGAGATAATCGATTTTTAATTCAGTTTTCCAACCTGTACCTGGTCTCTAAGGCGAGAAAGATAAGAGGACGACATGGAAGTTCATCCCACTTTTATAGTGCGGAAAGCTCCACCTCCGGATTAATGGGCATGACTTTGTTCACATAAGGTGCTGAGAGAAGGCATAACAAAGGTTTCAATTTATTTAGACCAAAAGGACGGTCAGAGTGAGATCTAATGTTAGGAATGTTATTAATTTGTTTTGGTAACATCATAAAGTAAAATGTCTACTAATTCTAAGTCTCAAGACCTTCATCTGCAAATATGTTTTAATAATTCAAAAATAGCACATAAACAAAAATCTGTGGTTTTATAAATGTTTTATTCAGGACCAAAACTTCAGCAGTCTGTGCAACACCAGTACAGTTTCATGATTCTTGGTATTTTGGTACCATAGCAAACCTATTGGAACTATTCAAATATTATAAAATAAAAAAAATGTTAAATAAATGAGTTAATTATTAATGATAATAAGTAGTACATTAAAACAGCATGTGGCCTTCAGATATAAATTGAGTAAACATTCCTTTAAAAAGGTCAAGTAAAAAAAACAAACAAAAAAACAGAAACATTACATAAAACAAGTGGAAAGTCTATTAATCTGTATATACACTCCAAGACTTGATGCATATATCTATTTTGGCATACAGTATCAGATTTTTATTTCCTGTTTATTGCTATGGTTATCACTATGTCAGTCATTGCAGTTTCGGATTCAATCCCACAATTAATTGTGGTTATCACAGTGCAATGTGTACTCAGCAGCATGAAAAATAAACCTTTTCTTCAAATTACAAACGGGTTATACAGAAAGCAAGCAAAGAGCTGTCAATCACTTAAGTTGCGAGTGTAAGATCAGAGTTCTACACTTATGTGAAAACTCCAGTTATAATCGAAGAAGCTGCCTACACTGCACAATGAATCTTATACTTACATTGTGTTTATACTTTGTAATGAAAGGATTCATGAGTGTGTAGAATATAAACTCTGGCATTTTTAGCAGCGTTGAGCAGATTCTGACTAACTTAAACTTAAACATGTCTCATTGGCCATTGCATTTCTAAAATGCTCAACACTTCAAAAAACACATTGTAAATAGAAACACTGGATACTTTTCTTGTGCCCACACAAATACTAAATGCACAGGCAAATTTAAAAACAACCGCCTATCTTGCCTATCTACTCATTGTACCAAGTTGACCCGGTACATGTTTAAAATTTCAGTACAGACTTGATACTGAAGTACAAATACTTCTGACAACACTAGTCACAACAGACGACAAGTCCTCTGTAATACTAGGAAAACAGTTGAACCGGCTCATTGGTTCTTTTGAGTCAGACATGACTGAATCGCTGACTTCTGAATCTGCCTGTTGGTTTAATTCATTAATTTCGAAGCAGTTCTTTGGTTCAGTAACAGGTCTAGTGGCTCCTAGAGTTGTCTCTAATTCTGCATCTTGTGTCTTCAACCCACAACTAAACTTTGTTTCATTTTGTTTTTGTGAACCAGCTCAGCAAATTCCTGGCAGCAAATTGACTGAAAATTCAGAATCAGACCATCTCCTTGTGGGGATGATGTCAGGTCTCCCCCTGTGGAGTCTCTTTGATGTTTAAGGAATATGTCACCAAACATTTTGGCCAACATCAATAGGAGAATACAAGTTGTTAATGGTTTGTGGAAGACCAGATTTCTGTGAGCCTGCTTGGGCCTATGACATCCAGGAGGCATGTCAGATCTCTTCTATCAGATGCAATGTAACTGGTAAAATTTTCAAATCATGACACCAGAAGAAAGGAAAGACTGTGTCAGTAAAGGTGGTTGTGAATGTGTGCAGATTTGTGTTAGTTACAGGATCAGAGAATGACACCATTCCTCTGTCATAGTCCAGGTGAACTCTAACCTTCTCAAGCTTCTGTTTAACAGGAAAGCCAACCCTTTCATCTAGTCCATACTGCACCCACCAGACATCAGAATTAAAGAAAACTAGTCCCTTCCTCTGGTTTGATGCTGTAGTTACTCCAAGACTCCAGTATAAACTCTCTTTAACCTCCACATCCCAGCGGTGTGTTCCTGAGTTAAAACCCTCTGAACCCAGAACACATGAATACTCATCAAATCTCTCTGGATTATCAGGAAGCAGTTGACTGTTCAAGCTGTATCTCACACCAGTCAGATCATCAGACAGGATGAGATGTGGATTCGCAGTGTTTGGATCCAGAATCACAGGAGCTGATGAGACACAATCAACAGCTGCTTTTATTCTGATGTTCATATAATGATCAAGAGTGAACCGTACGCAAATTATGAATTATGACACTCGTCCTGTTGATCAAACACATTAGACATTTTCATTTGATCACTCTGACAGTGTTATAGTAAATATGCTTGAGAATTTTCAGATTTGCATCCCATGTCAACAGAAACTGACACTGACAAAACACTTGATATCTGTAGAGATCTGCTGTATCCAATGAAAATGAATAAATATCATTTTCTTCTCTTGTTTATAACTCATTCTAATGTACACAGCAAAAACTCTAGTGTTAAATTAACTCTCCTGGGAGTATATGTAACACCACACTCGAAAGAGATGTAAAGTGTTAAAATAAGAGTCTCAGGGTGCGTTCACACTTGGTATGTTTGGTTTGATTAAAACGAACCCTGGTGCGATTGCTCGGTTAGTGCGGTTCATTTGAACATATGTGAACGCTGCCATCCGAAACCTGGTGTGCACCAAACAAGTGGACCGAGACCGCTGAAAAGATGGGTCTCGGTCCGCTTCCAAACTCTGGTGTGGTTCGAATGATATATGAACGCAACATGGACCAAAGACATGTAAACGAACCAAAAACAGGAAGACGAGACCCTAAAAAGGACAGAATCCTCACGCATGTCGGTTTTTCTTGTCATAGTCGCGAGTTTGCCCATCTCAGGCATCAGATGCGCGTCTCCACGCAGCAGATTGTTTGTGTGTGTAACGGATGGATTCCCGCCGCTGTTTTGACTACTTTACACATTTTGTAAGCTCTTCACGAGTTCCCAGCTGGCCAAAATACCATCACATGCAGGCTACGCACACACAAGCTCATTTACCTCAGCAGCACACAGCATTGTTTTGGATGTTCGGTAAGTTCTGTCTCAAAATAGGCAATACGTCAAAAAATCCGACCAATCACATTGTGAATGTATGCCTTAAGGTTCAGTATCTTTTGGTTCAGTGATAAAATTGCTAATCTGAACGCTAATCGGACCAGGACTAAATGTTTTTTTTTTCTTCTTTGGTCCGGACCAAATGAACTAATTAAGTGAGTAATTAAGTGAGTGATGATTGACCATTATTGAAGATACCTGATGTCAACAAGCAGAATCACCGAAGAAGAAAATCACAATTGTAAGTCACCATTATGGAGATTAGGATCTTGTCCATTGACATTTTAATATTAGAATATTTCTGGGCTGTTGTAACTGAATTGTAACAGCCAGACAAGAAAAGAGAAAAGATGATTAGGTGGTGTTGGTTTTGACATAATCATTATTTGACCTGAATCACTGAACTCATTTAGAGCCTAAACTCTGAGTTAGATTTACCTTATAGATTTCAACATCCCTGTGATTCTACAGCATAAGATCCAGCATTTACAATATAATCTATAGGGTTTCTTAAAAGTTGTTAAAAATATTTCATTTAGACAAACAGACATCAAGATTCAGCCTGTGAAATCTAATATTAAAAAGTCAAGGTTTAAGAGCCCAACTAAAGCAAACACTAAATTTGTGATTTTTCTCTTTTGGTGATTTTGCTTGTTAACATCAGGTATCTTCAATAATGGTCAATCATCACTCAATCGCTTAATTAATCTTAATTTAACACGTTAGCTCTTATTTTCTCACTTTACAACTCTTGAGTGTGGTATCACATAAACTCCCAGGAGAGTTCATTTTAACACTGGAGTTTTTGCTGTGTAGTAGCTCATCTATAATGCTAAACTGTCAATCTTAACCCATATGTCATTTCCACTGTATCTGTAAGAGCACAGATCTTCTCCAGACTCACTGTTTTGGATGATGTCCTGCATCTTCTTCCAGATTCTGAACTGCAGGTTGCCCAAGTAACGTGACACATGAATCAAAGCTCCAGAATCCATCTGTGGATCCGGCTGTGAGATCTGGACTCTGGAAGAACATTTAGGAGTCAGAACTGCAGTGGCTTTGGATCAGAATCAAAGAGACCAGAGACACCAGCAGATCACTCACCTTTCCATTGAGACTGGAAACTTCTGCAGAACAAACACACCATTTATCATCAAGAACTCAATCAATCAATCATCAATCAATCAATGATGTGAAATCAGACCTTCAGAAAGCAGACGTCATTGTCTTTCATCATCTCCTCCATGTCTCTGATTGTGTGTGAAAGAGCTGAGATGTGTTTGTTAATCTCCTCCAGCTTTTCTTTCATCATCTTCTTCTTCTGCTCCTCTTCCTCCCTCAGTGCAGTGATTGTAGCTTCTTCTTCATCTCTGAGAAACTGATGAAGCTTCTGAAACTGATGTTTAATCTGAAGCTCTGTGTGATCAGCTTGAGACTGAAATCAAACCACATTCACTTCAATCATCTCAAAAGACACAACTGATTCTGGAGCAGCATGAAGAGTGAGAGGGTAAATGTGGGTTAGTTAACTACAACTTTCACTTTATGAAGTACTAGTACTGTAAAAGTAGCTGTTCTGACTCTTTAGAGTACAGATACAGATAATCCCCTCAGCCTCTCCTCACAAAACAAGTGCTAAAGGTGCACTGTGTAAAATTTAGGAGGATCTATTGACAGAAATGCAATAAAATATACATAATTGTGTTTTCAGAGGTGTATAAAGACCTTACATAATGAATGGTTATGTTTTTATTACCTTAGAATGAGCCATTTCTATCTACAAACACCCTGACATGTTAAGTCTCCATTTTATTAATTATATAATAAGTGAACCTCAAGGAACATAAAAAAAAATCCATGTCATGACCCCTTTATATTACATTAAATATCTTACAATAGTCAAAGGTGACTTCTGTTTACGTCTCGCCTCAGGTAGATGAATATTGTCAACAGCTCATGTATATTAATCATAGATCTAATGTTACGAATGTTATTAATTTGTTTTAGTAACATCATAAAGTAAAATGTCTACTAATTCTAAGTCTCAAGACCTTCATCTGCAAATATGTTTTAATAATTCAAAAATAGCACATAAACAAAAATCTGTGGTTTTATAAATGTTTTATTCAGGACCAAAACTTCAGCAGTCTGTGCAACACCAGTACAGTTTCATGATTCTTGGTATTTTGGTACCATAGCAAACCTATTGGAACTATTCAAATATTATAAAATAAAAAAAATGTTAAATAAATGAGTTAATTATTAATGATAATAAGTAGTACATTAAAACAGCATGTGGCCTTCAGATATAAATTGAGTAAACATTCCTTTAAAAAGGTCAAGTAAAAAAAACAAACAAAAAAACAGAAACATTACATAAAACAAGTGGAAAGTCTATTAATCTGTATATACACTCCAAGACTTGATGCATATATCTATTTTGGCATACAGTATCAGATTTTTATTTCCTGTTTATTGCTATGGTTATCACTATGTCAGTCATTGCAGTTTCGGATTCAATCCCACAATTAATTGTGGTTATCACAGTGCAATGTGTACTCAGCAGCATGAAAAATAAACCTTTTCTTCAAATTACAAACGGGTTATACAGAAAGCAAGCAAAGAGCTGTCAATCACTTAAGTTGCGAGTGTAAGATCAGAGTTCTACACTTATGTGAAAACTCCAGTTATAATCGAAGAAGCTGCCTACACTGCACAATGAATCTTATACTTACATTGTGTTTATACTTTGTAATGAAAGGATTCATGAGTGTGTAGAATATAAACTCTGGCATTTTTAGCAGCGTTGAGCAGATTCTGACTAACTTAAACTTAAACATGTCTCATTGGCCATTGCATTTCTAAAATGCTCAACACTTCAAAAAACACATTGTAAATAGAAACACTGGATACTTTTCTTGTGCCCACACAAATACTAAATGCACAGGCAAATTTAAAAACAACCGCCTATCTTGCCTATCTACTCATTGTACCAAGTTGACCCGGTACATGTTTAAAATTTCAGTACAGACTTGATACTGAAGTACAAATACTTCTGACAACACTAGTCACAACAGACGACAAGTCCTCTGTAATACTAGGAAAACAGTTGAACCGGCTCATTGGTTCTTTTGAGTCAGACATGACTGAATCGCTGACTTCTGAATCTGCCTGTTGGTTTAATTCATTAATTTCGAAGCAGTTCTTTGGTTCAGTAACAGGTCTAGTGGCTCCTAGAGTTGTCTCTAATTCTGCATCTTGTGTCTTCAACCCACAACTAAACTTTGTTTCATTTTGTTTTTGTGAACCAGCTCAGCAAATTCCTGGCAGCAAATTGACTGAAAATTCAGAATCAGACCATCTCCTTGTGGGGATGATGTCAGGTCTCCCCCTGTGGAGTCTCTTTGATGTTTAAGGAATATGTCACCAAACATTTTGGCCAACATCAATAGGAGAATACAAGTTGTTAATGGTTTGTGGAAGACCAGATTTCTGTGAGCCTGCTTGGGCCTATGACATCCAGGAGGCATGTCAGATCTCTTCTATCAGATGCAATGTAACTGGTAAAATTTTCAAATCATGACACCAGAAGAAAGGAAAGACTGTGTCAGTAAAGGTGGTTGTGAATGTGTGCAGATTTGTGTTAGTTACAGGATCAGAGAATGACACCATTCCTCTGTCATAGTCCAGGTGAACTCTAACCTTCTCAAGCTTCTGTTTAACAGGAAAGCCAACCCTTTCATCTAGTCCATACTGCACCCACCAGACATCAGAATTAAAGAAAACTAGTCCCTTCCTCTGGTTTGATGCTGTAGTTACTCCAAGACTCCAGTATAAACTCTCTTTAACCTCCACATCCCAGCGGTGTGTTCCTGAGTTAAAACCCTCTGAACCCAGAACACATGAATACTCATCAAATCTCTCTGGATTATCAGGAAGCAGTTGACTGTTCAAGCTGTATCTCACACCAGTCAGATCATCAGACAGGATGAGATGTGGATTCGCAGTGTTTGGATCCAGAATCACAGGAGCTGATGAGACACAATCAACAGCTGCTTTTATTCTGATGTTCATATAATGATCAAGAGTGAACCGTACGCAAATTATGAATTATGACACTCGTCCTGTTGATCAAACACATTAGACATTTTCATCTGATCACTCTGTCAGTGTTATAGTAAATGTGCTTGAGAATTTTCAGATTTGCATCCCATGTCAACAGAAACTGACACTGACAAAACACTTGATATTTGTAGAGATCTGCTGTATCCAATGTAAATGTAAATATCATTTTCTTCTCTTGTTTATAACTCATTCTAGTGTACACAGCAAAAACTCCAGTGTTAATTTAACTCTCCTGGGAGTATATGTAACACCACACTCGAGAGATGTAAAGTGATAAAATAAGAGTCTTGCGTTCACACTTGGTATGTTTGGTTTGATTAAAACGAACCCTGGTGCGATTGCTCGGTTAGTGCGGTTCATTTGAACATATGTGAACGCTGCCATCCGAAACCTGGTGTGCACCAAACAAGTGGACCGAGACCGCTGAAAAGATGGGTCTCGGTCCGCTTCCAAACTCTGGTGTGGTTCGAATGATATATGAACGCAACATGGACCAAAGACATGTAAACGAACCAAAAACAGGAAGACGAGACCCTAAAAAGGACAGAATCCTCACGCATGTCGGTTTTTCTTGTCATAGTCGCGAGTTTGCCCATCTCAGGCATCAGATGCGCGTCTCCACGCAGCAGATTGTTTGTGTGTGTAACGGATGGATTCCCGCCACTGTTTTGACTACTTTACACATTTTGTAAGCTCTTCACAAGTTCCCAGCTGGCCAAAATACCATCACATGCAGGCTACGCACACACAAGTTCATTTACCTCAGCACACAGCATTGTTTTGGATGTTCGGTAAGTTCTGTCTCAAAATAGGCAATACGTCAAAAAATCCGACCAATCACATTGTGAATGTATGCCTTAAGGTTCAGTATCTTTTGGTTCAGTGATAAAATTGCTAATCTGAACGCTAATCGGACCAGGACTAAATGTTTTTTTTTTCTTCTTTGGTCCGGACCAAATGAACTAATTAAGTGAGTAATTAAGTGAGTGATGATTGACCATTATTGAAGATACCTGATGTCAACAAGCAGAATCACCGAAGAAGAAAATCACAATTGTAAGTCACCATTATGGAGATTAGGATCTTGTCCATTGACATTTTAATATTAGAATATTTCTGGGCTGTTGTAACTGAATTGTAACAGCCAGACAAGAAAAGAGAAAAGATGATTAGGTGGTGTTGGTTTTGACATAATCATTATTTGACCTGAATCACTGAACTCATTTAGAGCCTAAACTCTGAGTTAGATTTACCTTATAGATTTCAACATCCCTGTGATTCTACAGCATAAGATCCAGCATTTACAATATAATCTATAGGGTTTCTTAAAAGTTGTTAAAAATATTTCATTTAGACAAACAGACATCAAGATTCAGCCTGTGAAATCTAATATTAAAAAGTCAAGGTTTAAGAGCCCAACTAAAGCAAACACTAAATTTGTGATTTTTCTCTTTTGGTGATTTTGCTTGTTAACATCAGGTATCTTCAATAATGGTCAATCATCACTCAATCGCTTAATTAATCTTAATTTAACACGTTAGCTCTTATTTTCTCACTTTACAACTCTTGAGTGTGGTATCACATAAACTCCCAGGAGAGTTCATTTTAACACTGGAGTTTTTGCTGTGTAGTAGCTCATCTATAATGCTAAACTGTCAATCTTAACCCATATGTCATTTCCACTGTATCTGTAAGAGCACAGATCTTCTCCAGACTCACTGTTTTGGATGATGTCCTGCATCTTCTTCCAGATTCTGAACTGCAGGTTGCCCAAGTAACGTGACACATGAATCAAAGCTCCAGAATCCATCTGTGGATCCGGCTGTGAGATCTGGACTCTGGAAGAACATTTAGGAGTCAGAACTGCAGTGGCTTTGGATCAGAATCAAAGAGACCAGAGACACCAGCAGATCACTCACCTTTCCATTGAGACTGGAAACTTCTGCAGAACAAACACACCATTTATCATCAAGAACTCAATCAATCAATCATCAATCAATCAATGATGTGAAATCAGACCTTCAGAAAGCAGACGTCATTGTCTTTCATCATCTCCTCCATGTCTCTGATTGTGTGTGAAAGAGCTGAGATGTGTTTGTTAATCTCCTCCAGCTTTTCTTTCATCATCTTCTTCTTCTGCTCCTCTTCCTCCCTCAGTGCAGTGATTGTAGCTTCTTCTTCATCTCTGAGAAACTGATGAAGCTTCTGAAACTGATGTTTAATCTGAAGCTCTGTGTGATCAGCTTGAGACTGAAATCAAACCACATTCACTTCAATCATCTCAAAAGACACAACTGATTCTGGAGCAGCATGAAGAGTGAGAGGGTAAATGTGGGTTAGTTAACTACAACTTTCACTTTATGAAGTACTAGTACTGTAAAAGTAGCTGTTCTGACTCTTTAGAGTACAGATACAGATAATCCCCTCAGCCTCTCCTCACAAAACAAGTGCTAAAGGTGCACTGTGTAAAATTTAGGAGGATCTATTGACAGAAATGCAATAAAATATACATAATTGTGTTTTCAGAGGTGTATAAAGACCTTACATAATGAATGGTTATGTTTTTATTACCTTAGAATGAGCCATTTCTATCTACAAACACCCTGACATGTTAAGTCTCCATTTTATTAATTATATAATAAGTGAACCTCAAGGAACATAAAAAAAAATCCATGTCATGACCCCTTTATATTACATTAAATATCTTACAATAGTCAAAGGTGACTTCTGTTTACGTCTCGCCTCAGGTAGATGAATATTGTCAACAGCTCATGTATATTAATCACGTTGTCTGCTTTTGCCTAAAATTAATTGTTGAATGTGGGGAGCGTGAAAGGTGAGTTAGCACTAGGTAATTGAGTTGCCACTTGCCTGTTAGTCCAGCCCACTGCCAAAGCACCTAGAAACTGGAGGTTTTGTTTTATGCAAACAGTTAGATTTTATAAACTTAAAGGTGCCCTAGAACCCTTTTTCACAAGATGTAATATAATTCTAAGGTGTCCCCAGAATGTGTCTGTGAAGTTTCAGCTCAAAATACCCCATAGATTTTTTTTATTACTCAATTTTTTTAATTGCCTTTTTTTGGGTGTAATTAAAAATGCTTGCAACTCTATACATTGCATAAAGTTCACACAGCTAATATATCCCTCAAAATAGATCTTTACAAAGTGTTTGTCATGCAGCATATCAGATAATGTAAGTATGGTATTTATTTGGATGTTTATTTGATTCTGAACGAGTTTGATAGTAGCCTATGCTGTGGCTAACGGGGATAAAGCTAACATTACACACTGTTGGAGAGATTTATAAAGAATGAAGATGCATTTATGAATTATACAGACTGAAAGTGTTTAATAATGAAAATAACGACATGGCTCTGGTAACTTTAACCACATTTAACAGTACATTAGCAACATGCTAACGAAACATTTAGAAAGTCAATTTACAAATATTACTAAAAATATCATGATATCATGGATCATGTCAATTATTATCGCTCCATCTGCCATTTTTTGCTATTGTTCTCGCTTGCTTACCTCCATAAAGTCTGTTTATTTGTCTGTGCTGCTCCAGACGTTAATACTGGCTTGTCTAATGCCTTGAACATGGGCTGGTATATGCAAATATTGGGGGCGTACATATTAATGATCCCGACTGTTGCGTCACAGTCGGTGTTATGTTGAGATTCGCCTGTTCTTCAGAGGTCTTTTGCATAAATCATATTTACATAAGAAAGAGGAAACAATGGTGTTTGAGACTCACTGTATGTCATTTCCATGTACAGAACTCTAATTATTTAACTATGCCGAGATTGCTTTCGTAGTATAAACACTCATGAGGTTAAATGTGTTCAAACAACCGCAAAAGCCTACTCTCTGACTACTGACTTAATGTGTAATTATGTCAACGTTTTATATGTCTCTCGTCTACTTGTGATCCGTTTGACCAAAACACCAAATCTTAATACCCGATGTAAACAGGGCCTCAGACAAACCATTTCAGCTGTTCTAATCAAACTTGTAAGTATATGTCAAAAGAATTAATTCTCACCATGATGTGTTGAACTATTTTCTCAAACTTTGCTTTAATGTTTTCTTTGTGTTTCAGTTTCTCTTGTAAGGGCTTCAGTGATGTATTGAGCTCCTCCTGGAATTTGAAAGTGAAAGACACCAGAGATTTCTTCAATATATTCATGTAATACAAAATGGTACAGAGACATTCATACATTATGTTTATGATATACAACTTATATAAAACAAGTGTTTATCCTCATATGTAAATCTTTCTTACCTTATATAATGAAGCCACTTCATCGATGGGTCTGAATGTGTGATTGATGTGTGTCTGTGAAGTATAGCACACTAAACATGCAGGATGTTTGTCCTCCAGACAATAGAGTTTGAGTTTCTCACTGTGTAAACTGCAGAGCTCCTCAGATCCTGGTGATTGGCTCTCATTTCTCTCCTTCAGGAACAACTCGCACAAGTTTTTTAAAGCAAGATTACATGTCGGCTCAGATTTTGATCTTATCCTGCAGACAGGACACTCCTGAATTTTCTTGATTTTCCAGAACTGCTGAAGACAATCTTTACAGAAACTGTGACTACATGATAAAATAACAGGATTGTTGAAGATTTCACGACACACCGGACAGGAATAATCATATTCAGCTGGTGAATCCATTCTCTCAGTTCGGGCTCCAGAAATGTAGACTTTACTTTCACTTTCTGAAGGATGCTTTCAAAAATGAAAATGTACAAAGATCCGCAGTCTGTTCTGAAACAAGCTCCTCAAAATCCTTTAAAGTATTTTTCTTCATTTTCCACTGATCACCGATTCACCTTTTTTTGCCTTTTTCAAACAGGACAGTCAGTTTGACAGGAAGAGAAATAAAGAGACAGTCTCTTCCTTGTAGTAGATGCAGTGAATGGTTCTGTCCAGGACACCCCTATACAGTTTGTGTAGTTGGTATGACCCACTGGTGTATGGCATTATGCATTATAACTCCTGTGTACGTGTCTTTATGTTAGCTAAAGTTTAACAAAGACTACAACATTCCTGGTAAGTGTTGTAAGAGGGTGGAGTTTCTGATCATCCAGGTTTCGTTGTGCAGCAGGTCAGATGACAACGTCAGGATTTCTTCAGGTTAATGCAGTGGCAGCTGGTGCAAAAAATATTTGGGGGGGGTGCAAAAAAAAAAATAGAAAGAAAGAAATACAGGAATGAATAGGCTAATTGTTAAATATCCATTTAACAAGTGATATAATAATGCATCTAGGCATGTGAAGGTATCAAATTTTCATGTTGCGATTAATTGATGAAGCTTTCTCACGGTATACGGTATTATCACGATATTAAAATAAGTTGCAAAACCATTTTTGTCATAGTTTAGCAGGTTTAAGAACTCTTTTTGTAATAAAACAAAAACAACTCTGACTGAAATTTTCAAACAGATTAAAATGCAAAAGAAGGCTATAAAGAACTCAGATAACACTTTACTCTATTTAATGCATTAAAGGTGCCCTCGAATCAAAAATTTTCCTTAGCATAGTTAAATAACAAGAGTTCAGTACATGGAAAAGACATGCACTGAGTTTCAAACTCCATTGTTTCCTCCTTCTTATATAAATCTCATTTGTTTAAAATACATCCGGAGAACAGGCGAATCTCAACATAACACCGACTGTTACATAACAGCCGGGGACTCCGCCCCCAATATTTGCATATGCTCATGATCCAAGCCAGGCGGAACCGCCCAGCGGAATCATCGGAAGTTCTGCAGGCAGAGTGAAGAAACAAGCCAAGCGAGGATAACAGCGAAAATGGCAGATCATGTCAATAAATGTTATGTTCCAGGCTGTGCAGGGGATGTGAAAACTTTTCATAGTCTTCCTCCAGAAAAAAAAACAGTCAAAAGACATGGCTGAAGTTTATCTATAACCGGATACCGGAACAATTTAACTCAAAGTTGTTAGTTTGCTCTGCCCATTTCACCGCGGACAGCTTTTCTAACCTGGGACAATATCAAGCAGGCTTCGCTCAGCGTTTGACACTGAAGAAAGGGGCAATTCCAACTAGGGCTGGGCGATATATCGAATACACTCGATACATCGCGGCTTGTAGTCCGTGCGATGTAGAAAATTACTATATCCTGAAACTCGCGGACATTTTTTTTCCTTTGTTTTTCCCCCCTCTTGTCCTGTCCAGCATCGAAGCGCAAGCATAATAATCACCTTGATAACCTAAGTTAAGAAGCTTATTTTATTTTATTTTTGATGCTTTTTGTTTGTAGATTAACTTTTACATACTCGCGGTCTTTCCCTCTCACAGAGAGACAAAACAAACGCACATAGTTACAAACGTCAGTCTGTCGCGCATGCAACGTCATACGCCCTCGACCAGCAGAAAGATAGCGGCAGCAGGTGCTAACGGTTACACATGGAGGACGACGAATTAATAAAAAAAAGAAACAGCACAGGATCCATCATCTGGCGGTGGTTTGGATTCAAGAAGGAAGATGTTGAACAAACAACGGTGATATGCAAAATCTGTCGCAAAAGCATCGCTTCAAAATGTAGCAGTACATCAAATTTATATCACCATTTGAGAACCCACCCGCTAGAAAATGAAGAGTGCTTGAAACTCCGCACGACAACATCTCAGAGCGGTGCAATATCAAAGAAAGTGCCTAAGCAACCAGCTCTCACGCAACTGAGTCTGGCCTCTTCTATTTCCAGATCAACGCCGTACGACAAAAACAGTAAAAAACAGAAGGAGATAACGTGTGCAGTAACCCACCACATCGCGAAAGACATGGCCCCGGTTAATGTTGTTGAAAAGCCCGGGTTCAGAAAGCTCATCAACACACTTGACCCAAGATATAATCTGCCGGGTCGCAAATATTTTGCAGAGAAAGCTCTGCCTGAGTTGTACATTAAAGTGAGGGAAGAGCTGGCCAGTCAGCTTGTAAATGTGACCCACTTCTCAACAACTGCCGACATATGGAGCAGCCGAACATGTGAGCCATATCTCAGTTTGACGGTCCACTATATAGACAATTGGAAGTTGAAAAGCAAGTGCCTTCAGACGAGCTTTCTTCCTGAGGATCACACTGGCGGGATCATCGCACAAGGCCTGCAAGATGCTCTCATGTCATGGAATTTAAATGAAGCTCGTCAGGTGTGCATCACCACCGATAACGGCGCTAACATCGTCAAAGCTGTGAGCCTGAACAACTGGACATGTCTACAGTGTTTTGGCCATCGCCTGCATCTTGCAATTGGTGAGTGTTTTTTACCACTGTGATAAAATAGTAATTATCTTTATTGATAAATGAGTAGGGCTGTCACTTTTGTGAAAAAATCATTTTCGATTTTTAAGACACAAGTCACAAATTGAATCGATTGTAAAATCGATTTTCCATGTCTAAAAAAAGACGTTTCCTTTTTCAACGTCAAATAACGGACGAACGTATAGAGAGCGCTGGAAACGCACAAGTCAGCAATATTTCTTATATATTGGCATGAAGTTTCGTGCAGAATAACAAACAGCAACAGGAGTGCAAATTCTCGAAAAAAATATATATGCAGAGGGGACGGCTGCCATAACAAAACATATTTTTTGATAGCATCTTCACTTTTACACAGTACTATATAAATAAATAATTACCAAGAATTAGTTTAGTGTTAGGCTGAGTGGATTTCTTCACAATTACTATACCCTTTTAAATTATTATAACATTTTAAATGTTTGTTTTCATTCTCAGAGAGAAGCATGAAGGACCCCCGTATTGACCGTGCTGTTGCTGTGTGCAAGAAGGTAGTGAGCAGCTTCTCTTTCAGTTGGAAGAGGAGGAGAGACCTGGCCACAGCGCAGCAAGAGCTAAATCTCCCGGCACACCAGCTCATCAGTGAGTCTCCTACCAGGTGGGGATCCCGAGAGAAGATGATTGAGCGGGTACTGGAGCAGGAGCAAGCTATTTCTCAAGTCTTGGCTGCAGACAAGAAAACCCGGCATCTCGTTCTCACCTGGCAAGACCTGGAAGTTCTAGAGTCAGTGCACAAGGCTCTCAAACCTCTCCTGGAATTCACTGACGCTCTATCCGGTGAGAGCTATGTCACAGTGTCCTATGTCAAGCCTGTTCTCCATCTCTTCCAGTCCAGCCTCTTGGCACGTCAGGAGAATGACACCCCACTGACCCAGTCTATCAAAGCCTCCATCCTGGATTACCTAAGGGAGAAGTATTCTGATCCTTCCACTAACGACCTGCTGGACATGGCAGGCTTAGTGGATCCCAGGTTCAAGATAACATACTGCACAGAAAAAAAGGTGGATGCCATCAAGAGCAGAGCCATAACCGAGATGGAGGCAATGCTCTATGAGACTGACCAGGGCACAGCTGAGTTGGCTGCTTCACTGCCTCAAGATGCAACAACGGCATCACAGCCAGAAGAGCCACTAAGAGAGAAATCCCTGGGCAGCTTCTTTAAAACTGCAGCAACAACTTCCACCACACTGTCGCAGAGAGAGCTTATTAAAAAAGAGTTTTCTGCCTACTTGCAGTCTGTTAATGTTGACAGTGAAGCAAATCCATTGCAGTGGTGGAACGACCATGAGGAAATGTTCCCAAACCTGAAAAATGTGGCAAAAAAATATCTGTGTGTGCCCGCCACCAGTTCCCCATCGGAAAGGGTATTTAGTACCAGTGGTAATATAGTTACATGCCATCGAGCATCTCTCAAACCAGACGCCGTTGATAGGCTTGTGTTTTTGGCACAAAACCTCTAAACAACCTGGTATTCCCTGGTTGTTGTAACAAAGGGACAACATAGTATGCACAAAATACAACTACATATTTTTTTACTTTTTATTTGTGCCATATATTTCATGCAGAAGAAACCAAAACTAAAGCTGCAAACTTTTCCATAATGGACCAGATTCACCTTTTGTGAATTGTTTTATGTTTAGGTATTGTGTTCGAAACCATAGGATTGTTTATTAAAAAACTAAAAGGAGGGTCATTTTTATAAATACACTTTCTTTTCCAACATTTGATTTCCTATTATTCAGCTATTTTTTATTTTACTGATTTTGAAATTACCTGTGACATCCTGCACAAAAGCGCATTATATATATTTGTTTTAAATATCCTAGTGGCATTATGCACAACAGGTGCACTTAAATTTAGTGTTGTTTTGAAATGTCATCTTAATGACAACATGCACAAAAGGGCACTTTTTTATTTGTTTTAAATTATTGTAGTGGCATTATGTACAAGAAGTGCACTTTAATTTTGTGTTTTGAAATGCCATGTGAGTTACAGCATGCACAAGCGTGCCCTAATGTCTTGTTTTGAAATGTTGTCTCTGACAATTTTGCACAAAACATGCACTTTCTGTTGACAATTTTATGTTAGTGCCACTCACTGTTTAATAAATACAATTGTTAACTTTGACTTAGTTGTGATATCCCCTTTTTTGCATAAAAGTTTAAAATTAGCATATATTAATGCTGTATGAACAAGAATGTTTTAATGTAGACATAGAGAATCATCATACTGGTGTGATTGTATGCATCAAAGTTTTAATTCAAGGCTAAGGCAAAATATCGAGATATATATCGCGTATCGTGACATGGCCTAAAAATATCGCGGTATTTATAAAAGGCCATATCGCCCAGCCCTAATTCCAACTATATTCCCGCAAGCAGTAAGTAGTGCTCTTATCCACATCTTGGCTGTAGAAACTATTTCTGATTAAATGTAAAGTTTCTTAGTGAACTAACAACATAAACAACCATGTAGCCAGTGTTGTCTAGATCCAATGAAAGATGCTAGTACAGTAATTACTATTAACGGTGAGGTTAAAATGTATTACTGTCTTTGTTATATAAATCTATAACATAACCGTAGATACATATGCCAATTCTCTTTTGTCGGATATAATTATAATTTGACCTATATTTAACCAACAACACATTACACCGAAGCTAACTATGTTAGTTTTTTTGCTTACAGATAGCTTACTCAATACTTCTAGCTAACTTTCTACACCGTTCAAGCTGAAACGACAGTCATTTGACAAGAGATTTAGTCACTTTTTTCAAATATTTTTATTTTTGAGAACTTGTATGACAATTTTGCACGCTTGTATTTCAGACTCAGAGTACATCACCGCGTACAAAGGATGTAGGCTATAATACATGATACATAATGGCACTGTTATTTACAGAAACCTTCCATACTACTGAAGTAGCAGAAATCCCACACATAGGTTTAAAAAATTACTATCCAGTGTGGTTTTAAAATACCTGTGGTATTTCCCTGCAACATATTCTCTCTCTCGAGGGCCATACGTGCACAATTTCCACACGTACACCTGTGGAAAAAGATATTTATAGACGATGTAAGTTTTTGTTACTAATAGCTAAATCGTAATCACACTACAGTAGCTGAGTAGTAAACATGACACTGCTTTTTTGGAATGTCTTCTATGCTTTACTTTGGTTGGCTAAATAAATCAAATTTAAAATCATATCGGTAATGTCAATATATTAGAAACAAATTTTTCGCGCTACACAATTCGTTGTTTAGAGTTGTTATTGCAAAGTGAAGAAGCTATCATTGTAAAACCATACAGTGACACATTATTACAATTTTTTTTTTTTACAATGCTAAAAACAAAGTTGCAAATACTGACGTTATGAGTTATAGTGTAAAGTTGACGCTATATGCTAGTTCCATTGACGTAACAGTTACGTTTTGCAGGTTCATACTGAAAATAAAGACTAACCACTCAGAAACGTCCATGGCCAATCGCAACAAAATTGGTTGCTTCTCTACATCTGCATCTTCGTCAGAAACAGGCTCAAACATATAAGGTTGAATACCAAAACTCTCCATCGTTCACACCGTGCAGTACAGATTTGTTCACTAGTGTGAGCTACTGGAAGGAGCCGAACAGTGAAACAGCCAATCAGAGCGGAGCACCATATTACTATTCATGAGCCTTCCAAATAAGGCAAAAACAGACCTTTTCATTCTAGGGGCTATTTGTGGGGTTATAAATGGAGCTGTAAAACCATATCTGGACAATTTTCGACCATAAAAAAGCCACATACCCTCTATGTAGATATCAGGGAACAATTTAAAATGTTTTTTCAAATCACTCAAGGGCACCTTTAACTAAGATTGAGCAATAGCTACATTTGTTACAGAGAGTGTTATTTTTTGTTAATGTTAGTTTAGAAACACAACTGATCATTGTTAGTTTTATCTCAGGTCCATTAAATAAGTTATTTTGATTTTAGTAACGTTATTAAATATTAACTAAGAAATTAACATGAATTAATAATAATTAATACTTTATAAGTATTTTTATTGTCAGTTTAGTGATAATGAATTAACATGTTAACTAATGAAGCTGTATGTTTTCAAAGTTTTACTGAACAATAACAAATAATCAGAACATTTCTAATCATTAGGGCATGTTGTAGTCCAGATTAAAATATAAAAATGTTTAGGTTTGAAAATAAATATCCTTTTAAGTATTCTGTATTTGGTGCTGTGATGAACAACACTGAGATTACAAAAAAATGAATGGCTGTTTGAAGTGTTTTAAAAACTTCACTAGCGCAGTTACTTTGTTTGCACGGTTTCCGTGGTAACCGCTGCACGCTGCTGTTCCATCAGCGCCCTCTACTGTCAGAGAGTGAACGCGCACTCAGGGAACTACACTAACCTTTTCCACTGGTGGCACTTGCGCTACTAACTTTTTCAGTTACTGGCGCAAAACATGATTTGGTCGCACAAATTATTTATAGTAAGCCACTCTGGATAATAATGAACAATAATGAAACTGTATTGCATACAGATGTGCTTTTTATTTTACTTGCCGTCTTTTAAACCACATGCCTTCTTGTTTTCTTTAACATTGGATGGGATAGATTTACTGCAATAAAAAATACAGTACACAAAGTGCAAAATGAATTTCTTTTGGATTTCAACATGCTATGGTTGGCACAGATGGGCAGACTCCTGAACTCTTAAGGAAAAATAAAATAAATATAATCCATAAAATAATATAATAATAGATTTTCAGCAGCTATTGACTTTTCTGTATTAAAGATACAAAAAAAACAAAAAAACAATGCATGTCCACTTCACAGGATATCCCCCTCACATGCCAAAATCGATTGGCCATTGTGTATAGTGGGGCCTCCTTGCCCTTTGCCCCTGCGAGAGCCAGTTCTGCACACTCTCTCTGGCATCAAAGTCAATCAGTTCAGGCCCCTCTACACTGATTCTGATAAGGTCTTCTACAGTGTCTGAGTGAAGATTTGCTCTTATGTCTGATTTAATTCTTTTCTGTGTAGAGAAACCTCTCTCACAGACAGCAGCAGAAATAGGGAGTACCAGCATGATCTGGATCAGGTGTAGGATGTTCTAAAAAACACACACAAAAAAACAGGTATAATAATATATATATTAAATGTGTGTGTGTATATAATCTGCTAAAAACAAAACCACTTGCCTTATAATCTGAGCAGTATGGCTAAGTGGTTAGCATCACCTCCCAGAGTCCAAGGTAGCTCTTGTCTTTAAAAGATGTGTATATCATCATCTTCATGGCCTGAAATTCTTCCTTGGCCAGTTCTGGATTGCACCCATTCCTGGGATTTTTAATAGACATTTAATATAGTTAATCATATTGTGTTATATTATGTTGACTTGAAAACAGTCTGAAGGGGGTGGGTGTGGTACATATACACCTTCTCAGGACTGTGGAGAAATGCTCCAAGAGAAACTCTACATCCTTCACACCGTGGTCCCAGAGCCTACGTTTGTCATCTGGCCAGGCATGGTGGTTGAAGGCATTAAAGGACTGCACCGCTGTGGTCGTTGGTGTGTCCTTTGTGTTCTTCTCTATCAGCACAAATTAAAGAAAAATTCTGAGATTCAATGAATGCATTATTGTCAACATAGAAGTTAAGTGTGTCCTTTTGGATGTAATTGCAATATTATAAACAACTTACCCAGCAGGCTACTGAATCTGTTTCTCAGGTGTTTCACAGTGGACTCACATGTCCTTTCGATTGCTCGCTGCAGTCTGGGGGCAGCTTGGCTGATGGATTCGCCTTCCACCAGTTTTGCAGCCTCCCCTTTTGAAAGGTTGACTTCCTGGATTAAAATAAAATATGAAATAGTAGAACATTCTGTACATTTTACAGTTTATTTCTAATATTAAACACCAGATAACCTAAATATATTTACTTGAAACTCCTGTCTTTCATTGTCCTGATTCTGGTGGCGCTGCTCTCGCATGGCAGCACAGAAGGTGCTTAGTTTTCCACCAGGTTTGGGTTGGGCTGCTAAGGCTTCTATGGTGACTAAAAGGTTTTCAATCCCACTGACAGCCTGGCACACAATCATTTGTTTAGCATGTATATTTATTAATGATTAATAATATGTATTTCACCCAATCCCCCTCTTACCCAACCCTTACTTGAGGTAGGATGATATCATTTCTCTGCAAAAGTAGGCTGAACTGACTAATATAAGAGAAAAGGTCTGCCAGGAAATGGCAGAATGCTACAAAAGTCCCGTCTTCCATAGTGAGTTTGATCTGCAATGTAACGTAAACACACAGATCAACCACATAAAATACTGAAACTCTTCACACTTGTCACCAGTTGAAAAGTATTACCTTTTTGGCTCTTCCTGCAATTTCCGCATTGGCTGAGGCACCTGCCAGGTGGTCCATATGCAAATAAACAGCAGTAAACTGTCCTGGGCTTTGGAGAGCGCGGTCTTTTCCTTGTTTGAGGAATGTTTCCAGAGACCTGGACACATGGGGCAGCCACCTAGTCCCCTTCACTCCACTTGGAGCATTCACATTGACTCCGATGTCTGTTCCCAGCTCCCTGAGTTCCCTCATAGATTTGGGGCTAAAATGGTATGTTTTCCAGACCAAGTTTAGCAGGTCATACACCTGCCCTATCATTGGAATCTCCCGCTGTACAGCTAGCAACCCCAGCTCCAATCTGTAGACAGAATAGTATATTATGTCAGAATAAGTTTTAACTTACTTTCGCTATGCCAGTTACAACATCTGTACATATTATAATGATATGCTATACTCTAGCGATACAATCTATGATATGATAATAAACTAATAGTAATAATAATAGGAAAAAAAAACAAGCAATACAAGACTGACCCTAATAAAAAAATAAATAAATAAATAATTAACAGCACCAAAAATATATATACAGCTACTGAAAAAATTAAAAGACCACTGCAAAAGCAATGTTTCTCTTTTTTTACTGTTGATAGGTATGTTTCGGTAATATGAACAATCTTGTTTCGTTCCATAAACTTCTGACAACATTTCTCAAAGTCAAAATAAATAACATTCAGAGCATTTATTTGCACAAAATGACAAATGGTCAAAATAACAAAAAAGATGTGGTGTTGTCAGACCTAAAATAATGCAAAGGAAATTATTTAATAATCATTTTGTAAAACACAATTGTACTACAGTGTACCTGTGAGGCATACAGTGAAACGGGATGATAAAGTCTCCAGCATCTGCTTGTAGGAGGGCTATCACTCCCCCTTTGTGGCCCAGGTTTACAGAAGCACCGTCTGCCCCCAAAGATACTGTCTTGTCAAGCCAGTCCACACATTGTGCCCCAAGACCAGAAAAGGCTGCCTTGGTTGCAGCATAAATACCTTAGATAAAATAAAATGTAGTGATTTTACTGCTTTTTAGAATTGTACAGTAGGCCAACATAAATCAATGTATATGAGTAATGAAAATTACCTTTTGCATGGGCATGTTGAACCTCAATATGGCCAATGAGGATGTTGGAAGGTCTTCCCTTTTCAATGACTCGCGCATAAACAATTTCACACTCTTTCATGGAGACGTCGGTATCGCCGTCTATCATGAATGACAAGTACTGGGTCGAAGAAATTTTGGCACAGGTCTTTTGCTTGAGAGTGTCTGAGATTACTCCAATAAATTCAGCACATGATTTGTGGTTAGCGTATGTTGGATTAATGGCCACCCCGTTCTTCTTCATAAGAATAATTTGTGATTTAAATTTGGTGAAAGGCATTTCCTCTTTGGCTATATTATAAGCTACATTGAACTTAATTATCAATTCTGATTCCTCACTTGCTCGGTTTGCTAAATCTTGACGCCGAAATGCAGTGGGGAGTGCTGCTGCGTCACGGGATATGTACCTGTCTCTACACTTCGCGTGCTTCATACTGTCATTGTGAAGCTTCAATGATTCGTGTTTGAATTGTTTTGACGCGGTTACAAATTTGGACTGTCCTGCAATTGAAGGCCCACAGAATTTACAGTACACACAGTGCATTGCTCCATCTTGGTACCTTAACCACTGGTATTCTTCGAGCCACTGGTGTCGAAATTCATATGTCCGTATCGTTTTTCCCGCGTGTGCTTTCCCTGACGAATCCTTCTCAGCCTCATCATTCTCACTCACAGGCTCCGTTTGACATGTCGCATCGACATCAAGTGATGGTTCTGTTACACTTGAACTTCCCTTCTTAAAATAGGAGTCAATTGTCCGCTTCATTTCAACACGTACAGATTGTAGGCTATGTTGAGATATATATATGCGATTGCTGCGTGTGTCTTAACTAGAGGTGTATTTTTTTAAATCAACGTTAGGCTACGCCTCGCCTACACCATTCCGGGAGGGGGCGGGGGGGTCGCTGGGTTGAAGCCAACTTGATGTGTTGAATGCTCAGAGCACGTTATAAAACGAATTCTTAAAATACACATTTCTGTTTTAATAAATGCTCATAGTAAATCATAGCATATTGCCTAAAACATAAGGTAGGTACAAAAAAAATTAGTGATACATTTGCGACCCCATAGAAATTAGGGTCGCAATGGCATTTCAAAAGGTCGCATATGCGATCATTTTGATCGCAGTGTAGTTCCCTGGCACTTTCATCAAAATCTTTGCTTTCATTCAGCGCGTCTTCACTGGTTCCGCCATGTGCTTCTCGTACACGTTGGGATTGTTTACATCTGAGCACGTGTCCTTTTGACGCAGAATACAGCGGTGTTGTGCATTTTATACGATTGATGGGTAAAGTATTCTTAATTGCTTTATAAAAAATTAATAATTGGTAATAAATTATTATTTATGGTATTCTGAAGTGCCGACGATTACAATATCATGCATATTCATTATCGCGATTTATCGCATTACCGAATATCGGCACAAGTCATCTATCTAAAACATGGAAAATTCAATATTTAAAGCATGCCATAGGGCTGAGATATAAAAAAAAAAATATCTGTATTTAATTTAAAAATATATATTTAAGATCCTGCCCAATATTTTCCTAGACAATATTTTCCTAACAATGTTCATATTGAAGGCTATAAAAACAAACATGAATGTAACTGTGTAGTATATGCTATAAATTATGTGCAAAAAAGGGGTCAAATCACATTAGGCCTAGGCTACATTCTAAAATTGTACCTTTACAATCTAAAAACAAAATGTTTTTTGAAGCAGAAATTAAATACACTAAACTAAAAATGAAAATAAATAAAAACAAAAGAACAGACTATAATTATTATTATTTTGATTACCCTAGAATAGTCACTTCACACAGTTGCTGCTATCGTACAAATACACTTAGTTGTAGGTTCGAAATATGACAATTATGTTCGTCAACAAAAACAAATTTTCAACAAATATTTTGAGCAAAATGTATTTTACTCAGATTGAACTCCGTCTGTTCAGCACGGCGGCGGCGCTCGTTCATGGAAGTTTGTGCTTGCTGAAGGCTCGTCCACGCCTGACTGCAAAATGGAAATATTTTCTCGACTTTCTAACTTTTACAGTTGGAGAATTTGTCTGTGAAATGTAAATTATGCACTGAGGAAATTATTAAATGTCACTTTAGCTTAAAAAATTATTAATAGAGGTATGTTTGTTTCCACCAATCGCTGCACAAGTTAAGGTTACGTATGATGATGAAAGCACGTTAGTGCGAGCCCTCCCGGAACCCATAGAGATTGCATTGCAGTGACTGCAGTTCGAAAAAAAAGTTCTTTGAATGGAAGTCAAGCGGCAACCTCCCCCAGTCTCTCATGAAGCCAATACGGAAGTGACTTAAACTGTGATTCATCGACTGGCCGCTGGGGACAGGCTGCAAAAGAGAGCAGAATCTCATAGAGTCCCATGTTAAATTGGCCAAGTTTACAGCAGAAAAAAACATGTTTACAAGTTGGTTCAAATTGTGGTTTTGGTCTATACTGCTAATTTTGCCCTTCATGACAACTGTGAGGGGGGGGAATTTTTTTCTAACTAATTCTTTTAAATTATATTAAGCCTTACATTTCTGCATAATTAAGGGCGTGGTCACTTGAGTGACAGGTAGATGCTGCTGCTGTCTGTGAACCGTCACTTTACCTCTGCTAATTCCAGCCGCTGAATTTGGCATCTCAGCCGTATTTGTGCTCGATTATTTTATACAATTATAAAATATGGCTTGCTGCATAATATTCGAGACTGATGTGTGTCTGTGTAGATGTGCATGCATGCGGAAGATAAACAGAATATGTTGTTGGATCGTGACATTGGCTGAAAGTTTTGTTTGTGAGATTTACTACAATGACAATGGCGGGAGGATATCAAAATCTGACAGCACTGCTTGGATATTATAACTAAAACTGCTGCACTATTTTGAAAAAAATATACTTTGGACACAGGCTCATTTGTTTGTTAGATACGATCGTATAGTTTTACAACATAAACGCTGCTCAGATTGCATCCTTTCTTGAAGAACGATGACAGAGAGCAGATCATTCAGAAGAAATGTTATGCAAACAATGGATAATATATCAATATTTCATGGACAAAAAGTACTGTTTTTGTTTTGCAATGGACATTTATATTTTACCCAAGTGCCACAGATTGGATTCATCTTGCGATCTCTATTATAAAGGTATGAAGTCCCATTTTAATTTTCCATGTTGTTATTTGCACACCCAACACAAATTACTGGTGTTGGAGCATCTATATCTTAAAAAAAAAAAAAAAAACACTGTAGATTGACAGTAAACCTTTAGAACTTTCTGATGACAAAACTTATCTTCATTAATATTTTAAATCGTATCTTAGATAGATAGATAGCTCCTTTGCTTGCTAACATGGTCACGTCGAGCTAGGCGGGCGTGGTTTCAGCAACCAATCACATCAGCTCAGACCACCTCCCCGCCTCTTTGCCCATTTTCAGTTATCCGGGAGTGACGTGCGGTGACGCGCAGCTAAGATGGCCGCGGCCTCATTTAAGCGTCAAAACTGCTGTTCATGACTCTATGGTTGACGTCACGGACACTACGTCCATATTTTTTTACAGTCTATGATGGAAGTCTATGGGAGCAGTCGGGGCAAATCTCCGCCAGACTGACATGCCCAAAAAGAGGCGGTACTCCACAGAACGTAACTCGACGCTGATTGGACTATATCTAGAGGCAGAACAAACAGCCTAGCAGTGACAGCTAGCGTAACCAGTGCCCAAGGAAGTCGACCGGAAGTTGAAGTCGGCCGCGTGCCGCCATCTTGTAGCAGAACTTCACTTGCGTTAGCATCCCATTGACTCTCATTCATTTTGGCGTCACTTTGACAGCGAATAACTTTACATCTGAGGCGTTTAAAGACTCAATTTGTCCATTATTTATTTCTAAAGATACACGACAATGTATAAAGGGCTCCATTACCTTCTATGTTACATTATGGCCCCGTAAAAACAGTTTTTGTAAAAATAGGCTAACGATTGCGTCATAACCACTCGACTCTCTGTCGCACAGTAGAGAAATTACCGAACAGTATGCATTAACTTAATATGGCGTACTGGCGTTACATTTTAAAATACTATACAAACTAATTAATCAGAATACTTACTCCTGCTCACTCACGCCAAAGAACTCCCCGCTCAAGCTCACCGTTTCTGCAAGATTAACGATGGCAGTTTGCACGCACAGCTACTAGAAGATTTACATCTGTCAGACAGGTTGCGGACGTCATCAAGCTTAGTGTGAGTCTGCGCGTCAGAAACGGAAGTGCTAAAAATCGCTAAAAATGGGCTTCACTTGTCTCAATTGAGTTCCAATGGGGTCGCTGTGTCCATTTCTTTTACTGTCTATGAGCGTAACTCTGTGGTTGAATCCGTCCCTTTCTCAATTTGGTGGTGCGTCGCCCTATAGCCCTAATGAAGAAACCGCCCCTGGGTTAATGTGAACAAAATCAAACTCTCAAAAGTTTAATGCTAAGAAAACCTTGAATCAGCAACATAAAAAAAAAAAAAATTGCTCCTTATTTGCTGGTCATTAAGTTCACACAGTTATTGTCCTGAACAAATCTTTACCAAAATGATTCCTTCACATGCTGTGTTTGGAGATGCGAGCAGCACTTACAGAGTTTACAGATATTATGACCAGAAAATCAATTTACATTCTACACATTTGTTCATTTAGCAAACACTTTTTTTCCAAAGAGAGGAATACAACAAAGGGATTCATCTTGAGGAGGCAATACACATGAACAATAAAATTAGGTTTTCAACGAGCTTAAATAAAAAAAATAAAAAATAAATTGAGTTTCATAAATTTGAATGTCACAAAACTACTACAATTCATTGGATAAGTGAGGCTGAAATGCAAATATTAAGATAATTTGGTGTTCAAAGGTATAACGTTACACACTACAAAATTAAATTTATTACCAGATAGCTATAGGCTGATTGATGCAAGTGCAAACAGCAGTCTAAAAATGTATATTAAAAAAACTCTCTTTAGCTACTAGAATTTAAGTTTAGAAATTATTAAAGTGATTGTGTACTTTGTCGTGGTCAGTGGCCAACTTAAAATATACATTTCATCTCAGATTTTACCTCAGAGATTGTTCGTGCGCAAATCAACCAAACAGAATATTTAATTACGTAATTAACTATTTATTCATTTGGCAGTTAAAACGCTGAACATATAGGCAAAATCGATTAACAAACGGCCAGGAAGCGCTTACCTTGTCTCTGGAGTCCGTCTGCTGGAAAAAAAATGACCATCAGGCGCGTGCGCAGTTGACAGAACTTGTGCGCGCTGCTAACGGTTTAAAATTCAAACTATCCGTGTGTCTCAATCAGCTCCCTGGTTCAGTAGTCAGGGCACTGATCAGGGAATCAGCCACATTCACTTTTATGATATACTGATTCACGACCTAGGGAACTAGGGAGCTGATTGAGACGCAGGGTTTGTCTCGTGCAAAAATCTGAATATTGGATGATGTAAGGTTCAGTTATTTTTTTGTACATATTAAATTCAAAAGGTTTTTTACAGAGGGAATTTTGGATATCTCTTTTTATCACTCCATAAAACAGAAAATACTATCAACAGCCTGAAAAAAAAAAAAAAAATCACCATTTTTTTTTTAGAAATAAAATGCATAAAATCAGGAAAATTATATATCAACAAATCCCTCTGTAAAATAAAACTGTAAAGTTTGGTGTAAGTTCTGCTGAAGAAGTGGAGATTTGTGACTCAGAGCAGGAGAAAAAACTCATTTTGAGAAAATGGCCTTTACAAATATTTACTGTAATTGAAATCTATAGATGCAAATAGATAAAGTGCTATAAAATAAACACTTAAAGGTGTATTTTGGATGTTTTCTTTCCACCAGTCTGATAAAACACTTTATGAAAACCCAAAAAGTGCAAAATCTCAAAACATGAGACAGGTGCCTGTTGTTTCTCCCCTTAAACACATTTGACAAGATTTCTGATTCATTTCCACTGATTCACATCAATTTCAACGGTGAAATATTGGGTTCAGAACAGAGAACTAGAGATACATACATAATCATTTATTCAAAAAACAGATACTAAAAAAAAAAATCATAAAATAATGTTTATTACATAATACTATGATCAATATGTTTAACATTTCATTTTCTTGTATAAACAGTGAAGAATAAAACAAACTTACAAAAATATCACTTCTGTGCTCGTCTTATTGGAGTCCTGGACAAATCAACAACTGAAAGACAAAATGTCCTGATCGCTGTCTAACAGATGAAACGTTTATTCAGTGTATGAACAGAATGAACACTAACGATCAACAGTTCACAAGATCCAGAATCACTCCAGACAGAGTCAAATTAATGTATTGAACTGCATCCACCATTTTGTTTCTCGAAAATTGTTCCATTCACAGACATATGGGTCACGTCTGGATGATATACACAAGTTCAGTCTGGAGGTTAACATCTTTCAGCTTCATTAAAACATGCAAACACTCATCAGGACTGTCACAGTAACTCTCACCTAATCAAACTCTCACAGACTCAGTACAAATGTGTTCTTGTTTGTTTAGTTCTGAAGCAGGAAGTTGTAGATCCCAAAGTCATTGTCAGTTTCAGAGATCAGCATGTCAGCTCTGGCTTTGTCCAACCTCCTGCGCAGAAAATCCCTTCGTCTGTGCCACTCCTGAAGCTCCTCCTCACTGTGAGCGAAGTCACAACTCAAGCCTTCAGTACAACTATCAGCCAACCTGTCAATCACACACCACAGCCAATGAGGATGACAGTAAAAACCACCTGTGTACTGATCAAACAACATGTGACTGATAGCAGATTAGCCAGTCAGAATAATTCTTCGACAAACCCTTCATCATTGATCATGTTCATTGACTTGATGTTGGTGTACCTGGGGCAGATGGAGAAACAGGGTCCAGGGAAGCGATAAGACCAGGACAGACTCTCGTCTTCTCCCTCTCCGCTCAACACTCTGTACTTGTGTTTCTCTGTGGTGATGTGCTGCTGCCACTGCCGGTCACTGTTACTGTGTTTACCACACAGAGGGCAGTAGAAACTGTCCGGCTACACCAACAAACACACTTCATGAGCACACAGTAAACATTAGAACGGCAAGAATAAACCTGCGAGCACCAACCATTGGTTCAGCAAAGTCCGTCGGCATGGTGATCTGCTTCTCTTCTACTGGCTGAGGCGGTGAGGTGCCGTCAGATGCTCTGTTCTGATTGGAGAGCCAGACGTCAAACACCTGCTGGATGTCCGTGACTGCAATTAAACCAGTCATTCATTCAGACTATGTCTAGACTGTGACGTCAGCTGAAACCAAATTCACACTCGTACAAAATATGTAGTACATACTGCACTGGTGACAGTAAAGATCGCCAAAGTTAGGACAGTTTGTCGCAGATTCATGTGTCTTGTATCATTAGTGAACAGTGCTGGCAAAAGGAGTCTGAATGCGGACAGGCTATTTTCGGGCAAAACAATTTTGGTCGAATTTGAGGTTCACACAAAAATTTGTTCATTAAGCCCTCATCTAGAGATCCCAATGCTTCAAACTGCAATCAAACGCAATCGTATGCAATTAAATGTATCGTTATTTGTACGTTTTCTGAGAGGAGTACCTTTCCTTTGTCCATGAATGATGACATTTTTCTTGTTTCTCGACAACTGGAGCTTCCTCTCAGCACAAGTTTGGTATCATTTTAAAGCGCAATGTGAATATTCATAGTGAATTCTTGATGAGTCTGAATCAATGAAATGTGATTTTCAAACTCATGCTGATGTAAACGAAATGATCTTACTTGCGCTGACTGACAGATCTGAAGTGCACACACAAAGATGGCTCAGACAGCATGCAATCCCAATCAAACTGCAAATCCCACAATATCTGTCTTGGCGACAGTGTTGCCAAGTCCGCGGTTATCCTGTGGAATTTGGGCTACTTTAACACCAAAAACTCGGATTTTACCCCCTGGAATTTTTACCGGGGTACTCCACCTGAAACGCGATTGGGCTGGTTTTGGGTTAGTTTTGAGTAGCAATTGGGCGGCTTTTGTTTGCGAAAACCTGGCAACCCTGCTTGGTGAGTATTCACACAAACATTATCTGTTATGTCTTAAAGCTGCTGTAAGGGAATTTTTAGAAAACGTTGACTTAGCCTGAAAATTTGAACAAGCACATCTCACAGGTCACATCCCCTTGCTCTCTGCTGCGCTACAGCCCTCCCTCCACAGCTCCTCCCCCATCACAACGGAGCCTGCCGTGAACGCGCAGGCTAGTAAGCAATCAGGACAACCGATGACGGCGGATAAATAGTTATAGCACATTCACTGGTACGGACGAAACATAAAAAATTAACTGGCACTGAGTTTGTTCCGTAAGTAGAATAGGGAAGTCATAGGACATACAGAGTGAGTTTCTAAAGAATACGGAAAGCGGAAGCACGTGCATCAAAAACCTTCTTTTTTTTTGTTTTTGACTCAAGAAAGAAAGATCTAGGATGACATGGGGGTGAATGAATTATCAGGAAAATTTTATTTAAAAGTGAACTAATCCTTTAATGTTAATCAAGCAATTGTGGTTTCATGGGGGAAAAAGTTGAATATGTATTTTTTCCTATAGATATTTAGTTTTAACTCGGTTTGTACCAAATCTGGTGGTATTACCAGGGTTTTAAGGTATGTTTGCTGGTGATTTTGTTTTTGGAAATTTCAGAAAACTTTAACTCGATTTTTCTCAAAATTTACTTTGCTGACTCTATTGACTTCAAACAGGTATGGCTATTTTTTTTCTTTGTCTTATTCCAACAAATCATACAACATTTTGAAGGCTTTTTAATAGAGAATGTGAAAATAGTAACTAATTTTTCAAAATTTGCTCACAGCGACTCGTTTTGCCAGCACAGGTATTTTTAACTCGAGACTAAGAATATTTCCGCCATATTCAACTTTTTTGCAAAACGTATTTTTGCAAACTAGTCCTGCAGTGCAAAGATTCTCTGGAGTCTAAATATATATATATATATATATATATATAAGATTCATCACCACAACAGCATGCCAAAATGCACAAATTGGGCATGGACACTTGCTTACTTAAATGACTATAACTCTTGAATGAAATAAGATAATCACCAAACTTGGTACACTTATGTATGGCCTCAATATGAGGACACGGGCATAAAAAATGTGCTTGCCCACTTTGTGGTGCTATAAAAGAAAAAAATAAAAGAAATCAAAATGGTCTATGGATCCACTGGTCCTACTGACTTGAAAATTGACTAGCAATGTCTTTGTCAAAGGTGCCATCGTCTATGAAGAAGACATTCACATATGTTGAAAAACATGACCGCACCAATCAATTTTCAGCAGCTATTTAACAAGGGTGAAGAGGTTGATCAGAATTAAAATCTGTGGGCATGTTTGACTCTTTGATCCCAGAGGTCTGTGCAAAATTTTGAGAAAAAAAAAAAAAAAAAAAAAAAAAAATATTCGGCCACCCGGGAGGAACTATCATATTTTACGTGTGTTCAAATGATTGTATGTTATGTTACTGTATATTATGTTTCTCTTACACACATGTTCATACAATGTCAGATCTCCTCATTCTAAATAACTTTTTAAAAGAGTTAAAAAATTTGATAAGAAAAACTGCAATTTTGTCTCGCCTAAATCAATCATCCCTAACATTAATCCTCATCTATCACACTACACAGGACCAACTTCAGCGCATGAATAGACATCAGTGTTGACTGTGTGTTTGATTTCATGCTCACAGCCGTTGTTCTTCATGTACGTCCACAGCTCCTTCTCCTCCTGACTGTGAGCGAAAGTACAGTTCCCGATGTAATGACATTTACGCTGCTTCAGCACATGGATGCAGATCTGTGGGGAAACATTCAGCGTTAGACGCCAGGAGCTCACAGTTTAAGCATCTTTATTAAAGCGTGCACACAGAAAGCCACCTCTCTGACAGCACGTCGAGTTGAGTTCTCTCCAGTTTGAGTGTATTTGAAAGGGCAAATGCACACAAAAATATATCAAACTGCCCGTGTTGGTGAGTATGCCTTTAAATAGTCAGTTATGTCTTAAACAGTTGGGAGAAAATCAGATGTGTACCATTCAATCCGTGCTTTAGCTCCTAAAGTGATAGTAGCCTAAACCTGCTGCTGTCTGAGTCCTTAAAGTTAAAAAAAAAAAAAGACAAAGAGAAAATCACTCACTGCTCTTCACTGAGTTACTTTAGTAGCTTTAACAAGGATTTATACAAAGACGACTACTGAATTTTAGTCAACAATCTATTGTAGATTGTCGTATATTTTGTTGACTAAAACTAGACTAAAAACAACTCAGATGATTAAAATATGACTAAAACTAAATGCTGATTTAGTCAAAAGACTGACTAAAACTAAATCAAAATTTTCTATCAAAATGAACACTGGCTTTTGACAAATACATTGCATGTAGAATTATAAAAAAACAAATAATTCACATCACTACTTTGATTTCACTCACGTCGTATTGTTGAGGAAAGGTCTTGGCAAAAGGTACAGGCCGCACTGTGACCCACTTCTTCCTCTCGTGAGACCTGACCAGTAAAACCCTCCTGTCTTTGGTCCAGCTGAAGAGAGACAGACAGAGGAAGAGAGTGAGAAGGTTTGCGTGTGTTTAGATGTGGCATCTGTGTGTGTGTCTGTCCGTCCGCACCTGTGTCGGGCTTTAGAGGTGCAGTATTTCAGCGCTCGGTCTGGTTCACTGAGCAGCCCATCTTTCCAGCACTGACTGCACACAAACTTCATCATCAGCTCCAGCCTGTGACCTTTGACCTCAGCTGTATCAGCACCTCCTGTTCCCTGCACAGGACCCGCCTTCCCATTCGTATGCTCTGCTCTGATTGGACTCCTTGGTTTTGCTGCTGTGTTTTTAATTGGTGATCGTGATGCTGCAATCACAGGCTGATGAAGACACAATATAAACAGAGTTTAGAGACGATCACACAATCTATGTACTAATTAATACGGTTGATCAGAACTCTACCACTAAGCATTTCAAGAATAATTAAACTAAAATCAAAAATAAATAAAATCCATAAATGAGCAATGGCCAAAGTCAAGATTTTCACTAAATAAAAAATATATTTTTTCCCCCTCGCTAAACCCTATTGTCTAATTTCAGAACAGTTGAAAGAACATTTTCTTAAATGATTTTGACTTACTTACCCAGGTTTCCTTGTTTTTGCAGAGCATAAACGGAGAAATGTTAGAAAATGTCCTTCTCGCTGTTATCATATAATAGCATGTTTTATTGTTTTTATTTTATTTTAAGCATTATTACATGTTCTTAATGACAATTGTCATTAAAAAAAAAGAATTATTTTGCTGTTACAATAAAATATCAATATTAAAAGATCAAAATTAAAATAAAGCAAATGTTTAAAAACATTAATACTTTACTAATCTAAAATCTAGTAAACATGATTTGACACTGCGAGAAGAACATCTTCTAAAACTTCTCCATTTGTGCAATGCAAAAAATAAGTCATACAACTTTAGAACAGCATCAGGCTGAATACATAATGATAATTATTTAAGAAATACTTTGATATTATATTAACATTATGTAACAATAGATAAGAAACTCACACGCTGTTTGTTCCAGTGTTTTTTGGACTCCTGCACAATCTCTTCATGGCTGATTTCTAAACACAGAGAGATGATGTTTGGTGAGTTTATAAATATAACAATAAAGAAACCAGATGGATGGATAGATAGATAGATAGATAGATAGATAGATAGATAGATAGATAGATAGATAGATAGATAGATAGATAGATAGATAGATAGATAGATAGATAGATAGATAGATAGATAGATAGATAGATAGATAGATAGATAGATAGATAGATAGAAAAGAAAATGGATGGATGGATGGATGCATGGTGTCTTTATTGCCATTATTATATTATTGTCATAGTACTATTTATTTTGACAAAGTACTGATTTGTTTTATTTGTATATTTTTTGTATTTACCATCCTCTTGTAAATTTGAATTCATAGCAATAAAACAAAATATTACAGCAAGAAAAAAGTTGGAAAACACAATCCTTTCAAACATTATTGTGCAAAAATAAGGGGTTTTAAACTAATATCAAACATCACAACGATATCTGTGTGTGAAAGAGATGCTTTAGATAAAACTGATAACAAATACTATTTTAAATGAGTAATTTGTAGATTTAAAACTTTGCTCTATTGTAAAATTATTTTCTATTTTACATCGTTTGTCTATTTATTTAGTATAGATGTTTCACTGTAACAGCAAAATAACTCTGAGGAACATCTGAAGTATATACAGATACATGACAAAAAAAAAAAAAAAGGAATTTTTTCCACTCCAAATGTCACACTTAGTGCCTCATGAGTTGGTAACACATGTTATGATTTCTGTCACATGACAATTACAGGTATTAAACTGTATTGTGTGTGTATCAGATCTCCAGTGTGTGTTTGTGTACCAGTCTCTCTCTGCAGGATCCAGATCTGCAGTTCGATGAGCGAGTGAGCGAAGCAGCAGCCGTCCTCCCTCTTACAGCCCAAACTGAGCTCATGACGGCACATGTCAAACTGACAGTGAGAACTCAACGCTCGGATCTTACTGTAACTCACAGTGCTGTTCTTCACCACGTGAACCAGACACCTGACAGAGAGACACACAGATGCTTTATTATGGCTGGCCGACTAGAAAAGACACCAATGGATGGTGTTTTTTTCCACGTACTTCTTCTTGTCAAACTGATGTTGCGTTTGAGTGTTGGCACACAGAGTGGGATTCTCCTTCCAGCGTTTGCTGATCATTCTGGGTTTACGGTCAAAACAGGCCTGATGAAAGACAGACAACAGTGTTTCAGTATCAGAACAGAGACGTCCAGAGAGTTTGAACAGAATAGTTACCACTAAATGTCCCATTAAATAAGCACATGATTCACAGCACTGAACCAGGAGCACCACTCTTTCATGGAATATTTCACTTAAATGAATATTACTTTGACTGATCTGTGGAAAATGATGTCACTTACATGAGATAAAGTATAAGTGCTCTAGAAAAAGCGTTTTTGTCCTACATACTGGTCGTTAACAAATCGTTTTTTGATTTTGTTAATGACAACTATTATATGAAAATAACATGCTTCATGGACAGAAACCTCTCAGATTTTTTTTTTAATATTAGTGTCATGGGTTTGGAATGACATGAGGGTTTCTGTCCCTCTGTTGATAGTCCAGATAACCTAAACAGATTATTTGTATATGTGAAGAAAAGCCTAATTAAATCTGTTCATCACACAAAGCATTTATATCTCTTCACAAGACCTGGGTTAAACTGCTCAATTCATTTGCATTACTTTTACCATGCCATTATTTACTTTTTTGACCTTCTAAGTTTAGGTTCTTATTTTAGCAGATTAGGTTACACAAAAAAATTATGTTTGCATTGATACATACTTAAATGCTGATGAAATTCATTTATAAAGTGTTTGAATATTTGGTTTGATTTTTCACTCTTATCAACTACTTATTTTCATTGACAAAAATTAGATGCAGTTTTAGCTTTTGTTAGTTTTATAGTAAAACTGACTAATATTAATGAGTATGACATGAAATTTGACTACATTTAAAGGATATTTTTACCAAAAAACAAAAACTATGTCTAAATACATCCTATTTTTAACACATTTTAAATAAATTTTTACTAATTTTGTTTCTTTGCATTTAATATTTTTATTTCTTCTCTTATTTTTATTGCATCTCTTGTAATGATAACATGATTTTAAAATTTTAAAAACATTTTTAGTAAAAAAAAAAAAAGCACTCATGTTATAACAGTAACATCCCATTGTAAGACTCTTTCAACTATGGAATAAATCCACCAGTAAAAACATCAAAACTGGTATTGAATCTTGAAATTTTCACCACAAATTGTGTGCGTGTTTGCTCTTACCTCACAGAGGAACATAAACATGCCCGTGTGTATGTTCAGGAGTTTGATGACACTGAGTGTTTGTCTCTCATTGGTCGCCAGTGGATTGAAGAGCAGCTCTCTGATGAGTAAGCCCCGCCTCTCCTGCGTCCACACGTCAATCTCTTCTTGACAATATGCAAATGTGCAGCCCTCACCGTACTTACACACCTGATTCTCCAACACCTCTACACACACACACACACACACACACACACACACACACACACACACACACACACACACACACATATAGGGAGGATTAAATCACAATAATTACGGTATTAGTTAATTAATCATTCAACAGGTGACGCACCTCTGCAGAGCACAAAGGCGGCCTGAAAGTTGTTGCGAGTTGGGCGGGGCCGGATCCGCCTCCAGGGTGAGTTGGCCCCGCTGCTCCGTCTGCACAACAGAAAATCCTTCTTACAGCTGTGATTCACATCAGACCTGAGCTCAAATTCCAGCACACCTGGACCTGAGAGAGACACACAGACCGATGAGTTAAAGCCAGAGTTGGGGGTAACGCGTTACAGGTAACACAAGTTTGGTGATCAGATTACTTTTTCAAGTATCTAGTAAAGTAACATTACTTTTCAATTTACAACAAAATATCTGACAGCTCCTGTCCTCATACTGAGAAATCATGAGTAAGTACAGAGGTGTTGTGTGAACATGATGGTTATTGTAGTTTTAGACTATATGTGAGCATTTACTCATCTCACTTGCACAAAAACAGATTCAGTATTCCTCAAAATGAATAAAAAGAGTCATATGCAGTTCAGAATATAATGCTAACCTGCAATAATCATGTTAAATAGCACTTTATGTATTTAAAGGTACAATTTGTGATATTTTTTTCCGCTAGAGGTCGCTAGAAGTCTATTCAAAACAAAGGCGTAGTTTGATGACGCCAAGTTTTAGAGCGGAAACTTGGGACATGTGGTCTCCATCTCAACGGACGGTGCAAAAGAATAGGGATTGGAGTCTGGAAGAACTCATGTTCATGGATGCGATTATTAACGTTACTGTAGTATGAAGCAGAGCAGGACCGAGTGTTGCGGGAGCTGAACGAGGAGCTGGAGCGATTGATCAACACACGCCTCACGAGCAGCGGGACTTTTATTATGACACAGTCGCCGGCGCCGCTTCCGCTTTTCCGGTCATGAGTTTACGGGAGCTGTCCTTGTCGACAGAACCAGCGGCAGATGGTAAACAGTAATTATGTTCCATAAATAACACAATCCACCATAAAACGTGCAAGAAGTAAATAAGGAACTGCTTGAAGCAAGCTAGTGGTTTGCTGGACGCTAGACACTACTTCCGCATTTGTCTACTGCACTGTTGTCATGTGGTTTCTACGTCAGTAAATGCGGTAACAAAGGTAACTGACGTCATTGACAGTCGACTGCACTGCCCCGTGTCACTGTTTAGAATGGGGAATTTTCTCATGATTTACAAGTAGTTGAAAACATTAGAGATATTGTTTGTAATCAGCTGGACAAAATATATAACACTAGCCTAGTGGTTTTTGGACATTTTACTGCAAAAATTTTACATATTGTACCTTTAATCTCACTTTATTAACCAATGTCTTTGCTGCTGACCTTTGATGATCCAATTCAATGAGCAAAAATGACTTTAGTTAAACAAACATTTGTGTTTCATCTTATTTGAGCTGCGGGTATTAATTTTGTTTTGTCTGCATATGTTTTATTGACTCAGAGGAAGACCGTGAGGGTTTAAGGTGCCATTTGGGACAGGGAAAATCGGTTGTTCTTCTTTTGCGCTTTTTCTGTTGTAGCGGTTAGCAAACAGCATTGCATTACCGAAAGCCCCGTTCTGGATTGGAGTGGGGATCACCTGTGACTGACTGTATTTGTTGTCTGACTGTATGAACCAAACTTTGATGTCTGTAATGTGACAGTTCGGGATGAATACATTTACCGTTACACACCTAATAGATAAATATATCTGATTCTGAATCACCTGTAGAAGTGAAGCAGGTGCTGCAGGCTTGAGTAAATTCATGTGTTTGTTCCAGTGGGTTCTTGGACAGACAGGAAAGTTTGGAGGTCATGTGACCGTTTCTCTGTAAGACACAAACACACACACAAACACACACACACACACAAACACACACACAAACACACACACACAAACACACACACACACACACACACACACACACACGCACACACACACACACACACACACATGAACTCTCTCTCATGTTAAACAGAGATGCTCCAATGCTTTCATATCATCAGACGGTCACACTCACCGTATGAGAAGAGTTTGTCAGTTTGACAGACGGCAGAAAATTATGACAGACTTTTCCACCTGAAAGAGAAATAAACACATACAGCAGAATTCATTTATTTGATCCCACAGTCTTGGAAAACCTGGACACAAAAGGCATCTTAAAAGTGTTATTTCTAGAGATAGATCAAATCTTAAAAAGTCATATGAATGTAATTTGTCTCTCAAGATAACTATTAAAGTAGAAATTGCTGAAGATTATAACGTTCTTTTGTTATCACAAATGTAAATGTTCATTCCCTTGAAAGCATTAAGGTCTTGAAACTTTGGCAAGCATAAAATATAATTATTTGCAATTACTTTATTAAACTACTTTAATATCTCAACCGTCCTAGTTTCTGTAAATAAAATATCTAGTAGGTAATATAGGAATCACATGACTAGAAGATCTGAACGCACAGACCTGGCAGACTGAATTCAGACAGCGAATCGAGCGCGTCTCCTCCCACCACTAGAGGGCGCTGCAGGGAAACGGTGTCTGCGGACGGACAGATGGAGTCTAACACGTCCAGAGTGGAGCTGGAGGAGTCAGAGTTCATCTCAGTTTTAGTGAAGGTGTCCAGAGAGTTCAAATGACTCCCAACGGAGGAGAAGAACGCGGGTGGAAGACGAGGAGTCGGAGAAGAGAAACACACCAGACCGGTAGGAACGACTCCACTCTGAGTGAGAAACAGGAAAGATTTCACTAGAAACCGCAAGCTACATCTCCAACGCTCATCATTCTTCAGTCCCCTCACCTGCGGTGTGTCCTCCTCTTTAGACATGCAGTCCAGGAGACTGTCCAGCTCGTCTCCCATCAGGTCGTTGTCCTCCAGTGGCTGAGACACGGGCACTGACAACGGCACAGCTCCGGACAGACCCGGGGCCTCATGGGAGTCGCTCACGGGGACCGGGGCCGGTAAGACAGGAGACGGCCATTCAGAAGAGCCAGCTGCTGGGAAGAGAAGGCAACACATTCAACCGCAGAACTTAAATAAAACACTTGCATACTGTACACTATATACTAGCTTCTTCTGTATAAAAATAGCAGGTGAAATCTCCATCATTATTATATAATGTCATTATTAAATTACTTCTACAGTATTTGTAAATCTTAATCCAAGATCATTGTGAGTTGATGTCAGCTACTGCAATTTAACCAGACACATCTAATAATCTAATAATAAATACTGTTGCCATTTATGTTTATGCATTTGGCAGACACTTTTATCCAAAGCGACTTGCATTGCCTTCAAAGCATTTCATCAGTTCATGCTTTCTCTGGGAACTGAGCCAAAGACCTTGGATCTTGGATCTAGCGCCGCGATTTACAATCTGAACTACAGGAAAACAACTATGCTGCATTCCCAGCATTCCATACAGATCAGTATGATATTATGAACTTAATAAATGTTTCTTTAAGTACCTGCAGAGTCGGTCTCTTTCTCCAGCTCAACAGACGAGATCTGCAAACAAACAAAACAATGAGAGAGGGAGTTATGCTGAGCTGCAACGCTAAGATTAAAATTAAAATTCATGCAATGCTGATTAGAGGTTTAAAACGTAATTTTTATATATACATATATATATATATATATATATATAAGTCCTGCCTCATCTAAAGGTGGAGAAATGAGCCCGTCGTCCTCAGATCCTGCCACTGTCCCCCCCTGAGACAAGACAATAAAAAGAAAATGTTATACAAATACAGCTTTCTGATAATAAGATTATCTTCACAAAACATTTCTTTAAGCACTCAAACATAATGTTTGAAAACATGTCATTCTGGGTGCTCACATGAGAACTGATGTACGCTTTTCTGTTCTTTAGGCCCAGACTGGCTGCAATTTCCTGGGACAAATTACTGACCGTCTGATCCTGAAAAAGACAGAAAACTTCAGAGAAACTCAACAGACGGAAGTCACAAGCCCTAGACCATGTCACATGATCCCGATAAATGGCTTAATTGAGCTTTCCCCCCATTGGACACATTATCTGGACTAAAAATACATATTTTACATACAGTAAAAAAAATAAAATAATTGTACATAATTAACATTTTAAATAATATTACATATTTAAAATAGTAATTTTAAATATCAGTTTTCCACTAAATTCCTTTTCAATAGACATTAATGAGCAGCAACATTTACTTTCATGATGGTAATGGCTTGTTTGTGATGTTTACCTGCGGTGAGACCAGCAGACATGCAGTGCTGCACTCATACGCCTCTCTGAGTTTCCCAGACTCCCTCAGACACACGGCTTTACGATATAATGCTTTAGTGCTGTCTTTACACACCTCCAGAGCGCGGTCACAATCCTTCACCCCGCTGTCAAACTCACCCTGAGAAAATACAACACATTTATAGCCTGCTTTGCATTAATGTAAGCAAAAACATGCCGTTTTTGTGTGTCTCTTTAAATGCAAATGAGCTGCTGCTCCCCACCCCCTTTCCAGAAGAGGGCGGAGCTTTAACAGCTCATGCTTCAGTTGCGCAACAACAACAAAGCTGGAGAATCTCACGCAGCCAAAATCAGGATTGTCAGCAACGGTGTTCAGCCTTACATTGTTCAAACCGGAGTCGACACTGATGGAGAGACTCAGGAAGAAGTTACAACTTTTAGGACCTGAATGGTTAGTGGATAAATTTATGTAGTTGCTGTGGAGTTAGTTGATTCAACTTTGAGTTTGAACTTTGAGCGTTGTAACTTTGCAGATGTTGTTTATGCTCAAACAGCAACATTACACACTAACTAAAGTTAAAAAAGTGAAATCATAATCAACCAACCCTTTAAAGGTACACTATGTAACTTCTGGCCCTCTAGTGGTTAAAAAACAAAACTGCATGCATTTTGTGGAAGAACATTGTCTTGGTTATGCTTTGGCTCTGCGTGACATCCCGTCGGTCTAAAACAAACACTTATAATCAGTGTTGGGAGTAACGCATTACAAGTAACTTGAGTAACGTAATCAGATTAATAATTGTATACGTAACTCGTAACTTTTTTTAAGAGCAGAGAGATAAAGGGAACTAAGGGGATTCAGACATGATTTAGGTTTATCAAAATATTTCTTTTGTTTATTATCACTTCTGATAATTTCATTGTTTCATTTGATTTAAGTAACTATCTATAGTGTGGATATAGATTTCACACTCACACTAGGCACATTAATATTATATTGTTAATATTAATATTATAGGTTAAAATTAACACTTAAACTACCCACTAAAGATGAGTTGGAGAAATCTGACCACATCTAGAAGTCCTCAACCGGGCAAACTTTTTCTGGCTCTTCTAGTGGCTCTCATCTGAGCAGCCTGGTGACGGCTTTTTAGTCAGATCACATGCATCCAGCTGGGGTTAGAGAGGGATCTGTGACTTTGGGAACTGCTCAGTAAGCTCTTTCTCATGCTATCACGCCGTCCTTGCTCCTTATCTATGTGTGGAGAAATCCTTGCCTGGTTCCTTTAGTATCCTTGACCATTCTTTACATCCCAGCTCATGACTTATTGATGTTAATGTATTCTTGGAGTTGAGTATATATATACACTAACTGAAGAATAAACCTCTGAAGATGCTTGAACTCTGAACTCTTGCCTGTGCTTTTAATTTCTTCCCATGGCGAGGGGCAACTTAGAGTACTGGGGCAAAAAGGCTGAACCTTTCTAGATTTTACAACAATTTGGGGGAAAAAAGCACAAAAACTTACCATATTACTGAGTGCACGGTTGGTTACAGTGTTTACCTTCTTTTTATTCATGTTTTAACCTTTTCTTTATTTGTGAAAAATACTACAATATGATTAAAAAAAAAGAAAAAATGCTTATTTTAAAGATTTAATTTTGTTGTTTTTTATGTTGATTTATTTTTTAATTATTTCTAATTTAGTATGCAATATATTAATCTTATTGCAATTGTTATGCATGTTTTATTTACTATCTTTAAATGAAATAGCTTGACATCAAGTCAAGTCATGTTGCAATAGGCTTGCTGCGATAGTCAGTGTTGACGGTGTTACCAGAGTTCAGCCGTAACATTTCCTCACCATCACAACCCCAACTATCAGTAATCAATATTTTCACATGCAACATAAAATGCAAAAAATCACAGCTAAAACTGATGAAATCTGAAGTCTAGAGTCCCTGGCCACTGGATATTTAATATATTTGGATATTATACAAAAACACTGAAGGAAAACATCAAGATGTACATAAAAAAAACTTTGAGGCAGATATGTGTGACCTGATCCAGAAAAATGAGTCACAGTGACCCAAATTTCAAAATTGAGATTTTGGTATCAATGGAAAGATGAGACAATAAGCTTTAAAATGATATCCTAGTCAAAACCTGAGAAAATCACTTTTAAAGTTTTTTTGCCTGTTTTTTGTTGATATCTTTCAAAATCCATTGCATTTAAAGGGATAAACTATTTATTTTACAGCTTAATTTGACCAAAGACGTTTTTATATATATAAATGCTATTAAACCAGGCTGAAGCTCAAATTATTTTGAAGTATTTATTTGAATTAATATTTTATAAGGCACTTTTACAAAGATTTACTAAATTCAGAAAGATTGAACAGAGGTGCTACAAAGAGGGAGGGTGTGTGTGTGTGTGTGTGTGTGTGTGTGTGTGTGTGTGTGTGTGTGTTAGTTAGAGAGAGAGAGAGAGAGAGAGAGAGAGAGAGAGAAAGTGAGAGAGGCAGAGAGACAAGCAAAGAGAAAACAAATAATGCTAGCCTATGCAATCATTTCTTTGTGTAGGCTAGTTGACAATAACAGTGTAGAACAAATTCATAACGGAGATACCAGCGCGCGCTAGTCTGACAGGAGGATGGCTGGACCAATCGCGTGCCTGTCAGTCGAAACGGGGCTTCCCATTGATAAAAATCAGCGTTTATGTCAGTGTGTTTACATTTCTAAGCTTTTTGATTGGTTCTATACAACGTGTAATTGTTATTACAGATATTTTGTGCCAATTTCCCAGGAAGTTGTTCTCTTGAACATGGGATGGAAACGCAAATTCGCAAAAAAATGTTTTATGCGATATATTCCAATTTTGCACACAAGTTAAATTCAGAACTTTGGATGTAAACACAGCTATATTCACCATGTTCTGATGGGCGGCCGCGCGGTTGATGTACAGACTCTCCAGCAGGGCGGCGGGAACATGAAGCCCCTCGGCCTGAGCGTAAAGTGCCACATTGACGCCCTCGCTGAAATGACCCCGTGCCTGCGTCCACTCATCCTCTCGAAAGGCAGCGTTGCCCTCGTCTAACAGATCACACACCAGCTGAACCACAAACCCCTGATGACACCAACAACAGAGACAAACAGATGAGGAACAAGTGGTCATAAATTAATGTTTTTAACGCTCATTTCAAGCTATAACAAATTGTGAATGTGTCTTCATTTGTGTGCAAAACATCTCCTCAAGCCCAACCTCATAGCCTTCAGGGTCCGGATAAGGCAGAGAACATCTGTAGACACAAATAAAAAACAAAAATCAGCAGATACTCAAAGATACTCAAAGCTGTAAGAATTACAGAGTAGATCAGCGCTTCTCAACTGGTTTGTTTCACACAATCTGCCCATGTTGACATCTGTCCAATTTGACCAGATAACACTTGTTGCCAAAATACTTTGATTGGACGCCAACACAATCTACTATCAGAACAAACCAAAAACTCATTTTTAAAAGGCTAAAGGGTTTGCTGATCTGTTTTCATGGCAAGAAACATTTTTGTAAACTCTATCAGGTTTTATATTAACTATAAATATCTTACAAAATGTTAACTGAATAAAAAATGTTTCTTCACTGGAGTAAACCAAGCACAATCTAATGAAACACAGGTTTAGACAAAACAACTTTCTCCTATTATTAAAAGCATCATCCTGGCCTATTTGGCAATGGATATAAATAATCTGGTCTGAGAATAATAGCACAATCTAGTATTTATTTCTGCAGGGTTTGACAGTTTGTCATACTTGATGAAGCTCAGCGCTCTCCGAATCTCCTCTCGGCGCTTCTGACGCTCAGTGCTCATGTTTGACCATCACAAGCCTGAAAAACAAACAAACAAACGCGTGTGCAAAAGTTCACGTTTACCATCTGTTCACCTTGACAGTCCCAAAAAGACACAAATGCCTTCAATGTAAAAGTGCATTATTATATAAACCAAATCTTTGGTGAACTTTCTTTACAGAAAATAAACCCTGGCAGCTGTGGTTGAGAGAATAATGCTGTAAATAAACTTACAGAATCTGTACGTTTCACAATTTAACCCTCAGGGGTCTGAGGATTTTTGGGGTCCTGGAGAAGTTTTGACATGTTCTGACATTTGTGCTTTTGTTTTTCATAAACATATTAATGGAAAAAGTGTCATTACACTGTATTCAGCACAAACTAGGCTACCATAATATGTGAGGAACATGTATGTTTGTGTTTTTGAAGGAATAACGTTTATGCGTGGTTATTGAAAAAACAAAAAACTTAAGTCACTGAAATAAGGCCAAAAATAATATATTAAATCTGTGTTCACAAGACTTCTGGGTATTGGAGGTTGTAGACTAAAGTTTTTGCTTCAGAATGATGTAAAAATTATGCTGCCTACTCGTTCATATAAAACAATATATTGATTTAGTTTTTGTAAGACACTTTTTGTCAAGAAACACAGTATGCGTGGAGGCGTGAATCATCATGAATAATGTTGTGATTCACACCTGAGAAGACAAAAGATCTGCATAATGAGGCCTTTCAGTCAGGTAGGCTGTGAAAAACTCTCTGTGATCATGCTGATAACAGGATTAATGTCCACTCTTGACAAACAAAAAACAAAAAAAACATGATTTTTGTGATCTCATACATGCACATATTATTGCACATGATGTGAAGAACATTTTGTATAGGCCTATGTTAAATTACAGTACCAGTCAAAAGATTGGACACATTTTTTAAAAATAAATCTTAAGTCTCTAACCAAATATAATGTATTTCTGTGATGCAAAGCGTCTGAACATTCCTACCTCTATGGCATTTCATATAGGATAATATAAAACAATTTCATGTGAATTCTAGAAATACAGCTTTTCACTGTAAATTATAAAATGTTTTGCTCCTCTTTACTTCGAAAAACAGTACATTTACAGTATTTTCCAACATATTACATTGAATTTAAGGTTAGATCTATTGTTTTTGCCATATAAATAGTAAGGGCATTTACTGTTAACCACCATTTTAGTCTTTTACAGATAAAATTACAATCATTTATTTCAGTGGGATTTATACACCAAGGTATATTTGTGTATCTCAACAGTGTTTTTATTCGTGTCTGATGTAATGTGACTAGCCTACTATTATATAGTACACTATCAGACTCAGTACTGCTAGTGTACTAGAAGAAGGGAGTTCACTGGACATTTGAAACACGCCCAAACGAACTTCCTCCCTTCAGTTTCTGCAAAAACGAAACTGAAGCAGCTGGAAATAAACATTCACATCGAGAACCTAATAACCCATAAAGTCAGCCACCAAAGAGCAAATATAACGCCCTATTAAAGCCGTATTAAAATCACTCACAAAGTTTCTGTATGACTCCACTAAACTCACCTGTATCGGGAGAAAATCACGACCAAACGCGCTTTCTTCTGCGCCTCGCGCGTGTTTAGATGGTGGTTCGTGTCTAAAACATTAGAGGAATGACTGACAGGTCCTTAACCTTAACCTCGATCATCTCAAGACATTTTTCCATATGTATGTGTCAACGCTGTCCTGTGAACTCGACAAATGTTTTCAGCTAATGAGACGCGCGCGTCTGCTCCGCTAGGAGGCGCTCGGTGGAATCCGCGTTTAAATCTCTCTTGAGGGTTTTTTTATTGTTATTATTTTATTGGGAACGTATATATTGTAAAAATGGTTCCTTTATAGAGTTTATAACTGCTATACAATTTGAAACACGCCATAAGAAACATTATAAAGTCAAATAACCCACATGCAGGAATCAACGAGCAACTGTGATTGGTCCATCCCGAACAGCGCTGATTAAAGTAACGCTTGTCACGTGACACAGTGACGTTCGCGTTCCGATCTAACGGTCGTAGGTTTCTCTCTGGACACTAATGAACTTTAAACGACAACGCCTAAATCATTTTTCTAAAAAGAAAATCTGTTTTTTAGTAACATATGCATTATGCAAGCCTCAATGTAATTAGTTTGTTGGCACGTGACCATGTGTTTTGAGAAAAGTTTTCAGTCGGGGAAAAAACATTCATACTACACTGCAGTCTAACAAGTTTCTTTATAAAACCTGCCAACAAAAACAATATACGACGAATTACAAACAAGTTAACAAGTACAATTAAACAAGTTATAACGTCGTCGGTGTGTGGGATTTTCACTCAACACATGCAGTAGAGTAAAGCTCAGACAAATGACAAAAAGCATAGAACTACAAATCCCATGAACCACTGCGCGCCTACACTATTTGCGTCATCAGCGCGAGCGGGAGGAAGAAATTGGGAGTAAAAGAAATAGCCCACATCTAAAGCCAAATAAATCATTTCAAACATCACTTGTAAGTACAAACATAATATTTAAACACTAAGTTTGTTCCGGGAACGAGTGTGTTGTAAATAGGCTGAGTCACTTAAAACGTGTTTGTGTGTTGATCATGTATCAGTGTGAATCTGAATACGCATGTTCATATAGACAGATACATAATGACAACAAACATTCATTTAGGGGTGAACAACAGCGGTTACACATTAACATTATAACATGTAAAATAGGTTTATATGGAATGGATTAATCTATGCAATTTAATATTATATAATACAAATAATTAAGGCAAGACACTGCTGATGAATAGGGTAAATGTTATAATAGATTTTCACCATACATTTAGATTTGCAGTCATTTTTGTATGACAAGTTTTCTGAAATGTTATGTTGAAATTTCAAATGAAGCTGAATATGCACTAATTTCCATACATTTCCAGAACAGAAATGAACATTGCATAAATATTGTTTAACTTTGTTGACAATACTAGAGTTAAGGGTTTTACAGAAGGGGTTTCTCTTTTCATCACTTCAGAATTAAATGTTATATAAAATTAGGCAAATGATACATGAACAAACCCAGCAGTAAAAACCTTCAGAATATAGATAGGAATAAAATTGTAATGTTTGGTGTGAGTAAGATTTCTGACTCATTTTGAGGAAACAATTTTAAAGATGTGTATTGTAATTGAAATCTAATAGACAAACACTTAGAAGTGTATTTTTGAATGTTTTCTTTCCACTAGTCTGAATCAACATGTTATGAAAAGCCAAATAGCACAAAATCCCAAATTGAACTGTTTCTTCTCTCTTTAAACTCTCATGTGTTTATCTGTGGGTTTCAGTTGGTGTCAGGATGGCATCAGATGACGTGGCAAATCTCGCGGACTCGTTGGCGAAAACTCAAGTCAACGAGGGAGAGCTCAGCTATAAAGGACAGGGCCTCAAACTGGACAACGCTCAGTCTGGTGAGCTCAAACACACATAATATCTCACATCTGTTTCTGGTGTCTTTATGAAGGAATAATGTTGGTTTTGTGTGCAGTGGAGGAGATGGTGAAGGAGATCGAGGAGTTTGACGGTCTGCGTGCGCTCAGACTGGAGGGAAACACCATCGGCGTGGAGGCAGCACAGACCATCGCCAAAGCCTTGGAGAAGAAGAGTGACCTGCAGGTGCTGAAATCAGGCTCGCGGCCTTCATTTTTACTAAACTCCATCCTAAAACAGTCATTCTTCACTGGTGGAGCATGACCTGAAAGACTTGGGTAAAGTTGGTTTTATATTCGCACATTCAGACATCAGTATTCAATAGCCTTGTTAATCACACTACATTGGACATTCAGTGGACATTCACAAGTAAATATGCCATTAAAACAATACTTTCCTATTTTGATCGACTGTGAAAAATGTTGTAAGTTGACAATCGTTGGTTGTCAATATCATGTCGCTGCTTAAAATTCGCAAACATTAATTTATTGCACATTTATTGGAAAGTCTGAATTTATCAGAAGTCTGAATGTGCGAATATAAAACCAACTTTACCCAAGTTCCTGAAAGTGGGTTGAGGGTCTATAAGCTAAACGAAAGATAGAAATGTTGCCTGGGCAATAAACTAAAAATTTATGGAAGCCCATTTACACCACAACAATGTGGATATCTTGTATAAAAGTCAAAATTAGGACTTGAAAAGTTGAAATTAGAACTTAAAAAGTATTTCGTAACTTTGACTTTATCTCATAATTATACTTAGTATGTCATAATTTCAAGCCCATTTCCGCCACATAGGAGTTCAAGAAATGATGACTTAAAAATTATGATTTTAAAAGTTATAATTATGAGATATAAAGACAAAATTAAGAATGTAAAAGTCATTATGAGATAAGAAGTGGAATTGACGTTAAAAGTCGAAATTTGAACTTTAAAAGCAATTGAAATAAAATGTTGAAATTATGACTTGAAAGTATGTATTATTAAGTCATAATTCCGACTTTTGACATCATAATTTCAACTTTTCCAATCATAATTATGACTTAGTTTGCCATAATGTTGACCTTTCATCTCATTGTCTGTCATAATTTTGACTTTTGAAGTATTCATTTTGACTTTCATCTCATAATTGACTTAGTATATCATAATTTTGACTTTTGAAGTATTAATTCCGACTTTTCATTTCATAATTATGACTTATGTCATAATTTCGACTTCTGAAGTCATAGATTCGATTTTTCATCTGCTGACTTAATATGTCAAAATTTTGACTATTTATGCATGATTTTTTTTTCTTATGTGGCGAAAATGGGCTTCCATAGAAATAAGGTAAAGCACTTAAGGTTATTAGCTTGAAATAAATTTAGTTTGATAAACTAAAACCAAACAAAAACTGAAATGAAAATAAACCAAATTAAAAATATTACAAAACTAATTAATAAAATTACAAAGCAAACAACAGTATTACTAAAACATGAAACTAAAATTGACATGAAAACTAAAAACATAAAAACATTAAAAAAAGCTAATTCTCACACTATTGTTTTATTATATTACATAAAAACTAAAATAACACTTTCACTTGCAGTAATAATAAATAAGATTTGTGACAATCACAATGTTACAGAGCTCCAAATGTGACACGATGATGGAAAAATATGAGATGGGGAAAAAAATAAGAAATATTTATATTGATGGAATTAAATGATGGAAATCAATAGAGTGTGTTTTGTGCATTGAATTATTAGCTGCCAAGAGCAAGATGATATATTATTAATAATATATAAATTTTTATTTTGTAATGTTTATTTACTTCAAGCTATTATTAGGAAACAAAAGTAATCTCCTGTATCTCCATTGTTTTTCTGTCATGTTAGTGCTGCCACTGGAGTGACATGTTTACTGGCCGCCTGCGAGCTGAAATTCCTCCCGCACTGGTGAGATTTGATGATTTAACTATTCTTTATGGTACCACAATTCATCCTTTATAGGTGAAACCCTTTGAAAACTCTTTATTATGCTCAATGTGCTCCTAGCAAGTAGTTGTGACTCATGACTACAACTAAGAGTTTAACAATAGTAAGTGTGTTTCTCCAGGTTTCTTTGGGTGACGCGTTAATCATGGCTGGAGCTCGTCTGAAGGTTCTGGATCTGAGCGATAACGCATTTGGACCCGATGGTGTGAAAGGCATCGAGAAGCTGCTCAAGAGTGCCGCCTGCCACTCGCTGCAGGAACTGCGCCTGAACAATTGTGGAATGGGCATCGGAGGAGGAAAGGTGGGCGGGGTTTATGATGATGCCAGTCGGGTTTCAGAAGGAAAAACTCCATTCATTTTCTCCATAGGGGAATTGATTTTATATGATAACTTAAGGAGGGTTAAGACAGACCTACTGTGAGCTATGAGGTTGTTAATCAATAGTATTTTTATCAAAATATAGTCGTGTTTAACAGTAGAATTCCTACTGAAAAAACTACATTACCCATGATTCTGCAGAAAAATATCCACCAATCAGAGAATTGTGACAAATGAATGGGAAAATAGTTCTGTAACCAAAGATGCTTAAAAAAAAAAAAAAAGTGGATAGAACTGTTGTGCTCTATTATATTGCCATTTTTTCCTGTGGTAATGTGGTGTTACCTGCTCCTGTAGATCCTGGCAGCGGCTCTGACGGTGTGTCATAAAGAGTCGAGTGCGCTCGGCGCCCCCTTGCAGCTGAAGGTATTCATTGCTGGCAGGAACAGACTGGAGAATGATGGAGCCACAGCACTGGCACAGGCCTTTCAGGTGCTGAATGACACGAGAACTAAATCTCAACTATAATATTAATCATTTTCTTGATTTTCATTTATTTGGAGTTTTTAAAATCTACCTGTAAGTTACGTGGTGTCATTTGGTCCATTGCGATGGTCCATTGATGAATGCTTTATCTTCTCAGTTGATTGGCAGTCTGGAGGAAGTGCACATGCCCCAGAATGGCATCAATTACCCAGGAGTCACAGCTTTAGCCACAGCTATGCAGCACAACCCACAGCTGCGAGTGCTCAACCTCAACGACAACACTTTCACCAAGAAAGGAGCGATCGCTATGGCAGAGGTACACTGGAAAACACTGAACTAAAATTAAATCTGAACTATATAGGGCCTTGAAAATTTCAAAAGGAAAGTTTATTAATAATGAGAATCTAGAAGGATATATAGTTTCAACATTATTTATTCTTCAGATTTCCTCTTCAAAAAAGTATCAGCTGTTTGCAAAGTGACCCCCATTTGGTTTCTGACCACTGAAAATGTGTACAATTTACTTATTAAGATCTTCAAGATTGAAGATTGAACCATCAAGGGCCTTTAAAATGAAGATACCAAAAATAATGTTTGTTAAGAACCAGAATCTAAAAGGAAATTAAGATATGTTTAATACTTCTTGAGCTACAGGCATGCAAACTTGAGGCAAAAAGTGCACAAAGTGCTTTTTTACCTTTTTTGAACTGTCACCGTTGGCATATAATGGAACAAAGATTGCCCAAGTCAACAGATTCAACTAATATACCTATCAATCTCTGTGTAAAAAATAAAATAATGACACTGTCATATTTCTAAAGTCATTTTACAGCCCAGTAAATTGGCTCCAAATCTCAGGTGAAATTTGTCATTTTGAACCCCCACTACAAAATAGTGGATTACTCAGTAAATATACATTTAACATTTAATATTTTTGCTTTCATCACTATTTACGTTTCATTCTACAGATTATTATTATTATTTTTTTTAAATCAAAAATTTGAGCCAGGGAAGTTTCTGAAATTTGACCTAAATGACTCATGTTGAAAAATCTAAATTGTTGAATGGCAGCTAAATAATTTGTGGATGTATTGACACCACAGGTTAAAAACTTTAATAGATTTCACCATACTTCCTCAGTTGATTAATCACAGTACATTAAGACCATTTTTTTTAAAATGTGGTTTAAATAAGCAAATGAGGCATTGTCTAATTAAGAATGCACTAATTTACATACATTTCCAGAAGATAAATCTGAACACTGGATAAAGCCAGGTTCAAAATGTTTGTTTCATTTTGTTGACATATTAGAGGTAAATGTTTTTACTGAGGGGATTTTGGATATCTCTTTTTATTAATACATAAATCAGAAAATATTGTAGACAGATGAAAAATACATTTTCACCATGTTTTTAGGAATAAACTGTTCTGTAAATCAGGCTGAATGTTAAATGAACAAACCCCTCAGTAAAAACCTTCAGAATATAGATATGAATAAAACTGTCAAGTTTAGTGTATGTTAGTGCTGCTGAAGTGGAGAAAAAACTCTTTAAAGATATGTATTGCAATAAATAAAATAACCCGCATGAAAAAGCAATGATTCTCAAAGGTGTTTCTCTGTGTGTGGTGTTAGGCACTGAAACACCTGCGCAATGTGCAAGTGATCAATTTTGGTGACTGTCTTGTTCGGTCTGAAGGAGCCAGTGCCATAGCAGAGACTCTGAAAGAAGGACTGCCGATACTCAAGGTACTGACAGATAATGCTGATTAATAGTAATTATGTTATGTACCTTTAGCTAAAGGACTTAAAAATGAAGAAATTATGAAAGCTAAATCAGTAAAGATGCTTGTCCCATTCTCACTAGGAGCTGAATCTGTCTTTTGGTGAAATCACAGAGGAAGCTGCTCTGGAAGTGGCCCGATCTGTCCAGCACAAAGATCAGCTGGAAAAACTCGACCTAAATGGTACAAACACACACAACACACTTAAACAGAAAAAAACAACAGTCTGTGATCATTAAATATGCACTAATTATTCAAGTTTGGCCTCTGAAACCAATGGTGAACAGGTTAAGAACCACTTGTTGTGTTCATGTAAGATTTAATTACGATTAAATGTGTTTTCTGTCAGAGTTGTGTATTTGTGCATCACCTAATACATAATTCTCTCCTTAATGTGTTGAAACAAACAGTGATTTGCAGTGATAAACCAACCGTTAGATGCACAGTTATTATGTAACTAAAACTATTTTCGTTACTTGAAATAAACGATAACTGAAAAATTAAAAGAAAACAACCCTTATCAAATAACAATATAACAAACTTATTTACAATTAGTTCAAGTTTATGTTCTAAAATAACTAATACTAAAAGTGAAATAAAAATGACTAAAAAACATATACATTATATAAAAATAGATACAAATATTAAATAAGTGACAAGATGAAAAATGACAAAAACAACAAAATTACTAAAAAAATAATTAAAAAATGAAAATGGAAAACATAAAAATACTATATGCTAAAATATCTACAACTAAAAGTGAAATAAAAATGACTAAAAGCTATATTGACATTTAAAAAAGAGAATAAACAATAGTTACAAAAGCACAACAAAATTACTGAAACCTTAACATTTAAAATGGAATAGACAGATAGATAGATAGATAGACAGATAGATAGACAGACAGACAGACAGACAGACAGACAGACAGACAGACAGACAGACAGATAGATAGATAGATAGATAGATAGATAGATAGATAGATAGATAGATAGATAGATAGATAGATAGATAGATAGATAGATAGATAGATAGATAGATAGATAGATAGATAGAAAAGTTTGTCAAGATAATCTTTGAAGTTGGCTTGAGAAAGCCTGACCAGAAATGTTTTAAAAGCTTGAATTTTGATGGTTTTCAGTTTGTGAATTTTTTTTTTTTTTTTTTTTTTATTATTATTTTTTTTTTATCTTAGTAGTTTTAAAGCTAGCTAAGATAGATGTTAAATCGGATTCGTTATTAAAGGTATGGTGGTTCTAGCTTCAAAGCTGTACGAGGATTTAGAGTCAGAAGAATAATAACTATAAGTTTAAATTGCATTTCAGTAAGTTGGCTTTCTCGAGCTAACTTAAAAATAACATTGGAAATGTTACAAAAATTATAATAGTATCTTAGTGATAACACTGGTTAGATGACTACATGAGCGAAAAACATTTGTGTCATTAAAAATGACACACTGCAGTAATACTCATAGACTAATCCTCATAATCAATGTGTTTGTCTTTAGGGAACAGTCTGGGTGAGGAAGGATGTGACAATCTTAGAGAGGTGATGGAGAGCATGAACATGGGAGACAAACTGGGCTCTCTGAGGTATCAAACACACACTAAACAAAATCACTCGTACAAAACACATTCCAAGTTCCATTTATCTTAATGTGAAAAAATACCTTTACCTGATTTACAAGAGCATTTGTTTGCGGTCTTCTGTGTTCATGTGCATTTGAAACAAGTCCACCCATAATTTCTTTCTTCCACCACACTTCCACACACACAGTGATGACGAGGGAGAACCTGAGGAAGATGAAGATGAGGACGATGAAGAAGATGATGATGAAGACGTGGAGGAGGAGGAGGAAGAAGAAGAGGAGGAGGGAGAAGGAGATGAAGAAAAGAGTGAATTAAATCAGGTTTGATAACATCTTTAAAGCATCCAGTTTAAAGTAGAATTCAACATAAAAAACACAAAAATGAAATAAACATGTACCTGTGGATGTTTGTGTAGTTCTCAACGCCGCCTTCAGCACCTCGTACTCCAGACGTCTCGTCTTTCCTGACTTTTCCATCTCCAGAGAAACTACTGCGACTCGGTGAACGGAGAAGCTCCCTCATCCAGCAGCAGGTCACATATTACATTGAACACATGCTCACATAATGCACTTCTGAGATATAACTTGTCTCTCAGGTCATTTCTAGTATTATCATAGAGGCTGTTCATGCAAAACATGTTTTAGTGTTTAAAAATGTGACCCAAATTTGGAAAAATCGGAATTTATGGAGCAAAAAAGAGCAGACTGTAATAATCGCAACAGAACTAGAGTTGAGTGTGTTTGTGTGTCTTTTGCAGGTGGATGTGTTGGATGTGACTAAGACAGCTGAAGCATTTCTGAAAATCTCCTCTGTGTATAAGGAAGATGATGAAGAGGTGAAATCAGCCGTGCTGGAGAGTATCGGTGAGATGACGTGAACATCCATCACATGGTTGTTGAATGATCTGAGTGACGTTCGACTGATTCTTGTGTCTGTGTGTTTCAGATGCAGTGCTGAGTAAAGCCTTCTTTACTCCGACTTTCCAGGGTTTGAGTTTTGTATCATCGTTACTGGTGATGCTTGGACTGTTGAAGGTAAAAGCATCCAGCACATTCAGACTAGTTTGTGCACAGATTTTACATATAGTTTTTTATTGATGTGTACCCTTTCTCATGGAAATGTGTCATATCAGGTAACTAAAATAGGTTATGAATGCCATTTTATGTTGACTTTGACATTTTAGCATGATTACCATGCATTTCTATATTAGTCCATATATTTCTATACTAGTTTTGGCTTTTTACAATTGTACCGAACCATGTTCTAATTCAGGGGTTTCAAACTGTTTGATGCCAAGGTCCTTCAAATATGATGATCCCATTGCAAACTACACCCTTTCTCAATATAAATGTCTAAAAAAACCCAGACCCCAGTTTGAAAACCCCTGTCCTGTTAGAAATGGACCTGGTTTCGTTGCTCACCATGACTAAGAACCGTTCGAGCTGATGGTGGAGAGCATGTTTTTGATGTTCAGGTATTTCTCTCTTTCTCTGTAGAGTGAAGACAAGTTAAAGCCGGTGAAGGTGGTCCCAGGTCACCTACAGTGTTTGGAACATGCAGTAAAACAGAGTTATTTCCCCCGAGAACACATCACTGTCCTCAATGCTTTCATGACCAGGTAACTCGACAAACAAATGTTTATGAAGGTAAACAGTTGCTTTTGTTATTAATTGTATGTGGTGACTGAATCTTCTCTTTGTCTGTGTGTTTGATTTATTTTTATATATGAAGGCAGAATAAATCGCTGGAGGTGTGCAGTAGTGCTCGAGACCGCCTGAAATTCACCCTGCAGAAACTCACACCTGAGAGCTGAACACACATACACATACAGTTTTAAAACACAAACATCTGCTTAAATGAGTTCCATGTGATTGTTAATAATAAACTAACATGTCTTGAAACATCACCTGTTGTCTTCCTTCAATAATAAATAAATGTACAGTAACAGGATTTGAAGGGTAAAACTTAAAATCTGCTGTGAAAAATCACATTGTAGCCTACTAAAAAGAAATTGTCTATGATTTTTTCTTTTAATTCATGGTTCTGCTAGCTTCGAAGCATGTTCATTTCTTACCTCAGTTGAAGCAGCATCTTTCCTTTTTTATTACATATTAACACATTTTTTCGTTCCATTTATAACATTTATTCAATTAATAATTTACTTGAAATAGTACTTCTGACCGTTAACTTTTAAAAGAGGCGCGTACGCGCATTTCTGTGACGGTTCTGATTGAAGAGGCGTGCTGTGTGGAAAAGCGCTAATTATTGGTTGTTTTATTAATAAAAGGAAATCCATTGTGTTTGATACATATCTGATATAGTGTCTTCTGATGGTGAAACCGGAAATCTGAGCTGTAGAGAAGACCAGAAGTCAGTATTGGTTTTCTTTTACATTACTCTATTCTTTTATGAATCCAAATCACATAGTAAAACCTAACTAGATAAAAAAGTTCGTCAAGACAAACTTTAAGTTGGCTTGAAAAAGCCGGTCCAGAAAGTTTGAAGCAGTTTTTAAACGTTTTCAGTTTGAAATTTTCAGTTTAGTAGATAGACAGATTGATTGATTTAGTTTGATAGATAGATAAGGTGTTGCTATGCGGTTGCTAGGGTATTTGAGGTGGTTGCTAGAGTACTCAGGGTGGTTGCTATGGTGTTGCTATGCAGTTGCTAGGGTACTCGGGGTGGTTGCTAGGGTGTTGCTATGCAGTTGCTAAGGTACTCGGGGTGGTTGCTATGGTGTTGCTGTGCGGTTGCTAGGGTACTCGGGGTGGTTGCTAGGGTGTTGCTATGCGGTTGCTAGGGTACTCTGGGTGGTTGCTAAGGTGTTGCTATGCGGGTGCTAGGGTACTCTGGGTGGTTGCTATGCGGTTGCTAGGGTGCTCGGGGTGGTTGCTAAGGTGTTGCTATGCGGGTGCTAGGGTACTCGGGGTGGTTGCTATGGTGTTGCTATGTGGTTGCTAAGGTACTCATGGTGGTTGCTATGTGGTTGCTATGGTACTCTGGGTGGTTGCTAGGGTGTTGCTATGCAGTTGCTAGGGTACTCGTGGTGGTTGCTATGGTGTTGCTATGCGGTTTCTAGACTACTCTGGTTGGTTGCTAGGATGTTGACAGGGTGATGTGTGTGGTTGCTAGGCGGTTGCTAAGGTACTCTGGGTGGTTGCTATGGTGTTGCTATGCGGTTGCTAGGGTACTCTGGTTGGTTGCTAGGATGTTGACAGGGTGATGTGTGTGGTTGCTGGGCGGTTGCTAGGCTGTTCTGGGTGGTCACTATGAGATAGATAGATAGATTTAGTTTGATGGATAGATAGATGAGTTTGAATGAGTTTCAATGGATTAGAAGTAGTACATAGAATGGCACTTGAGTCTAATTGAGTTTTTGAGTCTAATGGGCTTCCGTAGTTTAAATTTGAATTTTGACAGTTGGAATTTGAAAGTCTTGGCTCATTTGAACATTCCGTCAATGAAAGTCAATGGGATTTTTCCGAGCTTTAACAGTCATTTTTAGGAAAACCGTAAGTCGGATCAGTTAGAAAAGATATAGCACACTAAGTCAGAACAGTTTGGAGTTTGTGGAGTTAAAGCTCTAGGAGAAGTTAGAGTTGCAAATTTTAGTCTCAGAAGAAAATAGCATAACAATATGTTGGCTTTTTCAAGCCAACTTAACTAATTGTGTTGCAGTGTTTTATTTGCACCAAACAACTAAAATGTATTATATTAATTAACCCAACATGAAAAGTACTTTTGATAATAGTTCAGAATGTGCGAGCTAATAACGCGTGTGCTAATGCTAATTCTCAATTTTATTTTTTATTTTTTTTACACACGACAAAACCGTATAAAACATATAGCAGGGACAAACGTGACCAAAGACTGGTCCTATACAGTTCATCAATGTTGCTCAGAAGCATTAAATAAAATAATAATAGTAAACAAGCAGGTTACACTCAATTTTATCATTGTGAAATATATTTGACTCGACTGACAGAAACTGGAAGCTGATAGACAAAAGAAGTAACGTGCTTGAAAACAGCCTAAACTCAATTTTTAATATGAAACTGTCATCGAAGCAATTTACCAACAACCAGCATATTAATTGTTTGTGGTAAATAAGAGGCAGTCTGGGGCTGTAATGAAATCATGTGACTCAATTCGTTTTGGTGAAATCACAACAAAATGCACACAAATGTGTCCCTGCTCCTAATATACAATCACTAATGAACATCTTTTTATGAGAAAAAAAACAAAAACAAAACAAAAAAAATGTACTAGGGAGGATTAGAACCCCAAACCTGAGGACTTCTGACACACTTAACAAAAGTTCAACCTCCAGACACGAACAGATCTATGTATTTATTCACTGACATAAAGACTCATATTGTATTAGTCAATCTAGGATGAAACTAATCACATTAAAAATTAGTTCTATGTAGGCTTACTATTACAATTTATTCAATAAAAAAATTGAAAACTATAGTTTGTGTTATTAGAGTAGTAGTCAGATTGTGTTGTGTTCGTCTACACTTGTAAGTTAAAGGTGCAATATGTAATATTTGCTGCTTCCGCTTTTCCGGTCATGAGTATGAGGTAACACAGCTCTGTTTATCATATTAGAGACATTTGAGAGTGTTGAAAATGATGTTATAACGTTACTCTGTGCGTTCGCTCGGCGGCTGCTGTGAGACACTTGTTTGAGACACACTGCAGTAAGATTTTAGAATATCATCTTAAATGATGATGGCTTGTGTTGATAAATGGCATGCAATTCATTTTAAAACATATTGTATGATGGAGAAAATGCTGTATTATTGTTACTAAAAATAAAGCTGCATCTGATTATGCTATGTTAGCTACTGTTTTTCTCTGAGCCATAGTAAAGCATGCTACTCGCAAAAAATCAAGAAAATTGATTTAAACAGTAAGACTAAACGTGTTGAGCTATATAACTAATTAGTTTTCTGTCTATAAATATATCAAAACAGTTGTTCCCTTTGTCTATTAAAACATGTAAATATTAAAGCATCTTTGGTGTTTCCATGGTTTCTACAAAATAAAACCAGAAACTGAGGATAACGCGGGAATGATGCAATTGACAGGCAACTCCTCACACGTCCTGGAGCCTTGGTTAAAATTGAAATTTTCTCACGATTTACAAATAGTTGGAAACATTTGGAATATTTAAGTGCTCAAGTGAACAAAATATATAACACTACCCTAGTGGTTTTTGGATATTTTACTGCAAAATTCTTACATATTGCACCTTTAAATTAAGATAAGAACACATTTGATGAAGAGTCAATACAGAAATACAGATTTTCAATGGGTTCAGTAGTGGATGTGACAAAATAATCGGTAGGACCTCTATACGATTTAATTTTTCAGACGACACAGTTTCACCCTTGAGTGTCTATCTAATCCAAACACAGCATAGAGCGGCTGAGTGAATTTGGTCTGGACTCTGTGGATGAGGCTCATTGTGTCTGAGATGCTGTAGAAGGACAAAATCCCTGCTCTGTGATCCACATACACTCCTATTCTACTGCTGGACACTACAGGAAGGACAGTTTCAATGTTATTGTGACAGAATGAGCAGAAAGTGGGAGTGCAGTACAAACTCCAGGACTGATCATTAAACCCAGCTATACTTTCAGGACCATTTCCCTTCCTGCTGATGCTCTTATACGTCACTCCTATAACCACTCCTAATCTTCCATCTCCACTCCACTCCACCTCCCAGTAACAGCATCTAGTCACACTCTCTCTGCACAATGCCTCCATCCAATAATCAAATCTGGCTGGATGATCAGGATATGGCTGAAATGTGTCAGCAACAGTGATCACAGTGTTTCCCTCAGACAGACTGAGCCAATAATGCACTGTGTTCAGATCCAGAGTCAACAGACGGGAATCTGGTAGAGATAAAAATATAGTATGGAAGTAAATTAATGCCAAATGTTTTTGAAATAAAAAGCTTGTTGAATTGCTCTAACTGAAAACAAATATGCACTGCATTAGCTGTACTTGCATTTAGATGCACTGTATTTTTAAGGCTTGCATTTTTATGGGATGAAATTCAACATGGTCGTATATTTAAGCTGTGAATATTTCAATTAAAAATATTTCACACACATTTTCATTATTAAAAATTCAATAATTCATATTCACATTTCAAATTTCACTTCCAAGATATTTATTCTGTTTAAAAATACAACCTATAAAATTCAACTAGCAATTTTCAGTCCATTTTATTTCGCTTTACAAATTCGCTTCCACAAATTCAGTGGTTCAAATTCGGCAGAAAATTCAACATTTCACATCCGGGAACTGCAGGAAGAGCAGTAGAGTGCCGATGCATCATCTCTATCTGCTGTTAGTCTGCTTCACCAGCAGGTGCCGCTAGCGGCTGTTTAGGAAGACCAAAGCAACGCTAGTAAATCATCATTCATTCATAAAAACGGATTTACAGAATTAGAGCAAGCATAAGTGAATATGTGATGATTATCAGGGCCAGTATAAATGCAGAAAAGCTGATAAAGACACAAAAGCTGCATTTATGTTTAATTCAGTGTATTTACGCTTACTTTCCCAGTGTAGCTACAGCTTTCTGTACAGTGAACAAGATAACGTTATTGCCCGATGCTGGTGTACAGATCAAACGTTAAATCTGAGATAGACATATATTTCTCTCTGTTGTTTAGTTTCCTTAACTTTATATCGAGGCACTGTGTTGTAATACTAGGGCTTCCCTCATCCGTCATAGGATTGCCCTGCCATCAGGACATATAAAACTCTTAACACAGCTTAATGGACTCGTACAGTGATATAAAAGACCAAACTCGCACCTCATTTGTGATGTAGGTTAGACTATATAGGCTCCAAGAAAGCAGATACTGGCATAAAGTTGATTTGACGCTGAACGTTTGATTATGATATTCGCAAATTTAGGGACCGTCTCTAAAGTTACGACATTCTGTATTCACGTTTCTACCTTCTACCAAACTCTTGTAGACACACATGCACATATACATATTCAAACACACCCCACTCAAAGTACATGCATATATACTATTTCTTTTTTCTTTTTTTTTTACACGTTCATCACACAATTTTTTTTTTACTTTGTTCATTTTTTATTTTACCTGATCATAGATTATCCTGCTTATACAAATTTTAAATAAAATTTAGAAATAAAATTAACTAAGTAGAACTAATTGTGTGATGAATGTGTAAAAAAAAGAAAAAGTATATGTGCATGTACTTTGAGTTGAGTGTGTTTGAATATGTGTGTGTGTGTGTGTGTGAGAGAGAGAGAGAGAGAGAGAGAGAGAGAGAGAGAAGGGTGCATCACTCTTTGACCTGGCACCTATAGATGAACACTTCACAGGTAGTTTTGGTGACTAAATCATTCTCATCATATGCTATTGAGCTTTAAGTTATGGCAATTTTTTGTATAATCCAATACAGTAGTGAAATACATAGCAATCTTTACATATTACTTGACACTTTATTTGGAACCACTTTACAGTAAGGTTCATAATGTATTAACTAATGTGAACTATCCATGAGCAACACATTTGTTGTTGTATTTGTTAATCTTTGTTAACGTTAATAAAAATACAGCAGTTCATTGTTCATGTTACTTCACTGTGCATTAACTAAAGTTGACAAATACAACTCTTGATTTTAGTAATGTATTAGTAAATGCTGGAATTAACATTAACAAAGATTAGTAAGTGCTGTAGAAGTGCAGTTCATTGTTCGTTCATATCAACTATTTAATATAAAGTGTTACCTTTTATTATAATAAACATCAAAAATCTAAAAGGTTTGCATTATACCTGACAGCTAGATGAACAATTTACAGTTGGTTTTGTGACTAAGTCATTCTCTTTAAATGCAATTGAAGGTAGAAACGTGAATACAGAATGTCGTAACTTTAGAGACGGTCCCTAAATTTGCGAGTATCATAATCAAACGTTCAGCGTCAAATCAACTTTATGCCAGTATCTGCTTTCTTGGAGCCTATATAGTCTAACCTACATCACAAATGAGGTGCGAGTTTGGTCTTTTATATCACTGTACGAGTCCATTAAGCTGTGTTAAGAGTTTTATATGTCCTGATGGCAGGGCAATCCTATGACGGATGAGGGAAGCCCTAGTATTACAACACAGCGCCGCGATATAAAGTTAAGGAAACTAAACAACAGAGAGAAATATATGTCTATCTCAGATTTAACGTTTGATCTGTACACCAGCATCGGGCAATAACGTTATCTTGTTCACTGTACAGAAAGCTGTAGCTACACTGGGAAAGTAAGCGTAAATACACTGAATTAAACATAAATGCAGTTTTTGTGTCTTTATCAGCTTTTCTGCATTTATACTGGCCCTGATAATCATCACATATTCACTTATGCTTGCTCTAATTCTGTAAATCCGTTTTTATGAATGAATGATGACTTACTAGCCGTTGCTCGTCTTTGTAAACAGCCGCTAGCGGCACCTGCTGGTGAAGCAGACTAACAGCAGATAGAGATGATGCATCGGCACTCTACTGCTCTTCCTGCAGTTCCCGGATGTGAAATGTTGAATTTTCTGCCGAATTTGAACCACTGAATTTGTGGGAGCGAATTTGTAAAGCGAAATAAAATGGACTGAAAATTGCTAGTCGAATTTTATAGGTTGTATTTTTAAACAGAATGAATATTTTGGAAGTGAAATTTGAAAGGTGAATATGAATTATTGAATTTTTAATAATGAAAATGTGTGTGAAATATTTTTAATTGAAATATTCACAGCTTAAATATACGATTGTGTTGAATTTCATCCCATAAACATGCAAGCCTTAAAAATACAGTGCATCTAAATGCAAGCACAGCTAATGTAATGCATATTTTTTTCAAATAGTGCAATTCAACAAGCTTTTTATTTCAAAAACATTTGGCATTATCTTACTTCCATAATATAGTGTGTAAAAATAAAGTAATTATTTAACAGGTAACATAGTATGTTATCACCTATATGCATAGAAATGTGTTGGTGTTATTTATTCTTCCTGCAGGGTAAAAGCAACCCCATTTAAAAATATCTATTCATGATAAAATAAATGTACTTGTGTTACAAGCATCAAATATGGTACAATAAATAGTAGGTTCAAAACCTATTTATGTCCATCAACAATTTTCCATGAAAATGAACATGGTACAATAAATAGTAGGTTCAAAACCTGTTTATTTATGTCCATCAACACATTTTCCATGAAAATGAATAGTTTAAGTAAAAATTATTGCACTCGCTCTACATTTTTCTCTCCATCTTGATGACATTAATTTTCAGTCATTCAAATAATTAATAATGAAAATGGTTTATTTTTATTATTGATTTTATAATTTGTTTTTCTGAAGCCCATGTTACACACAAAGTAAAAAGGCAATTAACTTACTGAAAAATAGTCAAACTCATTTTCATAATAACTTACACATTAGGAAATCCTCTCTGGTCTGATATTCAGGAGCACCAATGACCTGGATGGATTTCACTATGGTAGAAAAACATCTGCAGTTTAATTCTCATGAAGAATATAATATACATTTCTGAAAATTGCCTTTACCTATTCTACATGTCTTTTCTATCTCCTCACTGTAGAACTGCTGCAGTTTATCTGTGAGTTGAGAGATGGATTTCACTATGTTGTCAAAAGACAGATGAGAACTGATACTGAAGCCATCTATGGATCCAGAGAGAAAGACAGACGACAAACTCTACAGACACAAAGACAAAAACGCAAACTCCCTGTAATTCCAGAAGCTTGTTAAAGTCCTGAGTTTTTGAGAAGATCTGTGTTACCTGGAGAAAATGAACATGATCCTGTGTTTGTGAAAGCTGCTTCAGCTCAGCGTCTCTCCTCCTCAGATCATCGATCTCCTGCTCCAGTCGCTCCAGTCGTTCTTCAGCTCGACTCACTGCAGCTCGTTCCTGATCTCTGATCAGCTGAATCACCTCAGAGCGACGTCTCTCAATGGAGCGGATGAGCTCAGTGAAGATCCTCTCACTGTCCTCCACTGCGGTCTGTGCAGAGCGCTGTTACACACATCACAATCACACAGTGACTTCAGTGGGACTAGAAGAGCTCCAGCACTGGAGGAAAGTCCAAACTGAGACTCAAACTCACCTTATGAGACGCCACAGCCTCTCTCAGCTGCTGAAGATCTTTCTCTCTCTGCTGGATTCTCAGCTGGATGTTTCTCTGTTTCTCCTCAAAATGTCTCTGCAGAAAATAAAACTATGATTAAAGCAACACCAAAAATAAATAAATCAAAAGATTGGAGTCAGTTAGATTTTTTATAAGTTTTTGAAAGAAGTATTTCATGCTCACTAAGACTGCATTTATTTGATCAAAAATTTAGTAAAAACAGCAATATTGTGAACAGTGTTGGGTGTAATTCATTACTAAGTAATTAATTACTGTAATTTAATTACTTTTGCCTTGAAAAGTGTTGAAAAGGAAAGTGCAAGTTCAGCAGAGGGCGCTAAAAGACATTTATTATCATATGACTGCCTGACTGTTCTTATGCGGAAGTCATTTTAGTGTGTAGTGAAGCGACAGGCAGAAGGAAATCAGGGTTGCATCCGAAAACTTAGGCAGCTGACTTGTTGCCTCGCTGCCCTATCAGGCAATGACTTTGCAGGCAGCGTTTCCTGTTGTTCCCCTCTATGAAAGCACCCCGACAACATCCCAGCATACCCTGCCCATTTGAAAAGTTCTTTAGCAGCTACAAGAGGATAACAGGAGGTTACACCACACTGTGTTGAATATGCAACGTTGAATGGACAAGAGTGATGCTTTGTCACCTCATCATTCTCTACAATTAGTACATGAACATTCTCCCAGTGTCAGAAAGAAGCATCAAGCTGTAACTGTACCTCAGTCTGTCCATCAATCAGCTATTGAATAAGAGGAGGAAGACTGGGCACCACTACCTCCCCCAGTGACATTAGATGAGAGACCAAAACACCCCAATCCTGATCACAGAGTCATAGATGTCCTTGAGGAGCTAAAGGAACGCATTCTCAAACTAGAACTTAAGGGGTCATCTTCCCCATCCACACCAAAATATCAACAGCCTGATGATGACACAGGATGGTTAGAGTCATGGTCAAATCCTAGTATTACTGTTGTCCGTCCATTGCCACCTCAGAGAGAACAGCTTCACTGATGCACAACCATGTAACCAGAAGAAATCGTATAGGGGTCCCAAGCCTTCAATCCCAGACTTCATGTTTGATGACCCCAGAGAATCTGAAAGACTACGAATATCCTTAGAGAATATCCTCCCCCAGATGCAACCAAAAGGTTCAAATACCAAATTCTGCTAGACCATCTCAAATTTGAAGAAACCCTTTTAATTGCGGACTCATACAACTCTCTGTACCCTTACTCAGACACCATGGCCTCTCTCATTCAGCACTATGACCAGCCTCACTAACTGGCCTTGCGTAGAATTGCAGAGTTGATGGAGGGACTCACTATCCAATCGGGATTCTGTAAATTTGTACTGAGAGTTAGGGCACTGGTTGGAATGCTAGAAAACCGCTAAAGGAGGAAGGACTCACTGAACTTCAGTGCAAAGCAGTACATTTCCCCAGGACATCAGAGCCAACTTTAGGCGATACCTTCATCAATTAAAGAGACGAGTTCCCTACCTTTTGGACTTTGCAGAGTGGTTGGAGTATGAGCTACAAATCCAGGAAGGTGGTGATGCATTTGATCGGATAGAGACTAACAAAAAGGCAGCTAAATGGCAAAGAGACCACAGGAAAGATGGTAAAGGAGGAAACAGGCAATGACTGTGCTCTTGGGCTCTACCCAAACTACTATTTCCAAAGCACCTTCTGCAACAATGCCCCCTTCACAGTTACCTGAGAAGTCCAGACTGTACTGTCCTTACTAATAACCTGCACAATCTTGGTGACTATTTTAACTTCTCTCATCTCACTAAACAGCAGAAGAAACAGTGGGTGACAAACAACGGTCACTGTTGGAGATGTGGCCACAGCCACCAAGCAGCACAGTGCCATCTAAGGTTCATCTGTGGCACCTGCAAAGGCAAGCATCTGAATGCTCTTCGTAATGTAAACACCAAAACAGAAGAACAGTCCAAAGGGGAGAAACCCAGTGCTGAAACAATTTGTGGATTTGTGAACTCCACTGACATTCTTTACTTAGATTATTTCTAAATATTTAGACGTTCTGCACTTATTAACCCCAGTCCAGCCAGTAAGGTTAGGACCACCATGGTGCTAAATACAAGACTTGGCTGGACACTTCAAGGCCCTACCACTTCAAGTGCTTACCACTGCAAAATGGAACCCAGGCATGCTTGTTCATGGCAACAATCTACCCATTAGCTGAGCTGCATCACAATGTGAAAAACCTTTGGTAGCTCAACATCTTTCATACAAGAATCAAAAGTTGGTGACCAGGTCTCGACAGGATCAGACTGCAATGGAGCTCTTGCAAACAAAGACAGTCCGGGTGAACATAAATGGAGTACAGCGATATGCCACACCTTAACTAAGGATGCAGCCCATGCCCACTTTGTCTGCCAGAGTCTTTTAGAGGTTCATCCTGCATCAAATGGTGACTCACAATGAGAAAAACAGAATTGTGTTAAATTGTTCCTTTACTCATCAAGGAAACAATCTGAATGAACTGCTCCTGCCTGGTCCCAATTTAAGCTCTTCTTTGCTAAGTGTCCTGCTGCGATAGAATATTACACAGCTTTCAGCAGTGACATTAAAGGTATGTTTCATCAGGTGAGGCTACTCCCTGAGGACAGATCACTCTTACAGTTCCTGTGGCATGACATGCAGAGAGAGGAGATGATGTGTGTGACGCTGTAAAAAGACACTTTTATGTGGACTATTGGCTCCAGAGCTTCTCTTCCCTTGAAGCAGCCAAAGCAGCGGTCAACAAGTTGAGAGAGCTACTGGCTAGTGGAAGCTTTGAATTAAGGCAATGGGCAAGTAATATCCCAGATGTCATAAGGTACCTTCCCCCAGAAATACTGTCACAAAATAGTGACCAGTGGCTCAACCAAAGTCTAGGGGACCCATAGGAATCTGCTCTCAGATTACGCTGGAGGTGTAGATCAGACACACTGACATACAAGTAAGTACTGGATACTTTGGAGTCATGAAGCTGTTTGGAAAGAGCAACATGCTTGTCTGGAGTATCAGAGTTGGTGAGCCCATCCAGATCTTCCTTGGATGGCAGATCTACCTCCTACCCATCTCTGCTTGCAGTGATCTGCATTGTTTTTCTATTAGAGGGGACTGCTTTGGCCCCTTCTTAGTCAAAATAGGTTGCCACAACAAAAAGAGTCTTGACCAGTCTAGACACAAATTCCTTTCTAATCACCCAGATGAGATTCATTTCTCGCAGGGGCAAGCCTGCACAGTAAATTCCCTGTTAAATTAACACTGCTCTGTGTTCATATGGGAACCACCAGCAGGGTGTTAAAACTAACACAGAAGCAGTGTTAGAGTTAATTAGACACTTAAAGGTGATAGAGAGGATTTTTTCGTCGACTGAGAATCCAAAGACTGTTACTGAGTTTTTTAAATGAGCGCATGCGTAAGAACAACCCCCCTCCTTCACAGCTCATTTCAAAGGAACGCCTCCCAAAACTCGTGCACGAGTATTGGAACACGAGTGTTTACCACCGGCATTCGCTGTGTCGTGTTTTTTGGATTCATTATGTCGGACTCACCGCAGGTAACTCATAATCTGCAGTTGTTACTCCTGTCTCCGGACAAAAACACTGCATGTGGCGCCTGTGGAGTGTGGAAAATTACTGGAGCGCGCAGCCGCGCACATCTCGCACAAGGAACGTCACGGCAGTGATTGACAAGCCAGAGGGCCAATCCGCACACGTCTCTCACAAGGAACGTCATGGCAGTGATTGACAAGCCAGAGGGCCAATCGTTTACGCGATGATCACGTAAACGATTGGCTGATGTTTTTAAGGCCCTACCTCGTGCACAGATGATGTATATTAATATTATTACTTTCAGTGCACCTAATAAATAGTATTTTATCAGTTAGTAAAGACAGTTTCAAGTAATATTGCAAAAATGTATAAAACAAAACATCCTCTTTAGCACCTTTAAGTGATTGAGTGATGATTGTTTGATTATTGAAAACACCTGATGATAACGAACTGAATCACTGAAGGAAAGAGAACGTCTCGGGTTACGTCTGTAACCCTGGTTCCCTGAATAAGGGAACGAGACGCTGCGTAGTCGCTTTGGGAACGCCTCTGCGCGTTTTGTCTTGAAGCACTCGTGAAATCGAACCAATAGTGTGACGGGACGTCAGTGCGGGTGACGTCACGGACCAGGAAACTATAAAGCACTCCTGAGAACAAAGAACGCCAGCTTCTGATATGGATGAAGCAGACGCTCACAGGCGTGCAGGGAGTATGGCTAAGCTACGCAGCGTCTCGTTCCCTTATTCAGGGAACCAGGGTTACAGACGTAACCCGAGACGTTCCCTTTCATGGGAACATCGACGCTGCGTAGTCGCTTTGGGAACGCTATCCCAACTAGGCCATAAGACCAAGTGCCTGTCTGTTATCTTACGACGAGAGCACCGAGGACCCTGGAGTGGAGCCCAAAACAAGGTTATACAACCTAATGAAGGTATGCTGAGATGACCACCCAGCCGCATCACATATCTCGTTAATGGGAACCCCCGAGATCAAAGCCTTTGAGGCAGCCATACCCCTAGTAGAGTGTGCCCGGACAGCCAAAGGTGAAGGCTGCCCGTATGACTCATAGGCAAGAGAGATGGCCTCAACCACCCACTTGCTCATTCTTCCTGATCCGGATTAATCAAAGGAGGAGGACAAAAGGCCTGCAGTACAATCGGTCCTGGGACGTTGGTGGGGACCTTGGATTTATAACCAGGTCTAGGATGAAGGAAAGCCCTGAACATACCAAGCGCAAATTCCAAACATGAGGGAGCAACCGAAAGTGCTTGAAGATCTCCAATTCTTTTGAGAGATGAAATTGCCAACAGGTGGACAGCTTTGAGAGGAATCTTCCAGACACCTCCTCTAATGGTTCAAAGGGAGCCTCAGCTAACCCTTCCAACACAATAGCCCAGTCCCAGGCCGGAGTGTTGTACGCACAGAAGGCCTCAGCCTCTGGGTACCACAGAGAAAGCGTATAAATAGGGGGTCTCTTCCACAGAAGAGTCCCCAAACAGAGCATGATAAGTGGAAATAGCCACTATATAAACCTTCAAGGTAGAAGGAGATAAACCATCCAAGTTTTATACTTGGAGAAATTGCAGCACAAGACTGATAGAAGAGTGGAACAGGTCCAGCTGACGTTGTCTACAGCAAGTAGAAACCAACTTCCATTTATTTGTCTGTATAGCTTTCTCGTGGAAGGAGCTCTGGAGTGGAGTATGGTCTCGACAACCTCAGTTGGGAGACCGGATTCTATGAGCCTAGCCCCCTCAGAGGCCAAGCTCAGAGTTTCCACAACTCCAGGCGGGGGTAAATTACCATGCCGCCCGCTTGAGACAGAAAGTCCTGTCTGATGGGGATCTCCACGGGGGAGCCGTCTAGAAGAGACACTAGGTCTGCAAATCAAACTCGGGTTGGCCTTAATGGGGCTATCAGTATGAGATAGACCCTCTCTAGGCAAACCCTCTCCAGAACTCCTGGGAACAGAGCGATCGGGGAAAAGTGTGTACAGACGTAACCTCGGCCACGTCTGCACCATGGCATCCAACCCCAGAGGGGTGGATTAGTCAGAGAGCACCACAGTGGGCAAAGAGATGTTCTTTCGAAGCAAATAGGTCAACTTCTGCACGACCGAAGTTCTCAAATGAGCTCCACCACCTCAGGGTGGAGACTCCATTCCCCGGGCCTCGGCCCCTGCCTCAACAGGATGTCTGCCCCCACATTTTGATGGCCCCTCGGGTGTGGGAGGAAGTATTTGAGTACTCGAAATACCGCCATCATTTCCAGATGATTTATGTGTCAGGAAAGTAGATGGTCCTCCCAAAGACCCTGAGCCGAGCGACCACTCATGATCGCCCCCCAGCCTGTGAGGGAAGCATCCGTCGTTAGCATTACACGACGACAATGAGCCCCCAACACAGGTCCCTGGGACAGGAACCAAGGCTTCTTCCACATGACTAAGGCACGAAGGCATTGCCGCGTGACCTTAATCATGCGAAAAGGATTTCTTCTCAGAGAAAACCCCTTGGTCCTGAGCCACCACTGTAAGGGTCTCATGTGCAGCAGGCCAAAAGGTATCACGTTGGACGAAGCTGCCGTAAGACCCAACAGTCTCTGAAACTGTTTTGCAGTGTGTGACTGGCCTAATTTCACCCCATTCACGGCCGAGAGAATGGAACGCACCAGAGCAGGAGACAGATGTGCCTGCATCGTGATGGAATCCCAGACTACCCCTAGATCGTTGGTAGTTTAAGCTGGAAGAAGCACACTCTTCTTGGCATTAATTCTCAGCCCTAGCCTTCTGATGTGAGACAGAACAACATCTCAATGTTGGACTGCCATATGCTCAAACTGAGCTAAATTCAACCAATTGTTGATATAATTCAACACGCGAATGCCCTGGAGTCTCAGAGGAGCCAGAGCTGCATCCACGCATTTTGTGAAGGTGTGGGGTGAAAGCTAGGCAGAAAGGAAGAACCCTGTATTGGTAAGCTTCGCCCCCGAAAGCAAATCTGAGGAACCTCCTGTGCTGAGGATGGATGGATACATGAAAGTACCCTCCAACCCTCTTTGGAACAAAGTACAGACTGTAAAACCCTGACAGCTTGCTGGGAGGAGAAACCCTTCTATAGCTCCTTTTTGCAAGAGCGTCAGAACTATGTGTTCCAATACCAGAGACTGCAAGGGGTCCACCACTGTAGGGAAGACCCTGTTAAATTGGGGCGGGCGAGACCCGAATTCTGTAACCCTTTCTTTGTGAGCAGTACCCATTGAGAAATACTTGGAAGAAGTTTCCATTCTACCAGAAATCTACTAAGGGAACCAGTCTCTCATGACTGGCCTCTGGTGTTTTTTTTTTTTTGTTTTGTTTTGTTTGTTTTTTTTTTTTTTAACATTTGACTCGGCGCCCTTAAGCGGCGAACCGGCAGGGAACAACCGAATCAAATGTCGACCGGCCCTCCTCAGAGGGTCAGTGGAGACCGCTGCACCCTGAAGCACACGAGGTGGCAGGGTTGGCAGAACGGCCCCCTGAGGGCACCGAGGAGGGGCGGATACCATATAGTGTGGTAAAGAACCCTCTTCGGAAAGGGGCTACCCTCGAATGTCCTATGCCACTGGCGTCAGGACCTTTTCGAAGTCTTCTTGGTGATAACAGTCCGCAGATCTGTCTTACCCCACAAAGACTTCAGCTGTGTTGCCTGTCCCGGTCCCCAAGCTTTCTGCGGGGGAGCACGGGTGACGACACTTTTTTTTTTTTTTTTTTTCAGTGCCCTGAAACGGCGAACCGGCAAGGAACAACTGAACTGACCACTCTATGACCCTCCTCTTCTTAGAGGATCACTGGAAACCGCTGCACCCTGAAGCACACGAGGTGGCAGGGTTGGCAGACCGGCCTCTCTTCTTTTAAATTCCTCAGAATTTAATGTATTCAATATTTCATTTAATCCTTAAATTAAATGCAGCCAAAAACAAACAGTCAAAAAGACAGGCTGAATATATTGGAATACAAAAAGAATTATAGCTCGTAATAGTTTGCAAGATATTATAGGGAAAAAGAGAAAGGGAACTCCCGTCTACTCAGTTCCCTCCAAATATATATAAACATTTTATATATAATCGGCTATATATTACGGGCACGATATCTATGCGCAGCCTCGGCAAACGCGAGATCCGAGCCGTATATTCTTTATTGCAGACTTAATCTGCGCGCTGCCTCGGCAAACGCGAGATCCGAGCTATATATTCTTCATTGCAGACTTAATCTGCGCGCTGCCGCGGCAAACGCGAGATTCGAGCCTTGCGTTGGACTTTTATTCCCTCGAGAATAAAGCCAACAGGAGTGGAGCTAAAAACTCCCGCTAGTGCATACTTCTCTTTACACTTCGGGACATTTTTATGAATGAACACTGTCAGCTGTGAACTGACGTGCATGCTCCACTCTCAGCGTGTGCATCCCTACTCGCTTTGTAGTATAGCACTCAAAACTGCTGTTCACTTTCTTTATATATATAAATATATCTTCAATATTTGTAAGTTGACAAATTCAGAAAGATATTTAACTTCTCAGTTAAATCGAGAAAATAATCAGACAAGTCTATCACGGTCTGAATATTTCAGATTAACAAAATAATCATGGCTTTCAAACACAACTGATTTGTTTCTGATGTTAGAATAATAAACGTGTGATTTTGAAACACGATATGTGTGTGAGGTGGCGAGTCCTCAAATCAATATCACAATATCCACCTCCTCAGAGCTGGACATGTGTACCGGTGCCTCAGCCCGGAGGAAGAAACCGCAGAGCGTGCTTCCACCTGGGAGAGGCACTGAACCTGGCAGGTAAGGGCAGAGAAAGGGCAGCGCCCGTCTCTAACCCCTCTGCCAAATTCATCTGCGAACCCCATGATCTGAACCGCCTGTCTGCCTCGGCAGATGCGGGATCCGACCACGAAGAACGCGAGCCGCGGCGCCCTCCTCAAAGAGCGCCCGGCGGGAGTGGAGAGGTTTTATATTACAATGCTCGCAAACAACCCCCTCGAGGGCCGCCTGGGCATGCTCCGCTCCCGGACAAACAACACAGAGCTCGTGTGTATCCCCACCCGTGAAGTAATGAAGGTAGGGAGAAGCACACGGTCTGATGCCGTTTGCTCGCCATTATAGTGTCTTTTATATACATATATATGTGGTGTAATACTGATACTCTTGTTCTCAAACAAAAGAGATCGTCTCTGTATATGTAATTGACAGACAACACCAAATAAGACACACGATAACACAGAGCGCTGCTGAAGACACAGAAGCTGGCGTTCTTTGTTCTCAGGAGTGCTTTATAGTTTCCTGGTCCGTGACGTCACCCGCACTGACGTCCCGTCACACTATTGGTTCGATTTCACGAGTGCTTCAAGACAAAACGCGCAGAGGCGTTCCCAAAGCGACTACGCAGCGTCGATGTTCCCATGAAAGGGAAACACAAGCACTACAACTAACTTCCAGCCACAGCCTTAGATGAAATCAACTGAAAAGACATTAAATATCTCTTATTACAAACCAGACTGATTTTATTTCTGTCACAGTACTTTTTGAGAATTAACAGAGGTTTAGATGTTGTTTTATTGAAAATGTTTGGTTACCATTATTGTGATCAATGTTTCCTTTAGTTGGACAGTTTGACTCTTGGCTTTTATGTTAAGTTTGTGGTCTTTGTAAGTGTTTACAAAAACAATTTTTACAAAGGAAACCATAAACAAAGGAAAACAATTAATATAGTTTACATCATCATGAAGAAAAATGATTGTTGTCCCATTTCTGATTGAAAGTGCTTATTCATTATTAAAAAGTTATATTCACCAAAAGTGCCTTCATACCCCAGAGATAAGACATTTTGAATTTTTAAAGAAAAGAAAAAAAAGAATTTTAATATTTCTATATTATAAGTCAATCTAATAACTGTTTATTATATTGTTAATGTTTGTTGTGACTATTCTAAGAAATCTATTATTAATATTTCCTTATGCAAAACCACATCTCTATCCATCTGTAACCTTAAAGAAGCAAGTTGGAATAAAAGAGAATGCTTATGGAGAACAAAAGACTCATGCATTCTAACAGAAGACAACAGCGATCATAACTTCAAACTAGCAACACAATCTTACTGCTTCATTACAAAAAGTAAAGTAAGGAATTGCTCTTAATTTTGTAATTTAATTAGTTACTTCTGATTTAATTGGACTAAATACTATACTATATACAGTTTGTTTACACCCAGTTTCCATGTGTTCCAATTAGGCATGTGACGGTATCAAATTTTCATCTTGTGATTAATTGCTGAAGCTTTTATCACGGTATACGGTATTATCACGATATTAAAATAAGTTGCAAAAAAAATGTTGTCATAGTTTAACAGGTTTAAGAACTCTTTTTGTAATAAAACAAAAAGAACTCTGAATGTTTAAATACAATAATACACTACAAAAAAATATATAAAGTGAAATTTTCAAACATTAAAATGCAAAAGAATTAGGCTATAAAGAACAACAGATAACACTTTACAATAAGGTCTCTATTTAATACATTAACTAAGATTGAGCAACAGCTACATATGTTACAGAAAGTTTTATTTTTTGTTAATGTTAGTTTAGAAACACAACTGATCATTGTTAGTTTTATCTCAGGTCCATTAAATAAGTTCTTTTGATTTTAGTAATGTTATTAAACAGTAACTAAGAAATGAACATTAACCTAGAATAATTAATGCTTAATATTAAGTATTTTTCATTGTCAGTTTGGTAATAATGAATTAACAAGTTAACTAATGAAGCCATATGTCTCAAAGTGTTACTGAACAATAACAAATAATCAGAACATTTCTAATCATTAGGGCGTGTTGTAGTCCAGATTAAAATATAAAAATGTTTAGGTTTGAAAATAAATATCCTTTTAAGTCTTTTTTAATTATTCAGTTTTTGGTGCTGTGATGAACAACACTGAGATTACAAAAAAATTAATGGCTGTTTGAAGCATTTTAAAAATTTCACCAGCGCAGTTACTTTGTTTGCACGGTTTCCATGGTAACCGCTGCACGCTGCTGTTCCATCAGCGCCCTCTGCTGTCAGAGAGTGAATGTGCGCTTTCATTCAGCGCGTCTCCTTCACTCGTTCCGCCATGTGCTTCTCATGCACGATGGGCTTGTTACCATCTGAGCGCGTGTCCTTTGGACGCAGAATACAGCGGTGTTGTACATTTTATACGAGTGATGGGTAAAGTATTCTTAATTGCATTATAAAAAATTAATAATTGGTAATAAATTATTATTTACGGTATTCTGAAGTGCCTACGATTACAATATCGTGCATATTCATTATCGCGATTTATCGCATTACCGAATATCGGCATAACCGTGCGTTCACACCGCCGCCGGCGAGAGCGTCAACATTCGCCCTGGCCGCCCTGCCAACTACGCTGTACTGTTCGTTCAAACCGCCGCCGACAGGAGGGTCAAAGTAAATGACAAGCCGCGTCAACCAATCGGAAGCCTCTCAAGCGAGGACCTCTACATTCCAATTGGTTGCCACCGAACCGCGTCATAGCTCATTACCATAAAGTTAACCTGATTTCAACTCTCCTCGACGCTCTCACCGTCCAAGACGCGCCGCGCCGCTCTCGCCGGAGCTCGCCGCCGGCTCTCATTGAAAATGAATGACTAGCGTCACTTTGAAGCTCTCGCCACCGGCGGTGTGAACACACAGTAAGTCTAGTTCCAATAAATGCATATTCAGAGCACAGAAACATTCAGAAGCACAGAAACATACTGTCAGTGCTGTCATGTGATTTATCAATAAAATAAAAAGATGAAAAGTTCTAGCATATATTCCTTTTTGTCTTTGAGGTAAGCTGTTCACAAGGCGACCCGAGTTTGAGTCTCAGCTCGAGTTTCAGGCTTCTCAAGCCAACATCAATGCTTTTTCACAAACTTTAGCCTCTAGATGCAAATTGTGGCATGTTGCAAAGCATTCCCATTTCTTGCATTTTTATAAAGATGTCATCACCGATTAGTCAACATCGACTCAACTTTAATCACATAACAGTTGACTTAAAGGGATAGTTCACCCAAAAATGAAAATTTGATGTTTATCTGCTTACCCCCAGGGCATCCAAGATGTAGGTGACACAATGATGAACACAAATGATGATTTTTAACTCCAACCGTTGTGGTCTGTCAGTCATATAATGCATTAAACAGTAACACCATCTATAAGAGTAAAAAAAAACACGCACAGACAAATCCAAATTAAACCCTGCGGCTCGTGACGACACACTGATGTCGCAGTTGGACATAGTGGTGTATTAGAGGTAAAAAATGATATAAATACTGTTCGGTTTCTCGCACAAACCGATTGTTTCTTGTCTTAGGACATCAATGTGTCATCACAAGCTGCAGGGTTTAATGTGGATTTGTCTGTGCATGTTCTTTTAACTCTTATAGATGGTGTTACCGGTTGGAGTTAAAAATCATAATTTGTGTTCTACTGAAGAAACAAAGTCACCTACATCTTGGATGCCCTGGGGGTAAACAGATAAACATTAAATTTTAATTTTTGGGTGAACTATCCCTTTAAAAAAGTAGGTTGTTTAACCCATTGTAGTGAGCAGTACCTGTTTCTCAGTCCTCGCTGCTGCAGTTGATACAGTGTCATGATTTTTGTGTTTATCCACCAAACACAGCATACAGATACACCGCTGGTCAGTACGGCAGTAAATTTCCAGCATTTTATCATGTTGAGGACAGATCATCTCCTGCAGTCGTCCAGTGGCGTCCATCAGATTGTGTCTTTTACTGAAGAGATTCTCATGCTGTTCAAAGTGATTTTGACAGTAAGAGCTTCGACACTCCAGACACGACTTCACTGCTTTCTGTTTTATTCCAGCGCAGGAGTCACACTGAACATCTCCAGATCCAGTGTGATCAACTGCAGGAGCAACAGCTTGGAGTCTCGTCTTTAGTTTCTCCAACATTTCAGCAATCACCACATTCTTACCTAAAACTGGTCTTGGTGCGTAGGTTTTTCGGCACTGAGGACATCTGTAGATTCCCTTCTGATCCTCCTGATTCCAATAGTCAGTGATGCAGCTCATACAGTAACTGTGTCCACAGGGAATCGTCACTGGTTCCTTCAGGAGATCCAGACACACAGGACAGCTGAACTGGTCCTGATCCACTGAAATACTGGCTTCTGCCATTTCACTATATGAACACACAGATAGAGTCTGATAGACTATTGTAAATTGATGCTGTTAAACAGAAAAAAAAATGGGTGACACTTTATTTTATAGTGTCCTTGTTACATTACAAATAGTTACTATAGCAATTACTATAAATTGTGCATAAGTATATGCAACTAACCCTAAATCACACCTTAATCTTAATCCTAACCCTATAGTAAGCACATACAGTTAATTATTACTCTGTACTTAAAATCCCCCTCTTGCCCCCCCCTCTAATCTTTGATTACCAAAATGACATAAAACAATTTTTTTTTTTCCTGTGAAAAAAAATCTTCATGCCTTAAAATAGCTTGAATATACACTTTTGCCTTATTTAGTATACGCAGAACCATGAATATGCAAATTAGCCCCGCCTCCACTCACTCACACCAGCTCAGAGATCCACTCACTCAACTTTACTCAAGTTACTGTAGTAAACGCTGCACAATGGTATCGCTCTACAACGTCAGACACAAATTAATATGATTAACCTTTTGCTTGACTATGTTATCGAACAGCTAATAATGTGTTGATAATGTTACACAAACCATGTACCCATTCACCATCTCAGAGTCAGAAAGCTGCCTTATCCATAGAAACGCTTTGAACAACTTAAAACGTCAGTGGAGAAAGGCATGTACTTCATCATATCATCGTAATATACACATAATATCATAATATCTGTTAGATATCTGTGGAACTAACAGGGTGGAATTCTAATAGAATAAATAGTATTTAGTTTATATACAGTAGGCCTAGCAAAAATTTAGCAGTACATAGCATTTTTTCCATTATAATGTGTCTAGCGTTACATTATATGATGAACATTCACAGACAGCGCATTCTCATTTGTCTTGAGTATGAGTTTCCTCATAAGCACAGTCTTAAATTAGTTAAATAACATCTTAAATGAACAAAGAGTTGTGAGAAAATGAGATGCGCATCAGCGGCAGGTCTTAAAGAATCAATAAATCACAGAACAAAGGTAACAGAGATAACTGTAGCTAATATAGTCTGTATTTAATTTATAATTTATGCAGTTAAGACTGTAAAGTGTTTGATAACTTTATTTCCTTCCTTATGATGGATTTCATGTTTGTTAATCTAGTTAATCCAATAAATTATAGCATCTTTAATTTAAATACAAAAATCAATCAAAAAAATAATTTATTATGTCTGTCCTCTCTAATTTATAATTATTTCTCTAGTCATCTGAACAGAGAATTGTTTTGCCACCACGAATGATTGTGATAAGGAACCACATAGCTATTTTCTGTGTCCCTCCCCCAAAGGAAATCTGGATTTATTTTATTTTTTTTTTTAATTGTTTTGAAACAATAGGTGCAGTTTCACACATTACAGATGGCAAAGCTCATCCACTGTTAGAACCTGTTAACACTGTGTTCCACCCTGTTATACTTCGTTCCACCTTGTTAGACAAGTCATTTTAAATAATTTTACAGCAACATTAAATGTTTGGCATACTTTTGTCTTATTTAGTTCAACATGATTCAGAAAGATACTCTAAAACCGGTGATTAGCTATATAATCCACTTCACCATGCAGTGCGCTTTGCGACATTCCGCAAAACCGAAACTAACACACCCAAAACAAACATTCATAATAAGACTCTAATACCTCCTAAAATAGAGGTAAAATTTAAATACTAAACTAACCTGTGAAATCACCACGAACAGCGATTTCTGCGTCTTTGATTTCTGTAGTATTTGGGTATTCTTGAAAAGCTGACAAATGATCCGTCGGTCGATTTGAAAGTAGGCTATTTGTGGTGTTTCTAGGGGTTGATGAACATTTTTGAGCAAGTCGGTCAGTTTCTGCTTCCCGTACAGTCACGTGATCTACACTAAATAAAGTCACACAATTCAAATACGCGCTACGCCTTCTTTATTACTTGCTGATATGTCATATTTCATATTATGCTATTGCATCTTTTTTTTTTCCTCCCATAATGTGCTTTATTATTAAAGGCTGTACTTTCCTATATGAAGAACTGAATCTTGAAAAAGTACACACACACACACATGATCACAGTGTTCATGTCAGTCCTGTCAGAATACTCAAATATTGTTATATTATATTTCTCAAATAAGATCTAGTATTTGATGGTCAATTAGCTAATATTATGTTGAATATTTCGTCGCTGTTTCTACAGGAAGCGTTTGTGTTCAGCTGTACTGTAATTCTTGAATTCTGTGCTGTGATTTCGATGTGCCGCTGTACTGTAATTCCTGTCTTCGCCGATAGATGTCAGAGTTCAGCGCTGATTTCTATGCACAAGTGTAGCTGTGATTGCTGTCCTCAGCTACAGCCCCAGCGCCACATGTTTCGAAACGAAGCTTTTCAAAGCTTCGAATCATTTGAACCAATTGCTTCGCAAAATGATTCACTGTTTCGAAGTGTTCGAAACACCACACGCTGGTGACCCCTGCTGGTCGAAACAGTGTAAATGCAACAAAAACTCATTCTAAACACGCATAAAACAGCTTTTACAAACCCATTGCAAATGGGTTATTGAAAGTATAATCTATCAGATGCAATTAACTAATCATCTAATACCATTAAATACTAAGTGTCTGTATAATATGTGTTCTTTTATCAATTTTCAGGGCTTGTTTTGTTTATTCTATGGATGGGTCAGCTAAACAAAGACTATTAACTACTATTATTCCTTTAAAATACCTCATTAAAAAGTCTACAAATGAATAAAAGTCAGATATCAGGTAATACTTATACACTTAATACTCAGGTAATAGACATAAACACTTGTTCAATGACTCACCACTGGGTGAGTAATTAATGACATTATTTTTATATTTGGGTGAAATAATCATTTAAGTAAATTTAAGACACTACCACTATTACTACTACTGCTACTACTTTTTCTTTTTTTTTTTTTTTTCTTTTTTTTCTAGAGCACATTGTTTACTAAACCCAATAATAAAATGTTTCCGTCAGTTGCAATGATAATTTGCATAAAATCTCTTCTTGCATTTCTTCATATTTTTTCTTAGGTGGGTAATGAAGAGGTTCTGTCACACTATAGCAGCAGCATTCAGACAAACATTGCCCTACCAAGAACTAACTTAGGTGTATAATGAAACTTTAGTGTCACTTTCAGAAAAAAAAAAACTGCAGAATAGTATCTTTAAATGTTCATCTAATTCATGAATCCTAAAACTGAGGGAGACATGAATAGATAGGATAGAGAGAAACCACTGATGTGTGCAGTATGGTCCAGCAGCAAGGGAGGTGAAAGGAATGTCTCTCACGTCAGAAACACGTCAAAGGAAGCAGAACAGAGGCAAATATTCAGCTAATGTTTACACAACACAATTTTCTACAAGAAAACATAAAACTTTTTATGCGTTTTGGCCGTTCATTTACATGACAACTTTGTTTTGGTGACCTGAAAATGCAAACTTTTGAAAACAGGTTTCAAAGTGCAAGTTCTTGAAAACGCAGTTGTTCTTTACAAAGTGACATCGCCATCTACTGGCCTGGTCGCAGAAAATAGTGTGTTTAGTTGTTTTTGCAGATCCGTGTGTGAACAGGGATTGTTTTGACAATGGTGTCGTCTGTACAAAGAAAAAACTTTTCTGTTTTTAGTAGATCATTGTCGTGTAAATGTACCCTGAGGTACGTTTATTTTCTCCATCAAAGCTTTAAAGCAGGAAAAACGCAATCATACACCAAATAATACACTTTCATTCCTAGTCATATTTAATGATTAAAAGGAAATTTAATGTCAGACATAATTTAGATACAAACATCTACATGAAAAGAAAGAAGAGCTTAGAAACACTCTTATATTTGTAAATTTCATAATCTGAAATGTTACACTTTAGTGTGAAAGGAAGAAAATTGTGAGGCCCATCATTCATACAGCAGCACACACCCATGTGCAAATATATACACATATATATAAATTCAAAGTATGAGACCGCATTTAAAGGCAATGCGTGAGTTTTATATTTAAAATAGTAACTTGTGCAGAAAAGTCTCATATAACGATATCAAGAAGATTCACCACAGTCCTCACAGCCCAGACGTTCAATTTTCTCTTCTACAGACACCGGTAAGATGACATGTGAAATTCTGCTCCACAGTCCACTCAGTTTGTCCACGTCCATTCGATTAAACTTAGCTGAATTGCCAGAGGAGACAAACTTCTGTTTTAAGTGGTCATATACCATGTCCTCAACTCTTGATAGACTGGCACTGGATGGCACCTCTGCATCAAGCATTACAGTAAAGGTCAGGAGGACGTTTTTATAAGCTGCATCTTCATGGTCACAGTAACGATAGAAGATGAGAGTGGATCCAGGAGGGAGCTTTTCAAAATGGTGGATAACTGCAGCAAACTTTACACCACCAAAGGCATTGCTCAGTTCGCTATCAATGTCCGTCTTGACCTGATCGCTGTCTTGCCATGCTTTGCTTTCTCCGTTAATGTTCAGAACTGAAGAGTTTCGGGCAGTGGAATAGGCTTGAGCCAAGCACTGAGCCAGACAACCAAGAGTCCTTTCAGCCCTGGGACCAGACGTTAGAATCAGGCTGACAGGTTCAGTGGGATCGTCAATCTTTAGGTGGCCTCTGAGATGTAAAAGGCTCCTCTTCCAGAGCTCTGGGCGCTGATTTGGAAAGCTAGTCTTAAGTTTTTCCATTTCCTGATTGAACACATCCACCACTTTAAAGTCTTTTCGAACAGGTGGAGTTGAGTCAGAAAAGTGCCGATATAATTCAGGACAAACCACAGATGCAAGAAGGACAATTAATGCACAAATCCATAACAGTTCTGTAAGAAAAAAAATGATTAGAGTGAAATGATTGGCTGGTTCTCTGTGAAAATCATTTGACAGTCATTCCTCATAATGGCAAAAATGTCATTTAGAAAAGTAATTTATTTATAGACTTAGAACAGTCAGAATGGAGAGTAGAACAACTCACTATCATTCCTTCCCACTTTGATCTGTGGTTGGCTTTCTTGTGGAAGTCCAGAAGGGGGGGTCTGGTGTAGTGACTCTAAATGTACAAAACAGGCAACATCTTTTAAATGTAAGAATGAAACACCACTTTTCAAATTGCAACAAAATTTCATCTACTTTATGGAGAGTAGATTACCAAATTGTCCCCTTGGAATTATAAGGTTCTATCTGACATTTTTGTCAAAATTGAGTTATTCACATATTCCTATTTTGTGACAACTTATTTACATTATCTGACGTTTTAAGTTTTAAGTTGTGTACATTTTGGGACTTTTTTTTAGAAAACAAAAAGGTTCTATTTATCTACAGGTTACTGTTAACTTGGTTCTATAAGGTTCTATCTGTGAGCCAATCAGCACTTCATATGCGCACACGAGGACCAATCAGGAGGCCAGTTTAACAACAGGTGAGTTGGAACAGGATGTGAAACCACCTGACAATATAATTTTACAACCTTTTCTAAAAAACTGTGAAACCTTGGCTAATCTAGAAGGATTAGTAAAACATTTATCCTGCAAACAACATTCTGAGTTGAAGTCTGTTGAATGAACCCTTCTACTCGAACACACTTGATTGAACACAATATAGATGTGGGAGATGCTAAACCTGTCCGTCAACGATTTTATTGTGTATCATTTGACAAACATCAGAAATTGAAGTCAATTACATGCTTAAAAAAACAACATAGCAAATCATCTTTTTCAGATTGGGGTTCGCCTTGCTTGTTAGTGGGAAAACCAGAAGGTAGGCAGCGTTTTTGCACAGATTATAGACAAGTGAATATCCTAACTAGACCTGACTCGTACATGTTGCCTAGGTTTAAAGACTGTGTAGACCAAGTTGGATCAAATTATTTTTTCAGTAAATTTGATTTGCTCAACACCCATGCACAGGATATTTCCTCTTTTATTTCCCTATTTTTGGATTGTATTCTTACTCTGTAATGAGTTTTGGTCTGAGAAATGCTCCAGCTACATTTCAGCGTTTAATGAACAAAGCGACAGCTTTGAAAAAAATGTGTACGTGCTAAAGTTATAGCAATTGACAAATTTCCTATAGTCCTCAGACTAAATGTGAATTGATGAGATTTTTGGGAATGGCTGGGTATTACAGGAGTTTTTGTCCCAACTTTTTTATTTTTTGTAGCCCCGCTTACTGATTTGTTACAAGCAAAGGCTGTATCTGTGTGGACGCCTAAATGTGAAAGTGCTTGCTTCGTCTCCTGTCCTAACATATTTTTTTTTAAATCCTGCTGGTGGTTCCCATATAAACACTGAGCTGTGTTAATTTAATACCAGGGATTTTGCTGGGGAATGTTTGTATGTTTTCATCATAACTCACTTTGTAGGAACTCCTTCCTGGTCGTATATTCACAACTTGGGACAATGACCTGGATGGTTTTCACTATGAATAACAAAGAACATCTGTGCATCAGAGCAAGCACTTTAATTCCCATTTCAAGAAGAAATTAAACTACTACCATTTTATAGTTAATGATTGGTGATGTCCTCTTTACTGAGAATAAATCATTAACAGCATTTACCCTTTCCAGATATCATTTCTGTCTCCTCGCTGCAGAACTGCAGCAGTTTGTCTCTGAGTTGAGAGACAGATTTCACTACTTCATCAAAGGACAGATGAGAACTGACAGTGAAGCCGTCTGTAGATCCAGAGAGAGAGACAGACGATGAACTCTACAGACACAAAGACAAAAACACAAACTCCCTGTAATTCCAGAAGCTTGTTAAAGTCCTCAGTGTTTGAGAAGATCTGTGTTACCTGGAGGAAATGAACATGATCGTGTGTATGTGAAAGCTGTTTCATCTCAGCGTCTCTCCTCCTCAGATCATTGATCTCCTGCTCCAGTCGCTCCAGTCGTTCTTCAGCTCGACTCAATGCAGCTCGTTCCTGATCTCTGATCAGCTGCTTCACCTCAGAGCGACGTCTCTCAATGGAGCGGATGAGCTCAGTGAAGATCCTCTCACTGTCCTCCACTGCGGTCTGTGCAGAGCCCTGTTATAAGACACACATGACAACAACACAGTGAGACTAGAAGAGCTCCAGCACTGGAAGAAAGTCCAAGCCCAAACTGAAACTCAAACTTCTCTTCTTCTCCAAACTCACCTTATGAGACGCCACAGCCTCTCTCAGCTCTTTCTGTCTCTGCTGGATTATCTTCTGCAGTTTTATCAGTGTTTCCTCAAAATGTCTCTGCAGAAAAAAATATAATTGAATAAATAAATGTTTCCCTCACTGAGAGAAAAATCAAATGAGAATCCAATATTAAGCAGTACCTGTTTTTCTTTCCGTTCTGCTGCAGTTGATACAGTGTCATGATTTTTGTGTTCATCCAGCAGACAAAGCATACAGATACACCGCTGGTCGGTATGGCAGTAAATTTTCAGCATTTTATCATGTTGAGGACAGATCATGTCCTGCAGTCATCCAGTAGCATCCATCAGATTGTGTCTTTTACCTCTGAAGAGATTCTCATGATGTTCAAGGTGATTTTGACAGTAAGAGCTTCGACACTCCAGACACAGATCCAGTGTGATCAACTGCAGGAGCAGCAGCTTGGAGTCTTGTCTTCTTCAGATTCTCCACCATTTCCGTAATCACCACATTCTTGCCTAAAACTGGTCTTGGAGTGAAGGCCTGTTTGCATAATGGACATCTGTAGATTCCCTCCTGATCCTCCTGATTCCAATAGTCAGTGATGCAGCTCATACAGCAACTGTGTCCACAGGGAATAGTCACTGGATCCTTCAGGAGATCCAGACACACTGAATAGTTGAACTGGTCCTGATCACCTAAAATATTTGCTTCTGCCATTTCACTAGGACATGCAGATAGAGAGGGCAGTTAGTGCTCATTGAGTGATAAGAACGTCTAGATACCACAACTGTAACCATGTTTCCCTGAGAAGGGAAACAACACGCTGCATCGACCAAAGCTATGGGGACATGCCCCTGCAGAACCTGGGGTCTGAGGCACAAGTACCATTAATGAACGATGCAATGTGATGACATTGCAAGATGCGCCCCAGTGCATAAGACGGGTCTCTAAGTGCATCTTCCTTCTATTATGGCGCCTCTGCTTACCACTCCTTTAGGATTAAGGAGGAGCCTGAACCCCAACAAGGGATACATTTCTCAAAGGCAGCCAGCTTCATTCTATCTTCTCTAAACCTGTCAACTAACGTCTTTGGCAGTGACAAAAAGTCCAGAGGGTAAGACGGGGCATCCAAAAGGACAGCTTTGTCACACTTCTTAATGCCCAACAAATTAAGCCACGGATACCACTTCATCATCACCATAGCAGCATAGAACCACAAAGGGAACTGAGAACCTCAGTGTGCAGGTCTGGGAGAAATGGAAGGCTCAATGGAGCTGCACACTTATGTTTCCGCAGATGTTGCTTGCCTTAGCCAGGGGTTTTCAACCTGTGGGGCAAGCACCTGTTAATTCAGAAGTGTGCGCTTGAGTGAAACAGCTGTGAATGTGAGATTTTGCTAGAAAATTTTTAGTCATGCACCAGAGGTGGCAATTTGACTTCTCCCAGCTATTCGTTGGCTACAGTTACGGCAGATCTCCAGACCTGGTGCAATTGAAGGCTCCTTCACATTCCTCCAGCTCTGTCTGAGATCCGCATGACAGCAAACGCGGGGGCTAGAGCCGTTGGGCTCAGTGGCTTGACTCCTTTCACTCGTGAAGAGAGCCAGCTGGGTGTGGAGCTCTCTCAGTCAGAAATCATCACAATGAATGCATCCAGCCCCCTCAAGGGCTGAATTACTTGCTCTGCTCCAAGACAGGTAACACACAGGTTATGACCATTACCAGGCATTATAAAATGAATGGACACACTGTTTAAACTGTCTGCTTGCCATTATTCTGCTCTTACCCTTTCTCCTTTTTTTTTAAACGCACTGCTATCTTCACACAGCACACAAACAAGACAAAGAGGCTGATGATGTTCTCACTGACCCTTTTCATACACTGGGGTGAACCTTGTGACGTCATCACACTGCATTGTCTGTGAATGGCATGTTGGTACACATGCCTTTGAAACCAGGTTCCGTGGGAAAGCATCCTCATTGTGTCAGTTGATGCAATGCTAAGTTCCCTCGAATGGGAACTGGAAAGGGTTTTTAGGACCCAATAAAGTTTACATAGCATTTTGCAGAATTATGCCGTCATTGGTTTTGTGTTTTTTTTTTTTTTTTTAAATGAGAACAATGAATGCAGTGTCCTTATACTGCAGTTACTGTCAGCCTCTTTTGGGGCTAATTAACTTCATCACCATATATCTTGTGTTGGAGTTAATCAATAATAAACCAATTTGATAAAGTGCGAACTCTGTTGTCTGTGTTTTGTTAAATGGACAGTGCAATAAACAATAATGCAATTTAAAAAATAGCATTAAACGATGGTATTATTACATTGTTGAAGCAACCAGCATAGGCAAATGCTGTTTTTCCTTTTACTCTGAATAAACAAAATAACTTTAGTAAAATTTAATAATTATGTTACAAAAGTGTTGCCACAATTAATAAAATTCAATTAACTAAAATTTAGAAATTTCACTAAAAATAGAAACTTTTGAGTCGGAGAGGTCTGAAACTTTAAAATTTGTATATTGATAGCTAGGGATACTAACGGCAGAAGGTCTGGACTCTATCGCAGCTTTCATTGGCCAACGACTGCCCAAGAGGACATTTGACTGACATGTAACACAACCAATCACAGTTCGTTTTGCTCCACGTCATGTTTAGGGGGGTGGAAATGTAAAGTCAATGTCCCTACAATAAAAGACCAGTGTGCATCTAATAAATTAGTCATTCAAGAACGTTATGCAAGTTTACTGCAACAATGAAGCCTCAAACTTCACATACTTTTGAAAATCCAGTGTTTAGTTTACTGTCACAGTTGTAAACACGACGGCATTCTTCTTCTATGAGGGGGTTTGGCTTCACGGCATTTGTTTCCAGGTGGAACCATTAAAGAACGTGACACACATGTCTCCTGGACATCCTGTAAAATTCAAACAACCAGATGACGACTTTGAAAATACTGAAGTGTTTCCAGTTAAGTGTGTCATATGCATCAGACGTTCAGCCAACAGTCCGTGGGTGTGACATTTGAGGCTGAGACAATGCCAATCCAAACTGTAAGCTAATTGTCAATCATCTTTTACGATAGTGATCCTGACAGAACTTTGTTTATTCACAGTAAAAGGAAAAACATGGCTTCTGCCTGCTGGTTGCTTCAACAATGGTAATAAAACCATTGGAAAGAACTCAAATTCTTGTGCTTTGATTCACAAATCAATACAGGGTAACACAAACAACTTGATTAATATTCATGAGCACCACACTCTGACAACGTTTAGCATGAAAAAAAAAAAAAAAATAGGCACCTGAAATGAGACTTGAGCAAAGAAACAGAAGTGTTCGTAAACTATTTGTTAGTTAATGCTGTTAAACTCAATAAGATGAAATAATTTACATTTTGGTAACATTTATCAAGTTCACTACAAAAACGCTGAATGACAAATGTCTCACACATAACATTAATATAATTTATCTGATTATGACAATTTTATTTGTGGACGCCACTTTTAAGTCCATTAATCATTAATTCACTAATCATTAAGGGTCTATTATAAAAATGTTGCCTGATGTTTCTTAAATGTTAAGTTATGCTTAATTCCTAATATCCAATAATAGCATCCAATAGGCTGTTCTTCAAAACATGTAGTTTTTATTTTTTTTTTAATTCTTTAAAAAAGAGAAGAGATCGAGGCTGATGCGATTGTTCAAAAACAGACAAGGCGTTTATACTAGGGCTGTCAAATGATTAATCGCGATTAATCGCATACAAAATAAAAGTTTGAGTTTGCCTAATATATGTGAGTGTACTGTGTGTAATTATTATGTATATATAAATACAAACACATTCATGTATATATTTGAGAAATAGTTACAAGTATATGTATTTATTTATATTTTTATATAATTTATATTATATATAAATAAAAATATTTTGTACATAAATAACATATTTCTCTTAAATATATACATTAATTTGTGTGTATTTATATATACATAATAATTACACACAGTACACCCACATATATTATGCAAACTCAAACTTTTATTTTGTATGCGATTAATCGCGATTAATCGTTTGACAGCCCTAGTTTATACTTGACGTGCTAGTTGTTGTAATATTCTTTGAAATAACAGGGGGCGACTCTAAGTAATTGTCCTCTAAAACCATCAGGAAGCAGCGGTGAAGAAGTAAGGTACTCAAAACCATAGACATATAATAAACACTAGACGCCCTATTGGCCGCTTTGGACTGTTGCTGCGATACGTCAACGAGTCCGCCATATTGTGCGGGGCAAGACTGCGCTGTTAACAAACACAAGTAACGGACGAGCTGCGGTTTTTCTGGATAAAAACAAAAATAACGTTTACATTTATCAACCAATTTCAGTGGTTTATAATGTACGTGGTGTACAAAAAGTTCTAGTTACTTAAGATCTCTATAGTTAGGCGTATAAAATATTTATTTTAATTAAGAAATAGTCAAAGCTCAGGCTTGTCATGTATTTGACTGCTTTATTCTTGCATAAGAATTGTGAAAACGCCCATACTAAGATATAATTTAATTTTCACATTAAATTAAATAAAGTTTTCTTATTGTAAAAAAGGGATTTTCTGTCTTTAACGCAATTTTAGCTTTTTTTGAGCTTAGAATTGACCACCATTGATAAAATTAAACAAATCATCAAATACAAATCACACGGGCTGCTTTCTGTATTTTATAGCACTAAAATGATACAGATATTTACAGAAAGATACTCCAAAAACATACAACAACAAAGATAACTGATGGATCCTTTATGGTAATACATATGATGGTACAACTACAGTGCAATGCAAATAAAGAAATTGAGAATAGTAAATAGTTTGTTATACACAATAAGAAATAGTTTATGTAGTATATAATATTGTCAATAAACAAACAGTGTACAGCAAATAAAATAGTAATGAATAGAACATTTATAAAATAGTATAAGTACAATAATATAATATAATAATATATTGATAATAGCATATAGTATAATACTATAATAATAGCAATAGAATATGTAGTATCATTTACAGAATATAGACAATAATAACATCATAACTATAATAGATTGATAATAATAGTGGTATAATAATAATAATCGCAAATACAATGTAATATCAATTGCAGAATAATATAGACAATAATAAAAATAGTAAATTAAATAGTGTCTTGTACAATAATAACATAGTATTGGTATAATAATAATAACAACAAAAGGCTATATATTTTCCATCAGTCTCTTGGAAATGGTGAGAACAGTCCACTGACAGGCTCTCCTCAGCTTTCCTTGAGGCTATAGCCCTGGTTGCAATGGGCTGAAAAAGAAATAAAAATATAAACAAATCACCATTTAATGGCAAACTTTTAAATAATGTAGATGAGTCGGTAAACTTCCCTTCTAGCTACTTCTCAACTCGTTGTCTTTGTGAAACCTTAAATGTGTGAAAAGCTAACTAACCTAAGGGTTAGATTAAGATGAACAAAATATCAGTCACCTAGCCGTAACGAGTACTTGTCATAAAAGTCGGTTTTAATAAAATAGAGATGCATATTTAAACTTTAGTTTATAAAATAACATAAGCTAAAACTATATTAGAAATCATGTAAACTCACGTCTCAACTTTCACAGCTAACTAGTGACAACGCTAGCTATTTTAATCTGACTGACTCCGGTGGCCAACTACTATCAATTATATAATGAAAATACAACCAGAAACAAATGTTCAGTCTTACCTGTGAAAGGTTATTCCCTGAGACCGGTTTTCAGTTGTGCAGCGATTTGTACAGCCCCAAGCAGCACATGAAGCAGGCATTTTTCTCAGTTCCAGTTATGAGCGTAATGCGAACGTTGCCCCGGACAACATGGCGGCGCCGTTGACGTACGGTCCAGCGGCCAATAGGGCGTCTAGTGTTTATTATATGTCTATGCTCAAAACGTATGCCTTGGCAGTTTTTTTTGTAATTTTTCTTTATTATATAGATGCATTCTTTTTGGGTTTTATGTTAAAGACAAGAATATACTCAATGCAACTTTTTGTATAAACCTTCTTTTATTTATTGGAAAGTTTTATATCCATAAGTGTAAATACATGAAAAGTAAACCCCATTTTAACTTTTTCAAACAAGAATTGAAGATGTATTTAAAAATACAATTTCAACTTCTGTTAACAAGAAAGCAATGAAAACATCCAGAATTTGTGCCATGTTTAATATTCTTCCATATTTATCTAATTGCCCTCTTTTTTCCTCCTAATTTTTCCTCCTAATTTTTTATTTATTTATTTTGCATGTACCAACTTGTTCTGTTTGTTATTTTTGCAATAAAAAAAACAAACAAACAAAAAAACGTATGCCTTGGCAGGATCAGACAGGAATGTCTGTGTTTGCATCACAGAAATAAATTATATTATATATGCGTGTATGTATATACACACAGAAAATCATTATTTTAAATTTTAATAACATTTCACAATATTAGTTTTTTTTTCTGTATCTTGATCAAATAAAAGCAGACTTGATAAGCGTAAGAGACTTATTTCAAAAACATTAAAAATAGTATCCACACTTTCTGACCGCTACTATGCATTTCTGATGTTTAGAGGATAATTACTCCGAGTTCAAAAGAATAGCCTACGGTGAGCGCGTCAAGTAGCCTACTTGTCCGTTTCGGGAGGAGCGCGCGCAGTCAGCGGAGCCAGGTGAAAGTATAAACAAAACATATGCGGAACTGCACCTCTAAGTGCTTTGATTAGTGACGAAAAATAGCCTGGGGTACAACTTAGCCATGTAGTTCAGAATACTTCATCCTATGCATCCAATATTTTAACAAACATCCCATTTTTTTCTGTTTAGTCCCGATTTTTTTCGATTCAGAAAAACCGAAACTAACACAACTAAAACATAAAAGGTTTTGTGAAAATTCACAAAAACGCTAAAACGTGAATAAAGTAAAAGAGCAAAACAGAATATTAAAATCACAGGTGACTCAGTCAGACCCTGAACTCACTTATCTGAAGAAATCACCTCAAACAGCGCCTTGATCTGCGTATTTGATTTCTGCGCGCGTGTAGGTTTTTGTTTGTTTGTTTTGTTTTGTTTTGTTTTGTTATTTGTTTTTACTTTAGTTGAATGATAGACTGATGATCCGTCGATCGATCTGAATGTATTTGCGGCGTTTCTAAGCGCTGCTGATCGCCGAGAAGAGCTGTGTAGCCTGCTAGTCGGTGAAGAGATTGTGAGCTCGGACACTGTTTCCCGCAGAGTCACATGATTTAGCCTATAGGCTACACGAAATTAATTTCACACAGTTACATTCAAACAAAATCAACAACCGGTGCTTTCCTTTAACTTGCCAATACTTAATATTTTATTTTATTACCTGATGTTTTTCCATAATGTGCTTTATCATCTTGTCTTGGCAATACGATTTAAGCAGATGTTGTTTCTGAGCTGAATGTGCGCAAGTCAGTACGATCATGACGCAATCACATAAAGTGCAAAAGTTGAGAGACTGACACTACATCATATATATATATATATATGATGAGTTCAGATGCAAAAGCCTCGAAGTGCCATCTGAAATTTTCTTCTGAAATGAGCATTTTTATCAAGCTTGTATGTTTAGGTTCAGTAATTTCACTTTAATGTCAATTAATAGGTCATTTTCATTGCCATTAAAGTGAATTAACTGAACATAAACATACAAGCTTGATAAAAATGCTAATTTTAGAAGAAAATTTCAGATGGCACTTAGAGGCTTTTGCATCTGAACTCATATTATATATATATATAGGATATAATAGGCCATCTGGGATTTTGGTATGGAGATAAAGGTTATGATTATAATATTTTTGGTAGCATCGTGTGTGTATATTATGTCAGGAACAAAAACACTGGATCCAGTAGTGTCAGATATGAGTGTAAACAGTTTATTGATCCACAAACAGGGCAAGATGGTCAGACACATGCAACATGTCAGGCTTTGGTGGTAACATGACTGCAACAGGCTGGGATCCAACAGGCAGATGGTAGTCCAGAGAAACACAGCTGGGTGAGAATCCACACTCGAACAGAAAACTAACTCACAGGAAACAGGAGACAAAGGAATAAACTGCTGGAGACAACGAGACCACAATGTGAGCACAAGAACAATCTGACAATGAAACACAGCAAACACACGAATATAGGACAGATAACGAGATGCACCTGTTACTGATCAGCACAATTAGTCATGCTAATGACTAACTGACACTGACAGCACACAAACACACACTCACACTCAGACAGAGTGAGAGTGAGTCGGTGAACCCATGAACCATGAAATTTTAGCACCATTTGTTGTTTTCTTGTGGTCTGAGATAGAGCGTTTGGACTCAGAAGTGCTACCGTGACGTCAGACTTAACAACCGAATAGTTCATTTAACACTATAGTTCATTTATGTAAGTGAGGATAGCAAAATAAAGTAAACTGTGACAAAGTATACCCCAAAATTCTTCATACAGTGGACAAATGTAAGCTCTAGTGTAAGTTCTGCCAGGAAGACTCAATGTTACGTCACCTATTAGTTTAGATCTAACCAATCATTATCTTACACTTGGAGTATAAAAGATTGCTGACACATGTTTGAGTCTGTAGATGCTGACGCCAACCTTCACCTCCATCCTCCCCACCACCACCAGGATGGTCCCTGTCCATACCTCCCAGGGGGTCGGCTACGCCCCTGCCTTCATCTTCAGGCAGAAAATGCAGAGTCCGCAACCCTCTAGGATGTGAGCTATGGACAGGGCCTACGCCAAAAAACTTTCTTACAATATTTTGCTTGCTGATTGTTAATAAATATTGTTGTCATGTTATCTTACCTTCCCGAGTCTTTCTGGTAGAACCAGTTGTCACGGAGTCAGTTCCAATGACTAACAACAACACATCGTCACCGGATCTCCACGCTCCGCCCACTCGTTCACAATCACTGGAACACTGATCATCTGTACCTGCACCTCATCACACCAGCACTATATAGACTCTCACTCCCTGCACTTCTGTGTCTGGTCTTGTTTTCACTTACCTGAACTCCTTACCTGTTTGCTTACCTGATGTTCCTGTGTTTCCACTCCTTTGTCTATGTCCTGTGCTCCTTTGTCCAGTCCACATCTGCTAAAGAGAACTGTGTTAACTCCTCAGCTAAGTGACTTTATCAACGTGCTCATAACTGCTACTTACCTGCCAGTGCTATTCCTGTGTTTGTGCCTCTGTTTAAATAAACTACCTGTTGTTGTTCCCGTCTGTGTCTGACATGTGATTTGTGTAAATACAATTCTGAAATTACATAACTTGCACATCATCGCCTCTGATAACAGGTCACTCCTAATTGTAATGTTGACATGCATTTTCTGTAAAGCTACTTTGAAATGATGCATATTGTGAAAAGCACTATCCAAATAAATGTGAGTATGTACACTGAATCAGTATAAGATGTATTTATGTGTGAGTCCTGAGAATCACCAGAAAGGTTTTGATGAAGTGTCATTCTTAAAAAATCTGGCTTAATGAACTGTTGTAAAACCATTAATACAAACACATATAGGATGCACTCTTCCCCCACCAAATTCACAAACACCTTTACTGTGAGTCAAGTGTTTTTCATTCTTTTGTCTTTTTAACAATGATCATATCAATGTGTTGGAAACACAGTTCAGACAGGACCACTTTGGCAAGTTACCTGAGTTTACTGAACACAATTATATTTGGCAGTATGGTTCCTTATTGGGGTTCTTGCTCCAAAATTAATTCAACATATAAGAGCTTTTAACATTAACCCCCCGGAACCATCAGCTTGGAAATGCATAGACAATCAAAACACTTAGTAATGTCTTTAAAAGCGAAAATGGTAATCGTGTAGATGTGGCAGTGGGACGTCTATACTGTAGCTTGGTTATTGAGGATGAGTGTCTCTCAGCATTGAGGTCCATGCCAGCCGGGACTTGAAAGCCTTAGTGATCTGAAACAAAAGAAGACGACAACCAGAATGTGCACAGTAATATGCTCATGCTTATAATGCAGAAGGGGGAAGGGTTGCGAGCAGTTTGAGCATACTTGAGCAGCAATGCCACGTATATATGTCCCGTGTCTAATAGGAGAATGGTAGTGATTGGAGCGATTTAACACCTGACCGCGTCTGCTGGTCACACTAGTCAAGTCAAGTCAAATTTATTTATATAGCGCTTTTACAATTGGTAATTGTTTCAAAGCAGCTTTACATATTAGAAGCACAGAAAAAAAGGGAAGTGGTTAAAACTGTACAAACAAGCGTGGTAATATGTAACATATACAAGATGGTGCTACATTAAGCCAATGTCGGCTGACTTCCAGGGGTGGAAAAAACCCCCTAGGAGAAAAACCCAGCGTGCTAGCACTGGGAAAAAGTCCTAGGAGGGAAAAAACCCCTTGGAAGATATATATATGTAAATGTATATGGAGATCAAAATCTGAATTGTACATTTTTATTATAGAGATTAAAAATCGATTATATATAAATATATGCACTATGCCTACATGGCCTGACTGAACTAACGCTGTGCTTGATTTCTACAAAGAAAATCTCCCAACACCTATTCTGGGGTGTATGGGTAATGAGGACTCTTTGGCTTGATAAATATTTCTGATACTTTATAAACCTATATAGAATAATATAAAACTATAGTTCAGGTACTACTGATCGTACACAATATAAAACTCGCCTGTGTGTCTTTTAAGACCCCTCAATCAAAGGAAGCATGGTCACAGACACCTTATGTGCCATCAGACTGGAAGGAGTCAGCAGACAGGAAAGGAATTAACAATAATAAAAAGAACCCCACTGTGGCTGGGTGAGAGGTGTGAGCACTATCAAAAGTCAAATTTCTCAACAACTTGAACTGTTTTGTCTTTTTATTTTTATAATTCAACTTTTTTTATTGTTCAACAGTCAAAACTTAAAAGTACATCACCACAGCATTCAAAAATCATCTTTGCAATAACACATTCAGCCACTAGTCACCATCAGTGGAGTACAATCATAACAAAATCAATTAAATTAAACAGTTGTTAATCAGTCCTACTTATTCAAACCATTTTTATATGTTGCCAAAAATGATCCCATGTTTTGTTTTTTTCATTTCTCCCTCACTATGCAGTTCTTGTCTTTTTTAACACATCCAGACAACAGCATGGGAAGTCATGTAGCCATGTCACAATGTGACACCACGTGCCATATATTACCTGTCATCTGTTGGTATGGCCTGACATCTGACAACCTGTCAGTCTGAGAGTTATGAGGGGTAATAAATCATTCACAAAAGTCATAAATCAATAAAAAGTGACATAAGGTATATGATAACACTATGCATTAAAATACAAGCACGGTTAATGCAATGCATTTTTTTTTCTCCAAGCAGTGCAATTCAAGATGCTTTTTGTTTTCAAAAAACATGCCATTCTTTTACTTCCATAGCTAACATTCTAGAAACATAGAATTGGGCACATTCTCAAAAGACATAGTGTTAGTTTATCCCATGGAGAACATTGTAGCAATGTATATTTTTTATACTCATGTATTTGTATTTTGTATTCCAAAAATAATAATCACTGCTGTTTAACTGTAACAATTGAATACAATTCCCCCCCCCCCCCTCCCCCCCCCCCTTTTAAATTTATTATGCTACAAAGGGTTTTAAAAAGCTGAAATCTTGTGTAGATCAATGCAACGTTCGATGTCAAAAAATGAAAAAATTCTGTGAAGGGGCAGTTGTGACCCATACCAGTGTTGTCTGCTTCTTCTTTGGCTGTAGTCGCAGCTGTAGTCACGGTTGCCTCTTCTGTGGCTGTAGTCACAGCTGTAGTCGCAGCTGTAGTCACGGCTGCCTCTTCTGTGGCTGTAGTCACAGCTGTAGTCGCAGCTGTAGTCATGGCTGCCTCTTCTGTGACTGTAGTCACAGCTGTAGTCGCAGCTGTAGTCGCAGCTGTAGTCACGGCTGCCTCTTCTGTGGCTGTAGTCACAGCTGTAGTCGCAGCTGTAGTCACGGCTGCCTCTTCTGTGACTGTAGTCACAGCTGTAGTCGCAGCTGTAGTCACGGCTGCCTCTTCTGTGGCTGTAGTCACAGCTGTAGTCGCAGCTGTAGTCACGGCTGCCTCTTCTGTGGCTGTAGTCACAGCTGTAGTCGCAGCTGTAGTCACGGTTGCCTCTTCTGCGGCTGTAGTCACGGCTGTTGTCATGGCTGCCGCTTTTGTAGCCAATGTCAGGGTTTCTCCACCCGCATTCTTTCCATGTACAACCGCACTCACCAGAGCCCCAATCACTCCCGCTGCACACACAGTCAGTCCACCTCCACCCACAGTCAGTCCACTCCACTCCACTCCACCCGCACCTGCAGTCACTCCACCTCCACGCGCAGTCACTCCACCTCCACCCGCAGTCACTCCACCCCCACCCGCAGTCACTCCACCTCCACCCGCAGTGACTCCACCCACACCCGCACCCACTCCACCCGCACCCGCACCCACTCCACCCGCACCCATAGTCACTCCACTCCCACCCGCAGTCGCTCCACCCCCACCCACAGTCACTCCACCTCCACCCGCAATCACTCCACCCGCAATCGCTCCACCCGCAATCGCTCCACCCCCAATCACTTCACCCGCAGTCACTCCACCTCCAACCAAAGTCACGTCACCTTTGCTCACAGTTTCTCCACCTACGTTCGCAATCACACCACCTCCGTTCGGAGCTGCGCCACCTCCACTGACAGTGGCTGACAATTTTCGAATAGCTGTCATTGCTGCATCTTCTCCGATCGCAGCAATGTCTGCCAGTCCCTTTCCTCCAATTGAGGCTATGTCTGCCAGTCCTCTGATCACAGTGATGGCTGCCACATCTATTATCTCAGTCATGACTTCTCCTATGGATACTTTAGATGCATCAATTTGTTTTTCTGTTGAAAGAATTTCTCTAGTTTCCACATTTTCAGACACAGTGTTTTTTGGAAACTGTTCACGAATATAATCTGTGACTGGTTCATAATGAACTGGCTTACCATTGTTGTCAAGAGCAACTACAACATAATCATATCTTTTTTCAACATTTAGTACACCATTTATTAATTTGACATCATAAATGTCCATTTGGAATTCGCTTCTGTATAAAATCCTGTTATTAGAAGCTTTAATTTGAAATCTGGGTTCAGCTTAGTTTTCACTGAAATATTCTCTTTTCATGAAGGATTGTGTCTTTGGCGGTTTAAAATTTTTGGGGTTCTTTACATGATTCTTTCTATAATTCATTGCAGAATCCCACACTTTCTGCCAATAGTTGTTATCAGACGGAGGTTGGGGATTGTCCAATAAATGCTTCATATCAAAATCTTGAAATGAAGCACGTCTTTGTCTGATGTGCAACTTTGTGCAAACACACACCAATTCTGACTGTGTATCGATGGAATTTATAGTAATGTTTGAATAGAATCCTCCAGGAAAATGTTGCCTCTCTTTGTCTTGTTGAAACACCATGAAGCTGCAGGTTTGTTCCACCTAAAAAGAAAGGAAAGATTTAATGTTACAACTCATGAGATCATTGTGACCAAATGATGTAAAGATATATGCCAAAAGTACTTGAAAAAGTAAACCACCATTGATCAGTTGTATAATTTGTCTATTGAAAACACCATTACAGTGTCCAAACAGCCTCTAAATGGCTTTTGAGGGAAGATAGTAGGAAATTTCTAAAATCATTAATAAAACGGAATTTATACATTTTTACTCAAATCTCAACTCTTTGGCAGGATTTTGCTAAAAACAAAAAAACAAAACACTGCTGTAAAAATTTTCAGAAATTGCTATAAAATCAAAGCCATATATCAAAAAAGAATAAGAAAAAAAAGTTGAGGTTCATTTGAGGTTCATGTCTCACAAAAAATGCTTTCAGAAAGATTTTGTTTGTGTGCAGTACGAAAATTTTCCCATTTTATAACAGCAAAGCTCCACAAAAAGCAAGTATTTGCGCCATGTGGTGAAATATGGTAAAAATGTACATTTTGGAGCCTCACAAACAGAATGAAATCCTATTAACTGTATGTAGGGCTGCAGGACGACGAATGACTAAGAAGAGATACAAAATCCTTTACAAAAGTCTTTAAAGGATTAGTCCACTTTTAGATAAACTTTTCCTGATAATTTACTCACCCCCATGCCATCCAAGATGTTCATGTCTTTCTTTCTTCAAAAAAAAAAAAAAGGTTTTTGATGAAAACATTCCAGGATTATTCTCCTTATAGTGGACTTCAATGGCCTCCAAACGGTTGAAGGTCAAAATTACAGTTTCAGTGCAGCTTCAAAGGGCTTTAAATGATACCAGACGAGGAATGAGGGTCTTATCTAGCGAAACGATCATTCATTTTCGAAAAAAATAAAATAAAAAATACTGTTTATGCTTTATATTTAGGCTTTTTTAGGTTTTTTAGGTTTAGGCTATATTTTGTGTTTATAAAGCATATACAGTTGTATTTTTTTAGAAAATGACTGATCGTTTCTCTAGATAAGACCCTCATTCCTCATCTGGTATCGTTTAAAGCCCTTTGAAGCTGCACTGAAACTGTAATTTTGACCTTCAACCGTTTGGGCTCCACTGAAGTCCACTATAAGGAGAATAATCCTGGAATGTTTTCATCAAAAACCTTAATTTCTTTTTGACTGAAGAAAGAAAGAAATGAACATCTTGGATGACATGGGGGTGAGTAAATTATCAGGAAAAGTTTATTTAAAAGTGGACTAATCCTTTAAGAGTCTTTAATAATAGGCTTGTTCAAGATGAATCAGCGCTGCACATAATGATCGACGTATGACATCATAGTACCGCAAGAGCGATTTTAAAAGCGTAAGGAGTTGTGTACTCTCCAGTTGCTCTCGCAGTATTTTAACGTCATACACCGATCAGTATGTGCAGTGCCGACACATCTCAAACAAGCCTAATATCTGCAGGTAAATCCAACAAAGGGAGGCAAGTAAACACAACCAAACATTAATGAGACCGAACAAAAACCAAGGGAAACACAGGAACCTACAGGGCTAACAAGGTAATTAATGACAACACAGCTGAATGTGATAACTAAACCAAATCAGTAACCATAGTAACAAATTAGAACACAACCAATGTGATAAAAAAATTGTCCCTAAGGACGCACAAGGGTTAATTTCGCAGTCAACCAAATTTAATGTTGACACATCCTGCATGAGTGAAATACTTTCTATACTTTACAATCTCAGAAGTTTTTTATGACAATATTTAACCATTAAAGCATTACATGTGAGAATCAAGTATTTAAAGGTGCCCTAGAATGTTTTTTCACAAGATGTAATATAAGTCTAAGGTGTCCCCTGAATGTGTCTGTGAAGTTTCAGCTCAAAATACTCAAAATAGATTTTTAATTAATTTTTTTAACTGCCTATTTTGGGACATCATTAAATATGCGCCGATTCAGGCTGCTGCTCCTTTAAATCCCTGACATTTAGAAAAACAATTTACAAATATCACTAAAAATATCATGATATCATGGATCATGTTAGTTATTATTGCTCCATCTGCCATTTTTCGCTATTATCCGTGCTTGTTTACCTGTAATAAAGTCTGTTGATTCTTCTGTGCAGCTCCAGACGTCCTGCCCTTGTCTATTGCCTTGAACATGGGCTGGCATATGCAAATATTGGGGGCGTACATATTAATGATCCCGACTGTTACGTTACAGTCGGTGTTATGTTGAGATTCACCTGTTCTTCAGAGGTCTTTTAAACAAATGAGATTTATATAAGAAGGAGGAAACAATGGAGTTTGAGACTCACTGTATGTCATTTCCATGTACTGAACTCTTGCTATTCAACTATGCCGAGGTAAAATCAATTTTCAATTCTATGGCACCTTTAAATAATTTAAATAATATTTTAACAAAATTAAGCTCAAATGAAGTGAAGTGAGGGCAGAGTCTGTCTGCAAACTGTGTGAGGTGATCATCTGGAGTTACAGGGTTTAGTCTCAAGCTCTTTTTTTTTTTTTTTTTAAATACTTTTTATTTGTTAAATATTTGGAAAACCCACTGACAGACATGCTGGGTGACCAATGGCATTGATTTAGGAAAAAAGAAGAAGAGGAAGTAATATGTAGATTTCACCTGAGAACTCTACTTTGGATTTATTGTTAAAATCCCATAATGCAAGTGTGCAACACGATAGCGTAGATAGATTCTTGATGAGCGTAGCTCATTCTCTTAGGTTGATATCTAATTTTTAATATTATATATGACATCCACACTTACCATCCATATTTCACCTACATAAAATAATTATAATGTACTCTATGTCCTGACAGGAAGGGTTGTAACTTTTTCATGCAGAAAAATAATATTTAGTAAACATGCTTAAAACCTCACCTTCAGTGACAAACTCTCCAGATGCCATTTTTCAGGATTCAGCAGCACATTTTCACTCACTGACAGATTTACATTGAGGCAGGGCAACTTGGTCTGCAGTTGCAATGTTGCACAAAGTTTCCCTGATCCCAGGTGTGCACTCTGATTCAGAAATGGAGAAGGACAGTTGAGGGGACTGCCATCAGAGAGGACAGACTGACAAAAAGAAGTAAAGGAGTATGACTGTTCTTGTCATTTTGGCAGCAAACTCATCAGCTGTGTGAAATTTCTATGCAAAACACCAATATAAAGACCATCTGGTCAATGAATAACCATGTGGATTATGTTAGAGATGTTTTTAAAGGTCATGGACACCAGATAAAGGTACGTTTTCCGTAAAGGGTTTGCACGGTAAACTTTTTGATTGTTTTTTTGACTGGAAAAGCAAAGAGTGTATTGATTTGGTCCTGTTGCAGGAGAAACACTTACAGTAAATGACAGGGAGCACTTTAGCCTTAAACATAAGTGCATTGGTCAATTTCTTTTTTCTTTCATTAATAGTAGGAGGGTAGCTATCTTTGTTAATAGAAATGTACCCTTCAAGATTTTAAATTGCATTAAGGATTAGCAGGGTTGTTATTTTTAAGCATCAAAATATGTTGTGGTCAAAATATATTATATATAATTGTAATATATATACTACAATTTTTTCAGGATTATTTGATGAATAGAAAGTTCAAAAGAACAGCATTTATCTGAAATCTTATTGACCCCAAACTTTTGAGTGATAATGTTACAAAAGCGATGTATTTCAGATAAATGCTGTTCTTTTGAACTTTCTATTCATCAAATAATCCTGAAAAAAAAACAAAAAAAAAACAATTGCACATAACTGTTTTCAACATTGATACTAATCAGAAATGTTTCTTGAGCATCAAATCATCATATTAGAATGATTTCTGAAGGATCATGTAACACTGAAGACTGGAGTAATGATGCTGAAAGTCCAGCCTTGCCAATGCAGAAATGAACTGCATTTTAAATTCAAATAGAAAACAGTTTTAAATTGAAATAATATTTCTCAATGTTACTGTTTTTGCTATATTTTGGATTAAATAAATGAAGCCTTGGTGAGCAAATGAGACTTCTTTTAAATCATTTTTTGACCAGTAGTGTATTTTTATGAATCTGGCAGATGCTTTAATCTGAAGTAATTTCATGTGCAATGATGTTGTACATTTCCCCAGTTCATGCATGTTAATTTAGCTGAGAACTCATGATCTTGACATTGCTAGTGCCATGGATCTCCAGCTTGAGCTACGGAAAAGAATACAGAAGTTCAAATGTGCATATAAATATGAATAACGTACACAATTATTAGTGAATGAGACCCAAAGACTTTACAGGCAGCGTTTGCACACAAAGTTACCTCACGAAAATGATTTCAGATAGATTTATGAGGCAGAGTAATGTAATGACCTACAGCAATATTTCATTAATAGTAATTTCTCAGTAGAAATGACATCAAAAGTGGAAAATGTTGATGAAAAATGTACATTTACACACAAACTGACCACCAAGCACACCTTTCAGATGCCATCTTTATTTTTAGCTCAACTGTCACAGAAAGGAAAGCACAGGATTGTGGGATAATCAAAGGCAGCGAAGGATACATCTTTGCTGCCTTCATAAAAAGGTCAGATGAAGTTATCTCTGAAGACAGGAAGTGAAGCTAACTTTGGATTCTTGGTGCCTTCCAACCTTGGAATGTATCCTCAATAGGCAGCATTTTTAAGATTCTGGACGCAGCTGATGAATTAAGGACATATTTACTTATTCCATCCTTCATAAAAGACCCAGCTGAATCACTCTGAGTGTTTAAAGTGGGCAGATGTATGTTGGCTAATAATTGCCCTCTTTCCTGTAAACCATGCCCATATTGAAAGTGAAATCTAGTAAATACAACCCAGCAATAACATCTATTAAACTCTGTAACATGTAAATACAAAAAGTCGATATTGTCAACTGTTACGGGTAAGGGTAACATCTGTTCCCAAAACGGAACTTAGTCGCCTTTAGGTGGCGTTCTAGATTCGTTTATGTTTGTGTTTGTCTTTGTGTTTTGCAGGGTGGATCAAGTGACAGGTGTAACAGGTTGCTTTTAATGAGTGGACTGATAAAAGGGTTTTTCCTTCCAAAGAGCGTTGGATCTGCGCTTGGGTTCCTGATTTCATTTGGACTTGATCTCTCTCCTGCACCAGTTTTTTGTGTTATTGTTATTTTTTGTTCGTTAGTTTATTATGTGTTTTTTCTTTAAATAAATATATTTTTGAGTCAATTTGAGTTGAGCGTGGCCTCCCTGTTTTGTTACGCTGCCATGAGCTAGGTAGCATGTAACACAACCTTTAGTGATTAAATCTTAAATAACCTTTCACTTCAAACCTTGAACGTTTTTTTTTTTTTTTTTTTATTCAAAATTGATTATAAAGCAATTTGGAAAGTTTCCATTCACACAGTCCAGAAAATGAATGTTGTCTTTATGTGGTCTTGTTTCACTTTGCTTTCTGTTTAGCTGAAGTTTTTTAATGGATCACATGCTTAAATAATAATATTTAAAAAGCAGCATTGCAAAGCACTTCACAGAAGAAAAAAAGAAAGCATACAATTTTACAAACAATACTTTAAAATAAGTGAGATATAAAAAGATACACCAAATAAGAACATACTATCAAAAACAAGTCAATGAGAAATTTAACAATATCAATTTCAATATAATCAAGTAAAAGCTACCCTAAAGAAATAAGCTTTAAGGGAAGATTTAAAAACACTAAGGGATTCTGCTTGCCTAATCCGAGCAGGCAAGGAATTCCAAAGTCTTGGAGTGACTGAAGAAATGCCCTATCACCCATAGATTTTAAACGAATATGTGGAACGATTAAAAGGCCAGCTTCCGAAGAGTGGAGATCACGCACAGGTGTGTAGGGGACTAAAAGCTCAGAGAGATAGTGAGAAGCCAAACCATTCAAAGCTTTATAAGTAAGCATGATAACTTTAAAATCCACACAAAATCTGACAGGGAGCCAAGGTAAAGACACCAATGCATATGCATATTATTACCTATGCATATGATTAAATAATGAGATCTTATTGTAAAGTGTTACCTGTTGTTCTTTATAGCCTAATTCTTTAGCACTTTGAAAATATTACTTTATATATTTTTATGTATTTTTATATTTAAACATTCAGAGTTTTGTTTTTGTTTTTTTTTGTTTTTTGTTTTTTATTACAAAGAGTTCTTAAACCTGTTATACTATGACAACACTTTTTTGCAACTTATTTCAATATCATGATAATACTGTATACCATGATAAAAGCTTCAGCAATTAATTGCAACATGATAATGAAATTTTCAACATGAAATCTGATACCGTCACATGCCTAATGCCTCCAAATAGAAACTGCATGAAATGTATCTATGCATTTATATTATAGTATTACCTTGAAAAAGTGAACTTTAAGAAATAAGCAGCTTTATTGAGTGTTTGTGAGACACTAACAAAAAAGGATAAAAAAAAATCACATTTACATTTATTTACAGCTTTTGGCAGATGCAGGTATCCAAAGTGACTTACAGTGCTCTTATTACAGGAACGATCCTGCTGGAGTAACCTGGAGGAAAGTGTCTTGATCAAGGACACACTGGTAGAGACGCTGCAGAGATCGAACCAGCAACCTTCTGCTGACCAGCTCAGTGGTTTTGCCCACTACACCACAAAAGTAATGAATGTTTGCAGCAGACACAGCGGCAGCCAGATTGTCCCACGCACCTTCTCCTACACTTGCTTCAAGGTTGTGGGGTTCAGGGGTCATGAGGTCTTCCTCATCCTCTGGATCAACGATGTTCCTGTTGAGAAGAGCAGCAATGAGGGACATGATGGATGGCAAAGACCAGTGAAGGTGTTCTCGGTGGTCAGCTGCTTCATCAAAATAAAGCTGCGGAACTGGCACAGCTGTGTTGAAATGGCAGCAGGTCTGTAAATATGTGATTGTTAGAACAATAAGTTTGAATAAAGCTTTGTTTCATGTTTGTTTGTTGTTGACTTGTATATGTATTTATTTATTGTGATGCAATATCAAAACTGAAAGCAAATAAAGCACCGGGTGCAGACGGTTATCCCCCTGAATTTTACAAAATGTTCAGGCTCCATTCAGGTTCTGCGGCTTTTGACGACACATTGATGTCCTAAGACACGAAACAATCGGTTTATGCGAGAAACCGAACAGTATTTATATCACTTTTTTTTACCTCTAAAACATCCCTATATCCAACTAATCTGCACATCCGGTCGGTGAGGTCTGATTGCACTCTGACAACGGAAGTGATCTCTCGCACTCATTGAAGAGAGATCACTTCCGTCATCAGAACATGTTTTTTGACCCTTTTTAGAGGTAAAAATTATATAAATACTGTTCGTTTTTTTGCACAAATCGATTGTTTCGAGTCTTAGGACATCAATGTGACGAGCCGCAGGGTTTAATTTGGATTTGTCTATGCATGTTTTTTTAACTCTTATAGATGGAGTTCCCAATGACATGCATTATACGACTGACAGATGGCAACGGTTGCAGTTAAAAATCATCATTTGTGTTCTACTGAAGAAACAAAGTCACCTACATCTTGGATGCGCTGGGGGTAAACAGATAAACATCAAATTTTCATTTTTGGGTGAACTATCCCTTTAACATGCTATAAAAAATTATCTGTGAGGTATTTTGAGCTGAAACTACACATACACTCTGGAGACATCAGAGACTTATTTTATATCTTGTAAAAGTGGAATTATATGACCCCTTTAAGTCACATTTTACTTTCATTCAGTTTGTCAATGATCTCAGAACACAGAAGAAACTAAGACAGGTGTGTCAACAGGTGTGTCAACATTTTTAGTAACTTCATGTCAGCGCAAACTTATTTCCTTGTGCTGCGTCAGGTGTTTGTCCAATGAATTGATTTTCTCTTGCTTGTCTGCATTACTGAAACATTTTTCAAATCTCATCTAACCACATTTCTGAACCCCTTCAGAAAGATCAGTGCTTTTGCTACTAGAAGAACTTAATTTGGTTCATTTAACTGTAGGAGAGCTGATTCCCCCCTTCTTTAGTGCTTGTTGGTGTTGGAAAAGTTTAATTCTTATAGAAATGGTAATGCTATTGTGATTTGTGGCCCCAGTAGATGAGTGCATCCTGTGAGGTATTCATGATAATTTTGGGAAATTTTAGCAATTCAGCTAACAAAATTTCATTCATTTAGTCACCTTTCATCAATTACCAATAAAAACCAGGGACACATCTATATTATGCAAATATACTGCAGCAGGTGTCTTTAAAATACTGAATGCCTTACAATAACCTTTCAGTAAGTCACTCCCTACAGAAAAACCTGTTTCTTAGTTGTGTATTCAAGTATATAAATCCTTCAGTTAGAAGATTTTTGACTGTCGAACTGCAGTGTGTATCATCTCTCTGTCTGTTTTCATATGCAGTGAAATGGCAGAAGCCAGTATCTCATGGGCTGAGGATCAGTTCTGTTGTCCAGTGTGTCTGGATCTCCTGAAGGAACCAGTGACGATTCCCTGTGGACACAGTTACTGTAAGGAATGCATCTCAGGTTGCTGGGATCAGGAGGATCCGAAGAGAATCTACAGCTGCCCTCAGTGCAGAAAAACCTTCACAACAAGACCAGTTTTAAGTAAGAATGTGGTGTTTGCTGAACTGGTGGAACAACTCAAGATGATGAGACTCCAGTCTTCTCCTGTTTCTCCACTTGTTCCTGCTCATCGTCTTCATCTTCACACTGGATCTGGAGATGTTGCTGGAAGAAAACAGAAAGATAAACAGGTACTGCTTCATACTGCATCTCACGAGTGATGGTTAATGTAGTTTAAAAAAATGTAATTATGTGATTTTCTTTCAGTCAGGATAAACAATGTAATTATAAATGTAAATGTGTTCACTCAGATTTCTCAGATTATTATTTCTGTTTTCTGCAGAGACATTTTGAGGAGAAACAGAGAAACATCCAGCAGAGAATCCAGCAGAGAGAGAAAGATCTTCAGCAGCTGAGAGAGGCTGTGGCGTCTCATAAGGTGAGTTTGGAGAAGAAGTTTGAGTCTCAGTTTGGACTTTCCTCCAGTGCTGGAGCTCTTCTAGTCTCACTGTGTTATTGTCATGTGTGTCTTATAACAGGGCTCTGCACAGAGAGCAGTGGAGGACAGTGAGAGGCTCTTCACTGAGCTCATCCGCTCCATTGAGAGACGTCGCTCTGAGGTGATTCAGCTGATCAGAGATCAGGAACGAGCTGCAGTGAGGCGAGCTGAACAAAAACTGGAGCAACTACAGAAGGAGATCAATGATCTGAGGAGGAGAGACACTGAGATGAAGCAGCTTTCACAAACACAGGATCATGTTCATTTCCTTCAGGTAACACAGATCTTCTCAAACACTGAGGACTTTAACAAGCTTCTGGAATTACAGGGAGTTTGTGTTTTTGTCTTTGTGTCTGTAGAGTTCGTCATCTGCTTTATCTACAGATGGATTTAGTGATGATTCACATCTGTCTTTTGACAATGTACTGAAATCCTTTTCTAAACTTAGAGACAAACTGCAGCAGTTCTCCAGAGAGACTATTGAAAACATATGTATAACAGGTAAATACTTATTTATTCTAAGAAATTAGTTCAGCACCATTCATTAAATGTAGTATACATGGTTATAGTTTAAAGGAATCCCCTGGTGTTAAGACTTGTATGGCTTAATATAACGTAAATTATGTCTCTTACTGAAATATGTAGTAGAAAACCCATGAAAGATTTGCATTATTTTAAAAAATCCATTACATTTTTGGACAATGGGCGGCACCATTTTGCTTAGGTGCACAGTGCGTTCTATGTCGATGACGTCAGATGGTTGCACTCTGTCAGCTACTTACATTACTCTATGGCTATTTTTACCAACACAACTGGTAATATAATATACACGATGCCACATTGTGCAGCTTTTGGTTGTAATTTTCAGTCGATGAGCCACAAGAGAAGCGATTTAAGTCTTTACTGCTTTACTAGTGATAAGAGGAGAAAAGAATGGGAAGTTGTGAAGAATGTGGCACTCGAGACGGATATAAATCCGATCACTCAAACCACTTCAGGAGGTGGTCTGGGACGCATTCCAGTCAAAACTGAACAGGTCTAAATGCATCTGGTTGTTGAAACCACATAAATTTAACTCCTCCCAAAAATGCAAAAAAATAAACGTGTGAGAGCGTGTTATATTTTAAATAATGTTATAGCCAGACATGGCAGCGCTGCTGCAGCACGCATCGCCGAGGAGCAGCTGATTTTCTATAGAGGGTATGCACGTTATGACTGCGGCCACGCCCACTGAGAGGCAAAAGACTGAGCGGCAGCAGCGTGAATGCCGCGAAAAACACACAAAACACAACCAAAACGGGAAAGAGCTTTGTGATTGACTGTACAAATAGCTTTGACACAAAACCTGAGGTATGTATTTAAAGACTGCCGAAAGCTACAGAAAAAAAGAAGCAAATGGATCACTGCAATTCACCGAAACAACTCGACTCCAGTACAACTCGACTCCTCTGTTGCCACTCTCTCCTATTGAGGTCTTGATTTTGAAATTAGCTGATAATTAATAAAATGCAGCTCATTGTTGCTTTCGGTGACGTGAACTCGATCTGCATATAGCGCTGGAATTGAAGATCGGATACACAGAGACACATTTATATGGCCAAGTGTAAATGCAGTCGTTTTTATAAACCAGATCCGATCAGAGAAATTAAGTGACCAGGTGTAATGTTCTCTCCACTTTAGCCCTGATGCCTTTGATTATTATCTGTATACTTTGGTGCAACGGTAACACATACAAATCTTAATATTCGCGGGTTTCCTTTTAAAACACGATCAGCCTTTTCAATTTGAGCCAGAGCGTAAAATTAGTTAGGCTGAAAACATCATGCAATGTCTCTGTGGCTATTCAAACTACTGTTGTATGGTGTGTAAAAATCGTTTGATATGTCACCTGAATGTATACACACAGTTAAACATGCTGAGAAGATGCTACTCTTTTATGCGATCACAGATACTGTATCTCGTGCATCACAGCGCACGCGAGCTTTGAGACAGTCTGTCTCAATCCAGATGTGTTATAAGCGTACCTCGCCAGACTCTCCATGATCCTCATTTGGTTAAAGCATTATCGCCAACTGTAAGCTTTTTCAGCTGTGGTCTACTTAAAGCATCAAAGGCACCAGGGCTAAAGTGAAGAGAACAAAAACGCGGATCTTTAGGAAGTTTTATTCGTCCACATTCTTTACAATTTCCCATTCTTTTCTCCTCTTCTTATCGCTAGTAAAGCAGTAAAGACATCGCTTCTCTTGTGGCTCATCGACTGAAAATTACAACCAAAAGCTGCACAATGTGGCATCCTGTATATTATATTCCGAGTTATGTTGCGGTAAAAATAGCCAAAGAGTAATGTAAATAGCTGACAGAGTGCAACCATTTTACGTCATCGACATAGAACGCAAACAAATTGGCGCCACCCATTGTCCAAATATGTTATGGAATTTTTTAAATAATGTAAATCTTTCATGGGTTTTCTACATATTTCAGTAAGAGACATAATTCATAGCCATACAGGTCTTAACAGCAGGGGATCCCTTTAAAGGTGCCCTAGAATTGAAAATTGTACAGCCAAATTATCAGACTCTCTGCATGTATCGTGAAGCATGCAAGCAGTGACAATAGCGGAAATGGCAGATGGATCAATAAATGATATCATGATATATTTAGTGATATTTGTAAATTGTCTTTCTAAATGTTTCGTTAGCATGTTGCTAATGTACTGCTAATGTGGTTAAAGTTACCATTGTTTCTTATTGTATTCACAGAGACCAGAGCCATGTCGTTATTTTCATTTTTAAACAGCAGTCTGTATAATTCATAAACACAACTTCATTCTTTATAAATCTCTCCAACAGTGTGTAATGTTAGCTTTAGCCCCATTAGCCACAGAGCAAAGCCTGCTATCAAACTCATTCAGAATCAAATGTAAACATCCATAAAAAAAATTACCATACTTATGTGATCTGATATGCAGCATCACAAACACTTTGTAAAGATCCATTTTTAGAGAGCTGTGTGCAGGGCTTGACATTAACTTTTTTGCTCATCAGCCACTGTGGCTAGTGGTTTTTCCAAAGTTACTAGCCACTCAGCATTTTCACTGGCCACAATTTTTCTGTTGGGAAATTACATTTTATATGATTAAAGTTGACTTTGGCATGATACATTACTTGAATTTGAGTCATTTTACTTGATTAGCTAGATTTAAAACCCTTTCAAACTTTAAAATGCAGATTGACCACCCTTATTAAGACTAGGCCTACATGGTAGGCTATATCAGCTGGAATGTGCGGGTGGGCAATATGAGCATAATATGATCAATTTTATCATTTTATAAGTTATTTTTTTAGGCTATATAAAAAGAACAAAGAAGCAAATTAGCTAATTACAAATACAATAGTAAATTAAATAGCCTAAACTCTTTTTTCAGATACAGTAGGTTTATTTAACATCTCTTGTTGTTTGATTAACATTAACAACATACAGATATTTAATTGGGCTGCTGAATGCATGTATGTAATATACTGACACATATCCAGTTTTTAGCCACCTGTTTATGTACATTTAAGCCATAACCGACTGTATCCACGTGAGATACTCCACACAATGAACATTTTGACATCTGTGTGTGCGTGTATTTGACCATTTAGGCGCAAGGAGATCTGATCGCGCACGCGACAGAGAGAGAGAGCTTCTGTTAAGTGTCATTCAGCATGATTCCGCCGATCCCGCCTTCACTAACTGCAAGTTAATCTATAACGAATTGTGATCGGATTGTAATTTTGTGCTACGATGAACTTAGCTACCTTTCATTTGACGGTAGGCTGAAATTATATTCAACCCGACAAAGTGGATAGTGGGAGTGGCTGTCTTACCCGCCACAGCTGAAATCTACCTGCATTTGGCGGGTGTTAATGTCAAGCCCTGGCTGTGGGAACATATTCTTTTTTTTATACAATGTATTATGGAGTTGCGACTCTTGCCAGCTTGGGGGCGGGGATCACAAGCATTTAAAGGGGACATGCAATGAATCGGCACATATTTAATAACACCCCAAAATAGGCAGTTAAAAATTGTATAGTAAAAAAACTATGGGGTATTTTGAGCTGAAACTTCACAGACACATTCTGGGGACACCTTAGACTTATATGACATCTTGTGAAATAGTGTTCTAGGGTACCTTTAACTTAATGTCTTTGTGAGAATTAAACTGCAGATGTGTTTTGGTGTCCATAGTTAAATCCATCCAAGTCATCGGTGCTCCTGAATATCAGACCAGAAAAGAGTTTCTACAATGTGAGTTACTATGAAAACTGTCAGCATCCTGAGTCAATTTGAGCCTGTAACTCTTCCTGCTTTACAATAAATTGTAGGCCAGCTTAAACCTTCTGGATTCCCAGACGTTCTTCCCCCATATTTGTTGGTTTGTTTATTTATTTACTTTGAGGTGATTGGACCTACTGTTCAAAAGATTATGAACGGCTGCCTTGAAACCACAACCGTACCAGATGGCATGAAGCTTGCCTTTGTCCATCCACTTCTCAAAAAGCCAAATTTAGATCCAACAGTTCTGACAAATTTTAGGCATGTTTCACCAACTACAGAGTAGGGCTGCACGATTTAAATAAAATCGCACGCGATATGGCAAAGGCTGCGATTATTTAATGCGTGGCTTGTCAGAGCTGTACGGCTCTGTGGTCAGTAGTAAATGCTTCTCCATCTGAAAGCCAGAGGGCACTCTTGCGCAGAAACTCAAAATATGCCCTGCAGCAGAAGAAGATAACACGCATCATATCGCTGTAGCTAAATAAACAGAAGATTGAAACGCTTTGATTAATTAAACATGACTTATAAACACACGACTGCCTTTTTCTGTGTAAGAAGCCACATCATCTCACAGAAGGACACTCAACTGTCGTTATGAATTGAGTTTTGGAGTAAAAACATGTTATTAAATGTTGTCTTTTGTTGGACAAGATGTTAATAAATGCTTCTCGTGTCTGAAAAGATGTTTGACGCGTGTTGCTTTTCAAATGTACATTATAATCGACTCAAACTCGCAGTGCTTTCAGATGGATTAGCATTTGGAGCCATATTTCATTGACAAGCCGCGCATAAAAAACAATCGCAGCCTTTGCGATTTCATAATCGCACTAAGAATCGCGTTTAAGCAATAATTGCGTTCAAGTTCAATGTTATTTTTCGTATCGTGCGATATATCGTGCAGCCCCACTACAGAGCTTACTGAATAAAAACAGGATTTTTGAAGTGTTGCAATCAGGTTTTAAGAAAAAAAAAAAACATTCCACAGAAACAGCACTGGTTAAAGTTTTAAATTATATTTTACTGACTCTCAACTCTGGCAAGTCTGCTGTGCTAGTGCTGTTAGATTTGAGTGCAGCATTTGACACAATTGACCACTGTGTCCTCATCTCTCATTTGAAGCACTGGGTGGGCATTTGGGGAAATGCCCTGAAATTGTTTCAATCCTATTTCAAAAGAAGGTTCTCTGTTAGTATTGAATTTACTTCGGATGCAGCTCCACTTACGTGTGGTTTCAAGGTTCTATTCTTGGTCTGATTTAATTATCTTTAAATCTTTAAGAAACACAGCATCTCCTTTCAAGGGGTGGTTCAGTGTTTTTTTTCTAGGCTTGATTGTGTTTTTGGGGTGCAGTTTAACATGTCCTAATCCTTTGTTTTTTTAAAAAAGCTGTATTTTTCATATATTTTACCTTTAATCTACACCTCTGTTTCCACTGTCATATGTCAGAACTATACATTTAAAAGACATGTACAAACAATAACATCTACTTACAGTTTGAAGCCAATAAACAGCAGCTTCATCTTTCAGTAAAATCAAATAACACGGGTTTGGATACACAGTTGGCTTGTTTAGCAGATGTAAAGGCCTGGATGTTGCTAAATTCACCTCGATGAAGGAAAGACTGAGATTATAGTTTTTCAATATTCAGAAGCTTCTATATAATCTCCCCTTGCTTTACCTTTTGGCCATCTGTCTTTGTGTGTCTTTGTGTGCTCTCAAATTTGACAAACAGATTAGTTCTGTAGTCAAAACCAGTATTTTTCATCTCAGAATCCTAGTTAGAAGTAATATCATTTCTTTCTTATAAGGACTTTGAAAGGGTGATCCAAGCCTTTATCTCAACATGGCTTGACTATTGTAATTCCCTTTATATGCATATTAACCAATATTATATTGGCTCTACACCGTCTGCAAATTGGACAAAATGCTGATGCTAGGCTCCTTACTGGTGTGCATAAACGAGAGCACATTACTCCAGTTCTGATATCTCTGCATTGGCTCCCAATTCGTTACAGAATTGATTTTTAAAGTCTTGTTGCTGGTTTTTAAATCTGTGAATGGATTAGCTCCTGTATATACAGTAGTCAACATTTGAAGTGGATCAAAAAAAGTTCATCAAAGTTGTCCTAAGAAGAAGGTTTAAGGACAATTTTGATGGACATTTTTGATCCACTTCAAATGTTGACTACTATATTTCCGATTTACTATCTGTTCACAATCCTTTAAGGTCCCTTAGGTTGTTCAACCAGAGACTGTTAAATGTTCCTTGGGCTAGACTGAAATGATGATAGAAGGTCTTGATTTATTATGTGTTTTTCTCCATTAGATTTCCATCTGTTGACTCTGGATCTGAACTCAGTGCATAATTTCCTCCATCTGTCTGAGGGAAACAGAGTGATCACTTTCGCTGACACAGATCTGCATTATCCTGATCATCCAGACAGATTTGATGGTTGGGGTGAGGTGCTGTGTGTCAGAAGTGTGACTGGACGCTGTTACTGGGAGGTGGAGTGGAGAGCAGATGGGAGAATAGGAGTGGATATAGCAGTGACGTATAAGAGCATCAGCAGGAAGGGAATTGGTATTGAGTGTGCAGTTGGACGTAATAATCATTCCTGGTGTTTCTACTGCACTCAAGACTATTGCTCATTCTGGCACAATGACATTGAGACTGTCCTTCCTGTAGTCAATGTCTCCAGTAGAATAGGAGTGTATGTGGATCACAGCGCAGGGATTTTGTCCTTCTACAGCGTCTCAGACACAATGAGCCTCATCCACAGAGTCCAGACCACATTCACTCAGCCGCTCTATGCTGTGTTTGGACTAGATAGACAGACATCGGTGAAACTGTGTCAACTGACCAGTTAAATCATGTAGAGATTATATTTATTATTTTGTCACATTTACTACTGAACTTTTAATAATCACAAATATAGAGAGAGTAAACAGATTAAGAGAGTATAATAATGGCTGTAGACATGAGAACAGATAATGAATGTTGAAAAGTGTGTTAAATTTAGTCTTTTTATTGAAACTTCATGAAATTATTGTCTGCCTGTCAGAAGTAGCTTTTAAAGCGCCCAATAAAATAAATACAGTTGCAGGAATACGTATGTGTAATGTCACGGCTATGACGCAATGTATACTTTGGCTTTGCTGTGTTCCTGCTGTCCTTTTCTCTTTCAGGATTGGTCCTGGGCATAATGAGAGGCTGCTGGTGGTTGGATTGGAGGAGAGACCCGAACTATAAATTCCCCCAGGATTCCGCTGGAGGGCGCTCTCTGCTTCTTTGTTTTGATTAGTCATGATTGCTGGTGTGTTTGATACTGTGTGTGTTAGCTCTTGTGAAAATGTTGCTACATGTCGTGGTTTATGCTGTTAGCCACCTTTGATTGTGAGAGCCTTATGCATGTAACCTCAATGCCCTACTTAACATGTTTGCAACTTCTTAACCATCTTGGGAAGCCGTAGTGGGTGAGTGCCTTGTTTTTTTTGTAGGCCAACAGGCCACTATCTTTTCTCCTGTTTTTGGTAAGGATAAGGAGTTAGATTATTTTATTGTATGTTTTGTTTCTTTATTTTAAGTCATAGGGAAGTTAGTTTTGTTTGTGGGGAAGTTAGTTTTCTGTTTGTTTGTTGTTTTGGCATTAGCTCACCCCTGATTATTTGCTTCAGAATCTTCTTGTTTCTTTTTTTTTTTTCTTTTTTTTTTCATGAAATGGTTTTTGTAATCACCTAAAACAGTTCTGCATTGAAAAAAAAAATGAACAAGAGAACACTTAAAATAAAAATGAGTAACAAATTGGGGGCTCGTCCGGGATTTGAACCCAGGACCTCTCGCACCGAAGCGAGAATCATAAAAAGTAGGATTTCTTATCAAGATATTTAAAAAAAAAAAAAAAAGTGGTCTGATATTAATTTAACTTACAATTGAAGACTAACACAATCTGACTAAACTAACACTATAACTAATTGTATTTTTCACACTGAGTAAGTTATCATTCACAGTGTAGGGTGGAGAAAGTAAGTGAAAGGTGTTGGATATTTTATTATTCATAGGGTTCACAAACAATCCTTGCTTCTATATATCCAAATTATTGTCTTCTCCTGCATGTTCATCGTATACATCATTCACATGGTCATTTCTCCTTGCTAACTCAGTGTGCACATAATTAGGAGTTAGGAAATTTCAGGGAGTTTGTTGTTGTCCGTCAGAGCAGATGTAAACGGATCTATCCATCAGAGTGGATCTAAATGGATCTTCCTCATGCAGAGGGATAACTGTTTATATTTGTCAGGTAGCTGTGCGTTTAAACAGTACCCTTACAGACAAATCTTCCTGGATTAACTCTAAACAGAGCTGCATCCAGGGATAACTCTAAAAATATTTGTCAGGCAGCTGTGTGTTTAAACAGTACCCTTACAGACAAATCTTCCTGGACTAACTCTATACAGAGCTGCATCCAGGGATAACAAAAAAAAAAAAAAAAAAAAAAAAACTTACTTCCTAATTCTCCCAGCTCTTTCAACCAGACATCAAAAAGTCAGAAAATGAAAAAGATGATACATAAAATATATAAAATGCATTAAAAATTAGTTAGTCTCTCTACAGTAGCAAAAAGAGTGTGGGTGTTTAAGTTTCTGTTTATAATATTTGAGAAAAAATGTCTGTCTAGCTTTACCTAGTTCCACAGTGTCATGAATCCTGTCAAGTTCCGGACTACATCTCCCATCATCCTCTCTGCCACTCACCTGCACACACTTAACACTAATCACTAATCATCACACCCAGCTGCAGCTCATTACCAGGACTATTAAAGACTCTTACACACATCACCTCACTGCTAGGTCTTGTTTTCCCAAGTGTTGCATTTCCAAGCGTTACTTCCTGTCTGCCTGTCCTGTGTTACCGTTCCTGCCTGTTTCCTGTTTGTTGACCCGTTGCTGCCTGTCCTGACCATCGCCTGCACCTTGACTACGATTCTGCCTGTTCCTTGTTGTTCCCGTTTGCTCCTGTTTGACCCTGCCTGTATGACAACGCTCACTGTAAATAAAGCTTTGCATTTGGATCCCTACCTGAGTCCCGCCTTCGTTACAGAAGACCTAGCCATCCTCAGATCCAGCAGCTTGGTGAGTGTTCCAGTCTCAGCTATCATGAATCCGTCTGCTCAATTAATGTGTCTCCGTCAGGGAGAGAGAACCATTGAGGAGTATGTCATGGACTTTATAGAACTGGCACCGTTAACTTGTTTTAATGAGGTGTGCCTCATGATATTCTTCCGCGGTGGACTATCTGACCTGCTCAGTTCCGTCATGCCATTGCATCAGCCTGAGGGGTCGTTGGAGCAATATATTGTCCTCGCATTGCAGCTGAGTGGCTCTAGTTTTACCGTGGGTGTCGCGGAGGAACACGACACCACGTTGCATCACATAATGGCTGCCGCTAAAGAGGACATTCACAAGATGGCGTCTACAACAACAACAACGCCAGTTCATACCCCCGCTGATCGCCCAGAGTCAAGTCACGTCTTCGCTGATCACCTAGAGCAACGTCACGCCTTCGTTGATCGCCCAGAGCAATGTCACGTCGCCGCTGATCGCCCAGAGCACCGTCATGCCTTCGCAGATCGCCCAGAGCAACGTCACGCCTTCGTTGATCGCCCAGAGCAATGTCACGTCGCCGCTGATCGCCCAGAGCACCGTCATGCCTTCGCAGATCGCCCAGAGCAACGTCACGCCTTCGCTGATCGCCCAGAGCAATGTCACGTCGCCACTGATCGCCCAGAGCCACGTCACGTCTCTAGATCAGTCAGAGAACGGCAAGGATTACGTTCCAGTGTGGTTGACCCACCGCTGATTTCAGCACGGGCGGCTGGTATTCCCAAGCATACACCAGCCGTCTCATTCTCAATCCCGCCGGCCGCGCCGCTCTCAAGCCAGCCGGCCGCGCCGCTCTCAAGCCAGCCGGCCGCTTCGCTCTCAAGCCAGTCTGCCGCTTCGCTCTCAAGCCAGTCTGCCGCTTCGCTCTCAAGCCAGTCTGCCGCTTCGCTCTCAAGCCAGTCTGCCGCTTCGCTCTCAAGCCAGTCTGCCGCTTCGCTCTCAAGCCTGCCGGTTGCTACGCTCTCAAGCTCGCCGGTTGCTACGCTCTCAAGCTCGCCGGTTGCAACGCTCTCAAGCTCGCCTGTTGCAACGCACTCAAGCGCCCTGGACGCGATGGACAAAATGGCTGCTTTGCCAGTGCCCACGGGCAAGATGGCCGCCCCTTCGGTGTCTGTGGACGTAGGGGTCGTTCCAGCCGTTGAGTTGGCTGCAGCCAGTGAGTCCGCTCCAGAGCCCACTCTCCTTGTTAGTCCTGCCATGGCCAAGAGGGCTGTTTTCACTTTTTATGTTCTGGCTGTCCTACGTGCGTGGAGGATGCACTCGAGCGCAATTGACTTTGAAACTGTATGCCAGCCCGAGCTCGCTGCCGTCCCAGAGCAGTACGAGCCCGCTGCCGTCCCAGAGCTGCCCGCTCTCCCTGATACAGACACGGAGGTCGTCACCGAGCTGCCCGCTCTCCCTAATACGTCTGCCCTGCTGCCGGCGCCACCCGAACTCCTTGCCCACGAGCCCGTTACGGACCCCGCTGAAATCCCCAAGAACTTTTTGGGGGGGGGCAGTATACCTGAGGGTGGGGAGCTTGTGGGTGGGGACCTTGCCTGGACACTGCCGTTTTCAGACTTTGAACTACTAGGGCCATTTATGGACTCATTGTTGCGGCTGCCCAAGCCGCCTAACCTGCCGTGGCTGCCCAAGCCGCCCGACCTGCCGTGGCTGCCCAAACCGCCCGACCTGCCGTGGCTGCCCAGGCCATTGGACCCGCCGTGGCCGCCCGTGGCACCTGACCCGCCGTGGCCGCCCGTGGCACCTGACCCGCCGTGGCCGCCCGTGGCACCTGACCCGCCGTGGCCGCCCGTGGCACCTGACCCGCCGTGGCCGCCCGTGGCACCTGACCCGCCGTGGCCGCCCGTGGCACCTGACCCGCCGAGGCCGCCGGCCCACTATGGCTGCCTGAGTTCCTGGACCTGCCCTGGAGACCTCCGTACCCGCCTGCACATCCAGTATCTCCTGCCTGTAGGTCTCCAGGGCACCCACCCCCCCTCCCCAGTTGTGCCATCTACGGCGCGAGGACGCGCCTTCCGGGAGGGGGACATTCTGTCATGAATCCTGTCAAGTTCCGGACTACATCTCCCATCATCCTCTCTGCCACTCACCTGCACACACTTAACACTAATCACTAATCATCACACCCAGCTGCAGCTCATTACCAGGACTATTAAAGACTCTTACACACATCACCTCACTGCTAGGTCTTGTTTTCCCAAGTGTTGCATTTCCAAGCGTTACTTCCTGTCTGCCTGTCCTGTGTTACCGTTCCTGCCTGTTTCCTGTTTGTTGACCCGTTGCTGCCTGTCCTGACCATCGCCTGCACCTTGACTACGATTCTGCCTGTTCCTTGTTGTTCCCGTTTGCTCCCGTTTGACCCTGCCTGTATGACAACGCTCACTGTAAATAAAGCTTTGCATTTGGATCCCTACCTGAGTCCCGCCTTCGTTACACACAGTGAAAGCATGAAGGATATCTTTAAATATGTTTCAATATATTTCAAGTTTTGTCTTTCGCCACATGCGCTCAGCTTTTCTGCATTGTCTTTGCATATTTTGCACTGATGCTGAGTTTCTTCACGGTGCTTTTTGTCTGCCACTTTTCTTCCTGACTTTCACAGGAGCAATGTTATCACATTCTGTACTTTTGAGTTAAAAGAATCAAAGAAAAAATCAACAGAGTCTGCAGATATGCTTTGTGTTAAAGATATAGCCTTCATAAACAGTACACTAGTATTCTCATTTAAGAATCGCCTTTTGACCGAGATAGATCTAGCTTCAACATTCGGAGAGATCAATAAATCAAAGGAAATACAGAAATGATCAGATAGTGCTACATCCTTAATGATAGTGGATGAAATGTTTAGACCCTTACTAATAATTAAATCTAGAGTGTGTCACGATTGTGTGTGGGTCCATGTACATGCTGAGTCAGATCAAAAGTATTCAAAACAGTTATGATTTCTTTTGCCATACTGAATTCTGCATTATCTACAGTATATGGATGTTCAAGTCCCCAGTAATAGCAAAATAGTCAAACTCTTAAACAGTAACAGTACTGTTTAAACGCACAGCTACCTGACAAATATAAATATTTTTACAGTTATCAGCGTGAAGAAGATACGTTTAGATCCGCTCTGACAGAAAACTAAGTTGAATTAGCCCTTGTGGCTACATATTCTGACTGACTCTTTCATCCAGATAGGGGTATTCTCTGTTTTACTGTTATTTTTATTTCTTATGCATTCCATTTTTTTTTTTTATTTTGTATTTGTTTTCTCTTTATGTAAAGCACTTTGAATTACTAATGTGTATAAAATATGCTATATAAATAAAATTGCATGCCTTGCCTAAACAAAATTGGCTAATTTACTTATTTTACAGATATTAATGACTATATTATATCTTTTGTATGTTATATATCTTTTGTATTTGTTTGGCTGTACTCATTTATGCTGATTACTTTATATAACAACAGAAATGTATTTAAACTGTACACATTCAAAGTCTCCAGAAGTCATATGATTGTTTGAGGAAAAGGGCGAGATTTAAGATGTTCACTGTGAAAAACGAGCAGCTAGAACATATTCTTCATAAGTTTAACTTTCAAAGAAAGTCTTTCAGGTTTGGAACGACACAATGGTGATTAAGTGATGACAGATTTTAGGTGTACTGTCCCTTCAAGAAGCGATCGCTTGTCCAGCTGTTAATGTATTATTGTAATATGTCTAATAATAAATATGTTTTTCCTGTTAAAAAAGTTCCATTTTATTTGAAGTGTTCTAATGTGTACAAGCTGCTAAAACATGAACTAAATAGATTATTGAAGCGTACGATCTGAAAGCCATACATGTAGCAGAATTATTGGAAATATCAAAATATCATTGAAGTTAAAAAAATTGTTAAAAAAAAATATTGAAACATTTATCTTTCTGTCTGTCTGTTTATCCATTTGACATTATAGCCTATATCTATTCTTGTAATATTGGGTTACAAAAATTATGGATTAAAGTGAGGTTAAAATACAACAGTCTATAAAGTTGATGCTGTGTGACCCATTATGGAGGATGATTATTGCATTATGTAATGGCTTTGTGAAACGTTATCAACTAAAATAAATGGAAAACCCTTAATCATGGTGTTTGCATAGGCTATTTGGCATTATTTCATACTGTAGCCAGTACTCGTGTGCTACAGTTTTTCACAAGGTTTAATACTGATTATGTCCTGCTGATTATTGGGTTTGTGTTGTACTGAATGCAGTATTCTGCCAGTAAATCCACCTGCCGTGTGACGTTTTCATTAATTTGAGCAGATAATACATTGTTGCAGCCCCGCCCTCACTAAAGCTCTCCTCTCATTGACTGCGGACATTTATTGATCTACAGCCAACTGTCTATGCTGAATCATTCACGCAGGCACTCAGGCAGAAGTTTCCTATAAGAAATATAGTGAAGAATTAAGTGTGAGACCACCATAAACTCTTTAAAGTCATTTACAAACAAACTGACCAGCAAATGCAACTGTCGGACACATCTTTATTTTTCTATCTCAACTGTCATGAATGGAACACATAGAATTGTGGGATATAAAAGGCAGCGAAGGATACATCTATGCTGCCTTCAAAAATTGATCTGATGAAGGCATTTCATGAGACAGGAAGTGAAGCTATCATTGGATTCGGACATGCCTTGATGCCTTCCTACCTTGAAATGTGTCCCCCGAAGGCAGCATTTTCCAGTTTTCGGATGTAGCCCTTGTGTGCAACAGAGTTTCCATCATTTGAAAATGCCAGAAGTGCAGACACAGAGATTGAGAATGCTGCTGTCTCCTAAATGTCACGTGATTTACTGGAAACCAGCAGCCTACAAATACCCTCTGATTGGCTGAAATCTAGAGTCGTAAGTGTTTAAGACCACTGCATAGTGTACCATAAAGCAAAAGAACACAGCGTTCTTTCATCTGTCATCGGACGCACATCTTATGTGATATTCAGCACAGAACTTTCATTTGCTGTTTGGAATCCAGATTCACTTCAGGTTTGTCAGAATTTTCTTTATTTTATTTAGAGGAGTGTTGTAACAGGGTGAGTACACCAGCTAACAATTTTTTTGTTATAAGAACGTCCTCTAAATATTCAGTGTTGGTTCTGGGAACGTAAAAAAAGTGTCCAGTTTTCTGGATGTTAGAGGAATGTGTTTTAAAAGGTATGATGTTCCTGAAACATGTTTGGTTGAAAATGTTTAGTTTGAAGTCACCACCATGGTGATCAGTGTTTGTTTTAGTTGGGCTCTTGACACTTGATGTTTGTTAAGTTGCTTTTTTTCAGCAATTGCAGGTGTTTTCAGAAACATTTCTGCATTGATAAAGCAGATCAACATGTCTGTTTTAATGGTCAAATGACTGCATTAACACTAGAACCGCCAGGGATCGCTTGTATACCTAAAATCCTGTCATGACGAACAGACTCAGTCTAATTTTTCTCGGAGGCTCTGGATCGCTGTCAGATGCTGATCTTACCACCATCAGACTCTCCATCACTCATGGCATTTAGGGCTTCTACCTCTTTGGCATCCATAAATCGCCAGCTTTTACTCATTGTGACTTTATTTATGAACCAATAACCGCTAATTCAGTGAATGAAATGTGTTGCCTAGCAATGTACAATGTTTAAACATAAGGGGATGCGAAAATGACAGTGCAAAAATACAGGCATTTATATAGCCAGTAGATTTGACCTGTTATGTACATTTGAAAAACAGCTACGGTTAAAATTTACCCAGTGGCTATTCTAGTGTTAACGTGATTTAAACAACTGCTTTTTCTGTAATTGCTCACTTACAGAATTGAAGCATTATTGAAAAGTATTAAATTCAGCTGATATGATAAAGATAATTTGTAATACTGTAGTGATTTGTGTAAGATTGTCCAAAACTATTTGAAAGTTAAGATGTTGAGACACACTTAGACATCAGAACTCATCATACAAATCTCAACAGTGAGGTTTAATAATTCGGCTGCATAATTTTTTAATGTTGCAATGCATGCTGGGAGCTATGAATGTGTTTTGTATGCTAGCATGAAGCATGTCACTACTGTTGTGTTTCATATGCCGATGTTGATGTCTGTGTATAAATGACACAAAACATGTTTTAAACAGAACGTTAACAATGACAGTGTTATTTATACACTCACAGACATCAACATTCAGCATCTGAAACGCAACAATGGTGTTACAAATAATCTTTATCACATCAGCTGATACTTTAAAAGCTTTTCAATAATGCTTCAATTCCCTAAGTTAACAGTTACAGAAAAAGCAGTTGTTTAAACCATTTTAATGCAGCCATTTAACCGATAAAACAAACACGTTGATCTGCTTTATCAATGCATAAATGTTTTCTAAAAACACCTGCGATTGCTGAAAAAGAAGCAACTTAAAGGTGCAGTATGTGATAATTTTGTCCGCTAGAGGTTGCTAGAGGCCTATTCAAAACAAAGGCGTAGCTTGATGACGGCAAGTTTGAGTGTGGAATCTTGGGACATGTGGTCTCCACCTCAACAGACAGTGCAATAGGACTTGGGAAGAAATCATGTTCATGAATGCGATTATTAACATTACTGTAGTATGAAGCAGAGCAGGGCCGAGTTTTGTGGGAGCTGAACGAGGAGCTGGAGCAATTGCGCAACACACGCCTCATGAGCAGCAGAACTTTTATTATGCCACAATCGCCGGCGCTGCTTCCGCTTTACCATATGTATTGACAGCACAATTTTTATTGTGAGGTTATGATGTAAAATTATGATAACTATACTGTAGCTGCTACAGTAACTAACAAAATCTATCCAATACTGGATTTCGTAAGTGTCTGAAAAAGACAATTTTCACATGCCACCATTACATATTGCGTCATGCTATATTGCAATACAATACAGCAAATATAGTTTGACAGTAAATTAATTGATTACTGTTTAGTCAGATGATATGAAAACGATTACCACTTGTTCAACAAATATATACACTTGTGTACATTCAAACACAATAATTGGGCATACATAGCAAACGCGAGTTCAACGATTTGCGCGAGTAGATTACATACAAAGTCAATGCAAAGACGCGATCAGACTATGGATCAGACGCGTCCTCGCGCGGGTCTAAAGACGCGATGCCCCGCGTTTGGCGTGTATGCCCCATAATACTAATCGTGTTGATCGTTATAATGGCATACGTTTTCTGTAAAGATACGAATCAAAACAACTCACCTGTCCAGTAAAACACAAGCGAGATCGGCATCTCTTTCTAGGTGAAGTTTGTCGTGAAGCTTTCTCCATCTGGAAAATGCAACACCGATATTGATCCTCGCTCTTTCTCTCCTCTTGTCCCAAACTCTTCTTGGGTCGTTTGGTTGGCCCGTACGCTTACGTTTACGGGAGCTGTCCTTGTCGACAGAACCAGCGGCAGATGGTAAACAGTAATTATGTTCCATAAATAAGTAACACAATCCACCATAAAACGTGCAAGAACTAAATAAGGAACTGCTTGAAGCAAGCTAGTGGTTTGCTGGACGCTAGACACTACTTCCGCATTCGTCCACGGCACTGTTGTCATGTGGTTTCTACGTCAGTAAAGGCGGTAACAAAGGGTAACTGCGTCATTGACAGGCGACTGCACTGCCCCGTGTCACTGTTTAGAATGGGAATTTTCTCATGATTTACAAGTAGTTGAAAACATTAGAGATATTGTTTGTAATCAGCTGGACAAAATATATAACACTAGCCTAGTGGTTTTTGGATATTTTTCTGCGAATATCTTACAAATTGTACCTTTAACAAACGTCAAGTGTCAAGAGCCCAACTAAAGCAAACACTGACCAACATGTCGGTGAATTTAAACTACCTGTTGTGTTTCTTGTCTTTCAGCATCTGCACTATATATAGATCATCTGAGGGATTTTAATAAATCAAGATGTTGCTGATCATTGAAGCTCTTCTCATTTTAGCTACTCTAGGACAGGTGAGCTTGTGTTCTGGTATGAATACAGACATGAATACTGATTGATCATTATGATTCCTGTTGCTGCAGGATCACAGAACTGCTGCTTCTGAAGGACACATATTTCCACTGGATATGGCACTGAATTCTGTTGATGATGAATATGACGGTTGTACAGAGAACATGACACAACAGGTGGAGACAAAATATTTGAAGAGGGAGCTCAACAGCTCTGAATCTGATTTTAAAGGATCTTGGCAATATTGTGAAAAAAATTCTACAAATCCAGAACATAACATGACAAAGAATCATTCAATCGCCATTTGTGTGTACACAGACAGAAAAGTCTATGGTGTTTTTAATAATGACACTCGTTACGGTAAACAAAACTACACAAACGACACATACAAATGGTATTCACTTCACTTTCTGTTAGCAAAAGCAATACAGATTCTAAAGGAAACACAAGATGAATGTATTCTAACTTATCGTAATACAAATGTTAGATTTAATGAGAGTGTAAAGAACACAACAGTTCGTTTTGGTCAATTTGCATCTTCCTCCTATAATCTTAACAGAGCTAAGTTTTTTGGAAATGTATCTTGTTTCGAGATCTACACTTGTTACGGTGCAAATGTGACAAAATATTCTAAGCTTCCTCGTGAGCAAGAGGTGCTGATTCCTCCGTATGAGATGTTTAATGTCACTGATGTCAAGTCAATAAGAGATTTTAAAAATCTTAGGTGTGAAACTGTATACACTTTAAATAGCACTGGAACACAAAGCGACCTGAACTGTGCTCTATTCACGAGACCACGTTCATAAAGAAGTACTATGTTTTGCACTAAGCTGAACAAAGTGCTTTGATATGGAAGCAGATTAGTCTCATTAATAATTCACACAAAAAACACAATGCACACATACATAGTCAATTTCACATGCATGAAACCAATTTACGTGCACAAAAAACAATTAATGTGCTCGAAAAACAATTCATATGCACGAAAAATATATATATACAATTCACGTGCGCAAAATAAAATTAGATATTCATAAAATACATTTCACAAATGTAAAACACAATTCATAGATATACAACTGTGCAAAATATTTTTGAATGTTTGAAACTTAAAAGTTTATCCTCACATTCACCGGTGAATCACCTTGGATTTGTGTGTGTGTATAATTATCACGTGAGGGTGTGCTTAGGTGTTATGTCATCAGCTGTCGCATGTGCATCATACAACGTTAGGATTTTAGACAAACTCCATAGAACGCATAACAATGGTTTGACTGAGGAGAGATGTTGTGACGATAATGAAAATATAATGATATTTATTTATTGAGCATAGGAAAGAGTGTGCGATAAATATTGTCTGGGATAATCATATTTGTTGTTTTAACAATGTGCTATCTGACATGGTGTATATCCCTCACACACACCCAGAGAATGCACACATACATTACATGATGTAGTCTTGTAGATTAGACTAGCGATTGTACATTTAGAATGCAAACTTTCACTGCAAGATTTAGTCTACATTTATATAATTTTAATGTAGTTAATATCACACAAAGAGTGTGATTTTTCTCCAAATATCAGCATGATAACATGTGACAGATTTATTCAAGTTTAATAAACAAGTTAATATTAAGTTACACCATATTGCCTGTTTATGCTCTATTTCACCAACGAAAATTATTCAAAACAAAGCCACAGCACTGTAATTGCATCTCTGAGCAACACACAGCGGTGTTTCCTTTTTGAGTTAAATCAATGATTCGATGACTACGATAGATTATTATAGTCAAATGTTTCATTCCTGAATGAATCAGCCATTTGAATGAATCGGTTGAATCTCAATGACTCAATCATTAACGATGACTTTCTGCCACCTAGTGGCAGTTTTATATCTTTTCATGTTTTAAATCATTTCAAATATCAGTATTCAACGCTTTATATTAAAAACATAAAAACATCATTTATGCATTTGTAACTGCAGGTTATTCAGTTGTCACCTCAGAGCTGTATTAATCTGTCTGTGTAAATGCATCTAAATGCCACTTCAGATGCAGCTTCTGTTTCCTCTATTGCAAAGATGAATTTTGTTGAGACTTAATTGGTGATAGTCCTATTGTGTCTTATTATTATTATATAGAATATATAGAATTTGATTACATTTATGAAATTGACATAAAAGATGATGCATGTATAATTAGGTTTAAAAAAAATTAAAAGGCAACATTTTAATTTCCAATTAAAACGTATTGGAAAAATAATAATTTCTGTTACTGCTGTGAACTGACCATCACACAGAATAGAGTCAGCTGTCCACGACAGTCCCAAACCTGCTAAGGTACCAGCACTGTAACACACTCAGGAAAATCTAATTATCGTTATCAATAAAATCTCAGATTGATCTAATTTTTGTCAATGTTGTACACCCCTAGTCACAGCAGTGCGTCTGTAACTGTACTGCTTGTCATGTCCACCACACATTCAAATGATGATGATAATGTATGTAATGATGTGCACATTGAGAACATTTACGTTTATCTTTTTTTCTTTTTTTTTTAAGCTGCATATATATAGTTTTATTGTTTCAGATTTCCGAGGCAGATGATGAATCAAGTTACGGAGACAACCAGTTGAACTTACCATCCCTAATGTAATTCTTTCAGAACAGTCATGTTGTAAGCTATCCACTTTGACAGTTGTTTCAACAAGATGTTGAAAGTCATGCATTGTTACTATTAATTTGAATCCTGCTGACTATACAGGAATAAAGCCCTGCTATGCATTATTAAATGTTCTTGTTTTATGTCAGAATTAAAAGATACAAAGACATTTGCTACAGTTGATGAATACGAAAGTTAATTTGAAAGTTTCTGAATCCTTTAGAATTGGAAATAAAATCTGTATAAAATGACTTGTCCATGATTAATTATATTGTACCAATTACATATGAAGATCATGAACTGATAATCTCAAATATGAAGGAGCACATCATTCAGTACAGAGAAATATATGTCTCTTCCATAGTTGTGAGATTGTCTGACTAAAAGTTTGAAGCTGGGCTACAAGTTCTTCAGTCATAGGTCATTCTACTGGATCCACAGTTCCACTGCATGGCCGGTCAGGGATAATGGTAGTGATGGTGAAATTAAAAAAAGAGTTTACGGAGTAATCTTAGTTGCATAATGTTAATTGCATCTCTAATCAGTATGCCCTCATAATTAATGTTAATGTTAGTAAAAAATGTTAACAAATGAAACCTTATTATAAAGTGTTACTAATTATTGCTTCACAACATTGTAGTGTGATATAAAAAAAAGCCAACAGTGTTTAATCCTGAAAAAAGTACATATATCGTCATCACTAAACAATGAGTGCTCTTAAAATTTTGTCTATTCACTATTTAAACAATATGAAAGCTGATCTAGCCTAAGCTGATCTAGCTGAGGCCAATGCTAAGTGGGAGCTAGGGTGGACACTGGCCACCTAGATAATTGTTTTGCAATCTATCTGAGGGGCTCTGTACCCGCAGCTAACAAAGCAATCATAATTTCCTCTTAATTTTGGACAAAATGGGATATCTGATTACAACAGCAGTTGCTTATATATGTTAATCTTTAATAAACTGTAGCTTCAACTGATCTCTAACTTGGTTTACTTCACTAAACACATGAAATGAACGATCAAACTGTACACATCTCTCTTATTTGAACCGGGCGATGGCTGATGACGTAACACCCAGGTAGGCACGCCCTCACGTGATAATGATTGGTCGATTGATAAGCTTCAATCCGATTGGATAAAGATTACGAATGAACCAGGTGGATTCAGGAGGGCAGAGGTCGAACACTTTGCCTCAGAAGACAACTATCATTGCCCAATTTATTTTTCAAAGACCAGGGATGCACTGGCCCATGATTGGCCCAGCTTCCTCCTGTACACTTTCCCCCCGTTCTCTCTGATTCCCCAGGTTATCAAGCGAATCAGGAAGGGTACCCACAAAGTCCTCCTGGTTCTTGGACATGTCTCAGCTATTGTCAATGCAACTATGGCTGATTCCCCTGAGACGAGAGCTCCTCTCTCAAGCAGGAGGGACAATATGGCACCCCAGACCCAAGCTGTGAGATCTCCATGTGTGGTTTCTAGTCGGGAGCCTTCAAACCTCCCTGAGAATGTCCAAAATCTCACAAGCTAGAGCTCTGTCAAGGAGACGGCTCTACTCCCTAAAATGGTCAGTCTTTGCTGTCTGGTGTACAGCCCGGAACGAAGACCCATTTATCTGTGACATATCCCTGATATTGTCCTTCCTTCAGGAATTAATGGATAGGATAGGCCTAATGACTCCAAAGTCATCCTCAAACCAAGACATGGATACGTCCCGAATGCCCTATCCATCCCTTTTAGGGTGCAGATGGTCATTCTCTCCACACTTCCTCCTTCCCAGGATGATCAGGAGTTGAACCTACTCTGTCCCGTCAGGGCCTTGAGGGCCTACGTCGATCGTTCCGCCTCTTTTCATCAGTCGGAACAACTTTTTGTCTGCTTCGGTGGCTGCATGAAAGGTCTTCTGGTCACAAAGCCCAGGTTATCCAGATGGATAGTCGATGCTATTGTGCGCGCTTACTCCTCCTTAGGCCTGCAATGCCCTATAGGTGTTAAAGTGCACTCCACAAGAGGCATGGCCTCTTCTTGGGCATGGTCCACTGGCGTGTCCATCGCGGAAATCTGTGAGGCGGACAAATTTTATTACATTTTTGTAATAATTCATTAAACAAGTTTGACCCAGTGGAACCAAATATCTAACACCAGAGACTACAGGTGACTGGGTGCTGAAAGTAACCGATCAAAGGGGCTGTGACATCCATGTCTCCAAAGTCTCAAAAGTCAACTTGAAGAGTAAGCGAATGTGAGCAGCTGCGAGGGCATAGAGAGTCTTGAGCGAGAGCTAGGCACAGCCCTGTGCTTGTAGCACTACATTTGTGTATGTGGGTCAAAAATGCTCCCTTGTGAGAATGTTTCAGTGTTTTCTTTAATTGGGCTTTTGACCCTTGACTTTTAAACATTATTTTCTGTTTGCTTTAACTGTGCATTTATAAGGCACATTTATTACAGCAATGAAATCAACTAATTATCTTGCAGTTAAATATTCCCTTGGAATGACCATTAACTTTTACAAGAAGCCGTGGCGGTTCAGGGACTGAAGAAGCATGCTGTGAGATATCTGAAAGGGATGGAAATGCTTGAATTTCTGATCCATTAATTAATGTTTATAATGCAGGAAAGAGCTTATTATGGATGATAGTGCCTTCTGTTGGTGAAGAAGAAGATCTGAGATTGAGTGAACACAACATATGTCACAGTTTACTTTTCCTTTATTAATTTTGACTGCATTTCATGAGATATAGTATTTCAGACATAAATTCAATGTAATCCAAAGTAAAATCATTTTTAAGTCCACTGATCAGATTTTTTGGTAGCACTTTTTATGAAGCCCATGCTCATAATGAATTATAGCTTCATTTATCAATCAACATATAACCAATCACCATGTAAAATATACAAGCAATTATTTAATTAACTCAACATAATAAGATCTGAAAGTTGCTTTCAACACAAATTAGCAAAAAAATAAGCAATTTCATCGATTAATTCCACCAAAAGATTGAATTATACTTTAGGCATCTCTACACAGAAAAAAACAAAAAAACAAAAAACAGGTACAACACCGCAGGATTAAAAGTTGAACTTTTTTTTTTTTTTTTCAAAGAGCCAGAAAGTCACAACTAAGGTGTGATGTAACAGTGATGCTAGAATTAGCGTTTCAGGAAGAACAGCAGATGTCACCAGACCATTGAGTTTGGGTGAAATATCTTACTCAAGGAGATGATTTTTGGAATATAATACAACAATGCATGAGTGGGTTAAGCATTTGATTTATCTGAGAGAAATGTAGCAGTCGCTGCTGCTATTTTGGTGGTTTACTACACAATGCGAGTACAGGACTCTTTTACTTCACTGTCCCTTGTTGGTAGACATTTTTAATTTGCCTGAAATAATATGGAGCTGTGTAAAAAAGCCTTTTGATTTACAATCACACTACATTTTCCTGATTATTAGTTCCCAGTCCCACAACACAAGTCCCGCAATTTTTAGATGTATACAATGTTATCATATAGGAGATCATTCGAAATTCAGATGTTAATTTATTAATTAGAAAATAAGAAAATCCATATTGTCTCACTGTTACTGATTTATCATAGTGCTTAAAGGATTAGTCCACTTTCAAATAATTTTTCCTGATAATTTAATATAAAAAATACAACTGTATATGCTTTATAAACACAAATGATTGTCTTGCACATGCTTCCGCTTTCCGTATTATTCAAAAAGCTTACGCTGTATGTCCTACGCCTTCCCTATTGTACTTACGGAAAAAAAAAAACAGAACTGTGCAACTGAAGCAAGTGCAAGGTGATCATTTGTGTTTATAATGCATAAACGGTTGTATTTTTTTTTTTTAAATGACCGATCGTTTCGCTAGATAAGACCCTTATTCCTCTTCTGGGATCGTTAAAGCCTTTTGAAGCTGCACTGAAACTGTAATTTTGACCTTCAACAGTTCGGATGCCATTGCAGTCCACTATAAGGAGAATAATACTGGAATGTTTTCATCAAAAACCTTAATTTCTTTTCGACTGAAGAAAGAAAGACATGAACATCTTGGATGACATGGGGGTGAGTAAATTATCAGGACAAGTTTATTTAAAAGTGGACTAATCCTTAAATATATGTGATATTACAATTTCTTTGTAGAATCTCTATATATAATGTACATTATTTTGCCAGATTTACACTGCAAAGGTGGCACAAGCGCTTCTGAAGTGGCATTTAGGTGTCTTTACACAGACTACTCGGAGGTGCAATGCATTTACACAGCAATCATAATTTGATACTAGAGGCATTACTTCTTTACTCTGTACTGAAATTTTGAGCAGGTACAGAGCAGCCTTAACTTGACTGTGTAAGTACTTAACTTAATTGTATAGACGGCACAGTTTTGTGGCTGAGTAGAGATGTAATCCAAACCCTGGATAGAGCGGCTGAGTGAATGTGGTCTGGACTCTGTGGATGAGGCTCATTGTTTCTGAGATGCTGTAGAAGGATAAAATCCCTGCTCTGTGATCCACATACACTCCTATTCTACAGCTGGACACTACAGGGAGTGTAGAGTGTATGTTGTTGTGACTAAATAAGCACCTCGAGGGAGAAGAGAACAATGCCCAGGATTGATTATTACATCCAAATGCACACTCCAAACTCTGCCCCTTCCTCCTGATGCTCTTATATGCCACTGCTATATACACACCGTCACTACCGCTGTACTCGACCTCCCAGTAACAGCATCCACACACACCCTTTGTACACAACGCCTGCGCATATTCAAATCGCTCTGGATGATAAGGATAACTGTAGTACTGGACTGTGTATTTGATCGCAGTGTTCTCCTCAGACAGCTGGAAACATGGATGCACTGTGTTTGGATCCAGAGTGAGCTGTTGGAAATCTGATGGATACAAACACATAATCTGCATCTAAATCTTGAAGTATGACGTTCATCACTAACATATAATTCTACAGGATTTTTTAGATAAAAAAAAAAGATAGATAAAACCAAACCCAACTTACTCAAGTTCTAGAAAACTGGTTTCAAATTATTTCAATTCACAACAGATTAAAGTTTACGTGCTTCCACAATGAACACAGAAAGACTGAATGGAGAAATTGAAATGTGGTGGCTCTAGTAAAGGAAGTCCCGTCTTCCAAATAAAAGAACCAATCAGCAAAGTCATTGCTTGGTCTTGTAGGGACTCGGTCGACAGACGTTACCAAATGGCTTCATCAGCCAGAGGCATGATTGAACAAAGCTTCATTTGGTCCAAAAGATCCATTTCCTGAAGTGATGACGTGACTTCTTTTAACAAAGGACTCTGTCTAAAGGACTTCCTAGCTCATCAGCAATAAACTAATCAGAACCCATCACGTGGATTTGATCACATTAAATCTATTGATTCTCTCACAAAACCCTCTTGTATTATCGGACGGAACAGGAAAATACCCATCAACGGATTTAAAGACGAATCTGTCCTATCAATACCTCCCTTGTGTTGACCGTCCATCATGACCCGGTCACTCGTGACTCCGGTCAAAGTTTAAACTATGCTTAAGAACTCAATCTTGAATCTCAAAAGGGACAATTGTCGATTACTTAAAGTATTAACTATATACAGAATAATACATGCCATGATGTAATTACTAACATGTCTATTCAATGTATTCAATATGTGGGTTTTCTTCAAATGCATTATTGTAATCATTGTTTTAATTAGGTCAGTCTAGTAATATGTATGTAAGAAGTGTGTCATGTTTGAGCTCTAAATGCAGAATTTATAATTCTGTGTAATTCTGTGTGAATGAAACATTGAAATTCAGTATCAGGAAAATATTAAGAAACTTTATAAAGTTGTTAATAAAACAGGAGAATGTTCTGCAGATATCACGCGATGTGATCAATAGACAATAGACGAGGCGTGTCTAATCTCCGTAGCAACGTCTCATTGGAGGATCGCTCCCTTAAAACTATGCTGTCCGAACAAGCTAAGGTCAGAAGCTGGAAGTCAGAAAAGGCCAGAAGTCGGTCAGAAATCGCTCGAAATCGGTCAGAAGCCGGTAGCCGAAACACCGCTACTTTGACCACGGCGGAAAAGTCGCATGGGTCATTGATAACTGATTGACCGGGGCTGATTTTCCATCGAACACCCGACTTCAACCACGAGCTGCGCCGCTGATCATTCGACAGCCGTCACATCCAGACTCCAAAACACTTCGTGAAATATCTGACCAAAGTCTCCCAAGAAGAGAGCCGCTCAAGCCAGACGCTCAGCCAGCAGCATCCTTCAAAGCTTCCGCGCAACCCACAGGGCTTTCCCGAGAAGACGTCACCTGAAAGACAGCCAATCCAGAACGGGATTCCGCTGTACACGAGTCACGGAACAACCCGACTACCTCAGCTGTCACAGCAAACGCAGGTACAAGCAAACTTCTCTCTCTCTTGCTGGAACTGGTGAAACTCCTTTAAACCTAAAGAATCAAGCCAAAGCTCTGCTTTTGTGATTTTCCTCAGGTTATGAGTTAAGTTAGCACTGAACTTGGGACTTTTCATAACTCATCAACTCCGCGAATGTGTGTGCATGTATGTATGTGTGTGTGTGTGTGTGTGTTTAGCCTTAGTTTCCTGTAATCATTAGAAGTAGTCAATAAATCTTGTTTTGATTTTCACATATACGAGTTTCTTGTGCTGTGTATCAAATTACTGTCTTAAACTCAAAGATCAAAGTTACCTCTTGCTTATAATATAATAATTACAATAATAACAATAATCATAATAAAATATTGTTACTGTTGGCCGCAGAATAATATTTTGTCCAGAATTGGTAAAATACTCTAACCTCAATTTTCGCTGGACGAATAATTGATGAAGTGTTAAATATTAATTCTGAATCATTTACAGTGAATCATTTACAGTTGATTCAATTCTTATTCCCTGTAACAATTAAATTGAGCTAATAAATAGGCTAAGTCCTTACATAATGGTGGAGAAAAATTCGTGCAGTTTAATCTAATTTGTACACAAAACAAGTAACTTGTGTGATTGTATCTTTTCTTGATCCGGAAGATAGATTAGAAACAGAAACGAGCTTTTTGATTGTCATAACAATGATTGCACATAAGGCGCTGTGGATGAATGAAATCTGAACTCGAGTTGTTTGTCTGTACGTTTTGTTGTTGTTGTTGTTGTTAAAACTGCAGTAAATGAATCTAAGATTGTCTGCCAAGACAAAAGGAAAGTCGCCTGAGAGCGCACCAGGACAGAGTGAACGTGTTCCTTGCTTTGTTCTTTAAGGCCTTAGCTATAGTGGATAATATTGCGTGTTCCAATGTTATTTCAACTAAGCTAAAATCCCTGCATGGTCACATTAGAGAGTAGCTACCTAATGTGCCGCCTATATCCGCTCATTCGTGAGATGAGATATTAATACTCTAAACACTATACGTGTCTGAGTTTGATTTGAATGGGATTATTTTGAAAATTCTTGATCAAGTATTGTTGCAGTAAATCCTGCATGTTGTTGCGTGTCCAGAAACTGACACGAACGATTCAGATCGCCGAGATCTCAGTAATGTTACTATTATTAATTGCAGAAAAATCTGTGGATTAATGTGCCTCACTCTAACGTGTGGGGGTTGTTCAGCTCGGAAACATGAGAAGCTGAATGGTTCATTGTCATTGAGAACTGCGCCGTCAGTTCAATGATTAATGTGATTTTTGTATGTTCGTTATCTGTGTGCAAAGAGTATAGAACAAGCGTACTCTTTTGTTGTGCGTCACGGTCACCACGACAGTGACAGCTGTAACCCGGAAGCCCTAAGAAACCTTTCCCGGGGTAACCTTTAAGTGCGCATGCGCAGTCTGCCAGCGCCATATTTAACTGTGTGTAAACAAAGCTTAGCACAAGCTGAGCTAGCTAAATCTAGCACGGTTGCATTACAGTCTATGTAAAGCTAGTAGCATTGCTAAAGGGCTAGTGGCTAGCATAGCATTTTGTGGTCTGAATGCAATGTTGCAATGTTGGAATGACTTTCTTACTGAACCTTAATTCACTCTAGTGCTTTCACCTCCCTCTCTGTCTAACTTACACATCTTATCTTTTCTCATCTCCTCCCATTTGAGAGAACGTGACAAATGTTAAATTTAATAAACCTGGTTTTTAATATCATTTGTTTGAGAGTTCTCTCTCCTAAATTTACTCTTGTCAGTTAAACACTGTTTTGTTTTAGTAGCAATCGTCCTAATTACTTTTAATGACATTTTATGTTATTTGTAATTGCTCTTATTGAATGACATCTGGGAATATGAATTTTTGATTGGAAACTTTAATTCGATTTCAATTTTAATTGAAAATCAAGTTCATAATCAATTTCAGTTTAGCTTTCATATGGTATGGATATTTGTGGATTGATTTAATGGTAGTTGCTTACAAACATCTGGCAATTTTAATCATTAACTAATCATTATTGCTTTGAAATTTTAATTTCATTAGTCATTAATTAGGATTTGGGCTTCCCTAATTCAGATGATACTTGATTGATTAATTTGATTATAGTTGCTCTCAATGTTTAATGCTGAACCCATTACAATTTTAATTCACAACTTCCAAATTTGAATTCAAAATTTCATTTAAAATAAAGTTTAGTCTCAGACTTTCACTCCCTTAGTCTTTGATTTAATTCATTTATTTAAGGAACATTTTTGGGGTCCTCCTCAATACTTGGGTCAGTTGACTTCTCCTGCTAGTGCAGTAAGCCAACCCCCTAGGCGTAGCGACTCCCTAGCGCCACCACTCTGTCAACCCTGTAATTTTTCCAAATTTTGGGAGCAAAACTTCACTCTCTTTCTTCTTCTCTCTCTCTCTCTCTCTCCCCCTGTTGGAGTGGATGTTGGGAAGGGTTTGTGTTTGAGAGCGGTTTGCTGTCGTGCGTGTTTTCTATCTTCTTTTTTCTGTATGTGTTTTTTCTTTTTTCTTTTTGCTTTTTGCTTTGTACATTTAGCTGTGTGTAAAGTTTAATATTGGGTTAAATTTAGTAGCGTGCCGTGCTTTTGCACGGTCCGCCTAGGAATGGCGTCCACAGGTGGAAGAACGCCATTATCTCTGCGTCATGGTTTCAGGTGTGTGCCAGAGTCTAACGCTACAGTTGAGGATGTACTGTTGGCGGTCGGTGAGCAGATAGGTTATGAAAATATAGTTTCGGCTTCGAGAATGAATAAAGCCGTAGTTGTGTTTCTTAAAACGGAATCGTTGGTTAATAAGGTAATTGAAAATGGTCTGTGGGTGAAAGAAATTTTTATTACCGTCACTCCGCTGTTTGCACCAGCAACAAAAGTGATTATATCAAACGTCCCTCCGTTCATTGAAAACGAAGTCATAGTGAGAGAACTTGCGAGATTCGGAAAAGTTGTAAGTGAGGTCAAAGCGGTTTCTTTAGGATGTAAAAATCTTGCGCTCAAACATGTAATATCTTTTAGGAGACACGTGTTCATGTTTCTGAATTCTCCGGATAAATTATTGGATGTATCGTTTAGGGTGAAAGATGGTGATAGCTCGTACATGATTTTTGCAAGTACGGAGAGTTTACGCTGTTTTGAGTGCCGGGAATACGGCCACAAAAGAGACGCGTGTCCTCAAAAGAAAATTTTGGATCAAGCTAGGACAAGTGAGACGGAAGAAACATTGGTGTGTAAAGATGTGGAGGTGAATCAGAAGCCAGGAGAGGAAACATCAGGCTCGGAAGAGGGTCCTGTGGCTGTGGCTGAGACGAATAAAGACAATGGATTGGAGGTGAGTGAGAGCGTTGTGAGTAACCTAAAGCACGCTGACAATGAAAAGCCGAGTTGTAGCAGTGTAAATGGTACTGCACATGTAAAAGAGAAGTTCGTAGATAGTGATGTAGGCTTACACGTCAGTGGGCAGCTGTCTGCGAGTATAGAGGAGGAGGAGGAGGATGTTGAAGTCATGATGCAGAGTCAGGATGATATGAAGGATGATGAGAGCTTGTCAGATTTGTTAGATCTCTATAAAGCTGATGATGATTTGTACTCTGTGGAACAGATAAATGCTTTCTTGGATGAGACTAAAGGGAAAAGGATAGAGATAGGAGATTTCTTCCCTGATAAGGAAAAGTTTGTTGCTTCTGTAGTGTGGGCACGTAAAACGTACAATCTTACTGTGTTATCCCAACAGAAACGCTATAGGCTTAAGAAGTACATAACGACGATTAGACAGGATAGAAAGAATGTGAATGAAAGAAGAGTTCGAGGTAAAGCTAAATAGACAGTATGGCTTTATACATGCTTTTGTGTGTGTTTTTTCTTCTTTCCTGCTTTTCTTTCTATTCTTTCTTTTTCATGGAGTATCTCAAAATAGGTTCTCTTAATGTGAATGGTTTGAGGGATAGGAAAAAGCAGGCTTTAGTTTCAGAATACTTCAATATTAAGAATATTGCAGTAGGTTTTCTTCAAGAAACCCATAGTAATGTGAGTAACGAGTCTGAATGGGGTTTGTGGTGGAAGGGAGAATATGTTTTAAGTCACGGCTCTAATGTTAGTGCAGGAGTTGCGATTCTTTTTAATCCAACTTTAAAAATAAAAATTGTATCTACATATGATATAGAACCTGGAAGACTACTTTTAGTAAGAGTTGAAATACAAAATTTTCATTTTCTTTTTGTTAATATATATGCTCCTAATGGGGGAACAGAAAGGGTTCTTTTATTCGAGAAATTAGGTCGTGTTTTAAAAACTCTTAGTGCAGGAGATATAATTATAATGGCAGGAGACTGGAACTGCACCTTGAATTTTAATATAGATAGAAATGCTGAAGAACCTCACCAGAAATCAGCCTGTGTATTATCTAATATGGTAAAAAATTTAAATCTTGAAGATATTTGGAGAATTAAAAACCCAATGCTTAAACAATACACTTGGGTAAAAGTCACAGATGGTAGAGTTCATGCTGCTAGATTGGATCGTTTTTATATTTCTCGCGATTCAAGAAATCGAGTGGGTAATGTTAATATTATTCCAAATATAATTTCAGATCACAAAATGATAACAATGGACTTTGTCATGTTGAAAGAAAGTAAAAGGAGTTTGTATTGGTATTTTAATAATAAGCTTTTACAAGATAATGTTTTTTGTGAGAATTTTAAATTGTTTTGGGAAATATGGCGAAAGCAAAAAGGAAATTATAGTGATATTAAACAATGGTGGGACATTGGAAAAGTGCAAATTAGAGTTTTCTGTCAGCAATATTCATCTTATTCAAAAAGGACATTAAAGATCAGAATACAAGACTTGGAGAATGAGATTTCTGACATAGAAGAAAAAATGATGGCGAGGAATGGACTTCAATTGGAAACTGCCCTTTCTGAGAAAAAGCTTCAGTTGAATAATTTATTGTATGATAAAGTGAAAGCTGCCCTTGTTAGGGAACGTTTTATCCAAAAGAAGGACATTGATGGACCTACAAAATACTTCTTCAATTTAGAACGAAAGAATAATCAAGGAAAATTGATGGTTGGTTTAAAAAAAGATGATGGTGCTGTTACTTATGATTCTTATGAAATGAGAAGAATTGCTGTTGATTTCTACTCTAATTTATATGCCGATAATGTCACAGATTCTAATTGTAGAGATGAATTATTTTCATATCTTAAAAAGTTGACGCCTGAACAACAGGAGGTTATTGATTTACCAGTTACTTTTCAAGAAGTGACAAAAGCTGTACATGATTTATCATCTGAGAAAGCTCCAGGTCTTGATGGGTTTCCATCTGAATTTTATAAACAATTCTGGAATGTGATTGGAAAAGATTATTTTGAAATGCTTTTAAGTTCAATACAGACTGGGTCTTTACCTAAGAGTTGTAACAGGGCAGTGTTGTCTTTGTTACCGAAGAAAGGTGATTTGTATTGTTTGAAGAATTGGAGACCTGTTGCATTAATGTGTATAGATTATAAAATCTTTTCGAAATGTATTGCCAATAGATTAAATAATTATATGAGTGTATTAATCATGAAAGAACAATCATATTGTGTAAAGGGGCGATGTATTAAAGATAACCTTTTTTTAATGAGAGATGTAATAGATTATGCAATGTACAAGGATTATGATTTGGGTTTAATATCTCTTGATCAAGAGAAGGCGTTCGACAGAGTTGAACATGCTTATTTGTTTGATTTACTTAAGGCTTATGGTTTTGGAAATGGTTTTATCTCATGGGTTAATTTATTGTATAATGAAGCTGAATGTATGGTCAAAATTGATGGTGGATTGAGTGTTCCTATTAAAGTAAAAAGAGGAATAAGGCAAGGGTGCCCTCTTTCAGGGCAACTCTATAGCCTTGTAATTGAACCACTATTGTGTAAATTGAGAGAACAGTTGACAGGTTTACACATTGAGGGGTCAAATATTTTAAATAATGTGAAATTATCCGCTTATGCTGATGACATAACTGTAATAATTAGAAACAGTGAAGATATTAAAATAGTTTTAGAAAATCTTAAATGTTATGGAAGAGCATCATCGGCAAAAATAAATTGGACAAAAAGTGAAGCCTTATGGTGTGGTTCAGAAAGATCTAATGTCCCACAGCTGCCAAATAATGTCACTTGGGGAAAAGATGGTTTTAAGTTTTTAGGAGTGTTTTTAGGTTCTAAGGTTTATAAGGAAAAGAACTGGGAAGGATTACTGGAAAAAGTGCGTCTCCGGTTATCCAATTGGAAATGGTTAATTCCTCAGCTCTCCTACAGGGGAAGGGTCCTGATAGTCAATAATCTTGTTGCCTCAACATTGTGGCATAAAATGGCTGTATTGGACCCCCTGCTGCTGTCATAAAGGACATTCAGAAATGTCTTGTTGACTTCTTTTGGACCGGTCAGCACTGGCTGAGACCTGCTGTACTCTACCTACCTCTGAATGAAGGGGGGCAAGGATTAATTGATATTGGCTGTAGGATTGCTGCTTTTAGACTACAAGCTGCCCAGAGACTTCTGTATGGGAAAGACGTTAGCTGGGCTCACGTGGCTTGTGGTCTTTTGAGGAGAGGAGGACAACTGGGTTTAGACCGACAATTGTTTTTAATAAATTTAAATGATACTGTATTAGTTGAAATAACTCCTTTTTATAAGTCCGTTCTAAAATCATGGAATGCTTTGAAAGTTGTACGAGAAGAAGGAATTGTAAGAGGATCATGGATTAAAGAAGAACCTCTTCTTTATAATCCTGCTTTACCTATAAACATCTTGAACTCTCATTCAATGCAAGCTGCTATGGTGAAGGCCCAGTTCATAAAAGTTTCTCATCTGTGGACTAAGAGTGAATGGATGTGTTCAAAGGATATGGCAGCAAAGCTTGGCATTAAATCACTTCGTGTTGCTGAAAGATTAAGGACTGAATTCTTATCTGTAATACCATCAACATTTACAGAGTTATTGAAAGACGAGGAAACAAAACCACAATATATTAATGAGATGGTTGAATTTCCAAATTTAGGGGTAAGTGCAGCTGTGGAGACAAGGGCAGGAGATGAAGGAAAGCTGTTGAGTTTTAAAACTCCAGAGCTTAATTTGTTTGCTGATATAGGAAAGAGAGCGATGTATTATACTTGTGTAAAAGTAATGCATTATGAGTCTTTAAAAGATGTTTTAGACTCTAAATGGCAAGGGATAGATGGGTTAGATGGATCACCTAAAGGTAGTTGGAGGACTCTATATAAACGTCCTATTGATAAGAGAACCGGTGATCTACAGTGGCGTATAATACATGGGATAATAGCTACTAATAGACACAGGGCACATATTGATCCAACTGTAAGGGATGAATGTCCTTTTTGTTTTGAACATGAAGATATGTATCATTTATTTTTGCAGTGTGAAAGATTGAAGCCAATGTTTTTATTGTTGGAAGATTGGAGTAAGAATTTGAATTTTGAATTTACTTTAAACGGGTTTATTTATGGCCCGAAGTATAAATATCAAAATAGAAAAACTGATGTCTTAATTAATTTTTTATATGGTCAAGCAAAGTTAGCTATATGGCTAACAAGGAAAGAAAGGATGAATGGGGGTGTTTCTACTGATGTTAACATGACTTTAAAAGGACTGATATCTGCCCGGCTTACTGTTGAGTTCACATACTATAAAATGGTTGGAGATCTTGATGCTTTTAAACAAACTTGGGCTTTGAATGCTGTTTTATGTGATTTAGAAGATGGAAATTTACACATGAATGTATGAGATTTTTTGTATATTGATGTAAATTTATGTATTTTGTAAATACTGTTTTATTGGTAATGTTATAATTGTTAAAATAAAGAAAAACTAAAAGTCAAAGTCTCTCTCTATCTCTCTCTCTCTCTCTCTCTCTCTCTCTCTCTCTCTCTCTCTCTCTCTCAGCTGTCCTCTTCTGGTTTGACTACTTCTGCTGGTTTTTGGATTTGTACCTGTGAAAGTCATAAAAGCAGAGTGTTTGAGAAATATTTAACAAATATTTGGGAAACGGAACACTTCTTTTAAAATAGTATGACACTCACTTTACCTTCCCTCCTCATCCTGTTATCCTACCCAGCCTAGGCTCGAGCAGGTCAACAAGGAGACTGTTGGGCGTCCATAAACCCAGAGTATGCGTCTAGAAACGCTTTAAGTGGTGCATGGTTGTCAATCCTACTAGCTGAGAAACCAATACTGTCATTGTTATTGTTTTTCTTTCGCCCCGAAGGGAATTTTAATAACAATCACAGTCCTGGTACTTTGAAATCCTTTTCAAAACCCCTGTCTAGAACCATCCTTCTAAAATTAAATTTTACAAAACTCATTCTGCAAACAGTGTTAAAGACAAAACTTCATTTTATAGGGAAACTGGAAGCACCCCATTATTATTCTGCTTTTTGCTAAATGCTATTCTGTTTGTTTCGTGCTCTTCTTTTCTTCTGCTGTTCTCTAGCTGTGCTATCTGTGTGTGCTTACTGATTCTTTTCGCAGAGACTCCGAGTTAGAAGCACATCCACGAGAGGACCACAGTTGAGAACCAGTCTTACCTGCACATTTACACACTCATTACTCATTCCCATTAACTCACAGTTGACATTGCACACTTACACCTTTGATTTGCCCTGCTTTGTTTTGTTTTGCTTTGTTTTGTTTTGTTCTTTTCTTCAAGGTCTGTGTCAGTTTCGGGTTTAGATCTCCCTCGCGGTGCCAAACATGTCTCGCACAACAGACCCTGCTGGACACTGGAAGGATCTGGAGACCTGGCTAAGTGTTGTAACAGACAGCCTCCTACCTAAGGCCACTGAAACACTAAAGCATCAGACACAGGACCAGCTGGATGACAACATAACAAGCCTCATGAAACAAGACCCAAGTCAGAGCTACAGTCACAAAGAACTAGCCAAGATCACCGGCTCCTTAAGCCACACACTCATCGCCACCCTCAAACTGAGCGACAGGCAAGCCGCCCATCGCCAGCAGGAGCTGACACATGCACAACGGCGCATCGAACAGCTGGAGCTGGAGGCTCAGGAACGACGAGAAGGGCCTGATGAAGTGGAACAAGGCGCCAAAGAGGAGATCAACAGGCTAAAAGAGACCCTAGCAGCTACTACGCAGGAAATGGAACGAGGCAGAGCCGACTACGCTGACCTCTCCGACAAGCTACAGTACGCAGAACAGCTACTGGAAAAAGCAAAGGCTGACTTCAGAGACAAGAACAGCCGAATTAAAGCTCTCGAAACTCACCTGAATGAGTCAAGAAATGAGGTCAGCCGCCTAAAACAACAGCTTGACTACATCAAAGAAGAGTCTGACAGTATTAAAGAGGAACTCAAGCATGCATATGAATTGCGCTGTGAGCCGTCAAGAACACGTCGGACACCGATTTCACCTTTGCCAAGCAGGACCGGCTCCCCTGTTCCTGGACTGGCACATGATCAGAAGGGGGCAGTGCCAAAACAGTCACCTGCTCCCTCCGAAGAATCCTACCTCCCCGCTAAGCTAAAAGAACGTGCTCCAGCCAGCTACAGATCATCTCATGGCTTGGACCTCAGAGACCTTGACAAGCTTGCTAGAAACATTGGCAAATTCATTCCAAATGTGCCAGGTAGTCCAAATGTTCAGAGTTATCTGCAAGATATTGACTTCCATCTGGAAATGAGACCCAATGTCACTGACAAAGATAGACTTTATTTGCTCAGAGCCACATCCAGCTCTGAAGTGCGCAGCTTCCTGGACCGGCAGCCTGCCCACACAAAGACTGATTACCACCTGCTCCGAGAAGCTCTCATCAGAGAGTTTGCCGACCCTGAGTCAGAACGAGGACTAGTGGCTGCCCTGGAAACAAAACAAGGTCGTCACGAAACTCCTCAAGTCTTCTATAGCCGACTAAGGCTAGCATACTTCGGGTCTCGCAACGAACAGAGCATGGAGGAGGAATTGAACTTCAAAACTCTCTTCCTGAGAAACCTCCATCCTGGGGTGAGCCACCATCTTGGCGTCCTTGCCTGTCCACGCACAATGAGTGCTCAACAGTTAAGAGACTTGGCGCACAAAGCCTACTGTAAACAGAAGATGGCCTTAGAAAAGGGCACCAAAACCACCACAGTTCTTGACTTCAACACACAGAGTCAAGGGCTGGCCCTAGAGGGCACCCAGCGTCAAGACCTTGCCAAGCCGACACCCAAAGAGTGGAATGCATCTTCGTCCAACAGAGAGTGGGACTCCCACACTGGTACTCGACCTAAACAGAGAGACAACCGCTGGGATGGACCACGTGGACGACAACGCTCACCTGGACGTCAATGGGAAAATTCATGGAACCAATCAAGACCTCATGAGAGTCATTGGGAGAAAACCTGGAATCACCCAAGCTCATTTGGAAACACCAGAGGAAAAGGCTCATGGGAATCCAAGGGAAAACGACAAACACACCCTGGAGCAACCAGCCCAAGGAATCGACGAAAAAACTCACAAAGATTCCAAGCTGACAGAGCTCAAAATGAATCCATACCAGAACAAAAGACTTCATCTTGTTTCGACTCTCAAGAGCTGATGAAAATGATGATGAAAGAGTTCTTCCAACGAAAGGAGGATGACCGGAAGTGGGAAGAGAAAGCGAAACCAGATTCATCCTGACTAGCGGCCGGACGAGATGGCAGCGACCACCTGACTCAACATACCCCAGAGAACAGCACCTCATCTCTCTCTCAGAGAACCACAAGTACCATAACTTCAAACGGACAAGAAGTCCCACCTGAACATCCTGCAAAACAGTCAGAAACTGATCCAACACCTGATGGGTCAGATCACAGCAGCATCCAACAAAGACCTGCTGTGGAAACCACTCCAGTTCCTGAAAGTGCTGTCTTGGTCGTCTGCCACTCCTCCGAAGAAAACGAAATAAATTCTAACACCCTACCTCTGTCATCCCAAACTCCAGTCCCCCAACTCCTGGGTGATCTCATTGAGAAAGGTATCGCAAGAAAGTTTTACCTCTCCGTTATCATCGAACAACACATCAAGGTCGAAGCCCTCCTCGACACTGGAGCTGACATCACCCTAATGTCAACAGAACTCCTTGAAGAAGTCCAAAACAGAACAAAGAGGTCTAACGGAACCTTCAAACTTCAAAGGTGTGAGCTGAACCTCCAAGCATATTCCCACACAGGCCTACAACTAAAACATGTGGCCCCAATTCACCTAACAGTGGGACCAATGAACCTTGTTCACCCAGTATACGTCTCACCACTCAACACATATCCTCTCCTCATTGGGAAAGACCTGCTTAACCGCTTTGAACCCTTAATAGACTTCAAACACCTGAAGATATGGACACAAGTCCGTGAGCCTCTGCCCCTCCAGTCAGTAAACCTGAACGAATTGCAGTGTCAAGTCACAGACACCGCCCCCCATCCACTGACTGACGATGCAAATTCAAAGTCAAGAGCAAGTTCCACGTCAAGCAACAGGAACCAAGACCCATTCCTCTGCTCACTGCAAGCGTCAGACTCAGGCTCCCTCCGAATCATGACTGCCATAAATGTCCAAGACATATCAGTGCCTGATGCAGCATTAGCCCTGTGGGCTGAAAACTCAGCTATCAGCCTGAAGCTCTTCAGAACATTGAAGCAGACATATAAGAGCATACCACACGTCTCGAAGCATAGCCGCTTCCCTCTCAATCCATGGTCAACAACCATGGCTACCTCCAAGATTGTCTGTGCTGCAGACATACGATGGAATGACAGACTCTTGAGTCACTACTTCCTGGTTGTCCCCAACCTGCCTCATGACATCTACATAGGAGCAGACATCATGGTCCGTCTCAACGCCTGCGTTGACACCGTGAATGACGTCATATGGGCTCCCTTGTCACACCAATTGACATCTTCAGTCAACCTCAAGAATCTTCGATCTGGGCAAACAATACCAGATGCATGCGCCATGATCAACGAGCAAGAAGCCACAATCCCCTCAACATGCGACCTGGCCAGACCCTTAACAGTAAGCTAGGCTTCTTCCAACCTTCCAGGACCTGCCTAAAACTAGGACTGACCTTGGAAGCCACACCTCTCATAGAAGTGTCATCTCGTGCTGTGTATGTGTTGTTCAACAACTGTACGGCCAAAGACATCAATGTGCCAAAAGCCAGTCACCTGGGATGGCTCATCAACCAGGCGTTCCATGACTTTGAACTGACAGTTCCTGTCATCGGCCACATACCAGTTGAACTAATGTCAGATGAATGCCACAACACCGTAACTTGCACAAAGCCCCATGAGATCATCACCATCACTTCTATTCTGCCGGTGCCTAAAGAAAGTGTCTGCCGATCAGAACTTACAGATGACACTCACCTCGCTGTCTACGCTGTGTCAACACAGACTGCAACAGAGTCACCTGTAGAACTGACTGTCAAGGCCCACAGTCCCTCGAATGACTCAGAGGAACCCTATGCTGGGTTCAATGCACAAGTCCAACAAATCCTGAGCGAGGCGGATGCCCTCCACAGTGAAATGGATCGCCAAGGACTTAAAGAAGTTCTGTGCAAATACAAGGACTCCTTCGCAAAGGATTCCCTGGACTGTGGCCTGACTGATATCCACATGGTGCGCATCCCAACTCACCCAAATGCGCCACCGACATTTGTGCGGCAGTACAAGATTCCAATAGCATCATACGAATCAGTGCAAGATATCATTGACTCCATGCTACAAAAGGGGGTCATCCGACCCTGCAACAGCACCTACTCCGCCCCGATATGGCCAGTCCTAAAGCCAAACGGCAAATGGCGGCCCACCATTGACTATCGCAAATTGAACCAGCAAGTTCCCTTATCGCGATGGCCTATGACTCAATTGGACCAAGAGATTCCCAAAATCAAAGGCTCCACGATCCTATCCACACTGGACGTCGCCTCAGGATTTTGGACAATCCCTGTCCACCCTGATGACCAACACAAGTTGGCGTTCACCTTTGGCAATCGACAATTCACCTTCACAAGGTGCCCCTTCGGCTATGCCAACTCCCCAGCTGAATTCAACGGATGGAAACAGAACGGATTCAAGACAGCTAACAACAAGCCTGTCAAACATCAGGAACTTTTCCAAGCATGCGATGCCATTGTCACCACACATGACATGATTATCTACTGGAAAAAGGTCCGTGGTCATTCACGCCAACCAGGGAAAGACAAAGATCTCAGTGACCAAACCGATGCCCTTGCCAAAGCTGGTGCATCACATGGAGAGCCCTGGAAATTCCCATCCCTCCCACCCAACCCTTCAGTTGCAGCCATAACCCGCCGCCAGCACGCCGTTGGCGCGCAAACCCCCGCCTCCTCCCATGTTGAACTCTCACCTCAGTTCACTGCGGATGATCTCCTCACCCTCCAAGCGTCGGATCCAAACCATTATCATTATAACCTACAAACCATTATCGCTCACATTTCCGACCCAATAACTCATCCCATTTCCACCTCCGACCTATCCAATTCCTCTGATCTCCGCCACCTTCACTCAATCAAGCACATGCTGCATCTCAAGGACGGCGTTCTCACATATGTCCCTGAGCCCCTAACTGCGCCAAAGCTTGTAGTTCCTCAGAGCCAAAGGGGGATAATGCTGACACACGCCCACGATGCACCATGCGCTGGACACCATGGCGCCAAGGCCACCTATGAAACGCTCAAACAAGTAGCATATTGGCCTGGCATGCAGCAAGATGTGACGGAATACGTAAAAGGATGCCTGGTGTGTTGCCAGTTCCAACCGGCAAACCCAAACCACAGAGCACCACTACAACGGAAAGGAATGACCTTCCCATGGTCAGACCTCCAAATAGATTGGGTAGGACCCCTGCCACGGTCAACACGGGGTAACAAATACTTCCTCACCGTGGTTTGCGAATTCACAAAGTGGGTAGAGTGTCTCCCAGCTCCCAACGATACAGCAGAAACAACAGCCTGCCTGTTAATGAACCACATCTTCTCAAGATTTGGACTGCCTCTAAGAGTCAACTCTGACCGAGGAACCCACTTCACCGCTGAGGTTATGCAGGATGTATGGAAACTCCTGGGCATACAGGCCAAGCTTCACATAAGCCATCATCCAATTTCCTCAGGGCAGGTCGAACGGGCCAACAAGACAGTGGCAAGCATGTTGAAGAAGTATGTGTCCGCCAACCAAAAGGATTGGGATATCAAGCTCCCTCTGGTACTGATGGCCATCAGGGCCACCCCTCACAGGTCTACCGGAGTAGCCCCATTCGAAATGATGACAGGGCGACAAATGACACTACCGCTACACCTGCTGTACCAACCTGGTGACATGAACCTTGTCACCGCCTACACCACTCACCAGTATCTGGAAGAGTTGCATCAGCACCTAAGAGCGACTTTCGCCTTCGCACAACAAAACCTCCAGAGAAGCGTGGAAGGTCGTAAAGCCTACTACGACAAAAAGGCCTCTTACCAAGAACTCAATGTCGGAGACAAAGTGTGGTACTACAGCTTTGCCCAGCCGAGGCAGAAAGCTCCCCATCGCCTGTCAAAGAAATTCCTACCTCACTGGACAGGACCACATGAGATTGTGGACAAGCTCTCACCTGTCGCCTACCGAATCAAAATCAGACAAGGCCGCAACGAGCCTGTCCTTCGATGGGTCCATCGGAACCAGATAAAGAGGCACCAAGGTTCCAACCGACAGGAAAAGGGGGAGGTTCAAACCCACTGACACAGACCGACAATCCCATACTCTACACCACACTAATGACTTGTCATTTTAGGGAAAGTTTTTGCTTTTATTTTTCTGGTTTTGTTTTACACAACACTTACACACGCTCCTCCACAGCACTGCTAGTGACAACCTCTAGTAGAAAGGAGTTGCCACACATGTGACACTCACTTTGCTCTCGTAAACTCAGTGTCCTTGTGTCTCTTTGTGTTTTCTTGTCTCTCTCCTTATGCATTCCCTTCTCCTCTTTCACTATCATTGCCCTCTTCCCCTCATCAGGAAAATCCCGTAACTGATTCAGATCCCAAAATAGGATTGACTACTCTTCACCAAAAGCGTTAGAGTTTGTCGTAAAACCCGTTGCCAACTAATGAAGGTGAGCCTACCAAATCATGATCTTCGGTGCTAATTGTTCCTCTTCTCTGCTCTATTACCAGGGAGATGCTCAAATTCGCTGCCTTGTGTCTCTGCATACTTGGGGTCATGCCCCAGCCAGAAGTTGCGTCACCTGGACCAGCGTCAGGGATAGTACTCCGTGAACAACCGGGGTTATTGATAACGAATTGCAAAACCTACACTCAAAGGGTTTATGTCAGACTCAACCCCCGTGATGTTGTCAGAGCTCACTACACCCCCACAGCCGCTCAAACCACCTGGGCCGGAAGCCGTTGGACTAGGGAGATCCTTGGCCATGCCCAGGCAGATGTGAACCACATGCTGCAACAACTGCAGAAAATGACTGTAACCCAGGCTGAATTAAGCGGGTACAACCGGCGTCCCAAACGATTTTTGGGCGCCCTACTTGGGGCTGCGGCGGCTGTAGGAACTCTGTTTAACATTGGCGTGAGCACCGCTAATGCTGTAAATTTGGCCACCGTTAGACGGCATGTGGGCGAAATACAGGCCGAAATGCCTGTAATACGACAACAGCTCTCAGTGCAGAGCCAGGCCCTGCAAACCTTCGGGAAATCCTTGAACGGGACTATCACAATCTTAAACACCCATAGCACCCTTCTCAATCAAACGATAAAATCCATCAACACCCTATTTTCGGTCGTGCAAAGCGATTTAGCCCAAATACAACTCCTAACTACACTCATGACCGATATGCTAAGGGAAATAAGTTCCTCAATCGATAACTTAGCCATGGGGAGGATCCCCTACTATTTGATACCCCTTAGCCTGGTCCAAAACATTCTAGCCTCGGCCACTCCGGGCCCTGTTAACCCTGTGCAAACCCATCTCGCTTTTTCCCTGGGTAGCGCTATTCCCCTATATGTAAGCCCAGAAACCGGCGACTTGGCCTTCCTCCTCAGTTTGCCCATTATCGACTCAAACAATATTTACCGGCTCAAAGACGTTGTTAACGTCGGATTTTGGCAAGGGAACACCTATGTCAAAATACACACCCCTGAGGTCGTGGCGTACCATGATAACAACGAACAGTTGTATCTAGCCCCAAACCTAAAAATGTGTACGCTCACTAAAGACATTCATTACCTTTGCCCAAGTAAACCATTCATCCGCGACAATACCGAGGGCATCTGCGGCCTAGAATCAATTAGACCCGACACTAGTTGCCCCGCTGAAGCTACACCATGGTCTCAAGTCGAGGCAACGCAAGCCGAAATCATAGGAAACCGATGGTTAGTCAACACCCCTGCACGTACCGCTACCCTTACCTATGATCAACACGATACTGCCACGCGCATCATTCTGCCTAACCAAACCCTCTGGATCAGTGTCCCTAAGGGCTCGATCCTCCACATAGACGATCTTGCATTGTATCACCTTGGCGACGATGAGTACCAGGCGGAACTTGAAATCTCACCGTTCTTCAAACAGCATTCCTTCGTCCTCGATCCGGAATTGGAAGAAAGGATCAGGGAGGAAGGAACACAACTTATTGATCTGACTCCTGTTGATACAGCCTTAGAAGCTATAGCTCGCCTTCCGCCCGCTGGCGTGTCATTCATTCGGTCTTGGTCTGCTGCTGACACAGCACTTTGCATCTCTACTGTTGTAGGATATATTGTGACCTTGACACTGGCCTTCATCCTGCACAAGCGAATGAATGCCGTGCAAGAGTCTTTTGATAGATGCACGTCGGGCGTCCCGCGCATTTTCCGACGTGATAGAACTGACCAAGAACCTGAACCCGAGAACTCAACCAACCTGATTGAAATTACGCCTCTACCTCCTCGTCGAACCACTGACAATTAGATTAGTCGAAACCACCCAATCACAACTGATCTTAAACAGTACGCCCCTATGTTAGTTGAAGTGTTCCTAACCCGTTTACTCCAAGATACCCAAGTCCTTCACCAGGATTCAGCCAAGTGAGGGAAGCGTTGTTTGTGTTTTGTGTTTGTCTGTTCTCTCTCTCTGCCTCTTGTTCCAGTGCCTGCCGACGTTCGCACCAGGAACCTCGCCAAGCAAAAGGGGGACTCTGTAGGGACTCGTTCGACAGACGTTACCAAATGGCTTCATCAGCCAGAGGCATGATTGAACAAAGCTTCATTTGGTCCAAAAGATCCATTTCCTGAAGTGATGACGTGACTTCTTTTAACAAAGGACTCTGTCTAAAGGACTTCCTAGCTCATCAGCAATAAACTAATCAGAACCCATCACGTGGATTTGATCACATTAAATCTATTGATTCTCTCACAAAACCCTCTTGTATTATCGGACGGAACAGGAAAATACCCATCAACGGATTTAAAGACGAATCTGTCCTATCAATACCTCCCTTGTGTTGACCGTCCATCGTGACCCGGTCACTCGTGACTCCGGTCAAAGTTTAAACTATGCTTAAGAACTCAATCTTGAATCTCAAAAGGGACAATTGTCGATTACTTAAAGTATTAACTATATACAGAATAATACATGCCATGATGTAATTACTAACATGTCTATTCAATGTATTCAATATGTGGGTTTTCTTCAAATGCATTATTGTAATCATTGTTTTAATTAGGTCAGTCTAGTAATATGTGTGTAAGAAGTGTGCCATGTTTGAGTTCTAAATGCAGAATTTATAATTCTGTGTAATTCTGTGTGAATGAAACATTGAAATTCAGTATCAGGAAAATATTAAGAAACTTTATAAAGTTGTTAATAAAACAGGAGAATGTTCTGCAGATATCACGCGATGTGATCAATAGACAATAGACGAGGCGTGTCTAATCTCCGTAGCAACGTCTCATTGGAGGATCGCTCCCTTAAAACTATGCTGTCCGAACAAGCTAAGGTCAGAAGCTGGAAGTCAGAAAAGGCCAGAAGTCGGTCAGAAATCGCTCGAAATCGGTCAGAAGCCGGTAGCCGAAACACCGCTACTTTGACCACGGCGGAAAAGTCGCATGGGTCATTGATAACTGATTGACCGGGGCTGATTTTCCATCGAACACCCGACTTCAACCACAAGCTGCGCCGCTGATCATTCGACAGCCGTCACATCCAGACTCCAAAACACTTCGTGAAATATCTGACCAAAGTCTCCCAAGAAGAGAGCCGCTCAAGCCAGACGCTCAGCCAGCAGCATCCTTCAAAGCTTCCGCGCAACCCACAGGGCTTTCCCGAGAAGACGTCACCTGAAAGACAGCCAATCCAGAACGGGATTCCGCTGTACACGAGTCACGGAACAACCCGACTACCTCAGCTGTCACAGCAAACGCAGGTACAAGCAAACTTCTCTCTCTCTTGCTGGAACTGGTGAAACTCCTTTAAACCTAAAGAATCAAGCCAAAGCTCTGCTTTTGTGATTTTCCTCAGGTTATGAGTTAAGTTAGCACTGAACTTGGGACTTTTCATAACTCATCAACTCCGCGAATGTGTGTGCATGTATGTATGTGTGTGTGTGTGTGTGTGTGTTTAGCCTTAGTTTCCTGTAATCATTAGAAGTAGTCAATAAATCTTGTTTTGATTTTCACATATACGAGTTTCTTGTGCTGTGTATCAAATTACTGTCTTAAACTCAAAGATCAAAGTTACCTCTTGCTTATAATATAATAATTACAATAATAACAATAATCATAATAAAATATTGTTACTGTTGGCCGCAGAATAATATTTTGTCCAGAATTGGTAAAATACTCTAACCTCAATTTTCGCTGGACGAATAATTGATGAAGTGTTAAATATTAATTCTGAATCATTTACAGTGAATCATTTACAGTTGATTCAATTCTTATTCCCTGTAACAATTAAATTGAGCTAATAAATAGGCTAAGTCCTTACAGTCTTTACCATAGTTGTTACTATTTGCATCTTCTGGCTGAATTTTGGATAGCATACTAGCATACTACTGAGCAGTAAGGGATGGAAACTAGAAACAGCTGTATGGTGGTTGGTGTAGTGAAACTTGTGCTCAACCTTTGCTCTACACTGCACATGTGCATTATTTGGACCAACCTGAAATACATATTTTTTTTGCTATTATTTTAGTTTAAGTTTATGATGTAATTCTTGCCAGTTTTCTTTTCTTTTCTTTCTTTTTTTTTTTTTTTTTAGTTGAAATATGTTATTGGAGTATGTGAGTTTGGGTTTCATATATTGACTTACATTGAAGGAACCCTTGTCTGGTATCATGTTCAGGAGTCTGAATGACCTGGATGGCTTTCACTGCAGACAACAAAACACATCTGCAGTTTAATTCTCATGTCAACAGGAAATTAAACCTATATTGCATTTTTTATATTCAATTAATGATGATCAGTTCATTTCTGAGAATAAATTAATATGAACCTTTTCCAGATATGTTGTCTATAGTTTCTTTGGAGAAATGCTGCAGTTTGTCTCTGAGCTGAGAGACAGATTTCACTACTTCATCAAAAGACAGATGAGAACTGACAGTCAAGCCATCTGTAGATCCAGAGAGAGAGACAGACGACAAACTCTACAGACACAAAGACAAAGACAAAAACACAAACTCCCTGTAATTCCAGAAGCTTGTTAAATCCTCAGTGTTTGAGAAGATCTGTGTTACCTGGAGGAAATGAACATGATCCTGTGTTTGTGAAAGCTGCTTCATCTCAGCATCTGTCCTCCTCAGATCATTGATCTCCTTCTTCAGTTGATCCAAGAGTCCTTCAGCCTGACTCACTGCAGCTCGTTCCTGATCTCTGATCAGCTGCTTCACCTCAGAGCGACGTCTCTCAATGGTGCGGATGAGCTCAGTGAAGATCCTCTCACTGTCCTCCACTGCGGTCTGTGCAGAGTGCTGATATACGACACAGAAAGAATGGATTTCAAACACCACTAGGGTATAAATCATGACAGGAATTTACAAACTTTTCCAGCTGTCTTGAGATTCTCTTTCTCACCTTATGAGACTCCACAGCTTCTTCCAGTTCCTGAAGATCTTTCTCTCGCTTCTGGATTCTCCAATGAATTTTCTTCTTTGTCTCCTCCAAATGTGCCTGTATGAAACACAAATACTGATAAAACCCAAAATCAATTTTCTGGTTTTCTCTAGTACGATGCAATAAGGCACAAGGCTCCTCCATTTTAATGGAAGTTGATGTCCTAACAAGCCTAATGACTCTATTGTGTTTTAGAGTTCTTCTTCATTAAAGGTGCTAAAGAGGATGTTTTGTTTTATACATTTTTGCAATATTACCTGAAACTGTCTTTACTAACTGATAAAAGACTATTTATTAGGTGCACTGAAAGGAATAATATTAATATACATCATTGTGCATGAGGTAGGGCCTTAAAAACATCAGCCAATCGTTTACGTGATCATCAATCACTGCCATGACATTGAGAGACGTGCGCGGATTGGCCCTCTGGCTTGTCAATCACTGCCATGATGTTCCTTGTGCGAGACGTGCGCGGCTGCACGCTCCAGTAACTTTCCACACTCCACAGGCGCCGCATGCGATGTTTTTGTCCGGAGTCAGGAGTAACAACTGCAGATTATGAGTTACCTGCGGTGAGTCCGACATAATGAATCCACTAACACAACACAGCGAATGCCGGTGGTAAACACTCATGTTCCGTTACTCGTGCACGAGTTTTGGGAGGCGTTCCCTCAAAAGAAGGGGGGGTTGTTCTTATGCATGCGCTCATTTCAAAATCTCAGTAACAGTCTTTGGTTTCTCAGTCGACGAAAAGATCCTCTTTATCACCTTTAATTTATGCACAAAACCAGTTTGTCCACAAGAGACCCTAAACCCCAGAGACTCCAAACTTTGTGAGATACATTTATTCTTGTAACTTAGGGTCATAATAATTTTGTCAATAAAGCTTGAATGTAATACTTATATTTCCATTTTCTATGTGACCTAATTTTCCCACATTCTTGTGGACCATTCATCCAGTTTGCATGAGATGTTTATGACATGGTATGCTGCCTTCTAGGAAGTTTCTATCAGAAGTCTCCCCTGTGGTCATAAGGAAAGGGACATGGACATGTTCTGTTGTAAAGACCTACATCGGGGGTCCTCAAGCAGAGTTTATCTCCAACCCTAATTAAAAACACACCTGAACTAGCTAGTCAAGGTCTTTAGACTCACTACACAGCAAGAACCACAGTGTTATATTATCTCTGCTCACAGTTTATTTAAGGCCAGACTCAACATTGTTAAAATTAATACTGAAGCAGTGTTAAAGTTAATGAGATAATTAAGTGATTAATTGAGTGATGATTGACTATTAGGGAAGATACCTGATATTAACAAGCAAAATCAATGAGAGAATGAGTCCTTAATGGTGACTTAGGGTATGTTTACATGACAATGATGTACTAAAAATAGGAATGTTTTTTTCTTTTGTACAGATCACAACATTATCAAAAAGATCCCTGTTCACACGGATCCGCACTCTGTATTATGCTCTGTATTATGTGACTTTATAAAAAAAAGACTGTGCATCTGCGCAGATACACATTCTTTTACAGAGCACTCATGCCAAACACGCATGACTAAACACAAAATACGCATATGCATGCCATCGCTGTTTTCACAGATCTGTATTTTTGCTGTTTACATGGACATGATAATGGTATTGTTTTCAAAAACTTGTACTTTGTAACCCTTTTTTAAAAGCTTGCATATTCAGGCCCCTAACACACCGTTGTTGTGTAAATGAATGTATAAAAAGTTTTCTATTTTTAGCTGAAAACAATGTAATGTAAACGGCCCCTTAAAGTATTTTAAGCTCACCATTATGATGATCAGTGTTTTTAGTTGGGCTCTTGACCCTTTTTTCTTTAACATTAGTTTTTCTCTGACTATTGTAACTAGCTACTGCACATTTGTTATGGCAAAGAAAGCTAAGCGAAAATCTGATCAGGTGTTTTTGGTTATGTTTTGATAAAGTCATCATGTAGTGAGCTGATTAACTAATCCTATTCATAGTTATATCTCTCATTATATGGGTGGTGAGTTATTTTTTACTTTATTGATTATAGCAGCCCTGTGATTCTTAATCTGAAATATTTCTTAATCTGAAAGAAGTTGTTCTGTTCAAAAATGTTTGAACTACTCTATCATTTAGGCTTTACCTATTTTTGTGCATATCCAATTAAAAGATAATCAGATTTAGCAAGTGTGAACGGCCAAAAATCACATGGCAAGCGATTTTTACAAATCTCTTTCGAGGCAGATAGTATAAGATAAGATAGGCCCATAATAGCTAAATGAATTGCACCTTGTGAGTTTATTGCATTAAATTTGAAAGATTCATTGTGTTTATGCCAGTAAAACCACATACCTCTTAGGGTTTTTCTAGATTTTTGCTATACAATCATAATTATGTAGCTGTTATGACAATACTAAAATTAAATGCAAAATTCTTTCAGTTCATACCTGTTTCTCAGTCCTTGCTGCTGCAGTTGATACATTGTCATGATTTTTGTGTTCCTCCATCAAACACATTGTACAGACACACCGCTGGTCAGTACGGCAGTACATTTCCATCAGTTTTCCATGTCGAGGGCAGATCATGTCCTGCAGTCGTCCAGTGGCATCCATCAGATTGTGTCTTTTACCTCTGAAGAGATTCTCATGCTGTTCAAGGTGGTTTTGACAGTAAGAGTTTCGACACTCCAGACACGTCTTTACTGCTTTCTGTTTTATTCCAGTGCAGGAGTCACACTGAACATCTTCAGATTCAGTTTGACAATGAGCAGGAACAGGAGCGGGAGCAGAGGCAGGAAAGGGAGCAAGAAAAGGAGCAGGAACAGGGGCAAGAATGGGAGCAGGAACAGGGGCAGGAAAGGGAGCAAGAAAAGGAGCAGAAACAGGAGAAGCTTGGAGTTTTGTCTTCTTCAGTTTCTCCATCATTTCAGCAAACATCAAATTTTTGTATAAAACAGGCCTTTGCGTGAAGGTCTGTTTGCACTGAGGGCAGCTGTAGATTCCCATCCGATCCTCTCGATTCCAGATTCCTGAGATGCATCCCATACAGTAACTGTGTCCACAGGGTATTGTCACTGGATCCTTCAGTAGATCCAGACACACTTGACAAGTGAACTGATCCTGATCCACTGAAATACTGGCCTCTGCCATTTCACAGTATGAACACACAGACGTTCGATGGATATTGCAGCCTGACAGTTGAGTTACTTTTTATATGAACTGGAAATCTGATATATCTTCCTGATAACATGCTTGAGAAACTGTTTTTTCTGTAAAAAAGTTACTTACTGTAACTGTACTGTAAGTAGATTTTTAGATAATTTGATTATTTCAGTTTCGTTTGCTGAAATGTTAAAATACTCTGAACTAACCATGATTATATCCTTGGATGCATCTTTACTGATTTCCATACTCTTGGCAACTACTTCACGGCACAATACAGATCACTACAATATCCTAATTGTATCATGGATGAAACCACATTGTAACCTAAACATTTCGCATAAATAAACCCCCAAAATGCGCAATGTGAAATTCAGCATGTTCATATTCTATGTAGATCTGCTTTGATCTGCTTGCCTGTATAGAGTACCCACCATCAATAAGGTGTATATTGAATTTCATCTTTTAATAGGGCACATCAACTTGAAGCATTTTATAATGTCAGGCTGTTTTAGTGATTGTAAAACTGCAGCAGGTGCTGTATTTGGATCGCAAGTGTGCAAAACTTGCAGTTTGCTCAGAAGTGATCTAAATATTCGTGGCTTAAAACATGGAAAATTAATATCTGTGCGGCAGTTAAACATTGAACTTTTGTCAGTTCAGGTGTTTCTCAGGTGATTTGTTGTTGCTGTTTGTCAGCATTACTGGAACATTATGATCATACTTTCTCTAATCTCTTTTCAAATCTCTGCAACCACATTCCTAAACCCCTGCACAAAGTTCAGGGCTTATAATAACTTAAAAAAAAATGGGATTGTACTTTAGTGACATGTTTGGTAGGCATGTTAAATTCATCATGTGATATGAGAAAATAATTGATACAACCTCTATATGATTTAATAAGTAAGATGACATAGTTTGATCATTGAGTGTCTACACTGTAAAAAATGATTTGTTAACCCAAACTGACAAGTAAATTCATTTTGTTGGATTAACCCAGTAGTGTTTAGCAGACATGAAGTGTGAAGTAGATTCAATTTACAGGTAGTAGTTGATCCAACTTCCTGTATGAATTTCAAGGCATTCAATATTTGTACAGTGAAAAAAAATTCCATGAAATTTATGGTAAAAAAAATGTCAGCTGTGGTCACCAGTTCATTTTTAGGTTTTACAGGACAATTCACATATTTAGATTTAGATAGTCACAGTGGCTGTAATGAAGCACACAATGAAAGAGATAGAGGACAAAAAGAGTTTTAAATAAATAAGGAACATAAACTTTAGGATAAACTTTAACACAACCACATTTAACATGATACAGGACAAAAGAACCAAGGAAACTCAAGGCTTAAATTTCTGAGAAGTGTAATCAAAGACAAAACGGAACAGGTGTGGGTACTAAATAATAAACAAGGGAACTAACTAGAGAACACAGGAAAATGGGGACAAAGCAAACAGCGTGAAAACATAACTAAACAGAACATAACAGAATAAACACGTCTGCCTGCAGGTTGTTCCGGCAATGGTTGTAATTCCAATGGATATGCTTTGACTAGTGCTCGTGTATTGTAATTTAAAGCTATTAAACACAAACAGATGAAATCGTTTTATGTTTAGTGAGTATTTAATCTCAGACCTCTTCGCAAACACTGAATGACAAATAATGTATTGCACACAACCATAAATATATATGATAATTCATCTGTTTATCAGAGTCAGAAAGAGCTTTATTGCCAAGTGTGCTTGCACATACAAGGAATTTTTCAAGCTTCCAGTACACACATATACAAATACAACAACAAGAAATATAGTAATACATTTAAGAATAAAAATATAAAATTATAAAGATACAGCACATTGAACATTTACAGTATTATGGACAATATGAATAAATATCAACCAAGTTTACATAGATATTGCACCAAGCAGTGGGGTACTACATAGGCATATGCCTTGGGAGCCTGCACAGTGTCCTGGAGGGGACAGGGAGGACCAATAATCCTCTCCACAGTCCGGATTGTCTGTTGTAGTCTCCTGACAGTGGACAATGGACAATTTAATTTACACATGAATGCCATGTTTATGTTTTAATAAAGATCTATCATAAGTTTTTGATTGATTGATGTTTCTTAAATGTCCAGTTGTTTTGCTTAATCCGTAGACCATTCCGATAATGATATCCAATATTGCTCAAAGCTCAAAATTCATCTAACTTCTGTATATGAATGGCAGAAAAAAGTCAAACTGGTTATTAATAGCTGGTAATGCTGTTTGTTGAGTTGTTTAATCCTTCTCTGCTGATCTACTGTATTGAGAGATTTAAAGGTGCCCTAGAACTTTATTTTAAAAGATTTAATATAAGTCTAAGGTGTCCCCTGAATGTGTCTGTGAAGTTTCAGCTCAAAATACCCCATAGATTTTTTTTTATTCATTTTTTTAACTGGGGCATAATTAGAAATGAGCCAATTCAGGGTGTGTGGCCCTTTAAATCTTGTGTTCCACGCCCCAAGAGCTCGCGCTTGCCTTAAACAACATAAAAAAAGTTCAAACAGCTAATATAACCCTAAAAATGGATCTTTACAAAGTGTTCGTCATGCAGCATGTCTAATCGCTCAAGTACAGTGTTAATTTGGAAGTTTACATTGATTTTGAATGAGTTTGAGGCTGTGCTCCGTGGCTAACGGCTAATGCTACACTGTTGGAGAGATTTATAAAGAATGAAGATGTGTTTGTGCATTATACAGACTGCAAGTGTTTAAAAATGAAAATAGCGACGGCTCTTGTCTCCGTGAGTACAATAAGAAACGATGGTAACTTTAACCACATTTAACAGTACATTAGCAACATGCTAACAAAACATTTAGATAGACAATTTACAAATATCACTAAAAAATATAATGTAATCATGGATCATGTCAATTATTATTGCTCCATCTGCCATTTTTCTCTATTGTTCTTGCTTGCTTACCTAGTCTGTTGATTCAGCTATGCACATCCAGACGTTCTGCCCTTGTCTAATGACTTTCATAATGTTGGGAACATGGGCTGGCATATGCAAATATTGGGGCGTACACCCCGACTGTTACGTAACAGTCGGTGTTATGTTGAGATTCGCCTGTTCTTCGGAGGTCGTTTAAACAAATGAGATTTATATAAGAAGGAGGAAACAATGGAGTTTGAGACTCACTGTATGTCATTTCCATGTACTGAACTCTTGTTATTTAACTATGCCAAGGTAAATTCAATTTTTGAATCTAGGGCACCTTTAATGTCTTTTATCTTCAGTTGACTGCATCTAAGGCTGTGGCTGGAAGTCCTTTGTAGTATCTTTTCTTTAAACATCTCCACATACAGCATTATCGGCTTCACTTATTACTAACCAGATTGGCTTTATGTCTGTTATACGTCTACAGAAGCTCTAATTAACAGATTTTTTTGTTGATTTTTTAAAATTTAAATTATTTTTATGTCACCAACATGGCGAGGAGTGTTTTATCTGGCGTCAACTGAGTTTGTTATGGCAAGAAAAGCAAGAGAAAACACGATCAGATGTTGTCGACTGCTTGATGAAAAGAATATAATCTTAATTCACTGATCTTATGATTGAGTTTGAGCAATATCTTAACTTTGTTTTATTGTGATTCTAGAAAAGATCCAGTTTTAAAACAGATTGCACTAAACACTTTGAACTGCTGTGAGATTTACTCACACACAGACATTAAGAATCAGCCTAAGAATCTAAACAATGACATGTTTCATGCCACAATGCACTCTGGGGGCCATGGATAAGTTTTGCATTATGCACCCAGAATGCATTGTGGCATGAAGCATGTCACCATTGTTCAGATTCATAGGCTTATTCTTGATGTATGTGTGTGAGTAAAGCTTGCAGGAGTTCAAAGTGCTTATTGTGTAATGTGTTATTAAACCGGAGAATGAAACTTTTGTACACATTTTAAGAATTATCTGATTAAAACACTGCTGAATCTCCTGCTGTAGAGTCACAAGGCTACTATAGTCAACTATTCTCATGAGATCAGCAAATAAGGCCACTATATGATGATAACAACTGTATCATCAACAACAAGCCAACATCATCTGTCATCAATTCGACATCCTCAATTTTCTCTTGCTGTTCTAGCCATAACAAACAGCCAGAGAAAAATTCATGTTAAAAAGTCAAGGGTCAAGGGCCCGACAAACACTGATCACAATAATGGTGACTTCAAACACAACCGTTATTTTCAATAAAACATCAACATCTAAACCTCTGTTATTTCTCAATATTTCTTATTTCTTTTGTAGACATATGACAGAAATAAAGTCAATCTGGTTAGTAAAAAGTGAAGCTAGTAATGTTGTTTGTGGAGTTGTTCCTCTGTTGAGATCTTGAGAGTTTTAATGTCTTCTTCAGTTGTAGTTCTTGCGTTTATATTTTTTCTTGTTGTTTCTCTTTCCTTCATTGATTCTGCTTGTTAACAGCAGCTATCTTCGATAATGCTCAATCATCACTTAATTATCTCATTAAGTCTAACACTGATTCAGTGTTACATGTAACAGCCTGTAGTGTGCACACTGAAGAGTGTTCATTTCATCTGAGCTAACCCATGTGGAGCCTACATGGCTGTGCTGGCTGGGAAGCGTCCCACTAGCGGGGCAGTGACCGTTAAGGGGCTAAATTGAGTTCTATTAACATTAAGAGAAATTCATATTTTTATGCTGATATTTTTATGATATTTTATATATATATATATATATATATATATATATATATATATATATATATATATATATATATATATATATATAATTTTTTTTTTTTTTTGGAATGTTACAAATCAACGTTCTTATAATGTTGAGAAAACTTAAGTTGGAAGAATGTTTCAGGATCATACTAACCTAAAAAAATTGTTAGCTGGGTAGATGTTACATGAATCACATAAACACATCTGAACATGAAATAAAAGTGACAGCAAAACTCTCATACTCTAATGTTTTAGAATAAGAATTAAATGTTTAATGGCTGTTGTTAGAGCATCCAAAACGCTGTCATATTCCAATTATTAATGTAACAATAAATCATATCAGAACAACACATTTAAAAATGTTTATATATTGTAAAACTTTATTATTTTCAACTTTATACTAGAGGAAATAGTGAACCAAAAACAATCTGATAAATCTGAAATATGCTGATGATCTGGAATATCAGAAGCTGTGAGCTTTCAGAAACAGACAAATCCTGTTGGTTGAGATGTTAGAGATGCACACAATTTTTTGGTAACAGACACAAAACAAAACAAAACAAATTCTTTTAAACAAACAACTGATTTAGCAAAAGGGTAGTGCCAGTTGAACGGTCTGTATTATGAACATTCAGATAGCAATCACCCATCAAAACAATGTAAAATCAATGTTAAATGTCAACTTTAACTGTACTGAATCAACATCACGTCTGCACCTTCAAGTAATGTTGGAAAAATTTTGAAATTTCATTAAAACAAACAAACAAATAAACAAAACAATGGTAATGTCATTGAATCAGTGTTACAATGCAATGTTGGTTCAACATTATGCTTGCACTCATAAAGTGAAACACAAGAACTACAACTGACTTCCAGCCACAGCTATAGATAAAATCAACAGAAAAAATAAATTAAGTCATATTACTAACCATACTGACTTTATGGGCCCTAAAATACACCCGGCGCAATGCGACGCAAGGCGCAGCGCAAGTGTGTTTGCTAGTTTGCGTCCGGCGCCATTCGCGTTTTCCCGTTCAGCGCCACGTCCTTAAATTAGTAAATGCATTTGCGCCCGTTAGTGCGCCCATGGGCGTGCTGGTCTAAAAAAAAGAGGTGTGTTCAGGCGCATTGCCGCCGCATTGATATTTTAAGGAGCTGAAAATAGACTGCGCCATAGACCAACTCAAACCTGGTCTAAAGTCTAAAGTCAATGGCGCAATATTTTTTGTTAGAGCGCGTTGGTAGAAACTGCGCCTCTGGGCGCGTCCACAGTGCGCGTTGACTTTGCTTATTACACACAGGGATGCGCATCACACAAACATGCCAAATATTAAAAACAAAAGGATTACAGTGTTAAAGAATATTATTGTGTAGGCTACATAAATATAAAAATGTAATGATGAATAGTCATTGCGTGTATTAGAATTAGGCTACCTATTTTCAATTCAGCCTATTACTACTTATAATGATGAACGAAATTGGCTAATTAATTGAACAATCCTGCCAATACACACACATATATATATTAACTGACTCATCGCGCGGAGCTATTTGAAAGCCTGCATCCAACGCAGACGACTGAAAGATTGACTGGCCACTTAACAGGTAATTTCAGCAAAACATCACTCGTTGAACTCCTCAGTTGAATCGGTGTGTTTTGCTTTTTCGGCATTGTAAAGCCGTTCTTCTGATGCCAGAAGACGAGGACACAATCACTGCTAATTTATCCCACGCCTTCTTCACCTCGGGAAGCTTTGGTGGATTCCTGCTTGTCCCGTAGATGATCTGCTCGCGCGCTTTAACTTCGCGCACGAGCAGATCGGTTTCTTCGCTTGACAAGCGTTCAGCTTTTCCGCCAACAAATTCCGCCATGTAAATAGCAATCCGCCATGGCGCGAGCGCATCTCGCTCTTAAAGGGAATGGGAGATGACACTCTGATTGGTTTATTGAACGTTACGCCCATTACTCATTAAGAGAATAGGGACAACCCATTTCAAAAATGCGCCCCGGCGCACGGACCGTTTTTCCGTCGTTAAAATAGCAAAAGTGGATTTGGACACGCCCTGAGTGCACCTGCGCCGTGCGCTTTACACTTTGCGTTTAGATCGTTAAAATAAGGCCCTATGTCTGTCATTTGTCAGACTGACCCGATTTGTTGTATGTAGGTTTCCAACTGAAAGGGTTTTTAAGCGTAAGGATAGGTGTTTCAGGTGTAACCACTTCACCAGAAATCCTGCCATGCAGCCATTTTCATTGTTTAAGGCTACAGTGACAAGTAGGTTTAGGGATCAGTGTTTGGTGTAAGCAATCAGTACTGTGCAGTACTGGCTTTTTTTCGGGATATGACTATGTGGTTAGTAATTGCATTTACCCTATTTGAACAAGCCTTCAGTTGTACTACAATCAGCAGACATCAAAATGGGAGCATTCAGGCTAAGGATCTCAGAGAACCAGGGTTACGCAAGTATCCTAACGTTCTCTTTCAAACAATCGCTTGGTATCTCACTATGGGAATGATATAGCCAACACCCATAATGTATGCCTTCCAAAGCCACCGAACAGACCCTGCAAGAAAGAAAACTAACCTTTCATTTCTCCAAAGAGCCAGCTTTAAAAACTGCAGGAGCCATAGTAGGTGCAGTGACATCAAGACTGAAAAATCTGAAAAAAAATGTATGAGGGGAAGCCCAGCTTACAGCTGCACAAATATCTCCCACCGACATCCCCTTGAACAATTCCCAAACCCTTTGTAGAATGAGCCCTTAAGCCCGCCAGAGAATGAAGACCAAATATGTATATTGGCCAATTCAATCACCTCCACCATTCAATGGGAAAGGTGCTGTGAAGAGATTGGCTTACCCTTGCAGTGAGTGGCCCATGAAACGAATAACTGATCATTCTTCCAGAACGATTGTGTCCTGTTTACATAATAGCATATAGGATATATATGTGCAATTTCCCTTCCTCCTTTGAAGAAAAAGTTCTGTTAATATTAACTCTAAACTTTGCACACTGATTCATACATTAGTGTACAATAACAAAATTTCAACATATGTGTCAGTCTCCATGTTCAGAAACTGAACCAGAAACTTTTCAGTCCGGTTGAGCCATCAATGTGATTATAAGCAAATAATGAGAGTGCATCTAAACTTGGTCAATAAAACCTCAATCTATTTCAACCCATTGAATGCCATTTAATCTAACAGCTAACAACTATATTAAGTTTAATGTCATCTTGTTTGCTGTTGTATAAAATGTCTGTACTCAAAAAATAAAAACAAAACTTAGTTTTAAGTTTTACTCTTAATATATCTGATTATTAAAAGTTCAAGGTGGATATGACAAAATAATATATACAATCTCTATATGATTTAATTGGTCAGTTGACACAGTTTCACAGTTGTATTTTTATCTAATCCAAACATGGCATAGAGCGGCTGAGTGAATGTGGTCTGGACTCTGTGGATGAGGCTCATTGTGTCTGAGATGCTGTAGAAGGACAAAATCCCTGCGCTGTGATCCACATACACTCCTATTCTACTGGAGACATTGACTACAGGAAGGACAGTCTCAATGTTATTGTGCCAGAATGAGCAATAGTCTGGAGAGCAGAAGAAACTCCAGGACTGATTGTTACGTCCAGCTGCACTCAGAGGACCTTCTTCCTTCCTGCTGATGCTCTTATATGTCACGGATATATCCACTCCTGATCTCCCATCTCCACTCCACTCCACCTCCCAGTAACAGCGTCCAGTCACACTCTCTCTACACAGCACCTCAGTCCAAGAATCAAATCTGTCTGGATGATCAGGATAACGTTGTTTTTTGTTAGCCAAAGCGATCGCTGTGTTTCCGTCAGACAGATGGAGCCAATTATTCACTGAGTTCAGATCCAGAGTCAACAGATGGGAATCTGATGGAGATCAATGTAAAACCGAAATTTACATAAAATATTCTTTGCAAATGAATAGTTTTCGATGTTTTTACTACTTTTTTGGACATTGAATGTGGTAATTTCGTTGCTCTCAGATTTCAACAAAATATCTTAATTTGTGTTCCAAAGATGAATGAAGGTCTTATGGGTTTGGGACAACATGAGGGTGAGTAATTAATGACAGAAATTTCATTTTGGGTTGAACTAACCATTTATTTAAATATTTTACCCCAAACTGTAAATTTTGTTATCATTTACTCAGCCTCATGCTGTCATATTATACATTTCTTTCTTTTGTGGAACATAAAAGTGATTGACAGTGAAGAGCACTGGGGTTAACCCTTTGAGCGGTACGGTCCCACATATGGGATTTTTATTTCTGTGCCCCTGGGCGTACGGTACCACATATGGGATTTCGAACGTTCAGCGACGTCGCATAACTGCCAGATTCAAACTGTGCTTTCGCGCCCTGGCTGCGAGACGGATGCGCGCAGCTCTTGTCATATATCACAAATATGCAGTGTTTTCAGCCACATAATGTTTCTTTTAAGGTTTCAGACATTTAAATACACATAAGCACCATTAAACAATATATTTAGAGTTTATAAAATACACACTGATGTCAGACATCAGTGGAAGGAGCAATAACAATCCATTCAAATACAATTTGCCGACATTTATTCATATCAGACACACATAATGGACCTAAGTAACTATAAAGTTTACTCTATTATTTTTCCAGTTCACCAGCAACTTACTTGCATATATTTCGGGAGAAACGGATGAATTCACCTGCTGTAAATCCGACTTACAGGACTCTGTGAACTGCGGGGCAAACTAAGATGGCGGCGCCCATCGCGCATTATAGATCAAGATGAAGAACATTTATAAAGGCTTTTAAAGACAAAACACACTCACTTACACATATTTGAGGATCGGAATATCAGATAGTTGATGACATGGTAAGCAAGTTTGTGAATATTTTAAATAAACAAGGAAAAACTAAATAATAGCGATCCATCTGTCATACAGTGTTATTGTGGCTACGTTCAGCGCTCGTGACACGCAAGACGCGTCGCTATGGAAACATTAAAGGCAAACGTTCTAAAATAATGGTCGCCTTAAAAAAAACTCACGCTGACATGCATTATTTGACTGACAGACGGCAGCGGTTGGAGTTAAAAATCATCATTTGTGTTCTACTGAAGAAACAAAGTCACCTACATCTTGGATGCTCTGGGGGTAAGCAGATAAACATCACATTTTCATTTTTGGGTGAACTATCCCTTTAAAAAAACACCAAAACATTTATCAAAATATCTTCCTTTGTGTTTCACTGAAGAAAGAAAGTCCCATTAAGAATTTAAAGTTTAATATCAAAATGTTTGCATTCTCAAAACATTCAATTTCTCAGGCCAAATGTGTTTTATACTACTGTAAAGTGACATCACTGAATGTGTCACAGTTTACAGGTATAGCTATAATCAAATGACACTTTTTTTTAAAACCTTGAACTGAATAATGCCATTGATTTTTGCATACTCTCACTAGACTGGATTTTAGACTTGTGTGTGTTTTCATAGTAACTCACATTGTAGAAACTTCTCTCTGGTCCGACATTCAGGAGCCAGAATGACCTGGACGATTTTCACTACAGACAACAAAACACATTTGCAGTTTAACGGACTATATGCATGGTTACTTCGTTGTTGTCATTAAGCCAGCTTGGGCATTTCCGGTGAACTGTTAGCTGATCATTCTGTACTCACTGTACAGTGACACGAAACCATCAGTGGTTGACATTTTAATGTTGTTTTCATATTTTAATGCAGTTATCACATTTACCTAATTTATAAACCAGTTTTATTGATTGCAATAAAGACGAAACTATTGTGAACATTTAAGAAATTCCATGTTTGTAATTAGACATGCATTTTTTTCCAGCACTTCAAATGTTATTTTTAATGTGATGACCGCAAACATTATTTGTTCATCCTTCTGAGATTGCCCCCCTTTGTAAAACCGAACTTTCAAAATGTAGGAAATCCAACATTTGATAGAAAACACTTTTATTTAAAAATAAAAAAGACAATAATTACTGGTATATCCAGCAGGTTGTCAGGACACAGACAGAGGCAGGCAGGTAATTGTTAAACAGGTTGTTTATTGAAAACAGAGGCATGGAAACTGGCAGATAGATGATGCAGGTGAGAATGGACACAAGCACATTAAACAGTCACTTAGCTGAAGTAGTAATGGGTAATGTCTCTATGCAGAAATGGATCAATGCAGAAAGAAGAACAGATGATGGAAGATGGATGAAGAAAGAACTGGATGGCTTAGGTAAGTAGTCCAAGGTTCGTATGACGTTGTGCTATCCATAGACGAGACCAGACAACAATGGTGAGGAAGGTGACTGCTTAAATAGAGAGTGCTGATGAGTGTGATGACTTGCAGGTGCAGGTGATTGATGTGTGAGTGCAGGTGAGGAACCGGACGGATCAGGGTGCCATGGTGAAGTAGGACCTTCGGGAAGCATGGCAGTGCTGGCCATTTGGGAGACCACAGAGGTGCTGGCCATTCAGGAGGCCACGGAGGTGCTGACCATTCGAGAGGCCAGGGAGGTGCTGGCCATTCGGAAGGCTACGGCAGAGCTGGCCATTCGGGAGGCCATGGCGGGTTAGGCCCTTCGGCCTCCATGGCCTTGGCCCAGACCCCAGGCTCAGCCACCAAGGTAAGGGACGGATAAAAATTCTTAGTCAAAACTCTGGGTCTGTTGGCTAAAGAAGACTCTTGAGCAGGCTCAGGGACTGGAGCATAGTCTGGAGCTGACTCTGGAACTGGAGCGGAGACTGGAACTGACTCGGGGACTGGAGCAGAGGGCTCAGGTGTGGCGGCGGCCATCTTGGGAAGGGACTCTTGACTGGCTGCCATCTTAGGAAAGGATATTGGAGATGGGGACTGGCAAACAAGGAACTTCATTAAAGCAGTTCGAACAGAAAGGAAGGGGTCCCTTACTTTGGTTATAAGGTCTGTCTCTCGTAGGAAGACTGGAGGTTCAGGCTTGGTGACCACGGTGACTGGAGTGGATGAGGGTGACTGTGGTTGAGTGGTGGTGGTGTCTACATCAACCTCACAGACTGTGAGGGAAGAACCACTCAGCCACAGCACATAATCAATGTACTGGGCCAGGGAGCATGTAGTTGCTGACGCTGTGACCTGCTGGTAAAGTCGGTCGTCTAACCCAGCCCAAAAGACGGTTCAGGGTGTCTCCGTTCCAGGACACCAATTGAGATAGATCAAGGAACTCATTAACATAATCCTCAATTGGGCAGTCATCCTGGAACAGGGTGAGCAGACGGTTAGTGGGCACAGCATGTGACGTGGCAGATGGATCATATGGTCGATCCCCGCCAGAATCCGTGGAGCTCTGCATGAGGTCTGGTCAAGTGCTGGTGGCTGTGACACAGGTGGTGGCGCCTATTAGCCATTTCCTGTAATACTTTTTCACTTAGTTTCGCTTTTGAATAAATATGAAACATTATAAAATAACTAGGTTTAAAAATATATTTCGTCAATGTAAAGTATAAAGTACTTACAAAATCTCATAAAAACAATAACTTTTCTTGCTCAGAAAGTACTGCACTTTCCCTTTGTAATCAAGATCAATGATTTTGGCACACTTGTGAAAATGTCTCAGTTACGACTGTAACCTTAGTTCCCTGAAGAGGGAATGAGACGTTGCGTTGAGAAATGACGCTGTGGGAACGCAACACGTGATGTCATGAAGCACATGTGAAATCCATCCAATGGTGTGACGAGACGTCAGAGGCGGGTGATGTCACGACCAGGAAACTATAAAGCATGCTCAAACAAAGCAACGTTAGCTTCAAAGTGTCTGAAGTAGTCGCTGACAGGCATGCAGGAAGTATGGCAGGGCGACACAACATCTCGTTCCCTCTTCAGGGAACTAAGATTACAGTCATAACTGAGACGTTCCCTTTCAAGGGAACTTGCGTTGCGTCGAGAAATGACGCTGTGGGAACGTTAATACCCACGCAGCTATAATGACCAATGCCTGTCTAGTTTTGTTCGATTTTGTTCGAAATGACGTTACATCAGTTCTTTCTTGATTTCGTTTGAAGTATACCGGGGCCTTGAGTGACTGGCCTAAATTTATCTGGTTTATGGTAGAAAGGATTGATTCTATGCGAGCAGGCGAAAGACGCGCCTGCATCACAACAAAGTCCCAAACCACGCCCAGAAAAGTGGTTCTCTGAGCTGGAGAAAGCACACTTTTCTTGGCGTTTAACCTTAGCCCCAACTTTTCCATGCGAACGAGAATGACATCTCGAGGACCCATTGAGAAATATTTGGCAGTAGCTTCCACACTGTCAGATATTCTACTAAGGGAACCAGTCTCTCGAGACTGGCCTCTGGCAGGGGATGACCAAACTGATTGTTCTGAGACCCTCCTCAGAGGGGGCGGGCATCCCAGTACCGGGCGGATACTTGGGTGTTTGCTCACTGGGGACCGCTGCGCCCTGAAGCACACGAGGTGGCAGGGTTGGCAGAATGGCCCCCTGAGGGCACCGAAGAGAACTGGGCACGGTATGGTGAGGTGTAAACCACTTCTCTTCAGAGGAGGCCGCTCTCGGGGTCCTGACACTGATAGCGTCAGGACTTTTTTCCCGCAGACTTCTTGGCGATAAGGACGTTCCTAAGATCCATCTTACCCCTCGAAGGCTGCGGTTGAGAACGCCCCCCTGACCCCCCGTATTTCTGAGGGGGAGTACGGGTGGTAACGCTCTGCTTTTGGGCAGCACGGTGTTGTGAGGAGCTGGCTTTTGATGTTTGGGGCTGCTCGTGTTGCTGAGCAGCCCCAGGGATATGAGAGCGATGAGGGAGGAGCTTCTGGAATGCCGCCACTTGCTTATTGGCTTCCTGAAACCTCTCTACAACAGTATTGACTGCGTCACCAAAGAGGCCAGGGGTGTCCATAAGGAAGTTCTTGTCCTTATCATTGATGGAGTTCAGATTTAGCCATAGGTGCCTCTCTGTGGCCACCAGGGCTGCCATAGCATGGCCTACTGATCTAGCCGTCTCCTTGGTGGCCCGGAGAGACAAATCTGACAAATTCACCCGCCCTCATCAATATTTCCTAGCAATTCCGCCTGGTAGGCTTGCAACATGCCCATAGTGTGTAGACATGCTGCAGCCTGACCAGAGGCTTGATATGCTTTGCCCACTAAACCAGATGTGACTCTTACTGGCTTAGTGGGCAGCGTTGGGGCCTTTAGGGACGATGTTGACTGTGGAGAGAGATAGCTCGCAAGCGTCTCTTCCACTTTTGGCATTGCCCCATAACCGTGCTCTTTAAGCCCCACTATCGATGCATAGTGCATGGTTTGAGCACTATGCACCCGATAGGAGGCTGGTTTCTTCCAGGATCTCGACACCTCGGTGTGGAAATCAGGAAAAATCGTGAGGCCTCGGCACGGAGGTTGTGCTCGCGAGGGCAGGAAGCGTTCATCCAGTTTGCTCTTAGGACGACATCACGTGTTGCGTTCCCATAGCGTCATTTCTCGACGCAACACGAGTTCCCTTGAAAGGGAACTCGCATTTTATTCAATGAACTTAAAGTGCACAATAAATATTTCATTTTTGACGCTTTTTTCACACAAAAGTGTGAAAACGATGGTTGAATTGAATTTAGCCAAGGAGGAACACTAAGGTACATCTTTATTTATTTATTATTTATTTTTTATGTCATCTTATGTTTAAATAACTAAATTAATGCTATGCCTGACTATTTAAGTGACAATATTTTGATTATTAACTACGTATTACACTATTGATGCTATTGACATTTCACCGGAAGTTTTCCAGCTGGCTTATATTATTGCAGAAGTTCTAAAGAACACTCCATGCATATAGTTAATTCGCATGAAGAAATTAAACAATTTATATATTTAATGAATGGTGCTGAACTCATTTCTAACAATAAATGAGTATTTACCTCTTCCAGATATCTTTTCTGTCTCCTCGCTGCAGAACTGCTGCAGTTTGTCTCTGAGTTGAGAGACAGATTTCACTACTTCATCAAAAGACAGATGAGAACTGACAGTGAAGCCATCTGTAGATCCAGAGAGAGAGACAGACGACAAACTCTACAGACACAAAAACACAAACTCCCTGTAATTCCAGAAGCTTGTTAAAGTCCTCAGTGTTTGAGAAGATCTGTGTTACCTGGAGGAAATGAACATGATCCTGTGTTTGTGAAAGCTGCTTCATCTCAGCGTCTCTCCTCCTCAGATCATTGATCTCCTGCTCCAGTCGCTCCAGTCGTTCTTCAGCTCGACTCACTGCAGCTCGTTCCTGATCTCTGATCAGCTGAATCACCTCAGAGCGACGTCTCTCAATGGAGCGGATGAGCTCAGTGAAGATCCTCTCACTGTCCTCCACTGCGGTCTGTGCAGAGCGCTGTTACACACATCACAATCACACAGTGGCTTCAGTGGGACTAGAAGAGCTCCAGCACTGGAGGAAAGTCCAAACTGAGACTCAAACTTCTCTTCTTCTCCAAACTCACCTTATGAGACGCCACAGCCTCTCTCAGCTGCTGAATATCTTTCTCTTTCTGCTGGATTCTCTTCTGGATGTTTCTCTGTGTTTCATCCAAATGACTCTGCAGAAAACAAAAATGATTAAATTAATGAATAAATGTTTTTGTAAAAGATTTGTATGCTCAACATTGCTGCATTTATTTGATCAAAATACAAAAAACAAACAAAAAAAAAAACAGTTATCCCAAACTTTTGAGCAGTAAAACACAAAAATTCAGTTTCTCTGATAGAAAAATCACTTAGCAAATGAGGAGAGACGCTCACTGAGATCCAGTATTAAGCAGTACCTGTTTCTCAGTCCTCGCTGCTGCAGTTGATACAGTGTCATGATTTTTGTGTTCATCCACCAAACACAGCATACAGATACACCGCTGGTCAGTACGGCAGTAAATTTCCAGCATTTTATCATGTTGAGGACAGATCATGTCCTGCAGTCGTCCAGTGGCGTCCATCAGATTGAGTCTTTTACCTCTAAAGAGATTCTCATGATGTTCAAGGTGATTTTGACAGTAAGAGCTTCGACACTCCAGACATGACTTCACTGCTATCTGATTTCTTCCAGTGCAGGAGTCACACTGAACATCTCCAGATCCAGTGTGAGGATGACGACGACGAGCAGGAACAGGAGGAGGAAGAGGAACAGGAACAGGAACAGATTGGAGTCTCGTCTTCTTCAGTTTCTCCACCATCTCAGCGATCACCACATTCCTACCTAAAACCGGTCTTGGAGTGAAGGTCTGTTTGCATAATGGACATCTGTAGATTCTCTTCTGATCCTCCTGATTCCAGTAGTCAGTGATGCAGCTCATACAGTAACTGTGTCCACAGGGAATCGTCACTGGATCCTTCAGGAGATCCAGACACACTGGACAGCTGAACTCGTCCTGATCCACTGAAATACTGGCTTCTGCCATTTCTCCTTTTAAACACACAGAAAGAGAGATGATACACACTGCAGTTTGACACAAACTACGCCCCTGGCTGGGCCAATGTAAATCCGGACTACTGCTGGCTGCAAAACACAAATTTCAAAAACATACAAATTTTTCAACAATGACAGGAAAAAACAATTTGGGTTTCAGAATCACGGTGAACGTGATTTTCACCAAGTACAACATGTTCCTGGATCAACATCTGGTTTCACTTTATTTTGATGGTCCTTTTAACACATTCTGTTGACTATAAATAGCCTGTCTACTAACTCGGATGTTAATATTCTTGCATAAATTTCGCAGAACAAGAGACTTTGAAGTTATGATTTTTTTTTTTTCCAAATGTATATCTGCCAGTTTTAAATGAATTAAAATTATACAACGCTGTTGCTACCTCGATGTGAAAATCGTAATAAGGCTAACAACCGTCATTGCCTGTATTTGACTCTGATGTATCTTCACGGTTTTTAACATGTTAATGTTCATTCGTTGTTAATCACTTTACCTGTGCGCCATTTATGCTCAACACTTGACATCAACTAAACCTAAAGTAAAGGTGACGTCACTATGTAAATAAAGTGCCTCGTCCGCTATTTTATACTCAGCAGTAAGCTGTTGTGTAGGCTATAATTACTCACTTAGCGGGTTTCTTAAGTTCTTCTGAATAAAGAGAGAGGATGCACTCACGTGATCTGCTTTTGAAATATATTATCCATCAAGGTCAAAAAAACACATTCAACGTATGAACATTCTTGGAAATTAAAAACCTGTTGAAAAACAGAACTTTTTTCAAGTAGTTTTTCCAATGCAGTTATTGGACACCACAATTCCTGTTGCCTGGACCCTGTAAAAATTCTAAAGAATTAAATAATTCTTTAGAATTATTTAAAAGAGTTCGAGGAACATGTAATTGTTCCGAATATTCCATGTCCCGCTCCATTATAGGAACGTTGAACAGCGCAGAGTTCTTACATTGTCATATCATCACAATTGTGAACTCACAGCTGAGGTCAGAGGTAAACTCACCTGAAAAAAAATGAACACAAACAGCGCGTTCTAAGTCTTGATTTCTGCAAGCGTTTAATTGCTGTTTTGCTGTTGGCAAAAGATCCGTCGATATTTGCGGCGTTGCTGAAGTGCTGTATATCCTCGGTGATGAAGAAGGCTGTGAAGTCGGACACTTTCAGTTTCACATAGAGTCAAATGAAAGTCAGACGGTCCTTACGGAACAAAAATGGGAATACTGCTAAACATGATGCCTATATTTGCAATATATGCATTGACCATGTGGCTATTTATTCAGCTAACAGATTTTTGTTATAAGAACGTTCTCCAAATATTCAGCCCTTGTCAAAAAAAATAAATAAATAAATTAAATAAAAATGAAAATGGATCATATTTTGGAACCAGATAAGATTAGTAGAACTTGTCTTATAGACAATAAATAAATATCATTTCTGGGAAGGTGTACAAAGGATTTGGTTCTTATTTCGTGCAGCATTTTGTTTACTGATACTTACAATGTAAAAAGTATACATTAAAAAAAAAGGGTAAAATTCAAGGCGTTAAAGCCCATTAAAAAAAAAAAAAAAAAAAAAAAAATCAATGACTGGCAAAAGCAGCTACCAAACAAAAACTGTAAAATTAAAGCAAAATATCCTAATTAATATTCAATTTTTTTTTAAATCACTGTATTTCACACATATTTCCTGGATTATTATTTACATTATATATGTAAATCTCTTGTAACCATTAACAGCACACATGCATGAGCTAATGTAACTACTCTCTGTACCACTGCATCAGCAACAGTTACTTGGGGGTTTGTAAATGTAAGTGTGTCTCAATGTCTTAACTTTCAAATAGATCCATAGTGGTTAGTTAATAGAGACTTGTTCATTCTTTTCTCAAAACCAGCCAGCATAATCTCAAAACATGCAAGCAAACTGGATCAGACATGTCCTTCTTGTAACATTGACCTTCATTCATTTTACACTTTCGCATTTTCTTTATTAAATAAAAAGACATATAGCCCCAAAAGCACGAGTTTGGGCAGTTTTCATAGTAATTTCCGTTAAAACGTAATACTGCCTAATAAATAGGCCTAAATTGGGGCAGTTGTGACCTAATGGTTAAAGGTGTCAGACTGGTAACACAAAAGTTGTGGGTTTGATTCTCAATACCAGCAGGAAATGACTGAGGTGCCCTTGAGCTAGGCACCTAACCCCCAATTTGCTCCCTGGGCGCAAAAGCAAAAAAATCCAGTCAGACTTGAACTCGCCAGGAGAAATCACCATAAGCAGCTCTTTCTGCGAATTTGATTTCTGCGAGTGTTTATTCATTTTTTTTTTTTTTTTTGACTTTTTAGTTGAATAATGGTCAAATGATATGTTGATCAATCTGAAACTGTTTGTGTTGTTTCCAAGTGCTGCTGATGTGTGATTAACCTTTTATGATCACATTGGTGGGATCAAGGTGCGTTCACGCCAGCACTGTCGGATTTACATTTATTACGAGATTCTGACTTGCTAAGCCAGTGACGGATGCATTCAGCACTTGTCACATGTTCAGTGTTTTCAACCACATGTTTATGTTTATTTTATGATTCAGATCAATAAAAATACATAGGAACTATAGGATAAAACATTTATAGATTGTAAAATAGGTCTACACAATGATGTTGATGTCAGAGGCAATAATAATCATTTCAAACATAATTTGTCAGAAGTGGTTCATTAACATGTTCTTCTTCCAGTACACTGGCCACATGATTTTATGTCTTTCTGGAAAAGTGGATGAATTTAGGCCTATGCATTGTAAATTACGCTCTGATTCTAGATTAACATGATCATTATAAAAGGCATTTAAATATTTATATATATATATATATATATATATTGTTGGAGTATCAAAAAAGCATCTGTTATCATCAAGTACGTGTCAAACTGTATATTACAAATAAGCTATATTCCACCCCCTCCATTCCCTTTTCAATAGTACATTGCAAATATACTAACAAAAAGGGTACCATCTTTAAAAAGTATATTAGCATCATATTTTCACAATACAACTTTTAAGTTTTTTCAAGTCTTCAAGTTACCTTCAGACTGTGCTTCCTCAGACCATGTGATGGCATCCTGCATCTGTTGTGCAAAAGTCAAGCTTTGCTCTTCCTTCATCCTCCGTTTCATCTCTCTTTTTAGGAAATCATCCCTTGGTCCAAGGACTAAGAACACTCTCTATAGACTGTTGCTGGGGGTGCACATGTGGATTCTTGCTGCTCCATTACTGCCCTTGCCAATGACAGAGCTTTTCGCTGTTGCATTCTGGCATGATCCATTGCACCAGCTTGCTCCGCTAACCTCCTCTGCATCTCAGCAAACTCCTTCTTCAGTTCTTCCAGTTCTGCCAATTTTCTGCTTGCTCACAGACCTGGGACAGAATACTACAACAAAAAACAGGCTAAGTATGATCCTGTTTGTGATGCCAAATTAATGTAGCAGGGAATTTAACTACATTGTAGGGGTAAGTTTATCTTCTGCTGCAATATATCTTGGACGAACAACACTGTTATACATCTGTAATTTCTACAGTTATTTACCATATATCACCCTTATACTGCTAATTCTCTTTACAGTAAATAACTGTGATTCCCTTTGCATCATGGGAATTTTCTGTGACGTCATACAGCGATTTACTGTATTTTTTAAATTTGCAGTGTACTACTGTATTTGCTGTAACGGATCCTCTGGCTCCATTCCATCGTGTTTTTTTTATTTTCCTATTTTGTACATTTGGTTTGGCATGATTTGCCTTACACCGCGTGTCTACAATGCTAACAGCCCGCGGCTGTCTATACTGAACACACTGAAGCTACTGGACCTTTACAAAATGCAAACCTTGTGTCAGAAATAGCGCGAGCGCTTGGACTCGGAGTACCGTACATATAACGGGGAATCAGTAAGTTATACTGTCCCAATGTCTGGGATTTGTCGTGTTGTGCCGGAGCATTCGGTACAAACAGTTACTGTAATGGGTTCTGTCTTTTGTTGGATTGCGTCGTTCGCGTCCAGGGTATGTTAGAGACAGAACCAGCGCGGCAGCGCCACAGTCTGTGGCCGGTGTACCAATGCACCCCATGAAGACTTCTCCCCGAGAGAGAGAGAGAGACCAGCAAGCAAGGTAAAAAAAAATCTTTACCACGGTAAACTCGTTAACATTTCATTTGACAAAAGATTTTGTTAGATTATGGAATTTAATATTTACTGTATGCGCGTTTTAAAGGTCTCGACTGCAACTAAGCGCCGGTGACTGCTAGTAAGATTTCTGAGGTAAGCTTTAACATTATCATATAGTTACTTAAATGTCCTAACAAAAGCAATTTTTTCTGCCTATGTTATTGTAATACTGGTTTAAAAGCGCGCCACAGTGAAATTTTGCAGGAAGGTCCTAATATCAGCGCACAGGTGGGTTAAGTACTGTAGGGAGGAGAAAAATCATCACATAGTGATTTCTTGCATGTCTCAAACAGCTTCCCCTTCACTGCAGACAGGCTGAAATTGGCTAAATCGTCGATTGCAGTCTTTCTCTCTATGGATCTCAGCATTTTTGGACATAATTTAGGATATGTAAGTATTACAATTTAATCTGGCATAATTTAATTTACAGTTCAGCTGAAATTTTTGAATATGCTATTGACAAAAAGATGTTACTTATATATATATATATATATATATATATATATATATATATATATATATATATATATATATATATATGCTTTTATCTGCCTTGTTAATGTTGCTTTTGCCTTTTGTAGCAGCGACTGATGAGGATTGAGGCTCTGGAACTTAGTAATACACGGTAGCTCCCCAGAGTATACTGGTGTTGATTAACCCCTCTTCCCCTCTATCAGCCCACAAGACAGTAGGAATGCCCCTCCAAGATAACAGAAGTTTTACACTTATTTCTTAAATAGAGTAGAGAATGAATAAAGAAAACAATAGTCATGAAATAAATTCATTGTTTCACTTCTCTTACGATCTCACCAAGAAATGTACAATAAATAAATAAATAAATAAAGTTTTGTTCATTTTATTTTCTTTCAACAATAATACTCTAAAATAGAAAAACAACAACAGTTCTGATAGAATGCTCAAATGGTTCTCAGTTCACTCAAAAGTACATTACAGATGTTTCATTCCACATCGGATATTTTTCAGTTCAGAGTTAAAGTTTTACCTCAATGTTACAAGAATAGCCACCTGTTCAAAAACAGAAAGTCTCTTCATTTTCTTCAAAGACAGGAAAAATAATGTTAAAAAAAGAAAAGAAAAATCAAACAGTCCTCCAATAGCATTCATGACTGCACCATAGATAAAAAAAAGCTCCACAGTCCACAAACGCAAATATAACATTAGAATACAGAAACATTTTTTTTAAATGACCGCACCTGAAGAAATATTATGGCTTACAATATCCAGTTCTGTGGGAATTATGTGGGAAGTTGTTGACATTAAGCCCCCCTGCTGGTACTTCACCTTCATATATGTGTGTCATTTTCAGGCCTAGAAGGCAAATCGTGACACTGACACACATCCTCTAGTCTAGTGGACCAGCGTGTGTATTAGATGCTTTGGCGTGATACTGGGTTGGACAGACAGCTGTGATAATTTTAGAATGTGTGGACCTTTCTGGGAGATGAAGTGCAGAGGGTGACTAAGATTGTGATAAAAGGGATGGAAATGTGTGAATTTCTGATAAATGTTTATAACGCAGGAGAGCAGTTGTGCTTGATATATGGGATACATAGCTGCTAGCGCCTCCTGGTGGTGAAGAAGAAGATCTGCGATGGAGTGAAAACATCTGTCTTGGTTTCTTTTCCTTTATTTATTCCTTTATTCATATAGTATTTTCAGACATAAATTCAAAGTAATCCAAAGTAAAACAATTTAAGTCCACTAATTGTATGGATTTTTAACCAAACAACATACACAATATACATTTCATTAATTAACCCAACAAATAATTGGAAGTTACTTGTGTTGTGTTTGTCTACAATAATTCTGTTGAAATTGGATGCAACTTTTGTTCTGATATTAATTTAACTTACAATGTTTTCACCATTAATTATCATCTCTTACTCTACAACCTTTGCTATACTCATTTACTAACCACTGACATGGCTTTAAAGCTATTGTTATCAATTTGATTGTTACAAGCCTTTACACAACCTCATGTGCTTCATTAGGACCTTCTTTATTTACATGCTAAGAGATGTTTATTTTATAGGGATATGAATAAACCTCAAGAAAAGAATAAGTGAAAGTGAAAATTAACTGAAAATGAGGACAATAATGTGTGTGTTCTTACAGGTTAATGTATAAATCAGTGATTTGATGTTCTCAGATAAATAGGCTAATAGTAGGTAATAGTACACACAGCAGACACTAAATTAAGCTCAAAAAACAATGTATACATGGGATTTGAATATAAGTGGCAGAGTTGGTGCCCAGCAAAATCCCAAATTCATTTCTAGAACTGCAGATTTGCCTTATACATTATTAGGAGGATCGGGCCCTTCCTATCGGAGCAAGCTATACAACTCATCTCATTGTCCAAGCTCTTGTTCTATCCAGACTGGGCTATTGTAATGCTCTCTTAGGTCTTCCAGCATGCACTGCCAAGCCTCTACAACAGATCCAAGCCAAAGAGAGCACACATCACACCTCTCTTCAGGCACGTGCACATAGACATAAAAGGGGGCTTGAGCCCCTGCCCTTTTTCTTCCTCAAGAGAAAGTGCCCTTTTTTCTGGGATGCTTTTTTTAAAAAAATAAATAAATAAATGAATAAATATTCCTGTTTGCGCACAGCTTCCCTGTCAAAAATATGTTTACTGAATAAATAATAATTAAAAAAAATAATAAATACCATATATTAGGTCGGCTTTGTCGAGTTCAGCTGCCCTCCCTCCGCGACACGCCACTGATTCCCGCACACGCGCCACATCCCACCTCATGTTTGCTGCTGGCTGAAATCTTGTGCCAACTATTCCCAGGAAAATACAACTGCTGTCTGGTGATGAGAAGCGAAAAAGAAAAAAAAGCCCTAGATGGATTCATCCCGTGCATTTCTTTCAGGCAGCCTATGTATGTGAAATTTGTGAAACTATTGTGAAACTATTTAAGGGTGAGATTTATTTACATGTTTAATGCCGCGTTAATAGTTTGACCACAAGCAACCCATCTGCCTGATTTGATACTAATGTAATTTATGTCATATAATAATTTCAATTATTTTAATGTGCTATGCACAATATATATTATAATATAATAATAATAAATATAATAATATATAATATAAAAATATATATGTTTTAATTATGGTGGTTAGCTTTAAACGTGGATTTGATCGTGCTGTGCTGTGTTGTGTAACAACAAAAATCACCAGGCTTTTGGCGCCCTCTGCAGGCATTTGTTATAATATATAATTTATTTATAACATTTCAGGGGAAAAAACTCTTGATGTGTTTAAATGTGCAGATCAGCTTGTTTTGGTTAATTTAGAAGAAATCTACAGATGCAAACAGATGAATGGTAGTACGCTTAAAACAAACACCATCTAAATGTCTTTGGTTAGGGTTAAGTTTTCTTTCCATTAGAGTAAAAGACAGCAAAAATTAACCAAAATCTTAAAATTGACCACTACATGAAAGAAGTATTCCAATAACACCAAAAGAATTAAAACGATTTACTGATTTGTGCAAAATAAACAAATTATTAGTGAAACTATGTCCCTCTCCTTTGTGCAGTCATTTATTCAAAATATATAGCTACTTGAAAATAGTAGTGGAGAAAACATGCACACTGTGGCATTATTTCCTTTGATGTTGCTCTTGTGATAAACCAATACTAAAGAAGAACATGGTCTTTGTGTGAACTGATTATTTTGTAGAAATCAAGAATAAAACAATTGTGTGAGTGTGAGGGAATTAAAATAAATTGGTAAGGAAGTCAGAGTTGTCTTAATATATTTAAGGGTTTATTATTTTTTTAAATAAATAATTATATTAAGTGCCCTTTTTCCACTTGAGCCCCTGCCCCCCAAAATGTCTGAGCACGTCTCTGCCTCTCTTCATCAGTTCATTAAATGTAAATGTTTGTGATATGCGTGTCTGAATGACGCACCATTTATTAAAGCTATTTTTTAGCATGTGATCAAAACATGCAGTTAAATAATCAGGAGTGCTCAATTCTCGACAATAATGTAAAGGACATAACGTTTGAGGTTTCCTGGGTCATAAAACACTTCAGGTTTAAGACCAAGCAAAGATCACAAACTATAGATAAAAAAGATAATAGGATAATAGGAGTTTCAGATGAGTTTCAATCATAATGCTTCTATTTTCCTCTGAATTGGTTTACTGAATATCCTTGGACCTTAACTGGATGTGTTTTGATGATGATGTTTTGAAAAAAAGTAATAATGAAAAAGTCTGTATACTGGTAAAGGCTTAAATAATCAATGCGACCCGGACTCACAGTTATAAAAAAAGAAAAAAAAAAAAATCCTCCAGTAACAGTAATAAAATGTCATTCAGAGTTACTTAGTAACAACTTTTCTGGAAATTTTCAAGACTCTCAATAGGGTCATCAAGGTTACTGAACAGCTGATGATAATGAGTAGAATCACTGAAGAACCACATCTGACTTCCAGCCACAGCTTTAGATGAAATCAACTGAAAAGACATTAAGATCTCAGGAGAGGATTAAACAACTCCACAAACATCATTACTTATTACTAACCAGATTGACTTTATTTTGGTCATTTGTATGCAGTTCTTATTGAGAATTAACAGAGGTTTAGATGTTGATGTTGAAAATTTTGGTCACCGTCATTGTGATCAGTGTTTCATTCATTCATTTTTTTATATGTCAATAATTACTTTAATATACGTCCATTTAAGAAAACAAATCTTGCCACGTGTACTGTGCTAGACCAACTGGGACTAGTGCTTGCACTTGGATATTGTTGACCTATTTTTAAATCAGCTGCTTTTTATTGTTCTCTTCATCTGTGAGTTGCATGTGATAAAAACATGCAGATAATTAATCAGGAGTGATCAATTCTCGACATTAATATTAAGGACATGTGTGGTTTCCTGGGTCATAAAACACTTCAGATTTAAGACCAAGCAAAGATCACAGACAATAGATAAAAGTAATAAATGATACTGGAGATGATAATAGGATGCGAGTTAGATATGAGCTTCAACCATAATACTTTTATTTTCCTCTGAATTGCATTTACTGGTATTGAATATTCTGGATTTTAACTGAATCTACACTACATCTTCTCCACTGACATTTCCTTCAGAAATTGTAGAAACAGATTCATCAGTTTCACTTGATCCCAGAATGCATCTGCGTGAACAAGAGTGGTGTGTGGTGCTGCAAAATGACTTGAATAGGAAGCAGTTTCAGCACAGGGATTCATAACTCTGGGTATAATGTGTCGCAGTGATGATGTTATGAAAGAAATAATGAGAAAGTTTGAATTCTGGCAAAGGCATAAATAATCAATGTGACCCAGACTCAAAATGATAAAAAAATGATAAAAAAAATATAAATATATCCTATTATCGTATCCTATTATCATCTCCAGTATCTTTTATTACATTTATCTATAGTTTGTGATCTTTGCTTGGTCTTTAACCTGAAGTGTTTTATGACCCACGAAACCACACATGTCCTTTATAGTAGTGTCGAGAATTGAGCACTCCTGATTAATTATCTGCATGTTTCGATTTCCAGGACTCTCAATTGAGTCATGAAGGTGACTGAAGATATGATCAAAGCAAGCAGTAAAATAGGGTGCAATATGATCATGAAAATCAATAAGCCAAGTTAACAATCAACAAAAGAAACTATCTATTTGTCACAATTTCCTCATTTACTGTAGTTATTTGTATTGCTACATCTGAATTTATAAAGCTTGAGTTTATATACAGTTGCAAGAAAAAGTATGTGAACCACTTACAGAATCTATGAAAATGTGAATAATTTTAACAAAATAAGGGAGATAATACAAAATGCATGTTATTTTTAATTTAGTAATGTACTAAATCTTTTTATTTAGTAATTTTCACAATGAGGACAATTGAGGGACTCAAACACAACTATTTAAAAAAGGTTCAAACATTCACTGATGCTCCAGAAGGAAACATGATGCATTAATAGATGGGGGGTGAAAATGTTTGAATTAAAAGGTAAATTGTACTTAATTTTTCTTCTGGGAAACATGCAAGTATCTTCTGTTGCTTCTGAAGGGCAGTACTAAAATATATATGTATATATATATATATATATATATAGATAGATAAATATATATATATATATATATAAATATATATATTTCAAGCGGAAGAAAAATTTGGACCTCTTCATCCTGTTCAAAAGTTTTCACCCCCCGACTCTTAATACATTGTGTTTCCTTCTGGAGCATCAGTGAATGTTTGAACCTTTTTTAATAGTTGTGTTTGATTCCCTCAGTTGTCCTCAGTGTGAAAAGACGGATCTCAAAATCATTCAGTCACTGTTGGAAAGGGTTCAAAAATGCTAAAGATGGTGGAAAACTGAAGAATCTGCAGAAGCTGGAGAATTTTTCTGAAGAACAGAGCTCAGTTTAACTGTTTAGGACAAACAAGAGACTCAAGAACAACCATCACAAAACACACAAAGAGTCGTGGATCATCCAGGTAACCACACACAGTACTGAGAATCAATGGATCACAAACTTTTGAACGGGGTCATTTTAATAAATTAAGCTATTTTTTGTCTTGTGAACTAAATGCAAACATCTTTTATGTAAAATATCTTATTTAGGACAGTACTAAATAAAAAATAACATGCATTTTGTATGATCCCTCTCATTGTGTTAAAATTTTGCACATTTGCACAGACCACTGCTAGTGGTTCACATACTTTTTCATAATGGTGTTGGTTGAATTCAGTGCTTTAATATTGTCTCAAATCTATGCAGTTCTTAGCAGAAAACTTTCGTTTTTTTAGAATTTTGCTTGATTTGAAATTTCTGAGATTATAAACTCCCATTTCCGTGTTGGTTATCTACAGTAAACAAATGATAACGTGTCTGTGTCTGCTATAAAAACCATGCTCCCATGTTCCTCCTCAACAGATTTCCTGAGTTTCCCTTTGGTTCACACCTTCAACATGCTGACGCTAAAGCTAAGCGGGATCCTTTGTAAGTAATGATTTAGAATCGACTCAACTGACATGATTTCAACTGTTCAATTCAGTGTTTCAGTTTGTTTCTGTTTGACTTTGATTTTCAGTGCTGCTGATCCTGTGCCAACATGGTAAGAACAGCAATTGATTCAACATAATCAAGTACAGATCTACATTATTTTATTTCAAGTAATTGTAATATATAATCTTGTATGTTTCCCCTCTGCAGGTATAGATGCATACGTGATCTGTGAAGGAAGATCTGGGATCCTCAGCTGTAGTGAGTAATTCAGTAGTTTTAATATTTCTCTGCCTAAACAGGACAGAATGAGAGAGTCATGAAGCAGTGGAAGAGAATTTCTTAAACTTTACCACAATTCTCAAGACCACAGTTTTCTTTGTCTTTATATCAGGTCGGGGAACAATAAGGATTATTAGAGCCACCTACGGACGGACCGATCACACAACATGTGCTCATGGGCTTCCAGCTTCTCAGATCTCAAATACGAAATGCAGAACACCAGTCACCATTATAGTTTCCTCTCGGTAAGATTGACAGATAACAGTAAAATGTTTACATTTCATTTTATGTATTTTACAAGAGCAAGGAAAATGTAATTCTTATGTCTATGGTACATTAAAGCTAATCTTACGTACTTATTATTTTCTCTCCATGAATCAGGTGCAATAGAAAAACGAGTTGTGTTGTTTCTGCATCAAACTCACTTTTCTCTAATCCTTGTCCTGGAACTTATAAATACCTGGATGTGACTCATAAATGTGTCTAAGTAAGCCATTTTTTTTTATTATGTACAATTTTTATCCTAAATTTTGAAGTTTAATTGAATTACTAATCTTGACATTCTTTAGCTTTATACAAGCTATGTTGACGATAATAAATAACAATCTTTGTTCCCTTTTGTTTTTACTTTATAAGGTGCGTTGTGAAGACTTCTTGTCAACTAAGTGCTTCAAACCCTGATCCATGTCAGCTGTCAATATCTGGAAGTGACTTACAGCTGTAAATAATATTATTTCTCCAGCCGTATTTTATGTTTTGTGTGTTATATATGAAAATGATCGCTATTATAGATGTTAGATGCTGCTTTATAATATTGTTTTTGGTCTATCCATTCACTCCTCAGCGAAACAATACATTGAAATATGGGGTTCAGAATAAAATAAAAATTTCATAACAAACCTAATTTTACAATAATGGGAAACATCCTGATCCTAAAATGCTTTATTTTTGTAAATGCATGTCATGGCTTTCTTTTGATTTTGAGGTGATTTTCTCTCATAAAAATGTTACACTATTATATCTATGTAAATTACTTTTTTTTTTTAATGACGTTTATCATATTAATGGAAAAGAATCATGTGATCTGGTGAGAAAACAACTCAAATTCTAGTAGAAGAATCTACAAAATGTAAGAGTTTTTCTTTAAAGCTGTTTTGTAACCATTTGTATTGTAAAGAATCACTATAAATAATGTGTAAAGAATGTTGTGAAACTTAAAATATACAATAAAACTATTCTGACTTCAGTTTTATTGACAGCCACACACATACTGTGTTTTGTTTGGTAATGTTAATAAAAAGTCTTCAGTGCAGACTCAACATGTCTGTCTTTTATTTCTTAGTTGAACATGTGTTTTCTTCTTTTTATATCATATGTTATAATACATTTATATTATTTATATTATAATTATTTATATTGTACTCCACACATAACACTTTAACACAGTGCCATCTAGTGGCTTTCTTCCAATCCAATACATCTTTATTGTCAACCAAGGTTGAAATTTGTCTTTGACCACACCAGCGAAACCAAATACACATACAGACACCTACTACAAGACACATAACAACCATCATACTGAATCACATAGCTTTTTGATTAATAAATCCTATCGCAGAAGGATCACAATATTAGTTTTTGCTCTAGGCATTAAAAATCATCTTCCAGAGGGCAAAAAAACTAATTGATCACACAGAGGATGAGTTGGGTCTTTTAATATACACTTCACTTTTCCAACACATCTTGAGGTGTAAACCTCACCCAACTTAACCTGTGGTCTGCCAATGCAATATTAGTAACTCTTGCCAGATTATTTTTCTGCTTGCAGTTAAGATGCCCATACCATGAGGTTAAATTATAGGTCAGCACACTCTCTACCAATGATTGACTCTACCAATGTCCAATATGTTTTGACTTACTCCAAACCTACCGATTCTCCGTATTAGGAATAGACATCGCATACATTTTTTTCAAATTATTATTAGTGTTATCCACAAAACTCAGTTTACTGTCTATATCTGTCCCCCTAGTGAATCTAAGGTACAAATCTTCTCCCTGATTCAAAAGTCCTTTGCCCATTTATTGTCAACAAAGATGCATAAACCACCTCCAACCGGCTTGCATGACTTTTCCTTAACTCTGTCGGCTCTAATGATAGTATATCCATTTAACGTAGGATTCGGCTGATTTTTTTAGCCAAGTTTCTGTTAGGCAAACAAGATTACTCATTCTAAAATCACAATCAAATGCCATATTTGATCCAGTTTGTTGTTAATTGAGCGGACATTAGTCAATGCGATTACCGGCATGTCATCACATCCCCATTTCTTTAAAGAAAACACTGAAAAATAAACTTAATGTTAATTTTATAACACATTTAAACTTGCTCTTATTAAACAGTTAATACAACTTATAAACAAAACAAAACAAAAACAAAAAAAACATTCACATTTCCTCACTGCTATATTTAAAGCAATTTGTTACAGGTTCAATCTGTCAGTCTGTCTGGCTGTATCCCTTGACTTGACAGTTTATCTCCAAGAAACACAAGTTCTTACACACCAAACTAACATTTGTTTTTGTTTAGTTTCAGTCGCTTTGATTTTCTGCAGCACTTTGGTCAGTCTGTTATTATGCTCCTGAAGCGAAGATCCCCAAATTATGTCATCAATGTATGCTCTTACTCCTTCAAGTGCTTCAATGATGTTCTCCATCGCTCTGTGGAATATTTCTGATGCATTTCTTGCTGGATTAAGAACCACAACCTTCATCTGAACCTCGCAAAGAAAGAGCTGCTTGTGGTTGGTGCCAACCCAACACTTCATCACAACTTCCTTCTCCATTCAGCTATAGGTTCATCAACCATAACTCCTTCCAGGACAGCCAGGAAACCTTGGAGTTGTAATTGATGATCAGTTGAACTTCACAGACCACATTGCTAGAACTGCAGATTTGCCTTATTCAACATTAGGAGGATCAGGCCCTTCCTATCGGAGCAAGCTACACAACTCATTGTCCAAGCTCTTGTTCTATCCAGACTGGACTATTGTAATGCTCTCTTATATAGCAGGTCTTCCAGCATGAACTATCAAGCCTCTGCAACAGATCCAGGATGCTGCAGCAAGACTGGTCTTTAACAAGAGCTCACGTCACACCTCTCTTTATCAGTTCACATCAAATTCAAGGCTTTAATGTTTGCCTACAGAACAACCACTGGCTCTGCACCACTTTACCTGAACTCACTACTTCAGACTTATGTGCCCTCCAGAAGCTCCCAAAGAGGCACAAAATCCCTCTCATGGACCTTTACCTCAACCTGAGCTTAGCCATTTTTTGAGAAATTGCTGAAGATGCAATTTTTTGTCAACAATTGCTTTTCTATATGTCCATTTAAGGAAAAAAAAAAGTACATAGCACATGTACTGTGCTAGACCAACTGGGACTAGTACTTGCACTTGCATATTGTTGACCAATTGATGGTTCAATTGCTTCTATTGTTCTCTTCATTTGTAAGTCACTTTAGATCAAGCGTCTGCTGGATGATTAAATGCAAATGTTTGTGATGTGTCTGAATGATGCACCATTTCTTAAAACGACGACAGTTTTTTAGCACGTGATCAAAACATGAAGATAAATAATCAGGAGTGATCAATACTCAACAATAATATAAAAGGACATAACATTTGTGGTTTCCTGGGTCATAAAACACTTCAGGTTTAAGAACAAGATCACAAACTATAGATAACAAAGATAAAAGATACTGGAGATGATAATGGGATGTGAGTTTCATATGAGCTTCAATCATAATGCTTCTATTTTCCTCTGAATTGGTTTACTGGTATTGAATATTCAGGACTTTAACTGAATCTACACTGTCTTCTCAACTGACATTTTCTTCAGAAATTGTAGAAACAGATTCATCAGTTTCACTTGATCCCAGAATGCATCTGCGTGAACAAGAGTGGTGTGGTGCTGCAAAATGACTATTGAATAGGAAGCAGCCTCAGCACAGGGAGTCACAACTCTGGGTATAATGTGTCGTAGTGAAGCTGTTTTGAAAGAAATAATGAGAAAGTTTGTATTCTGGCAAAGGCATAAATAATCAATGTGAACCAGATTCAAAGTTATAAAACAAAGTTCCTCCAGTAACATTAATAGAATGTAATTCAGAGTTACTTGGTCTTTAGTAATGTTCACAAAATGTTAGCACAAAAACATTATTTGTGATCCCACAACAGGAACAACTTTTCTGGAAATTTTCAGGACTCTCAATCATGAAGGTGACTGAACATTTGATCAAAACAAGCAGTAAAATAGGGTGCAATATGATCATGAAAATCAATAAGCCAACTTAACAATCAACAAAAGAAATCATCTATTTGTCACCATTTCCTCATTTACTGTAGTTATTTTTATTGCTGCATCTGAATTTATAAAGCTTGTTTTGAAATTTCTGAGATAATAAACTCCCATTTCCGCATTGGTTATCTACAGTAAACAAATGATAACGCGTCTGTGTCTGCTATAAAAACCATGCTCCCATGTTCCTCCTCAAGAGATTTCCTGAGTTTCCTTTGGTTCACACCTTCAACATGCTGACGCTAAAGCTAAGCGGGATCCTTTGTAAGTAATGATTTAGATTCGACTCAACTGACATGATTTCAACTGTTCAATTCAGTGTTTCAGTTTGTTTCTGTTTGACTTTGATTTTCAGTGCTGCTGATCCTGTGCCAACATGGTAAGAATGGCAATCGATTAAACATGTTCAAGTACAGAACTAAATTATTTATTTCAAGTAATTGTAAATATATCATCTTGCATGTTTCCCCTCTGCAGGTATAGATGCATATGTGATCTGTCAAGGAAGATCTGGGATCCTCAGCTGTAGTGAGTAATTCAGTAGTTTTAATATTTCTCTGCCTAAATAGGACAGAATTAGAGAGTCATGAAGCAGTGGAAGAAAATTTCAACCATATGATCTTAAACTTTACCACAATTCTCAAGACCACAATTTTTTTTGTTTTGTTTTTTTACGTGTATCAGATTCTGGATCAATAAGGATTATTGAAGCCACCTATGGACGGAGCGATAACACAACATGTGCTTATCGGAAACCAGCTTCTCAGATCTCAAATACGAACTGCAGAGCACCAGTCACCAATATAGTTTCCTCTCGGTAAGATTGACAGTAAAATGTTTACATTTCATTTTATGTATTTTACAAGAGCAAGAAAAATGTAATTCTTATGTCTATGGTACATTAAAGCTATTCTTACATACTTATTATTTTCTCTTCAGGTGCAATAGAAAAAAGAGATGTGCTGTTTCTGCATCAAACATTCATTTCTCTAATCCTTGTGTTGGAACTTATAAATACCTGGATGTGACTTATACATGTCCGACATGAAGTAAGCCATTTGTTTTATTATGTACAATTTTCATCCTGAATTTTGAAGTTTAATTGACCGGTAGCACTTTATTTTACAGTACGTGTACTTTCCTGGTACATATATAGTAATTATGTTGTACATACAGGGAAAAGAGTGGTAACACAAGGTACTTACCTGACATGTATGTACATGGGAACTAATAAGAAACACTGCTGTACTTTCCAATGGTACATACATGGTAACTACTTTGTAACTATGACAAGTGTCGGGTAATAACAGGTGCTTACTTATAGTGTCCGTATATGCTAACTAACAGACACATACTAATGGTATGTACATGGTAACTATGTTGTACTTATGGACAATTGTCAGTAATAACAGGCACTTACTAGTGGAATATACATGGTAACTATGATATACTCACGGACAAGTGTGGACACAAATAACAGACACTTACTTAACTACTGTGAAACAAATGTGCTTACCAAAATGATACACTGCAGTAACTATACAGCACTTCATAGTGTTAATACTTATCAAGTAGTCCTTTTAAGCAAGGCTTTTGACACATGACAACTGAGTATACCAAGTACAGTAGTGTTACTGATCTGTATGTATGTCATCAAAATACCCCTATTAAGTGAATTATTGTCCTGTAAAGATTAGGCAAGTTGAACCGCAAAAGTATATCATCCAGTACTCAAGAAGTATCTTGCATGCTTATACCTCACCCTAAGTAATGTGTAATTTACACATTAACTAACTGGTATATTCACTAGTACATTCATAATAAGTACATGGAAATATGACTGTAAAATAAAGTGAACCCTTGTACATAAACCTTACATAGGAATTACCAGCTCTTTAACCTTTGCAATAATAAGCTTAAGCATTTTAAACAATTAGTAAGTACAGTAATGTGTCTTACAAGTTACCATAAATAAGTGCTTGTTATTACCCACACTTGTCTGTAAGTACAAAATATTTACCATGTACGTACCATTAGTAAGTACAGTAATGTGTCTGTTAGTTAGCATATACGGACACTATAAGTAAGCACCTGTTATTACCCGACACTTGTCATAGTTACAAAGTAGTTACCATGTATGTACCATTGGAAAGTACAGCAGTGTTTCTTATTAGTTCCCATGTACATACATGTCAGGTAAGTACCTTGTGTTACCACTCTTTTACCTGTATGTACAACATAATTACTATATATGTACCAGGAAAGTACACGTACTGTAAAGTAAAGTGCTACCAATTGACCTATTAATCATAATATTATTTCGCTTTATACAAGCTATGTTGACGATAATAAATAATAATCTGTTCCCTTTTGTTTTTACTTTATAAGGTGCATTGCGAAGACTTCTTGTCAACTAAGTGCTTCAAACTCTGATCCATGTCAGCTGTCAATATCTGGAAGTGACTTACAGCTGTAAATAATATTATTTGTCCAGCCGTATTTTATGTTTTATGTGTTATAAATGAAAATGATCGCTATTATAGATGTTAGATGCTGGTATAATATTGTTTTTGGTCTATCCATTCACTCCTCAGCGAAACAATACATTGAAATATGGGGTTCAGAATAAAATTAAAATTTCATACTTCCATATTTATTTTGGAAAGCTTTAATAATCATGTATCAACAAATGTGAATAATGGGAAACATCCTGGTCCTAAAATGCTTTATTTTTGTAAATGCATATCATGGCTTTCTTTTGATTTTGAGGTGATTTTCTCTCATAAAAATGTTAGACACCATTATATCTATGTAAATGTATGATATATTAATGGAAAACAATCATGTGATCTGGTGAGAAAACACTTTTTTTTGTTTTGTTTTTTTGTTCTTTAATATTTTCTTTAAAGATGTTTTGTAACCATTTGTATTGTAAAGAATCACTATAAATAATGTGTAAATAATGTCTTAAAACTTTTAAATATAGGATAAAACTATTCTGACTTCAGTTTTATTGACAGCCACACACATACTGTTTTGTTTGGTAATGTTAATAAAAAGTCTTCAGTGCAGTCACAACATGTCTGTCTTTTATTTCTTACTTAAACCTGTGTTTTCTTCTTTTTATATCATATATTATAATACATTTATATTATAATTATATTATTTATATTGTACTCCACACATAACACTTTAACACAGTGCCATCTATTGGCTTTCTTAAGAAACAACAATCTGATATCATCACATTAACTTTCTTTAAAGAAAATAAACTTCATGTTATTATACAGCACATTTAAACCTGCACTTATTAAACAGTTAATACAACTTATAAACTAAACTAAACTAAACTCCTCACTGCTATATTTAAAGCTATTTCTTACAGGTTCAATCTATCAGGTCTTTTAATGTGTCTTGTAGATCTTCTAAGTGTGACTGTTTGATGTTTGAGTGTCTGTGTGTGAATCAGTTTTGCAGTCAGTTGTTTTGGACAAGGATGTTGAATCAGACTCAGCATTGCTTTGATTAAAGTCTTTCACTTCTTTCTCAGTCTTTAGCAGATCATGTCTGTTACGTCTGAAGATTTGTCCATCATCTGTTTTCACAGTATAAGATCTTGGAGCCACTTCTTTAATAACTGTAGCTTTTTTGCTCCAGTTCTCATCACTTCTGATTCTGACAACGTCATCCATCACCAGTAGCTGCAGATGTTTTGCAGTTCTGTCATAGAAGAACTTTTGTTTTTTCTTTCAATTGCTTGAGTTTCTGCTTCATTTTCACATGCCCTTTTTGTTTTGAACAAGATGGCAGTGTGGTGTGAAGTTTCTGATTCGTCTCAGCTGGAGCTACACCACACTCTAATGGAGAGGTTCTGTAATTGAGCAAAGCAAGGTATGGATCAGACTTGCTGTCAGCAGCCTTTTTCAGAAGTTGTCTGAGAATATGAACACCTTTCTCAGCATTGCCATTTGACTGAGCATACTCTGGACTATCTAGAAGTGACATGCTTGAAGCCATATTGCTCTGAAAACTCTTGCCACTCTTTGCTGCTGAAGCATGGGCCATTGTCACTGATGACAGTCTGTGAAATGCCATGTCTTGCAAAAATTGACTTTGCATGTGTAATTATGCACTTTGTGGACATGCTAGATAGTAAAGCCAATTCAGGGTGTTACGAATTCCACAAACACAGGGGCGGATCTACCGGGGTGGCAACTGCCACCCTAAGAAAAAGCTTTGCCACCCCATCTGCCACCCCAAAATTATCAGAGAATAAAATATAAATGTTAGCAGTGTTTCAAGTACTACTGCTTTTCAGCAGCGGCGCTTCAATGTGACGACATAAAAAAGACAGCGTATTGCAAAATAATGGCAAGAAAACACATCTTTCAATAAACTGCATGATGGTTGCACGCGCATGCAGCGCGCCTACATTTTTCAACTTAATTCTTGGACAGCCTGCTTCAGTAAAATGGTGATAATGTAAATAGTACAACTCAAATTATTTATAAATCATTGTATTTTAATGTAAATGTGTGTACATATATCTGTAAATATGCCAGAATAACTATAATAGGACAGTTTCAAGTTCAATCTACATAATTACCAAAAAATAATAATAATTGTACAGACACATGCACACACTATGACCAATTACATACCTCTGAGATTGCGCTTTAGCAAAAGTGTCAAAATACTCCAAGAAGAAGCATCCATGCCATAGCAGTGAGGCTGTTTGCATGACCACAACACAAATTCCTGAGCCGGGTGAATTTCAAGCTGTGAGGAAAGGCAAACATGAATCAATATTAAAGTTATGTTAAAGAGTAAAAATCACGGATTTTTTTTAAAACATTTAGTAGTTTTGATCAGGACTGAGGTTGATTAACAGATTTGTGCAAAAAAAAAAATTTGAAAAAATATTTATCTGATACATTTTTACAGCAGTTTAATTTAGTGGATGTTTTCATCCACGAACATAACGAAAGGGTAGTGAATTTGAACAATGCACAAGGGTTAATATATGTCAATATATTTATTTAATATGAAATTTTTATATATGTTATAAACATATATCAACATATATGTATATATGTGATAGCAATATATTGTCATATATTTTGCATATATGACAATGTCACTTGCGATATAGGGACATATATGTCATATATTACATTTCCGTATGGGAAGAAAATAAAAGGATGGCTTCAAGTCAGTGGGTCGGCCAAAACAACAAACAAAAGATGGGGTTATACCTAATTTTAAAGATCTTCCCTGAAAAAAAAAAAAAAAAACATTTACCGGCCTATAACGCTAACAATTTGTACTCCACACCAGGATTTACTTTAAAAGCTAATCCAGCTGCGTCACACACACTCGGCTGGTACAACAACAGGAAGCAGCAGATGGAGCTCATCGAGCAGTCTTCCCTCCAAGCTTTTATCCACTGAACGATTCCCGGCTCCACCCACATAAACAGCTGTGTTCACAACAATTAGCACGGAGCAACAGGAGGAGAGCGAGAGAGAAAGAGAGAGCACTTCACACACAACTTTTGCACCACACAACAATGTTACACGATATAAGTAAACACTCAGTGACAAACAGACACGTAACAAAGGTAATTTGAGTAGTAGTCGATCACCACTAGATAATTATTCATGTGAATTACCATCTTCACATGAATCTCACCATCTCCTTCTGTTGAACTCTCACTGTTTCTTATGGGTGCTTGAGAGGGTATCTGCCAGCACTAAGTATTAGCCAGGCGTATACACCAAATCGAAATCGTAACTCTGCAATTTCATCACTAGTCTTCATTTCATTCAGATTCTTTTTTACTATTGCAATTAGTGGACAATGATCAGTTTCTGCAGTGAAGGTGGGAAGACCGTTAACATAGTTATGAAATTTCTCCAGCCCAAAGACTAATCCTAAGCACTCCTTCTCGATTTGTGCATATCGACACTCAGAATCAGCCATGGATCTGCTTGCTAATGCTACTGTCTTCCAGATCTCGTCATCAGCTTGCAATAAAACTGCACCAAAGCCATTCTTGGAGGCATCTGTGGACAAAGAATTGCAATATGGGCGCAGAGGTCAACGCTAATTTCAACTGCTGTCTGTGGGACTTTTCATTTCTAGAATGGCATTGATCTTCTCGCTGTCTGGCTGTATTCCTTGACTGGACAGTTTTTGTCCAAGAAACAAAAGTTCTTGCACACCAAACGGACATCTGTTTTTGTTTTGTTTGCTGATTTTCTGCAGCACTTTGGTCTGTTATTATGCTCCTGAAGCAAAGATCCCCATATGATGTCATCAGTGTATGCTCTTACTCCTTCAAGTTGTTTAATGATGTTCTCCAACAATTACTTTACGATATGTCTATTAAAAAAAAATAAAAAAAATAAAAAAAGAAAAGTACAAAGCACATGTACTGTGCTAGACCAACTGGACTTGCATATTGTTGCCCATTTGATGGTTCAATTGCTTCTATTCTCTTCATTTGTAAGTCGCTTTAGATAAAAGCGTCTGCTGAATGATTAAATGTAAATGTTTGTGATATGCGTGTCTGAATGATGCACCATTTCTTAAAACAACAAAAACATTTTTAGCATGTGATCAAAACATGCAGATAAGTAATCAGGAGTGATCAATTCTCGACAATAATATAAAAGGACATAACATTTGTGGTTTCCTGGGTCATAAAACACTTCAGGTTTAAGACCAAGTTCACAAACTATAGATAACAAAGATATACTGGAGATGATAATGGGATGTGAGTTTCATATGAGCTTCAATCATAATGCTTCTATTTTCCTGGTATTGAATATCCTTGGACCTTAACTGAATCTACTGTCTTCTCCACTGACATTTTTTTTTTTTTTTCAGAAATTGTAGAAACAGATTCATCAGTTTCACTTGATCCCAGAATGCATCTGCGTGAACAAGAGTGGTGTGGTGCTGCAAAATGACTATTGAATAGTAAGCAGCCTCAGCTCAGGGAGTCATAACTCTGGGTATAATGTGTCGTAGTGAAGCTGTTTTGAAAGAAATAATGAGAAAGTTTGTATTCTGGCAAAGGCATAAATAATCAATGTGAGCCAGATTCAAAGTTATAAAACAAAGTTCCTCCCGTAACATTAATATAATGTCATTCAGAGTTACTTGGTCTTTAGTAATGTTCCCAAAATGTTAGCACAAAAACCTTATTTGTGATCCCACAACAGGAAAAACTTTAACGGAAATTTCCAGGACTTTCAATTGAGTCATGAAGGTGACTGAACATTTGATCAAAACAAGCAGTAAAATAAGGTGCGATTTAATCATAAAAATCAATAAGCCAAGTTAGCAATCAACAAAATAAATCATCTATTTGTCACAATTTCCTCATTTACTGTAGTTATTTGTATTGCTAAATCTGAATTTATAAAGCTTGAGTTTAAGGTTTTTATTTACAGTTGCACGAAAAAGTATGTGAACCACTTGCAGAATCTATGAAAATGTTAATAATTTTAACAAAATAAGGGAGATAATACAAAATGCAAGTTATTTTTTATTTAGTAATGCACTAAATATTTTTTATTTTGTAATTTTCACACTGAGGACAATTGAGGGACTCAAACTCAACTTTTAAAAAAGTTGATCATTCACTGATGCTCCAGAAGGAAACACGTGAAAACTTTTGAATTCAAATATCAAGGTAAATTGTATTTATTTTTCTTCCAGGAAACATGCAAGTATCTTCTGTTGCTTCCGAAGGGCAGTACTAAATGGGAAAAATAATAAATAAATAATGATATTCAAGCGGAATAAGACAAAATATGCAAAAGATGCTGGAAAACTGAAGAATTTTTGGGACCTGGATGATTTTTCTGAAGAACAGAGCTCAGTTTAACTGTTAAGAACAAACAAGAGACTCAAGAACAACCATCACAAAACAAAAAAACAGTCATAAATCATCAGGTAATCACACACAGTACTGAGAATCAATGGTTCACATACTTATGACTGGGTTATTTTAATAAATTCAGCTATTTTGTTTTCTTGTGAATTATATGTACTGTAAACATCTTTTATGTAAAATATCTTACTCAGGACAGTACTAAACAAAAAATAACATGCACTTTGTATGACCTCTCTCATTTTGTTACAATTCTGCACATTTGCACAGATTCTGCTAGTGGTTTTTCTTACTTTTTCTAGCAACTGTATAATGGTGTTGATGGAATTCAGCGCTTTAATATTGCAGCAAATCCATGCAGTTGTTATCAGAAAAATAGTTTTTTTTTTTAGAATCTTGCTTGTTTTGAAATTTCTGAAATAATAAACTCTCATTTCCGCATTGGTTATCTACAGTAAACAAATGATAATGCATCTGTGTCTGCTATAAAAACCATGCTCCCATGTTCCTCTTCAAGAGATTTCCTGAGTTTCCCTTTGGTTCACACCTTCAACATGCTGACGCTAAAGCTAAGCGGGATCCTTTGTAAGTAATGATTCAGAATCGACTCAACTGACATGATTTCAACTGTTCAATTCAGTGTTTCAGTTTGTTTCTGTTTGACTTTGATTTTCAGTGCTGCTGATCCTGTGCCAACATGGTAAGAAGAATGGCAATCGATTAAACATGTTCAAGTGGGTTAGGCTTACATTATTTTATTTCAAGTAATTGTAATATATCATCTTGCATGTTTCCCCTCTGCAGGTATAGATGCATCTGTGATCTGTGAACATAGATTTGGGACCCTCAGATGTAGTGAGTAATTCAGTAGTTTTTAAGTTATATTTCTCTGTCTAAACAGGACAGAATGAGAGAGTCATGAGGCAGTGGAAGAGAATTTCAACCATATGATCTTAAACTTTACCACAATTCTCAAGACCACAATTTTCTTTTTTTTTTTTTCTTTTTTTTACGTGTATCAGGTCGGGGATCAATAAGGATTATTAGAGCCACCTATGGACGGAGCGATCGCAGAACATGTTCTTATGGGCTTCCAGCTTTTTCCACCACAAATACGAACTGCAGAGCACCAGTCACCGAAATAATTTCATCTCAGTAAGATTGACAGATAACAGTAAAATGTTTACATTTCATTTTATGTATTTTACAAGAGCAAGGAAAATGTCATTCTTATGTCTTCAGTACATTAAAGCTAATCTTAAGTACTTATTATTTTCTGTCCATGAATCAGGTGCCATAGAAAAACGAGATGTGTTGTTTTTGCATCAAACATTCATTTCTCTGATCCTTGTGTTGGAACTTACAAATACCTGGACGTGACTTATACATGTCAGTGAAGTAAGCCATTTGTTTTATTATGTACAATTTTCATCCTGAATTTTGAAGTTTAATTTACCTATTAATCATAAAATTATTTCACTTTATACAAGCTATGTTGAAGATAGTAAATAATAATCTTTGTTCCCTTTGTTTTTACTTTATAAGGTGCATTGTGAAGACAATTTCATACTTCCATATTTATTTTGGAAAGCTTTAATAATCATGTATCAACAAATGTGAATAATGGGAAACATCCTGATCCTAAAATGCTTTATTTTTGTAAATGCATATCATGGCTTTCTTTTGATTTTGAGATGATTTTCTCTCATAAAAATGTTAGACACTATTATATCTATGTAAATGTATGATATATTAATGGAAAACAATCATTTGATCTGGTGAGAAAACACTGTTTTTTCTTTAATATTTTCTTTAAAGCTGTTTTGTAACCATTTGTATTGTAAAGAATCACTATAAATAATGTGTAAAGAATGTCGTAAAACTTTTAAATATATGATAAAACTATTCTGACTTCAGTTTTATTGACAGCCACACACACACTGTGTTTTGTTTGGTAATGTTAATAAAAAGTCTTCAGTGCAGTCACAACATGTCTGTCTTTTATTTCTTAGTTGAACATGTGTTAGGCTTCTTCTTTTTATATTACTTGTATGATACTCTACACATAACACTTAACACAGTGCCATCTATTGGCTTTCTTAAGAAACAACAATCTGATATCATCACATCCCCCTTTCTTTAATATCATAAGTAACCTGCTCTGTCTTGTCTATCGACGTGTTGTCAGTGTCCTCTTTGCTCCACAATGTATTTTTCACGGCGTGTGGCGTGACAGCGCCACGGCTTGTCGGACAAAGCAACAGTAACTAAGGGGGGCGGGTCTTTGCGAAGGGCCAATTAGAAGCAGGATGTGGGTGGGGAAAAACTCTCCTGTGTGTATGGGGAAAGGGGAGGACAGAGAGAACAGGCTAGACAAACTCCTACATTTAAATAACATATAGAAAATATCTGCTTGACAACTTATTATGGAGCTGGGATCAAGCCCAAATAAGCAACTACACTTTAGAAACAAGCCCAAAAAAACGCGACCCGCGACTACCAATATTTGTAAGCGTCTTTACAGAAAAACAAGCCCAAAGTCGCTTATAATAAGCGGACTTGGCAACACTGTGTGACACGTGTCAGAAATGAAGAAATAAGCAAATCAAAGAGCCAATGATAATTTCGGACTTACCAACATCACCCTGGGAAAAGGTTGGAATGGATCTCTTCCATCTGAAAGGCAATAATTATCTAGTGGTGATCGACTACTACTCAAATGACCCTGAATTGGCTTTACTATCTAGCATGTCCACAAAGTGCATAATTACACATGCAAAGTCAATTTTTGCAAGACATGGCATTTCACAGACTGTCATCAGTGACAATGGCCCATGCTTCAGCAGCAAAGAGTGGCAAGAGTTTTCAGAGCAATATGGCTTCAAGCATGTCACTTCTAGATAGTCCAGAGTATGCTCAGTCAAATGGCAATGCTGAGAAAGGTGTTCATATTCTCAGGCAACTTCTGAAAAAGGCTGCTGACAGCAAGTCTGGTCCATACCTTGCTTTGCTCAATTACAGAACCTCTCCATTAGAGTGTGGTGTAGCTCCAGCTGAGACGCTGATGAATCGGAAACTTCGCACTACACTGCCATCTTGTTCAAAACAAAAAGGGCATGTGAAAATGAAGCAGAAACTCAAGCAATTGAAAGAAAAAACAAAAGTTCTTCTATGACAGAACTGCAAAACATCTGCAGCTACTGGTGATGGATGACGTTGTCAGAATCAGAAGTAATGAGAACTGGAGCAAAAAAGCTACAGTTATTCAAGAAGTGGCTCCAAGATCTTATACTGTGAAAACAGATGATGGACAAATCCTCAGACGTAACAGACGTGATCTGCTAAAGACTGAGAAAGAAGTGAAAGACTTTAATCAAAGCAATGCTGAGTCTGATTCAACATCCTTGTCCAAAACAACTGACTGCAAAACTGATTCACACACAGACACTCAAACATCAAACAGTCACACTTAGAAGATCTACAAGACACATTAAAAGACCTGATAGATTGAACCTGTAAGAAATAGCTTTAAATATAGCAGTGAGGAGTTTAGTTTAGTTTATAAGTTGTATTAACTGTTTAATAAGTGCAGGTTTAAATGTGCTGTATAATAACATGAAGTTTATTTTCCAATGTTTTCTTTAAAGAAAGTCCCAGATTTCAAACTGTGTAGTTATTAAAGAAATTCAAACAATAAAAACCGTTTTGTGGCTCTTTAATGTTTCGTGACCATGGTCGTGACGGATTACTAGCGCCTCAGCTCAGGCTCGTAAACCGATCATCTCTTCCTACTAGTCCATTTATAGCGTCAAATAAACATGAGTGAACATGAGAATTGAATGTTGTTTCAAACGCGGGAAGACGTCAATATACACAATTTTTCAAGTTTAACTACACCGAGGTTAATCTTTTAACTACTGGCTGCTTTGTCGGACAAAATGGCGGATGCGGCGTTCTGACTGGTTAGATCGCTTGTCAATCAAACTCCCCGCGAAGGGTCAATTGGCTCTGACCCAGATGGCAACGAAGTACTAGCCAATCAGAGGCAGAGCAGGGCAATCTGTTTTTTTTTTTTTTTTTTTTCTGGTTAGGAAAACGTCGTCAGTGAGTGACGTAAACTTCAAATGAGTTGCGACTGATGGTGACTGACTGGACTGTAGAAGAGTTTTTTGAAGGAACAATGCCTGGGACAAAGTGGGCGAAATACGGGAGGAAGTTTTCTAATGTTTCTAATGTTAAATAATGTTAAAAGGTGGTTTAACTCCCTCTTGTGGTCATTGTCCTGAAGCTCAGGGGGGAGAAAAATAAATAAACTGTACCGTGTGTGCAGTTTTGTAAAACTGCGCACAGTTTACCAATCTGTCTACATGGATGTAAATTGACAATCTGTACCCACAGTTTAAAATCCGTCCCCACGGATTGTAAAACCGTGCACACAGTTTATTTATTTTTTTCTTACCGGAACCTAGGGGGGCTCCGTAGAAAAAGTCGCTTGTTTTGGGCTTGTTTTCACAGGCCTGGTTGCTTATTTGTCTCGCGAGATCTGGCAACACTGGTGTCACACTGTCTCACCAGATTTTCAATGTCTTTGTTAATTCCAGGCCAGAAGACTCTCGTCTCTCGCTCTCCTCTTACATTTTTCTACACGTCTTGTCTCAAGCTTTCTGTTTTTGTTTCAGGAATCAGGAGAATTCCATCCACAACACATAGATCACCTCCGATGTCCCTGTATTTTGGAGATGAACCCGTCAGCCATCCACTATCCATGTTGTCAATCACAGCTTGCAATTGTCTTTTTTGGTTTCCTCTGCTATTTGCTTTGACTTTGCATCTGACACAGGAAATGCAGTACGTACCATGTTCACATGAATCTCACCATCTCCTTCTGTTGAACTCTCACTGCTTCTTATGGGTGCTTGAGAGGGTATCTGCCAGCACTAAGTATTTGCCAGGCATATGCACCAAATCGAAATCGTAACACTGCAATTTCATCATTAGTCTTTGAATACTTGGTGTCATTTAATTCAGATTATTTTTTACTATTGCAATTAATGAACGACACTGGCTTCCAGATCTCATCATCAGCTTGCAATAAAACTGCACCAAGACCATTCTTGGAGGCATCTGTGAACACTTTGGTTTTCTTAGTTGGATCAAAGAATTGCAATAAAACAAAACTGTTATCCTCTCGCAGAAGTGATTTACTGCAAGCGCAAGCATCAGTTGTGCGCTCGGTTATTAATGGCATTATAATGCCGCCATATAAGTAGCCTATACTTCAGGTAAATCACGATCAAAACTGTAGCGCTCTTGCGTACGACGAGACCAGACTGTCTGTGAGTGTGTGGAGTGTTGGGGTGATGAGGTGATTGAAGACAGACAGCTGTGATGATTGTAGAATGTGTGGACCAGGAAGGATTCTGGGAGATGTAGTGCAGAAGGTGACTGAGATCGTGATAAAAGGGATGGAAATGTGTGAATTTCTGATAAATGTTTATAATGCAGGAGAGCAGTTGTTCTTGATATATGGGATACATAGCTGCTAGCGCCTCCTGGTGGTGAAGAAGAAGATCTGAAAACATCTGTCTTTGTTTCTTTTCCTTTATTTATTCCTTTATCCATAGTATTTTCAGACATAAATTCAAAGTAATCCAAAGTAAAATAATTTAAATCCACTAATTGTATGGATTTTAACCAAACAACATACAGTATACATTTAATTCATTAACCCAACAAATAATTGAAAATTACTTGTGTTGTGTTTGTCTATGTAATATGATCAAGTTCGTGGGGGAAGGAAGAGGACAGGGTCAGCTTTGACTGCTGACTAAGCTTTTATTTCAACAAGAAAAATGAACAAACAAAAGTCTGTGCACCGCACAACAAAACAATCCACATCAACAGACAGGCTTCACTCCAATATTGATCTCCTGATCAGCTCCAGCGTTCTCAGACAGCAGTCCCTCTCTCTCACACACACTCCTGCTTTCCTGGCGTTTTATCCTGTCTCTGCGCCAATTACTGGAATGAGAAACAGGTGTTTGTGATTTGTATTCAACCCGCTCACTCCCCACGCGTCTCCTGACGCTCTCTCCCGTTGCAGACTTCGCTGAACCACGCCCTCCTCGCCACAGTCTACAACTGTAAGTTAAATTAATATCAGAACAAAAGTTGCATCCAATTTCAACAGAATTATCATCAAATTTTTCAACATTAATTATCATCTCTTACTCTACAGCCATTACTATACTCATTTACTGCCTACTGACATGGTTTTAAAGCTATTGTTATCAATTTGATTGTTACAAGCCTTTACAAAACCTTACTCATGTGCTTCATTAGGACCTTCTTTATTTACATGCTAAGAGATGTTTATTTTATAGGGATATGAATAAACTCCAAGAAAAGAATAAGTGAAAGTGAAAATTAACTGAAAATGAGGACAATAATGTGTGTGTTCTTACAGGTTAATGTATAAATCAGTGATTTGATGTTCTCAGGTAAATAGGCTAATGGTTGTGTGTACACACAGCAGGCACTAAATTATGCTCGAAAAACAATGTACACAGGTTTTGCATTTACGTGGCAGAGATGGTGCATGCAAAATCCCTGGTGTTAAATTAACAACGCTCTGTGTTTATAAAGGAAACCACTGGCAGGGTATTAAAATTCATTAGATAATTAAACGATTAATTGAGTGAGTGATGATTGTTTGATTACTGAAGACAGCTGATGATAATGAGTAGTATCACTGAAGAGACACACAACAACTGACTTCCAGTCACATGAGGAGTGTATTAATTTTGTATTACTATATTTAAAAATGACTGATTTAGATAAAAGATTGATTCATAACCCAACCAGTAAACGCCACTCTGATTGGCCGAGGCAACACATCATCATAACCCAACCAGTAAACGCCACTCTGATTGGCCGAGGCAACACATCATCATAACCCAACCAGTAAACGCCACTCAGTTGGCCGAGGCAACACAACAGGCATAGACCTTTCTCACACTTCCGGGTTTTTGGCTTCCAGAACGATCCATGCCGTGTAAAAGTTTTTCCGGTTACAGTTATAGATAGCCTCGATCAGAACCAGCTCGGGAATCAAAGTCGTTTACCAAATTAAATGTCATGAAAATCTCATGAACCACAAAGAAGATGTGGTTAATGGTTTCAATATTTTTTTTTGTAAATGTGGGACCAAATCTGGCAAAAATAATAAATGATTCAGAAATTACAGAAGGGGTGGATGTGGATCTTTGGGATAGAAACCCCAGCTCTATTTTTCTAAGAGCAGTGAAAAGGAACGAGATAACAGATATTGTAAGAAAGTGTAAAAACAAATCTTCCATGGACTGGAATAATGTTGATATGATTATAGTAAAAAAAGTAATTGAAGAAATTTCAGAACCATTAACTCATATCGCTAACTTGTCTTTTCAACTCGGTAAATTTCCAGAAAAAATGAAAGTAGCAAAAGTAATACCATTATATAAAACAGGGGATAAGCACTTATTCACAAATTACAGGCCTGTGTCTTTACTGCCCCAGTTCTCCAAAATCCTAGAAAAACTGTTTACAGAAAGATTTGATGATTTTATTGAAACACACAAACTGCTAGTGGAGAGTCAATACGGATTCCGGACAAACAGATCAACATCTTTAGCTCTAATGGAATTAATTGAGGAAATTACAAATTGTATAGATACTAAAAAATATGTGTTAGGAATATTTATAGATTTAAAGAAGGCATTTGATACCATAAATCATGATATTTTATTACAGAAATTGGAGAGGTATGGAATCAGAGGAGTTGGATTGAACTGGGTAAGTAGCTATTTGAAAAGCAGGCAACAATTAGTGGAAATCGGTGATCAAAAATCTATATATATGGACATAACTTGTGGAGTACCACAGGGATCGGTCCTAGGTCCAAAACTTTTCATAATGTACATTAATGATATTAGTAGAGTATCAAAAATATTAAAATTTATTTTATTTGTTGATGATACAAATATTTTCTGTTCTGGGGACAATTTAAAGCAGCTTTTGGAGCCGATAGCAAAAGAAATGATTAAATTAAAACGGTGGTTTGTTGTAAATAAATTATCATTAAATATAGCTAAAACAAAGATTATGTTATTTAGAAAGTACTATCTATGAAAATAAATTTCTTGGTGTTATTTTAGACCATAAAATCAGCTGGTAACCACATATAAAACACATAGAAGCAAAACTGGTAAAGACTATAGCAATATTAAATAAAGCAAAATATATTCTGGATAATAAATCATTGTATATTCTGTATAATACACTCATAGTGCCATACTTAAGTTATTGTGTGGAAATCTGGGGAAATACCTACAAAACCAACCTACAGTTGTTATGCACATTACAAAAGAGAGCAATCAGAATCATAAATAATGTAGGATATCTTGAACACACAAATTCATTATTCTTGAAATCAGATACACTAAAGTTTATTGATCTGGTTAAATTTAAGATGGCACAAGTCATGTTTAAAACAAGAAATAATTTACAAAAAAAATGTTTATGGAAAGGCAGGGTGGGTGTAATTTGAGAGATGAATTAAACTTTTAAAAGCTCAACATAGGAACTACTCTAAAAAGTATGTGCATCACTACATGTGGGGTGAGGTTGTGGAATAATTTGGAGCAGGCATTAAACTATTGTACAAACTTTAAACAGTTTAAAAAGTTGTATAAAAACGAGTTACTAAAAGGATATGAGGATGAACAAGAGTGAATGTGAGGGTGGGTTATAAGATTGATTGTATTAAGACTAAAGGGTGATGGGTCGCTTGGAATAAAAGGTAAAATTTGGTTTGAGTTTAAAAAAAGGGTTTATTTGTTATTTTGCTATGAAGATATAGTATGTATAGAAAACTATTTAATAATGGTTGTATAAGGGGTGGGTAAATAATAAGCTTTTGCTTCATCCCGCTCCTTTTCGGACATTAGATATTGTTTTGTTTTTTATGTGGTAACACAATTATTGTATTTCATAATTTATTTTATTTTTTATTGGTTGTTGTTCGAAATAAAAAAGAAAGAAAGAAAGAAAGAAAGAAAGAAAGAAAGAAAGAAAGAAAGAAAGAAAGAAAGAAAGAAAGAAAGAAAGAAAGAAAAAGAAAATGTTTGAACGTTCTTGGTGAATTATTGGTGAGACTACAGAGCTCTCATTAAGAGCTAAATTTAATAAATAATTCGAAGTGATGGCGGTTAAACTGGTTATATTCTTCGTGTCTGTTTGGCGCGGCTGTGCATTATCACGCTCCATGTGCTGTAAAGACGGTGCCTGCGTCTCAACGTGCATATATCCATCCTAGATAGTAGTCTATGTGACATTAGTAATATTCAGTACTATTTAGGGTGGATAGTATGCACATATTGGAATGTATAAAGTGTTTTTAGCGAAATGCTGGGGAAATGATCAGCTGGCAGATCCCTTATCATGCAAACCTGATCCTCAGATTCATGAAACAGGACCTCGCACCCTGATATTTCTGGATATAAACATATGGCTATCAGCTAACAGTTTTTTGTTATAAGAACGTTCTCCAAATATTCAGCGCTTGTCCAAAACAACAACAACAAAAAAAAAACCTAAAGGATTCCAAGAAAATTAATCATATTTTGTAACCAGATAAGATTCCTATAGGACTTTCCTTATAGACATAAATATCATAATTTATAACTTATTTCGTTCATTTTCTTTGCAGCATCTTTTTTACTGATACTTACACTGTAAAAAAGGTGAAATTCATGGCGTTATTCATGGTGGGGGTGTTGTATAGTGAGTGTATGTACTGTAAGTGTGTCTGTAAATGTAAGTGTGTCTCAATGTCTTAACTTTCAAATAGATCCAGAGTTAGTTGATAGAGACTTGTTCAGTCTTTTCTCAAAACCAGCCAGCATAATCTCAAAACATGCAACCAAACTGGATCAGACATGTCCTTCTTGTAACATTGACCTTCATTCATTTTACACTTCCGCATTTTCTTCATTCAATAAAAAGACATATAGCCCCAAAAGCGCGAGTTTGGGCAGTTTGCATAGTAATTTCCATTAAAATGTAATACTGCCTAATAAATAGGGGCAGTTGTGACCTAATGGTTAAAGAGTCAGGCTGGTAACCCAAACATTGTGGGTTCAATTCTCAATACCAGCAGGAAATGACCAAGGTGCCCTTGACCTAACCTCCAATTGCTCCCTGGGTGCAACAGCAAAAAAATCCAGGCAGAGTTGAACTCACCAGGAGAAATCACCAAGCAGCTCTTTCTGCAAATTTGATTTCTGTGATGTTTCTTCATTTATTTTTGACTTTTTAGTTGAGTAATGGTCAAATGATAAGTTGATTAATCTGAAAGTGTTTGTTGTTTCACATTGGTGGGATCAAGGTGTGTTCACGCCAGCACTGATGGATTTACATTAATTACGAGGTTTATTAACATGATTTATTAACATGTTCTTCTTCCAGTACAATGGCCACATAATTTGATGTCTTTCTGGAAAAGTGGATGAATTTAGGCCTATGCATTGTAAATTACGCTCTGATTCTAGATGAACATGATCATTATAAAGGCATTTAAAGGACAAAAATAAATAAAAAATCTTGTACGTGTCAGATCGTATATTACAAATAAGATATATTCCACCAAAAAGAACATTTATTTAAGTCTACATTTCAAGTACAGCCATTATTTTACTCATCTGATGAGAAGTTTCTCTTTTATTATGTCTGATTAATTTGAGTAAAAATTAGTTTTCTTTACCAAGAAAGTGGCAAGATGAAAACCACTACTTTCTGTTTCAAACTTTCACATAGCATCTTTTGGTTATAAAAAAAAATAAAAATTCAAATCTACATTTTGATTTTAAAAAGTTTATTATAAAAACGTATTATTTTATGAGGATTGTAATCCAGAAACGTATGAGGATTGAGGCTCTGACTGGAATTTAATAACATAGCCCACACGGTAGCTCCCCAGAGTAGGCTATAATGGTGTTGATTAACCCCTCTTCCCCTCTATCAGCCCACAAGACAGAGGGAATGCCCCTACTCCAAGATAACAGAAGTTGTACACTTATTTCTTAAATGTTTAGTAGAGAATAAACAAAATTGTAACACAGTTCGTAGGCTATATGGGAAGAAGGAGGCGGGAACATTTAACATTTAATACCAAAATAAACAAATACAAAACGAAAGTAAAATGCCGGCAGTTGTTCGTGAGGAACCACACAAACTTAACAAAACATAAAATAAAGTCGTCGCTCCTCCTTTTTTTGCTTCCGGAGCTCCTCCGTGTGACCGTGAGAGACTCGCATCACCGGCCTCGTGCCGTTCCCTCGCGGTTCTCGCCTGCCCTGCTTGTCACAAAAATAAAGAAAACAATAGTCATGAAATAAATTCTTTGTTTCACTTCTCTTATAATTTGAAATGAGAAATGTACAAATAAATAAATAAATACATACATACATACATAAAGTTTTGTTCAGTTTCTTTTCTCTTAAATAACAATACACAAAAATAGAAAAACAACAACAGTTCTGATAGAATGAATGCTCAGATGGTTCTCAGTTCACTCAAAAGTACATTACAGATGTTTCATTCCATATCAGATATCAGTTCACATACCTGAGTGAGATTCACAACTGCAGAGTTAAAGTTTTACCTCACAGTAGAACTGGGCTGGTGTTGGAGTATCTAGATATGGCAAGGTAATTAAGTCAAACAAATAGCCACCTATTAAAAAACTCAGTAATCATCATGAACGAGCAATGTCTAGCATCTAATGTTACCCATCTACTAGAACAACTGTTTATCAACATAATATATGCAGTCACTGCAGCTTTCTGTCATTAATCTACCACAATTCCACAGTCCACAAAACACAAATATAACGTTAGAATACAGAAACATTTTTTTTTTAAATGACCACACCTGAAGAAATATTATGGCTTACAATATCCAACCGGACCGAATCAGACGCGGGGATTTTTGGAAAATGCACTGTTCTGTTGGGAAGTTGTTGACATTAAGAAAATTATCGCCCCCTGCGGGTCATTTTCAGGCCTAGAAGGCAAATCGTGACACTGACACGCATCCTCTAGTAGTGGACCAGTGTGCTTTGGCGTGATTCTGGGTTGGACATACAGCTGTGATAATTTTAGAATGTGTGGACCAGGAAGGATTCTGGGAGATGAAGTGCAGAAGGTGACTAAGATTGTGATAAAAGGGATGAAAATGTGTGAATTTCTGATAAATGTTTATGATGCAGGAGAGCAGTTGTGCTTGATACATGGGACACATAGCTGCTAGCGCCTCCTGGTGGTGAAGAAGAAGATCTGCGATGGAGTGAAAACATCTGTCTTGGTTTCTTTTCCTTTATTTATTCCTTTATTCATATAGTATTTTTCAGACATAAATTCAAAGTAATCTAAAGTAAAATAATTTAAGTCCACTAATTGTATGGAAACATATACAATATACATTTCATTAATTAACCCAACAAATAATTGAGTTACTTGTGTTGTGTTTTTGTCTACAATTGTAACCTAAATTAATACCAGAACAAAAGTTGCATCCAATTTCAACAGAATTATCATAATTTTTTTCAACGTTAATTATTGTCTCTTACTCTACAGCCTTTATTATACTCATTTACTAACCACTGACATGGCTTTAAAGCTATTGTTATCAATTTGATTGTTACAAGCCTTTACACGACCTCATGTGCTTCATTATGACCTTCATTTACATGCTAAGAGATGTTTATTTTATAGGGATATGAATAAACCTCAAGAAAAGAATAAGTGAAAGTGAAAATTAACTAAAAATGAGGACAATAATGTGTGTTCTTACAGGTTAATGTATAAATCAGTGATTTGATGTTCTCAGGTAAATAGGTTATGGTAGGTAATGGTACACACAGCAGACACTAAATTAAGCTCAAAAAACAATGTATACATGGGTTTTGTGGCAGAGTTGGTGCCCAGCATAATCCCAAATTCATTGCTAGAACTGCAGATTTTTTGCAGATTTGCCTTATACAATATTCAACAATTACGTTTCTATTTGTCCTTTACAAAAAAAAAAAAAAAAAAACCTTGTCACGTGTACGGTGTTAGATTAACTAGGACTAGTACTTGCACTTGCATATTGTTGACCTATTGATGATTCAGTTGTTTCTATTGTTCTCTTCATTTGTAAGTCACTTTAGATATGTAAGACTGATGCTGGAGTGCCTGGACCAAGAAAGGGCTACTCTTTGAGAAAACAAAGGAAATTAACATTTGCACTTGCAAAAAAGCATCCCCACCCGAGACGCAATCACACTGAGTCAATCACACCTCAGCATTTGCCTTAAAGGTCCCGTTCTTCGTGATCCCATGTTTCAAACTTTAGTTAGTGTGTAATGTTGTTGTTAGAGTATAAATAAAATCTGTGAAATTTTAAAGCTCAAAGTTCAATGCCAAGCGAGATATTTTATTTAACAGAAGTCGCCTACATCGAACGGCCAGTTTGGACTACATCCCTCTACTTCCTTCTTTAATGACGTCACTAAAACAGTTTTTTGACTAACCTCTGTCCACAGGAATACACAAAAAAGGGGGCGTGGTCTTGTTGCGCTCCCACGGAGAAAAGCAAGAGTTGCGTTTGTAGAGTGTGTTTGTCGCCATGTCGTCTAAACACTGTTGTTTTCATCCCACAGTCCAATCACTTTTGTTTGGCCTTCCCAGGGACGCTGTACTTAGAGATCAATGGTTACAATTTATGTTTAACTCGGTTCCCGAAAATTATAATTGTGGTATCCTTACTGCAATACTTAATGTTGGACTGCAGTGCACATAATGGCCACAAGAGGGGACTATGTTTATGTATATGGCTGTTTTCCGTATGAGGTACTCTTCTGAGTGAGTGCTAACGTTGTACATTTTCTGTCGCTGCTTGTGGAGATTAAAGAGTTCAGTCTCTTGGGAATTATTGTCTTTTGTGTTCATTCGGCACAACACCACAATAATCCACATGTAAAACTATGTGCAGCACACGTTATGGTAAGAGGCGTGACCTTTCCGGGCAAGGAGCGCTCTCTCTATGGCTCTGGGTGCGCTAAGCTGCTGTCGAATCACAACACAGGAACCGCTGGCACAATCAGAACTCGTTACGTATTTCTGAAGGAGGGACTTCATAGAACAAGGAAGTCATCAGCCCGTTGTTATGACAGTGGAAACAGCGGTATACAGATAAGTAAATTATGTGAAAAATACTGTGTTTTTTTACACGTGAAACATGAACACATGTTATGTTGCACACTATAAACACAATCAAAGCTTCAAAAAACCACGAAAAAGGGGACCTTTAATCTACATTTCATTTCCTTCACCCTCTTCCCCCATCTCTTCTCTCTACATGCAGAGATGACCTGAAATTCACCCAAAATCTATATGGTTTAATGTGAACAATCATCAAAGAATGCTATACATGTTTGGTATCGTTTGAAATGTCTCAGTGCAACTGGTACAATGGTCTCATCTACATAGAAGTAAACCAAAGCTACTATAAGAGAAGTAATATTGGTCGGCTTATCTGTAGTAGTGGTTGTGACCTCTGACTAGAGATAGTGTTATTTTAATTCAAGTGTATACAGATCTATGGGGACAAAACAAATACTTTAGACAGAGCAAGCATGAAAGTGGCCTTCTAAACATTATAGTCAATTACCTCTGTCTAGTGACCAAGACTGGTGAGTTTGTGCTCGTGGGCCCGCATAACAAATAAATGACCAGTGCGAGGACCCTGTGCGACTCTGAGAACCGAATGAACGAGTACAATAAGAGTAAAGAGTTAAATTGAATATTCAAATGTAGAGCTAAATTATTATACAAATGACCAATAATCAATTGACATTCTAAACTAAATTCGAGGTCATAATAACATGGAGTCAGATAAAAGATTACTTGGAATTAAACTAATTTGCCATGCTGAAAAGACCGAAAGCGCAAGAAACCTTCCCCGTCCTGTGGGAAACCTCCACTGGGCCCATTGGGTGGGCCTTACAGATAAAAGCGTCTACTGAATGATTAAACGTAAATGTTTGTGATATGAGTCTGAATGACGCACAAACTATAGATTAAAAGATAAAAGATACTGGAGATGATAATAGGATAATATGAGTTTCAGATGAGTTTCAATCATAATGCTTCTATTTTCCTCTGAATTGATTTACTGAATATCCTTGGACCTTTACTGAATGAGTTTTGATGATGATGTTTTGAAAAAAAAAAAAAAAAATAATGAAAAAGTTTGTATACTGGTAAAGGCATAAATAATCCATGCGACTCAGACTCAAAGTTATAAAAAAACGTTCCTCCAACATTAATATAATGTCATTCAGAGTTACTTGGTCTTTAGTAATGTTCCAATAGTGTTCCCAAAATGTTAGCACAAAAACCTTATTTGTGATTTCACAACAGAAACAACTTTTCTGGAAATTTTCAGGACTCTCAATAGGGTCATGAAGGTGACTGAACATTTGATCAAAACAAAGCAGTAAAATAGGGTGCAATATAAAAAGAAATCATGAAAAGAAAATCACGGTAGTGCAATCAGCCAAGTTAACAATTGACAAAAGATGATTAGCTTATTTGTCACCATTTCCTCATTTAGTTATTTTTATTGCTATATCTGGATTTATAAAGCTCGAGATTATAAACTCCCATTTCCACATTGGTTATCTACAGTAAACAAATGTCTGAAAACAAATAAGTCTGATAAAACCTCCTTACTCGTTTAATACATTTACCCAACATGGATGTTAGAGCTATTGTTCTAAAATATTTTAACCGATTGTCCCAATACCTAAAATATCTAATGCCAATCTTTGTTTCTTACCATGAATTTGGAACCACCTTACAATTTAAAAAGAGCTGAAACTATTTGGTAAGGAAACCAGTTAGTTTAAAAGCACAGTCTTTTAATATATGACCCTTTACACCGTCTGGGACAGGTGCTTTATTTGGCTTAAATGCTAGCAAGACTGTTTCATACTCCTTAAGCTTAATAGGCTCATATACCGGAATATTAAGACATATTCTCTCACATTCATTAGTACATTCCCATCTGTCAAACCTAGTAAAGAAAACATTTAAATCTTCTCCAGAAAGTGCACCTTGAACACACTCTTCCCATAATACTATTAAACCCTTCCCATGCCTTCTTAGTGTTGCCCCCTTGGACAATAACAATGACAAGCTTTACTTTTCTGTAGATTTATTCGCCCCGGTTGTGTTTTCTTCCTTTTGTTTTCTGTAACAGATTTGGGGCTTTCACACGAACGACAACATGCGTCACCTGCACTTATTCTCTAATCATTTTACTCCAATGTCCTTCTTCCCACAGCGCCCCCAACAGTATACAAATTATCTTATTATATTACTGCAAATTATTTATAATAAACAAAAAACATTAAACAAATTAAATAACTCTCTTGAGGTCATAACACCCTCCCCCACTAAAAAAATTAAATGTTACAAAACAGTTTTTTTTTTTTTTTTTTTTTTTTTTTTTTTTTCTATTTCTGGGTAAACATTTTAAATGTAAGTTCCATTAACAGTGTAATGTACATGCTTCCTCACAGCTTATCAACATCTTCTACTTCCATACAATTTGTGACATTACTACAATCATCTAAACTTTTAGACTTGATGCGTGTTGAGAGGTGTCTTGTCTTTAGGCTTGCTGGTGGGCCCCCCAGAACATCCTGTAATGACAAGTGGACACAACCACATACACCTCCACAATGTATTGACACATTTTCAATGTCACTTCAGCACTGCATTAATCTCTGACTGTTTCATCCAGCCTTTTAAATACCTCTTAAGATGGCAAAAACTATAATCCTGCTGTATAGCACTATTACGACTGTAAACTTACTATACCCCTTATTGTTTATAACCCACTTAACAAAAATATCACTTTTATCTTAACTATTTCAACTCTTACTTAGTATAAAGGATACAGATTCAGGTGATTGATGCTCTGCTGGGGTCGTATACTGCAGGTTACCACATCATTGTTCCCTCCACAAACACTCCAGTTCACTGGTCGAAGTGTGGGCTCACCCAGAGTGTCATACTTGTAGAGATTCCTAGGTCGCCTGTTTCTGGTGGAAGTTCATTTCATAGATTCTGACTCAAAGTCACCTTCTTCATGCTTTTCTTCTCCTATTGATTCTTCCTCCAGCTCCAGATCTGCTAATATCTGTTCATCAGATTCCTCTGGGCACCGTTCAGGTCAGGTAGGTTTACAGATTTCTCAGCAATTTCTTCAATGTCAGAATCCCTCTCAGGTTTCCTGTTTTTTTTCTCCTCTTTTAGGGTGAAATTCGGCTCTTTCTGACAGGTTCCTCACCAATACATGATCACCTGGCTCCAAGACAGAACTCCATGCCATCCGGTTGTAACTCCTCTGCCCCTTTGCAGCAGCCTTCTTCATGTTCTTTGTTGCAATCTCATATGCTTCTTGCTTAGACCTTTTCCATCTCTCAACATAGTCAGCATGAGACCGAGCGTTCTTGACTTGCTTTGTGGGGAGCACCAGATCAATGGGGAGAACTGGCTCTCGACCAAAGAGGAGAAAGAATGGAGAAAATCCAGTTGACTCGTACACTGTAGAATTATAGGCATGGACAACTTTGTTAAGGTGGTCTGCCCAATTTGACTTCTCTGTCTCCTCTAGGGTCCTCAACATTCCCAAAAGTGTCCTATTAAACCTCTCTGCTGGGTTGGCTTGGGGATGGTAGGGAGTTGTACGTGAATGCTTAATCCCACAGTACCTCTATAGTTTTTGGAACAGGCTGTTCTCGAACTCCTTCCCCTGGTCATGGTGGATCTTTGCGGGAAAACCGAAGCGCATGATAAAATCTTCAAAGATCTTCCAGGCTGCTGTCTTTCCAGACTTGTTTTTGGTGGCTTATGCCTGGGCAAACTTTGAAAAATGGTCTATGACCACGAGGATGTACTCTGCTCCCCCTCTACTTTTCTCCAGGTGCAGATAATCGATAGAGATCATCTCAAATGGAGCTGTTGTCTCAATGCTCTGGATTGGGTTTCTGTTGATCTGGTTTGGTTTCTTCTGTCTAAGACATTGACACACTCTTATGACATAATGCTCTATCTCTTCTCTCATTTTCGGCCAGAAGAAACGTGTTCGAGCTGCTGCCACCATATGATCAGCACCGAGGTCAGCCATGTCTTCATGTAAGTACTTTAACACTCTGAGGTCTGAAAACGCGCCGGCGCGTTTTGCAGGTTTTTTTTCACATTGCAGCAAAACAGACTTAAAAAACTCCGTCATTTACATTTTTATATCAATTGAAACTATAGAATATCTTCTTTTATTTGTATACACTCAGAGTAAAAACAAAATGTTGTGCTTTTTGTAAAATAAAGAAAACTAACATGATGCGTGATTTCTCCTCTCCCTCTGAACGAAGTCCAATCTGATAGTTCTCAGAAAATTAACTGTAACTTAGTGAATACTAATCACAGAAAAATTACACTTATGTCTAAAAAAACGTTAAGATGTCAGGTTTTAAATCATGTAAGTCAAATCGAAAACAAACCTTCTGTGTTTATGTAATCTGTATGAAAAGAGAGCCATGTCAGAAGTCCGTGATTCAGCTCATTATCCGCTAATGTGGCCACGCCCATGGAGGGAGCGCTATTCAGACACAAATTCAGAGGCAATACATACATTCATCATCTCAATCGTGTATTTATTGTCTTGAAAAGTGTTTATCTGGATGTAAAAGTCATGGTTAGCGAGTTCTAGAAGACATGCAGTTAGTTCCTGTTTTCTTTTCTTCTATAGATGAATTTTAGATGAGTTTTTGTTTCTTTAGCGCCCTCCTGCTGCTGTATGAATTGGAAACTCCATTCATGGAATAGCCTCTTCTTCTTTTAGATGAATGAGCGCCCTCCGATTCATGTGATTCATGCCTCCTCGCATACTGTGTTTCTTGGCAAAAAGTGTCTTACAAAAACTAAATCAATATATTGTTTTATATGAAGGAATAGGCAGCATAATATTTACATAATTTTGAAGCAAAAACTCTAGTCTACAACCTCCAATACCCAGAAATCTTGTAAACACAGATTTACTATACTTTTTTTGGCCTTATTTCAGTGACTTAAGTTTTTTGTTTTTTCAATAACCACGCATAAACATTATTCCTTCAAAAACACAAACATGTACATACATGTTCCTCACATATTATTGTAGCCTAGTTTGTGCTGAATACAGTGTAATGACACTTTTGTCATTAATATGTTTATGAACAACTGAAAAAAGCACAAATGTCAGGGCATGTCAGAACTTCTCCAAGCCCCAAATCAGCCTCAGACTCCAGAGGGTTAAAATCATCCTTTTCAACTTTTCTGGGACAACTAACTGAGTTTTAGCCATTATTTTTCATTGCAGGATACCTTCCTCATCAATCTGCAGGTGATGACACTCTCGTAAGAGTTGTCGCACAGCATCTGGTTCCTTCAATTTGTCTTTATGTTTGAGGTAGAGTTGTTTCTTTTTCAGTGCAAGTACTCGGCTGATGGCTGGATCACTCAGCTGGGCATTCCTGATATCTTGAGGTGTTAGCTGTCGACAGGTCTCTGATCCACTCTTCAGCTCCTCAGGTTCATGTTGCAGGTGATTTCAGATATCCAATCCACTTCTCCACATTGTTGCGCTTTCAGGGTTTCCACAATTGATCCCAGAACTTCTGACTCACATTCTTGAGTGCACTCCCTGACTGTGACTTCAATGGCACTGGTCTCCGTGACAAGAAGTCAGCATCTCGATTCGCCTTTCCTGGTCGATACTTCAAAGTGAAACGGTAGTCCGCCAGCTCCGAAACCCACCGTTGCCCCGCTGCATTAAGCTTTGCTGTTTTCATGACATGTCAGTGGGTTATTATCACTGTAGACAGTGAAATGTGGCACATGAAACAGGTAGTCCCGGAAACGTTCTGTGATCACCCATTTTAGCCCCAGGAACTCCAACTTTCCAGAGTGCAGCCTGTAGTTCTTTTTGGCGGGAGTCATAGTCCGAGACCCATAACCCACTACTCGGAGTTTGCCTCCCTGACGTTGGTATAATACGGCTCCTAGCCCTTCTTCTGACGCATCCACGTGAAGGACAAATGGCTTCTCAAAATCTGGATACGCCATAATGGGTGGGCTTGACAACTCTGCAATTAGCTTCTCCAGTGCTTCCTGATGTAGCCCTGTACACTCTACTGGCTGCGATGGGGGTGCTTGTGAGGGAGGCTTTCCTTTCTTTCCTGAACCTTTGATGTTGCACATGCTGCATTTTGTCAACAGTTCATACAGCGGCTTGGCTATTCTGGCAAAGTCAGCAATGTACGATCTGTAGTAACCAAGGAAACCTATGAGCTTCCTCACCTCATGAACCGTGCTGGGCGTTTCCCACTTGAGTGCTTGCACTGCCTCTATTTCTTTGGGGTTCATGCTGTACCCATGTTCCGAAATGATGCAGCCCACATAGCAGACTTCCCGCTTGAAAAGGTCACATTTCCTTGGCCTTAGCTTGATACCACACCGCTCCTGTCGCTGCAGCACACTCCTCAAGTCCTCCAGGTGCTGATGGAAATCCTTGCTGAAGACTAACATGTCGTCAAGGTAGGGTACACATATATCATCCCTCAACTCTCCTAAGCATTCTACCATGTACCTCTGAAAGGCAGCAGGTGCATTCATGAGGCCAAAAGGTATGCGTACCCACTCATAAAGCCCCCAGGGTGTTATGAATGCTGTGTATGCCCTACTGTCTTCACTCTTGAAGCCCTGATGATAGGCTTTACCCTGGTCCAGCACCGTGAACCAGGAGTTGCCTCCTAGATTTTCTAGGATCTCTTGAATTCGTGGGATAGGATGCCGGTCAGGATATGTCTTTTCATTGAGCAAACGGACGCAAAGTCCATACTTTAGTCCACACAAAGACGCAAGCTCCCGTCCTTCTTTCTCACACACACAACCGGTGAGGAATAGGAGGATGTTGACTTTTGGATCCACCCCTGACTCAGCAAGTTCTGTATGTGGGTCTTTACCTCTTGATACAAGGGTTGTGGGATTGCATTATACGTCTTTTGGACAGGGATGCCATCTTTCAAATGAATATCCATTCAAAGGTCCCGAACACATCCAGTATCCCAGTCATCCTTAGCAAAAACCCCACTATTCTCTCTCAATAGTTGTCTCACACGTTCCTGTTGTTCCCCAGGTAAGTGACTGAGGTCCACTGGAGGGTCCCATCCTTCACTTTCATGAACCCTGGGCCTTGTCTCTAGAGGTAAGTCACCATTGAGTAGTGATGATTGAAGTTGGGGTTCAGTCAAAGGTGGTGGTTTTACTTCCAGTTGATGGATAGCATCCACTGCATGCAGCCATCCCAGGACTGTCCGTGCAGTAAGGGTCAACTCTTCATCTGTTGTATTTTCCACCATCACTGTGATGTTGTCATTATCTTTCAGAGGCATCTGGATGAGCTGTTTGTTTACCTTTATCCCCGCAGGCCAGGGTACATCCGGATTGGGCTCCAGCATCACGTGTGCTCCCAGGGGAACCATCTTATTTAGTTTGCCACAACGTACATTCACTGTCGCGCACCTTCGAAGGAGGATGGATTTCCGTCCCAGTCTGGCAATATGACAGCCGTTGCTGTCTCTGCATTTCTTCAGGAGTGATAGGACGGCTTTTGCTTTCCTAGGGCTTACTTCCAGAGATGAACTCAGTGTGTTCACAAGTAAACTCAAAGGAATCTGCTGTGCTGCATTAGCTTGGACCAATTCCTCAATCACATTAAAGCCGATTATCGGTTTCTCCAATTCACTGGATGTAATGAGAATTGGTGCCAGCTGGTGTCTGTCTCTTCCTTCAGTCTCAGTGTTACCAGACAGACAAAACTCCGCTTCCATCCAGCCTTCATATGGGATGCTTGTCCCATTCGCCGCTGTCAAGGTGAGTTCCCCCTCCTCGAGCAACTCTCTCACTGGTCTCACCTCTGCATCAGGAAGAGGTCTCTTCTTCCACTCTGAACCCACAATTGAAACTTGTGACCCTGTGTCCCAGAGCACAGATGTATTAACACCTCCTAGAGAACGTTGCACCATGCATTTGTGTCCCACCAAACAGGCTGTTTCAGATCTGTGCGTATGCTGTCATCAAGGCCAGTCAGGACTGTCTGCAAGAACTGATTTTGGATTAACTCATGGTTGTATTTTAACCCTGTCTTCACATTTTCAGATGCTGACAAAATCCTCTGTCTGAGATCCATGGCTCGTACTAAGAACTGTATAGTTGTAAACTGTAAAGTTTAGTTTGTCTCTCTGACCAGGTTCACGGATTTGTCCAATGATTTTGAGTTCTTTTTTATACACTGGGTGCATTAGTGTGACATTTTCTCCTAAAACAGATACATTTTGCATTTTTCTGTCTGTTTTGCCACATATTGATTCTGTTCCTGTCATTTTTACAGGTTTTTTGGGGGCAATTCCCATAATTTCCACAGGTGGCTGCAGGTCAACTTTTCGCTGCCTCTCGTTGCTTGTTTCACGCTCTACACTGGATGAGCTATCGGTTTCCTCTTCATCATAATTTCTCAAACTGTCAATTTTCTCCTTAGTATCTAATATAGAAAGTCCTTCATCTTCAAGTGAAACAATATCATCTCCCTCTAAATACTGCAGAATGTGTCTTCTCAGTGTGCGAGGCGTGTGTGTTTCACCCTCCCCCACATTTAGCTTGAGCATCTCACACAAACTTCTCAGTTGCGAAGCAGATAACTTGAGTAATTTACTCTCAATTTCATCCAGCGTAGCTTCCCACACATGCAACATTATAGCCACTCACTGTACAGACTCATGTAACTCACGAGTGCAGTTATTTTTCCACTGTTCACAGTCCTCTCTCTCCGTGACTCGCGGCTCGTTTTTCCTCTCGTGCTGCACTCGTGGCTCGTTTCACCCCTCGCTGGCCGGTCCGTTGCCGCATTTGCTGCTTTCTTCCTCCCGAAATCCGTCACAACCGGGCAAAAACACCAGTTTTATGTTGCCCCCTTGGACAATAACAACGACAAGCTTTACTTTTCTGTAGATTTATTCACCCCGGTTGTTTTTTCTTTCTTTTGTTTTCTGTAACAGATTTGGGGCTTTCACACGAACGACAACATGCGTCAACTGCACTTATTCCCTAATCATTTTACTCCAATGTCCTTCTTCCCACAGCGCCCCCAACAATATACAAATTTCCCTTAGGTTTTCTTTATATTATCTTATTATATTACTGCAAATTATCTATAATAAACAAAAACATGAAACAAATTAAATAACTCTCTTGAGGTCATAACATTAGCATTGCCTGTATGCTAGTTTAGCTTTCTTTATTTGACTCCTAAATTCCTTCCTTTTATATCTAACCAGTTCCCTATCACTGTTTAAAAAAGCAGCTTTTTTTCTCATTTAAACACCTTTTAAGATCTTTAGTAAACCATAACCTATTATTCAAATACATTTGAATTGTTTTAGTCTTGACACAATTGCTTTCACAAAAACATAATGGTGTCAGTGATCTCATGTACATCTTAACATGCATCATAGAACGGTTGCTTTGTAAGTTCTTCTTTGCTCTGATCTGTCCACAGTTGTATCTCTTTAGTCACTGGTTTCTCTTGTTTAAACTTAGCTTGATATTTGGGGAGCAAATGTATAATATTATGATCTGACCTCCCTAAAGGAGGACACCACACAGCCTTATATCCATCTACTATGTTGTATCAAGTTAACTTCGCTCTCTGTTTATAAAAGAAACGTCTCGGTTACGTATGTAACCCTCGTTCCCTGAAGGAGGGAACGGAGACGTACGTCAGTAGTGACCGACGAATTGGGATATCGCTTAGAGAGCCCTATCATCTTCGTGTAAACTAAAACAAGCCAATGGAATTGGCGTGCGATATTTGCATAATGCGCACCGCCCCCGACAGGTGTATATAAATAGGAAGCAGATGCAATCGCACTCTGTTTTTCGCTGAGGAGACAACTGGTGTCCGCACTACAGCGAGGGTACAGAAACTGTGGCGACGGGACGTACGTCTCCGTTCCCTCCTTCAGGGAACGAGGGTTACATACGTAACCGAGACGTTCCCTTTCAGTCGGTCACGTTCGACGTACGTCAGTAGTGACCGACGAATTGGGATCCCAACTAAAGCGCCACAGTTACGAAACCCCTTCCAGTGCCCAGCGCAAGCTCAGCCGCCCATAGCACCGGCTGGCGGTGAAGGGGGCGAGCTTACACCGAGAGAGTCTACCGCTGTCTACCACTACCCACTAAGTAAACTAGACACACTGGGAAAGCGAACCCGAAGGGACGCTGCGGAGACCACTACCTACCCAATGGGGGAGGAGTTTACGTGGGAATACACATATGGACTGGCCCGGGGGGCAGTACGCATATGGAGTCCCTGGGATGGCTCCACCTGGTTAGGGGGAGACTCATCTGACAGGTGACAGCAGAGCTGGCTCTGCTAAGGGAAAGACACGGACTCGGCCCGTAGGTATTCACGCGAGATACTCCACACGATGGACATTTAGACATCTGTGTGCTCTGTTTAACTATTCAGGCGCGAGGAGAACTGATCGCGCGCGCGACAGAGCGCTTCTGTTGTGTCATTCAGCGCAATTCTGCCTATCCCTCATTCACTAACTGCACGTAGCCTAAATAACGAATTGTGTGATTGGATTTTAATTTTGTGCTACGACGATCTTCGACGATCATTTGGCTGTAAACTGAAATTATATTCAACCCGCAAAAGTGGCTAGTGGGAGTGGCTGTCTTACCCGCCACAGCTGAAATCTACCCGCATTTGGCGGGTTGGCGGGTGTTAATGTCAAGCCCTGTATATATATATATATATATATATATATATATATATATATATATATATATACATACATACATACACACATATATATATATATATACATACAGGAGGCGGAAGAGGAAGAGGAGAGGGTAGATATAAATCGCCCTATGTAGCTGGGGAATCGATACAAACGCAACAGTGTTTACAATCGATCACCCACCTCACTCTCGCTTCTTCCTCCTCCCGTCTGTCTGGGTTCAGATACAAATCTGGACGGCTAGGGGTTTTTCCATGCCCTCCCGATCTCAAACGAGGAGATCAGAAGGGAATGGAAAGTCATGGAAGCCGCTGCATTAATGGACAGAAAGGAACCACTCGTCGAGCCATCCGCGCGCAGCCCCTTTCTTAACACGCTCTCATGGCAGCTGCAGCCCGCCGAGAAGTGCGTCCCAAACACAGCAGCTCCACACACACACAACAGCCAGAGGAGCGCTCACACCGGACACGGTGACATCAAACAGAAACGAACTCATCTGCGAGCCCTATGATCGCAGCCACCGTATTGCCTCAGCAAACGGGGCCAGTACCATAAGGCACAGATGCAGACACTTCTTCCCTCGGGAAGAGTGTCAAACGAGAACGGAGCGTCCCGAAAAGGGAGACGCTCACAGTAAACAACAGACAAACACAGACAGCGCCCTCAAGCACTGTGTATGCTCACTCCTCTCCAGACAAAAAAAACGCCCAGAAAATGTGAATATAAGTGTCAAACCCGGGGACATGAATAAACACATCCTTTTGAACGTTAGTAAGGCATATAAAAAACCCTACCGGAGTTGGAATAGTCGTAATCAGACAGAACAGGACCCAAAGACGAAAAGATGTCTTCTGTCTCTCCAGGCGCTCCCTTCCGGGTCGCGCCATATGACGTCATAGGCTGTCGCCGGCCAATAGGGATTGGAGTTGTTGTATAGTTGCTTTCAGACACCTGGGTCACGTGACGTTCCCCAAAGCGCAATCAGCGCAGAGTTTAAGTTCCCTTTCGAAAGGGAAACAAGAACCACATCTGACTTCCAGCCTCAGCTTTAGATGCAATCAACTGAAAACACATTAAATCTCAAAAGATCTCAGCAGAGGATTAAACAACTCCACAAACAGCATTACCAGCTTCACTTGACAAACCAGATTTTATTTCGGTCATTTGTATGCAGTTCTTATTAAGAATTAACAGAGGTTTAGATGTTGATGTTGAAAATGTTTGTGCATCGTCAAGGTGATCAGTGTTTTATTTGGGGCGTTTGTATTAAGACTTTTTTGTCTGCCTGACAAACATTTCTTGCTGGATTAAGACCCACCACCTTCATCTCAACCTCGCAAAGAAAGAGCAGCTTGTAGTCAGTGCCAACCCAACACTTCATCAAAACTTCTCCATTCAGATAGGTTCATCAACCATAACTCCTTCCAGGACAGGAACCTTGGAGTTGGAACCTTGAAGTTGTGATTGACTTCATCAGCTTTAATGTTTGTCTAGAGAACAACCACTAGCTCTGCACCACTTTACCTAAACTCACTACTTCAGACTTATGCGCCCTCCAGAAGCTCCCAAAGAGGCACAAATTCCCTCTCATGGACCTTTACCTCAACCTGAGCTTCTGAGTATTTAGCCATTTTTGAGAAATTGCTGAAGATGCATTTTTTATGTCAACAATTCCTTTACTATATGTCCATTTAAGAAAAAAAAAATCTTGCCACGTGTTCTGTTCTAGACCAACTGGGACTAGTACTTGCACTTGGATATTGTTGACCTATTGTTAATTCAATTGCTTCTATTATTCTCTTCATTTGTAAGTCACATGTGATCAAAACATGCAGATAAATAATCAGGAGTGATCAATTCTCGACAATAATATAAAGGACATAAAATTTGTGGTTACCTGGGTCATAAAACACTTCAGATTTAAGACCAAGCAAAGATCACAGTCTATAGATAACAAAGATTAAATATATAGAGATGATAATAGGATGTGAGTTTCATATGAGCTTCAATCATAATGCTTCTATTTTCCTCTGAATTGTGTTTATTAGTATTGCATATCCTTGAACCTTAACTGAATCTGCACTACATATTCTCCACTGACATTTTCTTCAGAAATTGTAGAAACACATACATCAGCCTAGGGGGAACAGACTTCTACAGAATGATCCCAGAATGCATCTGCGTGAACAAGAGTGGTGTGGTGCTGCAAAATGACTTGAATAAGTAGCAGCCTCAGCACAGGGAGTCACAACTCTGATTATTTATGCCTTTGCCAGAATTATTTCTTTCAAAACAGCATCACTATGACACATTATACCCAATGTGAACCAGATTCAAAGTTATATATATAAAAAAAAAAAAAAAACATTCCTCCAGTAACATTAATAGAATCATTCAGAGTTAATTGGTCTTTAGAAATGTTCCCAAAATGTTAGCACAAAAACGTTATTTGTGATCCCACAACAGAACAACTTTTCCAGGAATTTTTAGGACTCTCAATTGAGTCATGAAGGTGACTGTAGATATGATCAAAACAAGCAGTAAAATAGGGTGTGATATGATCATGAAAATCAATAAGCCAAGTTAACAATCAACAAAAGAAATCATCTACTAATCATTTACTCTAGTTATTTGTATTGCTACGTCTCAATTTATAAAGCTTGAGTTTAAGGTTTTTATATACAGTTGCAAGAAAAAGTATGTGAACCACTTACAGAATCTATGAAAATGTGAATAATTTTAACAAAATAAGGGAGATAATACAAAATGCATGTTATTTTTTATTTAGTAATATACTAAATATTTTTTATTTAGCAATGTTCACACTGAGGACAATTGAGGGACTCAAACTCGACTATTAAAAAAGGTTCAAAGATTCACTGATGCTCCAGAAGGAAACACGACGCATTAAGAGTCGGGGTGAAAACTTTTGAATTCAAATTCAAAGGTAAATTGTTCTTAATTTGTCTTCCGGGAAACATGTAAGTATCTTCTGTTGCTTCTGAAGGGCAGTACTAAATGAAAAACAATGATATTTAAACAAAATAAGAAAAATCTGGACATCTGCATCCTGTTCAAAAGTTTTCATCCCCCGACTCTTAATGCATCATGATTCCTTCTGGAGCATCAGTGAATGTTTGAACCTTTTTAAATAGTTGAGTTTGAGTCCCTCAGTTGTCCTCACTGTGAAAAGATGGATCTCAAAATCATTCAGTCACTGTTGTAAAGGGTTCAAATATGCAAAAGATGGTGGAAAACTGAAGAATTTTTGGGACCTGGATGATTTTTCTGAAGAACAGAGCTCAGTTTAACTGTTAAGAACAAACAAGAGACTCTTGAACAACCATCACAAAACACAAAAATAGTCGTAGATCATCAGGTGACCACACATTGAGAATCAATGGTTCACATACTTATGAATGGGGTCATTTTAATAAATTCAGCTACTTTTTTGTCTTGTGAATTATATGTAAACATATTTTATGTAACATATCTTACTCAGGACAGTACTAAATAAAAAATAACATGCATTTTGTATGATAACTCTTATTTTGTTACAATTTTGCACATTTGCACAGATTCTGCTAGTGGTTCACATACTTTTTCTAGCAACTGTATAATGGTGTTGATGGAATTCAGCACTTTAATATTGCCACAAATCCATGCAATCATTATCAGAAAAATAAGTAATTTTGTTTTTTTAGAATCTTGCTTGTTGTGAAATTTCTGAGATTACTGTCAGGTTCTCAAAGATGACCCAGAGGCGAAAGTAATTGATAATTGAGCAGACACGCAGTAACTGGAGAACAAAGGAAATAACCAGCTTCCCTAGTCGCTGATCCTCGACAGTTGTCCCACTGTAGTCGACCGATGGAGAATGGTCCAGGCTGGCAGATAGATGCAGTCATGCCAGTAGAGAGACAGCACGGTGCAGTTTTACAGGACAGTAGAATATAAAGTCGAGTTCTGGACCGGAACTTGGGGCAACGACTGGAACTCAGATTCAGAACCACAGCTGCTAATGCACACATAAATCTCGTCAAGCATAAGAGCAAGGAATTTGCTACACGCAATGAACAACAATTCCGGACACAGGCTAGAACAAAGAACAGGGAGAAGTAGGCAGTGCAATCAGTGCGAAGACACAGAACAGGTGCATGCACGAGAGCGCGAACGGCAGAGGTAACAGGGAACAGCTGAAAACAATGAAAGATGAATGATAGAAGGGAAAAAAACACCCAAAAACAAGAGTAATCAAACATGGCTCATTAACATTTTTCAAATCCGTTAAAGGATTGTTACGCTGCAATAATTAGATCGGCCGGAACCGAGAACATTTCCTATAACACTAGATATACCTGCACATCAGAATAAGAATGGCATCTACGCTAATATCTGTCTCTCTGCTTATCCTGAGGTTTGCCGGGTGTTGGATCCAGGCCGTATCCAGATCAGATGGAGAACCTGTGTCTGGACCTGCCTACAATGTAGCCCAGGAGACAATGGGCCTACAGATCCAGTTCTGGCTGCATCTATAATTCTGATTTTTAATCCCCGTATCCGCTTACATATATTTATATATAATCTATTTTTAATCTCAATAATAAAAATGTATAGTTCAGATTTTGATCTCCATATCCATTTACATATATTATATATATCTTCCAAGGGGTTTTTTCCCTCCTAGGACTTTTTTCCCAGTGCTAGCACGCTGGGTTTTTCTCCTAGGGGTTTTTTCCATCCCTGGGAGTCAGCCAACATTGGCTTAATGTAGCACCATCTTGTATATGTTACACATTACCACGCTTGTTTGTACAGCTTATTTTTAACCACTTCCCTTTTTTTTTTTTCTGTGCTTCTAATATGTAAAGCTGCTTTGAAGCAATTACCAATTGTAAAAAGCGCTATATAAATAAATTTGACTTGACCTGACTTGACTCATGACAATTACAAACTCCTATTTCCGTATTGGTTATCTACAGTAAACAAATGATAATGCATCTGTGTCTGCTATAAAATCCATGCTCCCATGTTCCTCCTCAAGAGAATTCCTGAGTTTCCCTTTGGTTCACACCTTCAACATGCTGACGCTGAAGCTAAGCGGGATCCTTTGTAAGTAATGATTTAGATTCGACTCAACTGACATGATTTCAACTGTTCAATTCATTGTTTCAGTTTGTTTCTGTTTGACTTTGATTTTCAGTGCTGCTGATCCTGTGCCAATTTGGTAAGAAGAATGGCAATTGATTCAACATTTTCAAGTGGGTTAGGGTTACAAATTTTTATTAAGTAATTGTAATATATCATCTTGTATGTTTCCCCTCTGCAGGTATAGTTGCATCCGTGATCTGTGAACATGGATTTGGGACCCTCAGATGCAGTGAGTAATTCAGTAGTTTTAATATTTCTCTGTCTAAACAGGACAGAATGAGAGAGTCATGAGGCAGTGGAAGAGAATTTCAACCGTGTGATCTTAAACTTTACCACATTTCTCAAGACCACAATTTTCTATGTTTTTTTTTATTTTTATTTTTTTTATATATATACGTGTATCAGATTCGGGATCAATAAGGATTATTGATGCCACCTACGGACGGAGTGATCGCATAACATGTTCTTATGGGCTTCTAGCTTCCATGATCTCAAATACAAACTGCAGAGCACCAGTCACCAATATAGTTGCCTCTATGTAAGATAACGGTAAAATGTTTACATTTCATTTTATGTATTTTACAAGAGCAAGGAAAATCTAATTCTTATGTCTTTGGTACATTAAAGCTATCAAGTATTATTTTCTGTCCATGAATCAGGTGCCATAGAAAAACGAGCTGTGTTCTTTTTGCATCAAACATTCATTTCTCTGATCCTTGTGTTGGAACTTATAAATACCTGGATGTGACTTATACATGTCAGTGAAGTAAGGCATTTGTTTTATTATGTACAATTTTCATCCTGAATTTTGAAGTTTAATTGACCTATTAATCATAAAATTATTTCACTTTATACAGGCTATGTTGACACTAATAAATAATAATCTTTGTTTTTACTTTATAAGGTGCGTTGTGAAGACATCTTGTCAACTAAGTGCTTCAAACTCTGATCCATGTCAGCTGTCAATATCTGGAAGAGACTTACAGCTGTAAATAATATTATTTGTCCAGCCGTATTTTATGTTTTGTGTGTTATATATGAAATTGTTCGCTATTATAGATGTTAGATGCTGCTTTATAATATTGTTTTTGGTCTATCCATTCACTCCTCAGCGAAACAATACATTTAAATATGGGGTTCAGAATAAAATGAAAATTTCATAACAAACCTAATTTTACAACTTCCATATTTATTTTGGAAAGCTTTAATAATCATGTGTCAACAAATGTGAATAATGGGAAACATCCTGGTCCTAAAATGCTTTATTTTTGTAAATGCATGTCATGGCTCTCTTTTGATTTTGAGGTGATTTTCTCTCATAAAAATGTTAGACACTATTATATCTATGTAAATGACTATGTTTATCATATTAATGGAAAACAATAATGTGATCTGGTGAGAAAACAACTCAAATTCTAGTAGAAGAATCTACAAAATGCAAGAGTTTTTCTTTAATATGGTTTTGTAAGCATTTGTATTGTAAAAAAACACTATAAATAATGTGTAAAGAATGTCGTAAAACTTTTAAATATGATAAAACTATTCTGACTTCAGTTTTATTGACAGCCACACACACACTGTGTTTTGTTTGGTAATGTTAATAAAAAGTCTTCAGTGCAGACTCAACATGTCTGTCTTTTATTTCTTAGTTGAACATGTGTTAGGCTTCTTCTTTTTATATTACTTGTATGATACTCCACACATAACACTTAACACAGTGCCATCTATTGGCTTTCTTATGAAACAACAATCTGATATCATCACATCCCCCTTTCTTTAAAGAAAATTGCTTGAGTTTCTGCTTCATTTTCACATGCCCTTTTTGTTTTGAACAAGATGGCAGTGTAGTGCGAAGTTTCCGATTCATCAGCGTCTCAGCTGGAGTCGTACCACACTCTAATGGAGAGGTTCTGTAATTGAGCAAAGCAAGGTATGGATCAGACTTGCTGTCAGCAGCCTTTTTCAGAAGTTGCTTGAGAATATGAACACCTTTCTCAGCCTTGCCATTTGACTGAGCATACTCTGGACTATATAGAAGTGACATGCTTGAAGCCATATTGCACAGAAAACTCTTGCCACTCTTTGCTGCTGAAGCATGGGCCATTGTCACTGATGACAGTCTGTGAAATGCCATGTCTTGCAAAAATTGACTTTGCATGTGTAATTATGCACTATGTGGACATGCTAGATAGTAAAGCCAATTCAGGGTAATTTGAGTAGTAGTCGATCACCACTAGATAATTATTGCCTTTCAGATGGAAGAGATCCATTCCAACCTTTTCCCAGGGTGATGTTGGTAAGTCCGGAATTATCATTGGCTCTTTGATTTGCTTATTTCTGAATTTCTGACATTGTGTCACACTGTCTCACCAGATTTTCAATGTCTTTGTTAATTCCAGGCCAGAAGACTGTCTCTCACTCTCGAATTTTTCTACACGTCTCGTCTCAAGCTTTGTTCCACATGTGGAACGATGATTCTGTTCCCTTTCGTGGGAACTATCGACGCTACGTCGTTGACGTGATGGGAATCCTCTGTGTTTTTGTGTTCGTGAAGCACCACTGTATCCAACCAATGAGAGAGAGAACGTGACGTCATAGGCGGGCGACGTCGCGGACTATAAAGCACGCCCAAAAACAGAGAACGCTAGCTTCTGTTGTCTTCAGTAAGCGCTATCTGTATCTTGTCTGTCTTATTTACTGTTGTCTGTCTACCATCTCGCCAGAAAGTGATCTCTTTGTCTGAGGACAAGAGTTTCTAACAAGTGAAATAGACACATAAAAAAGACATATATATATATATAAAATGACGGAGAAAAGCCAGCGTTTCACTAAGTGTGCACCTCCTTGCCTGCGATTCATCGTGGAGGGAGATACACACGAGATGTGTGTGAAATGCCTGGGAGTTGAGCACGCACAGGCAGCTCTTGAGGGGGCTGTCTGTGTGCACTGTGAGCGGCTCACTCTCAGGGCGCTGCGCTCACGCCGGGCGCTCTTTGAGGAGGGCGCCGCGGCGAGTGTTCCCCGCGGGTCTGGTCCCGCTGCTGCCGAGGCACAGCGAAGGCTGCACTCGTGGGGTTCACAAATGGATCTAGCAGAGGGGGGAGAGACGGGCTTTGCCTTATCGCTCCCCTTACCTGCTAGATCTAGTGTCTCTTCTTTGGTGGTGGAAGCACGCGCTGCGGTTTCTTCCCCCCGAAGAGAGACACCGATACTGAATATATCTTCCTCCGAGGAGGTTGATATTGAAGGTATCGAGGGTGGAGATGAGGGACCGTCATCCTCATCTCCAGCCCATGAGGAGCTTGCTGAGGTTATGGCCCGGGCAGTAAAAAAGTTGAATATAAACTGGCCCGTGGAGGAAAGCGTTCCCAAAATAAAGAGCAAACTGGACGAACGCTTTCTTCCAGCCAGGTCATTGCCTCAGCGTCGGGGACTGCCGTTCTTTCCCGACCTCCACGCCGAGGTGTCGAGGTCGTGGAACAGACCCGTGCAGTACCGTGTCTTCAGCCCGCAAACATCCATGTACAGCAATATTAACGGGCTGAAACAACACGGTTATGGGGCGATGCCTCGGGTTGAAGAGACGCTTGCGAGCTATCTCTCGCCCGAGTCTGCATCGTCCCTGAAATCCCCGACATTGCCCACCAGACCATTAAAGCAAACATCAAATCTGGTGGGCAAGGCTTACTCGGCAGCGGGTCAGGCTGCGGCGTGTCTGCACACGATGAGTATACTGCAGGCATACCAAGCTGATCTGCTGGGGGAAATTGATGAAAGTGGGGAGGTAACCTTTGAGACAATCCAAGAGCTGAGGAGAGCCACGGATTTAGCTCTCCGTGCCACCAAGGAGACGGCCAAGTCAGTGGGCCGCTCCATGGCAGCACTGGTGGGCACGGAGAGACATCTGTGGCTCAATCTAGCTGACATAAAGGACAAAGATAAATATGTCCTCATGGATGCGCCGCTTTCCTCCGAGGGCCTGTTCGGTGACGCAGTTAATACTGTCGTCGACAGGTTCGAGGAGGCAAAGAAGCAGAAGGCGGCGTTTCAAAGGTTCCTCCCTCGAAAAACTCATCCCCCTGAGGCTGCCGGGCGGGGGCAGCCTCAGCCGACAGCCGGCTCCTCGGGGCACAGACCCCAACAAAAGGCCAGTGTGGCCGCCCGTGCTCCCCGCGGAAAGCTTGGGGACCGGAGCGTGCTGCACAGCCGAAGCCTTCCGGGGGTAGGGCGGATCTGAGGACCGTCATTATTTCCCGGAAGGCTTCCCAAAAGAAATCCTGACGCTCGTGGGCCAGGGTTTCTGAGGGCAGCCCCTCCGAAGGGGTTCAACGATTAATTTCTATCGTTCCCCTTCGGCGCCCTCAAGGGACTGTTCTGCCAACCCTGCCACCCAGTGTGCGACAGGGCGCAGCAGTCCCTGTCGATCCTCCGAGGAGGTTCGGCCAGCACGTGATTCGTTTATCTGCCGGTGCGCCGCGTCAGATAAACGAGCCAAGTGCTCAAAAAACACCAGAGACCAGTCTCGAGAGGCTGGTACCCTTAGTAGATCATTCAGAGGAGTGGAAATGTCTTCCGAATGTTTCGAAATGGGTGCTGTTCATAGTAGAACGGGGGTACAGAATTCAGTTCGGTTCTCTTCCCCCCAAGTTCAGTGGAGTGATTCACACTGTGGTTGCTCCAGAGCAGTCTCTGGTTATGGAACAAGAAGTTGCGACGCTTTTGCAAAAAGGAGCTATAGAAAGGGTTTCTCCTCCCAGCAAAATGTCGGGCTTTTACAGCCGCTACTTCATTGTTCCAAAGAAGGATGGAGGGTTGCGTCCGATTCTAGATTTACGCATACTAAATCGATCTGTAAAGAAGTTGAAGTTCAAGATGCTTACACTCAGACAGATTATTCCACAGATCAGATCCGAGGACTGGTTTGTGGCGATAGATCTGAAGGACGCGTATTTTCACATATCCATCCATCCTTCTCACAGGAAGTTCCTCAGGTTTGCTTTCGGGGGCGAAGCATACCAATACAAGGTTCTTCCCTTCGGCCTATCACTGTCACCCCGCACGTTCACGAAGTGCATGGATGCAGCCTTGGCTCCGCTGAGACTCCGGGGCATCCGTGTACTGAACTATATCGACGATTGGTTGATATTAGCTCAAACGGAACGTCAGGCAGTTCTACATCGAGATGTGGTTCTGTCGCACATGAAAAGGCTTGGGTTGAGGCTCAATGCCAAAAAGAGTGTGCTGGTCCCGAGGCAGGTTGCAAACTACCTAGGTGTAATCTGGGATTCCACCACGATGCAGGCGCAATTGTCCCCTGCTCGTGTGGATTCCATCCTCGGGGCCGTGAAAGGGGTGAAGTTAGGCCAGTCACTCACTGTAAAACAGTTTCAGAGACTGTTGGGTCTGATGGCAGCTGCGTCCAACGTTATTACTTTTGGCCTTCTGCACATGAGACCCTTACAGTGGTGGCTCAGGACCAAGGGGTTTTCCCCGAGGGGAAATCCTTTTCGCATGATCAAAGTCACGCGGCGATGCCTTCGTGCTCTGGTCATGTGGAAAAAGCCTTGGTTCCTGTCCCAGGGACCCGTGTTGGGAACTTCATGTCGTCGCGTAATGCTTACGACAGATGCGTCCCTCACGGGCTGGGGAGCGATCATGAGTGGTCGCTCAGCTCAAGGTCGGTGGGATATACACCAGGCCTCCTGGCACATAAATCGGCTGGAGATGCTGGCAGTGTTTCAGGCTCTGAAACACTTCCTATCCGACCTGAGGGGCCACCATGTGTTGATCCAGACAGACAACACTACGGTGGTCTCTTATATAAATCACCAAGGGGGCTGCGGTCTCGTCCACTGTGCGAGCTAGTCAGCCGTATCCTCCTTTGGACCCAGGGGAAGTTACTCTCGTTGAAAGCGGCGTATATCCCAGGGTATCTGAATATGGGGGCGGACGCCCTGTCGAGGCAAGGCGCGAGTCCGGGGAATGGAAGCTCCACTCCGAGGTAGTGGAGCTCATATGGAAAGTGTTCGGTCGAGCGGAAGTCGATCTCTTTGCCACAGAGGAGTCAACCCATTGCCCTCTGTGGTATTCTCTGAGGCACCCAGCTCCTCTGGGGTTGGATGCCATGATACAGACGTGGCCGAGGCGACGCCTGTATGCGTTTCCCCCAGTCTCTCTGCTCCCGGGAGTTCTGGACAAAGTACGCCAGGAAGGGGTGCATCTAATATTGGTGGCTCCTTGCTGGCCAACGAGAATTTGGTTTGCGGACCTAGTTTCTCTCCTTTACGGCTCTCCTCTGGAGCTTCTGTTCAGACAGGATCTCCTGTCCCAAGCGGGCGGCACGATCTTTCATCCCCGTCCAGAAATGTGGAAACTGTGGGCCTGGCCTCTGAGGGGGCAAGACTCATAGATTCTGGTCTCCCAACGGAGGTGGTGGAAACCATCCTTCAGTCCAGGGCTCCATCTACAAGGAAGCTTTACATGTATAAATGGAATGTGTTTTCTACATGGTGTAGTCATCTCAGAGTGGACCCGGTCCATTCTTCTATTAGCCATGTGCTTCAATTCCTTCAAGGAAAACTGTCAGAGGGTCTAACGTACTCCACACTAAAAGTGTATGTTGCTGCTATTTCGGCTTACCACATTTCTATGGAGGGTGTCTCGGTAAGTCGAGACCCCTTAGTTGTACGCTTCCTTCGTGGCGCACTGAGGTTGAGGCCCTCAGTGCGCCCAAAATCTCCGACCTGGGACTTGGCCATTGTGTTACAAGGGTTGGCTGAGGCGCCCTTTGAACCTTTGGAAGATGTGTCGGACAAAATGCTAACATTGAAGACTGTGTTCTTATTAGCCATTTCTTCATTGAAAAGAATAGGTGACCTTCAAGCTCTTTCGGTGTTACCATCATGTTTAGAGTTTGCACCAGGTATGGTTAAGGCCTTCCTGCATACAAGGCCTGGTTACATACCCAAAGTCCCCACCAGGGTCCCAGGTCCCATTGTTCTGGAGGCTTTTTATCCCCCTCCGTTTACTACACCGGATCAGGGGAGACTTAACCTGCTGTGCCCAGTGAGGGCGCTGGATACTTACGTCCACAGAGCTGCCCTGTGGAGAAAATCTGACCAGCTTTTTGTATGTTATGGGTCCCCGAATCGGGGGGCCCAGCCTCCAAACAAAGAATGAGTAAGTGGGTGGTTGAGGCCATCACACTTTCTTATAGAGCCTTAGGGCTCCCGTGTCCTTTGAACATTAGGGCGCACTCAACAAGAGGTATGGCGGCATCAACAGCTCACAGGTCGGGTGTTTCCCTGGCTGATATTTGTGGTGCTGCGGGGTGGTCATCCCAGCATACTTTTGTTAGGTTTTATGACCTAAATGTTAGTATTACTCCGGGTGCTTTGGTGCTACAAGATGGCAGCCAGGCACTCGGAGGCACGGCATAGTTGGGACAGCGTTCCCATCACGTCAACGACGTAGCGTCGATAGTTCCCACGAAAGGGAACGTCTTGGGTTACGAGTGTAACCCTTGTTCCCTGAGTAAGGGAACGAGACGCTACGTCATGTTGCCGTACCTCCTGCATGCCTGGAGCGCTTCCTTCAGACATATCACAGAAGCTAGCGTTCTCTGTTTTTGGGCGTGCTTTATAGTCCGCGACGTCGCCCGCCTATGACGTCACGTTCTCTCTCTCATTGGTTGGATACAGTGGTGCTTCACGAACACAAAAACACAGAGGATTCCCATCACGTCAACGACGTAGCGTCTCGTTCCCTTACTCAGGGAACAAGGGTTACACTCGTAACCCAAGACGTTTTGTTTCAGGAGAATTGCATTCACAACAAGTAGATCACCTCCGATGTCCCTGTATTTTGGAGATGAACCCGTCAGCCATCCACTATCCATGTTGTCAATCACAGCTTGCAATTCAGTGTCTTTTTTGGTTTCCTCTGCTATTTGCTTTGACTTTGCATCTGACACAGGAAATGCAGTACGTACCATCTTCACATGAATCTCAACATCTCCTTCTGTTGAACTCTCACTGCTTCTTATGGGTGCTCTTGAGAGGTCAGCACGAAGTATTAGTCAGGCAAATCGAAATCGTAACTCTGCAATTTCATCATTAGTCTTTGAATCCTTGGTGTCATTTCATTCAGATTATTTTTTACTATTGCAATTAATGGACGATGATCAGTTTCTGCAGTGAAGGCGGGGAGACCATATACACTACCGTTTTGAAGTTTGGGATCGGTAAGATTTTTAATGTTTTTAAAAGAAGTTTCGTCTGCTCACCAAGGCTACATTTATTTAATAAAAAATACAGTAAAATCAGTAATATTGTGAAATATTATTACAATTTAAAATAACTGTTTTCTATTTGAATATATTTGACAAAGTAATTTATTTCTGTGATGCAAAGCTGGATTTTCAGCATCATTATTCCAGTCTTCAGTGTCACATGATCCTTCAGAATTCTAATATACTGATTTGATGCTCAAGAAACATTTAATGTGTACAATTGTACAACATATTTGTGTACAATATTTTTTTTTCAGGATTATTTGATGAATAGAAAGTTCAAAAGAACAGCATTTATTTGAAATCTAATCTTTTGTAACATTATAAATGTCTTTACTGCCACTTTTGATTGATTTAATGCATCCTTGCTGAATAAAAGTATTCATTTCTTTCATTTCTTTTCAAAAAAATAAAAATATAAATTCTTACTGACCCCAAACTTTTGAACGGTAGTGTATAATGCTACAGAAGCTTTGTATTTCAGATAAATGCTGTTCTTTTGAACTTTCTATTCATCAAGGAATCCTGAAAAAAAGTACACAACTGTTTTCAACATTGAAAATAATCATAAATGTTTATTGAGCAGCAAATCAGCATATCAGAATGATTTCTGAAGGATCATGTGACACTGACGACTGGAGTAATGATGCTGAAAATTCAGCTTTGCATCACAGCAATACATTACTTTGTCAAATATATTTAAATAGTACACAGTTATTTTAAATTGTAATAATATTTCACAATATTACTGTTTTTTTACTGTATTTTTAATTAAATAAATGTAGCCTTGGTGAGCAGACGAAACTTCTTTTAAAAACATTAAAAATCGTACCGATCCCAAACTTTTGAACGATAGTGTACATAGTTATGAAATTTCTCCAGTCCAAAGACTAATCCTAAGCACTCTTTCTCGATTTGTGCATATAGACACTCAGAATCAGTCATGGATCTGCTTGCATACGCTACTGTCTTCCAGATCTCATCATCAGCTTGCAATAAAACTGAACCAAAACCATTCTTGGAGACATTTGTGGACACTTTGGTTTTCTTAGTTAGATCAAAGAATTGCAATATGGGCGCAGAGATCAGTAATTTCAACTGCTGCCATTCAGTCTCATGTTGACCTGTCCACACAGAGTCTGTTGTCTTTTGTAGGAGTTCTCCAAGGCATGATGTTTTTGCAGAAAGATCGATTGTAGATTGATTGACTCCCAGTTTACTTTTGGAAAGCATTCAGACAGTCTTTTTAAGAAGGCTTACCAACGTCTAGGCCTACTGAGGAAATTGAGAAGTTTTAATATTGAAAAAGACATTTTGATAGTTGTGTATAAATCTCTAATTGAGTCTGTGCTCACTTTTAACACTGTTTCCTGGTTTAATTCCCTTTCTGTTAAATGCAAGAACAAACTTTTAAGGATTATTGTAACATATGGGACTGGAGATCCATGTGCAGGCTTTATTAAGGATGAGGATAAGCGTCGTCGGGCAGAGGGTCAAACACTTGATTGTGGGAAATGGAGTCCAGAGTGAAGTGACTGCATGTGTGCAATGGAAAAGTTAATGGTGAAATGGAGACCTCTGGTGGGGAGTGAGAGGAAGCAGCAGGTGGCGGAAATTATAAACATTATCATTTACATTTTACAATTATAAACATGTCTGGTAAAATTATTGGTGAGAAACAAGCATTATAATTTTTCAGTAAAAAGAAAGACTTCCACTATTTTGGCAGATACTTATCCCCTTTATAGTTCATTTCCAGTACTTCCATCAGGTAGACAGTATAAGTACCCTTTATTAAAAAGGCTAAGTATAGGAAAACCTTCGTTCCAACAGACATTGTTATTTTAAATAGGATTTTATGAGGAGTTGTTGTTGTGAAGTTTTAAATTAATGTTGTGTGTTCTGTTTTGTTGAGCCTTGTCTGAAGACAATTTGTGACCCCTGTGGGGCTAGACAATAAAGCTTTTGAATTGAATTGAAAGATACAGAATGAACTTTCCTATGTAGTTCACCATACCCATCATGTGCTGTACTTCTTTTCTGTCTGTGGGACTTTTCATTTCTAGAATGGCATTTATCTCTTTTTGCTGTCTGGCTGTATCCCTTGACTTGACAGTTTATCTCCAAGAAACAAAAGTTCTTGCACTCCAAACTGACGTCTGTTTTTGTTTAGTTTCAGTTCACTGGATTTGATTTTCTGCAGCACTTTGGTCAGTCTGTTATTATGCTCCTGAAGCGAAGATCCCCAAATGATGTCATCAATGTATGCTCTTACTCCTTCAAGTCGTTTAATGATGTTCTCCATCGCTCTGTGGAAAATTTCTTCCTCTCTTTATCAGTTCACATCAAATTCAAGGCTTTAATGTTTGCCTACAGATCAAACACTGGCTCTGCACCACTATACCTAAAATCACTACTTCAGACTTATGCGCCCTCCAGAAGCTCCCAAAGAGGCACAAATTCCCTCTCATGGACCTGAACTGTTCCATGTTGGAATGAGTTCCCCATCTCAAACAGAGCTTCTGAGTCTTTAGCCATTTTCAAGAAACTGCTAAAGAAGCATTTTTTATGTCAACAATTACTTTACTATATGTTAATTTAAGAAAACAAATCTTGTCACGTGTTCTGCGCTAGACTAACTGGGACTAGTACTTGCACTTCGATATTGTTGACCTATTGTTCATTCAATTGCTATTGTTCTGTGGGAAGTTGTTGACATTAAGGAAATTATCGCCCCCTGCTGGTACTATTTTCAGTGCTAGAAGGCAAATCGTGACACTGACTCGCATCCTCTAGTGGACCAGCGTGTGTATTAGATGCTTTGGCGTGATACTGGGTTGGACAGACAGCTGTGATGATTGTAGAATGTGTGGACCAGGAAGGATTCTGGGAGATGAAGTGCAGAGGGTGACTAAGATCGTGATAAAAGGGATGTGTAAAGGTGGAACTCCTACAGGGGTTCAGGCTGTAAGGTTTGCAGAGCGACTAAAGAAACTTCATCAGTAAGATGTTAGAAAACTTTACATTTCTTGTCTATTACCATCCACTGCAACTTATACCAACGACGGAAATAAGCGCAGTTATAATAGCAAAATATGTGGGAGAGCGTTGCTATAGTGTGACAATATTGTACTGCAATAGGGAGCACATTAATGTTAATACTAAATCAAAACTAGTTAGCACATCCTTTGTAATAGAAAGGGTTTAATGACAATATCTGATTATGGTTACACTTAAAATAATTACAAAATAGATGTATGAGATGATAAAATCATATACCATTACAGTTTTTTCCAGTTGCTAACACACTAAAATGACATGCACAGCACAATTATTTAAACTGACACACAGAGAGCAAAACTTCTTCTCAAGTCTCCAAAAGTCTAAACACCTTTTCTGTTTTACACACATTTTGCATTTCAAAATAGCACTTTTTAAATTCACTAAATACAGTTCTCTGCATAAGACACAACAATCTGACATAAAGTCACATGTTTGCTATTTCAAAACACTGCCATTCAAAATGACACTACATGAGCTAATTGGCCAATTACATGTGCCACCTGGCCAAACACCTCAGTGGTTAATTGTTAACACTTCAATCAGGATGTAAGCACTATGAAAAGACCACAGGTGAGAACCTTTTTTTTTTACAACAACAATGGAAGACATTGCAGAGAGAGGAAGAGGAAGAGGAATAGGAAGAGGGAGGTTGAGAATAAGAGGGGGAGGAAGAGTGAGAGGTAGGGGTAGAGCAGGTAGAGGAGTTCATGGCCAAAGAAGACAAACACTTTCAAATGAAATCAGAGCAACCTTAGTAGATCATGTCATCAACCATGGGTTGACAATGCGTGAGGCTGGACAGAGAGTGCAGCCAAACTTGAGCCGTTTTACTGTCGCCTCTGTCATCCGGACCTTTAGACTGGAGAACAGGTAAGTAACCAAAATTTCATGTAGTACACATGTAGTATACCCCATGTCATAGTGTATCAGTTGGGTGACACCTGTTTACTTAGTGTATGACATCAGCCATTCATGAACTGTACAAGTTTCCTGTACAATGTACTCTACTGTGGGGGAAAATATTTAGGCTGCATTGTCCAAGCCCTATATATATTTTTATTTTATTTTTTCTAAAGGACTGCGAGACGACACCATGGTGGAGGAAGGGGCCAAATGTTCACCGGGGTACAGGAAGCTGCCATTGTAAACTTGGTTTTGGAAAATAATGAAATCAGATTACGAGAAATTCAAAGCCACATCATCCAAGACAACACCTTATTCAACAACATTCAACGAGTTAGTCTGTCCACATTGGCTCGCATTCTCAAGCGAAACCAAATCAGAATGAAACAACTTTATAAGGTGCCGTTTGAGAGAAACTCTCAAAGAAACAAAGAGTTCAGACGAGCATATGTGGATGTAAGTACTATATTGACTGCAGTACACTACACACAACATTGTTTCCCAGTGTACTGGATAACACCATATTGAGTGATTTTTGTTCTTTGTTTTCAGGGAGTACTGGAAATGGATGCTCATGCAATCCCACATGAGTTCATCTTTATAGATGAGGCTGGGTTCAACCTAGCAAAGACCAGAAGAAGAGGGAGAAACCTCATTGGCCACAGAGCCATTATAGATGTTCCTGGCCAACGTGGTGGGAACATCACAATGTGCGCTGCCATCTCCAGTATGCATGGTGTCCTCCACCGTCATGCCAAACTTGGACCATACAACACAGCCCATATTCTCACATTTCTGGACAGACTTCACAACATTCTCATACCACCAGAGCGTATGAATGATGCAGACCATCAAAGAAACCGGTACGTTGTAGTATGGGACAACGTGAGCTTTCATCGTGCAGCCCCAGTCCAAAACTGGTTTGCTGACCACCCAACATTTCTCGTGTAATACCTCCCACCATACTCACCATTTCTGAACCCCATAGAAGAATTCTTTTCGGCATGGCGGTGGAAGGTATACGACCGGCAGCCCTTTGTGCGCATGCCTCTTGTGCAGGCCGTGGAAGAGGCATGTGATGAGATTGATGTGGGTGCAATTCAGGGATGGATAAGGCACTCAAGGCGCTTCTTCCCTCGATGTCTGGCAAGGGAAGATATTGCCTGTGATGTTGACGAGGCGTTGTGGCCAGACCCGGCTGTGCGGCAAGATGCTGCCTAATTATTTTTCTTGCCTTTTTTTTTTGTTTTTGTTTTTTACTGTAATATATTTTTTTTCAGAAATTTTCTTTTTCAGTTTACTTTTTTTGTAAGAATATTTTTGTTCAGTCCCATGTAAATATATCTGCTGTGCTTATGTTGTACTGACTTGTTTACTGTAGTGAAGGAAAAAAAATAAAAATGTTGCAACAGCATGTGTGTGTATCTGCAAATATTTCTGTGCATGTGAACAATCTGATACATATTTTAGTATTATGGCAAAGCATACTAAAGATGGGGGTGCTTTTCATTATGCCCAACAGTGTGTAGGTGGTTAGGCAAAAATCTGGTAATATGAATGAAGTGTGTGCCATTTCATGCAAAAGTTTGATTTTGATAATGCTCTGTGTAGTTTCGGTTGCAGTGCTTCATTTTGCAGGATATATGAGGTATTTTGCAGTTTGGGTGTGTGGTTTTGTGAATTGTGTTAAGTGTTTTGATAAAACCAGACTAGTTTGAAAAATTGTGTGTTAGCAATTGGAAAAAACTGTAATTGTACTCAGCATGTATGAAAAAAGTTACCTGAGAGAGAGAAAGAGAAATAGAGAGAGAGAGAGAGAGAGAGAGGGCAAGGGAGTGCCCAAGATCCAAGGAAGAAGAGCATAGAAAAAGAGCCCAGAGCAACAGTTAAAATCCTTTTATCCCTTCCTTGACCATGTGACTGAAACTCAAATGTGAGACATTCAAACTGACCAATCAGAAGATTAAAACTTCCCCCCACTGTACTAAAGGTGTGACCATTTGTAGACCCCCAATGTACACACATCTTGGCCTACAGGCCTTGATCACTATCACCTTTGTGCCTTCCAAATGGCCCGTGGCAAGAGAGAGGGGTGTGAAACAGTAAAGCAAATGTCTTTGTTCATTTTAAAATATCTTTGGATATTTTCAATTCTTACAGATGGAAATGTGTGAGTTTCTGGCAAATGTTTATAATGCAGGAGAGCAGTTGTGCTTGTTATATGGGATACGCAGCTGCTAGCGCCTCCTTGTGGTTAAGAAGAAGATCTGCGATGGAGTGAAAACATCTGTCTTGGTTTCTTTTCCTTTATTTATTCCTTTATTCATAGTATTTTCAGACATAAATTCAAAGTAATCCAAAGTAAAAGAATTTAAGTCCACTAATTGTATGGAAACATATACAGTAAACAAAACATATACAATATATATTTCAGTAATTAACCCAACAAATAATTGAAAGTTATTTGTGTTGTGTTTGTCTACAATTGTAAGTTAAATTAATACCAGAACAAAAGTTGCATCCAATATCAACAGAATTATCATCAGGTTTTTTTCAATGTTAATTAATACTCATTTACTGCCCATTGTCTTGGTTTTAAAGCTATTGTTATCAATTTGATTGTTACAAGCCTTTACACAACCTCATGTGCTTCATTAGGACCTTCTTTATTTACATGCTAAGAGATGTTTATTTTATAGAAATATGAATAAACCTCAAGAAAAGAAGTGAAAGTGAAAATTAACTGAAAATGAGGACAATAATGTGTGTGTTCTTACAGGTTAATGTATAAATCAGTGATTTGATGTTCTCAGGTAAATGGTAAAGGCTAATGGTAGGTAATGGTACACACAGTAGACACTAAATTAAGCTAAAAAAATACAATATATAAGTGAATATACTGTAAGTGGCAGAGTTGGTGCCCAGCAAAATCCCAAATTCATTGCCAGAACTGCAGATTTGCTGCAGATTTGCCTTATACATTATTAGGAGGATCAGGCCCTTCCTATCGGAGCAAGCTACACAACTCATTGTCCAAGATCTTGTTTTATCCAGACTGGACTATTGTAATGCTTTCTTAGGTCTTCCAGCATGCACTGCCAAGCCTCTGCAACAGATCCAAGCCAAAGAGAGCACACGTCACACCTCTCTAGTTCATTAAACGTAAATGTTTGTGATATGCGTGTCTGAATGACGCACCATTTATTAAAAGTATTTTTTAGCATGTGATTAAAACATGCAGATAAATAATCAGGAGTGCTCAATTCTCGACAATAATGTAAAGCACATAACATTTAAGGTTTCTTGGGTCATAAAACACTTCAGGTTTAAGACCAAGCAAAGATCACAAACTATAGATAACAAAGATAATAGGAGTTTCAGATGAGTTTCAATCATAATGCCTCTATTTTCCTCTGAATTGGTTTACTGAATATACTTGGACCTTAACTGGATGTGTTTTGATGATGATGTTTTGAAAAAAATAATGATGAGAAAGTTTGTATTCTGGCAAAGGCATAAATAATCAATGCGACCCGGACTCACAGTTATAAAACAAAGTTCCTCCAGTAACATTAATAGAATGTCATTCAGAGTTACTTGGTCTTTAGTAATGTTTCAATAATGTCAGCACAAAAACCTTATTTGTGAACCCACAACAGGAGCAACTTTTCCAGAAATTTTCAGGACTCTCAATAGGGTCATCAAGGTTACTGAACATTTGATCAAAACAAAGCAGTAAAATATGGTGCAATATGAAAAGAAATCATGAAAAGAAAATAGCTAGTGCTATCAGCCAAGTTAACAATTGACAAAAAAATGATTAGCTTATTTGTTACCATTTCCTCATTTAGTTATTTTTATTGCTACATCTGGATTTATAAAGCTTGAGATTATAAACTCCCATTTCCGCATTGGTTATCTACAGTAAACAAATGATAAGACTGTATGTAATAAAACCATGAACCCATGTGCCTCCTTCGTTCCATACCTTTACCCAACATGGATGTTAGAGCTATCACTCTAAAATCTTTTAACCGATTGTCCCAATACCTAAAATATCTAATGCCAATCTTTGTTTCTTTCCATAAATTTGGAACCACCTTACAATTTAAAAAGAGCTGAAACTATTTGGTAAGGACACCAGTTAGTTGAAAAGCACAGTATTGAACCTTTAGCCCGTCTGGGCCAGGTGCTTTATTTGTCCTAATGTTAGGAAGACTGGCTGCTGTTTCATACTTCTTAAGCTTAATAGGCTCATATGCTGGAATATTAAGACATATTCTCTCACATTTGTTAGTACATTCCCATCTATCAATCCTAGTAAAGAAAACATTTAAATCTTCTACAGAAAGTGCAACTTGAACACACCCGTTTCCCATAATACTATTAAACCCTTCTCTTGCCTTCTTAACATTGCCTGTATATAGTCTATTCTCAATTTTATCCTTATATGCTAGTTTAGCTTTCTTTATTTGACTCCTAAATTAGCTATAAAAGAAATTAACTTGTTTATAAAGGAAACCACTGTCAGGGTGTTAAAAGTAGCACTGAAGCAGTGCCAGAGTTCATTGGTTAATTAAGTGATTAATTGAGTGAATATTGTTTGATTATTAAAAGACAGCTGATGATAATGAGTAGAATCACTGAAGAACCACATCTGACTTCCAGCCACAGCAGAGGATTAAACAACTCCACAAATAGCATTACCAGCTCCACTTATTACTAACCAGATTGACTTTATTCGTATGCAGTTCTTACAGTTTTTTCCAATTGCTAACACACAATTTTTCAAACTAGTCTGGTTTTATCAAAAAACTTAACACAATTCACAAAACCACACACCCAAACTGCAAAATACCTCATATATCCTGCAAAATGAAGCACTGCAACCGAAACTACACAGAGCATTATCAAAATCAAACTTTTGCATGAAATGGCACACACTTCATTCATATTACCAGATTTTTGCCTAACCACCTACACACTGTTGGGCATAATGAAAAGCACCCCCATCTTTAGTATGCTTTGCCATAATACTAAAATATGTATCAGATTGTTCACATGCACAGAAATATTTGCAGATACACACACATGCTGTTGCAACATTTTTATTTTTTTTCCTTCACTACAGTAAACAAGTCAGTACAACATAAGCACAGCAGATATATTTACATGGGACTGAACAAAAATATTCTTGCAAAAAAAGTAAACTGAAAAAGAAAATTTCTGAAAAAAAATATATTACAGTAAAAAAAAACAAAAACAAAAAAAGGCAAGAAAAATAATTAGGCAGCATCTTGCCGCACAGCCGGGTCTGGCCACAACGCCTCATCAACATCACAGGCAATATCTTCCCTTGCCAGACATCGAGGGAAGAAGCGCCTTGAGTGCCTTATCCATCCCTGAATTGCACCCACATCAATCTCATCACATGCCTCTTCCATGGCCTGCACAAGAGGCATGCGCACAAAGGGCTGCCGGTCGTATACCTTCCACCGCCATGCCGAAAAGAATTCTTCTATGGGGTTCAGAAATGGTGAGTATGGTGGGAGGTATTACACAAGAAATGTTGGGTGGTCAGCAAACCAGTTTTGGACTGGGGCTGCACGATGAAAGCTCACGTTGTCCCATACTACAACGTACCGGTTTCTTTGATGGTCTGCATCATTCATACGCTCTGGTGGTATGAGAATGTTGTGAAGTCTGTCCAGAAATGTGAGAATATGGGCTGTGTTGTATGGTCCAAGTTTGGCATGACGGTGGAGGACACCATGCATATTGGAGATGGCAGCGCACATTGTGATGTTCCCACCACGTTGGCCAGGAACATCTATAATGGCTCTGTGGCCAATGAGGTTTCTCCCTCTTCTTCTGGTCTTTGCTAGGTTGAACCCAGCCTCATCTATAAAGATGAACTCATGTGGGATTGCATGAGCATCCATTTCCAGTACTCCCTGAAAACAAAGAACAAAAATCACTCAATATGGTGTTATCCAGTACACTGGGAAACAATGTTGTGTGTAGTGTACTGCAGTCAATATAGTACTTACATCCACATATGCTCGTCTGAACTCTTTGTTTCTTTGAGAGTTTCTCTCAAACGGCACCTTATAAAGTTGTTTCATTCTGATTTGGTTTCGCTTGAGAATGCGAGCCAATGTGGACAGACTAACTCGTTGAATGTTGTTGAATAAGGTGTTGTCTTGGATGATGTGGCTTTGAATTTCTCGTAATCTGATTTCATTATTTTCCAAAACCAAGTTTACAATGGCAGCTTCCTGTACCCCAGTGAACATTTGGCCCCTTCCTCCACCATGGTGTCGTCTCTCAGTCCTTTAGAAAAAATAAAATAAAAATATATATAGGGCTTGGACAATGCAGCCTAAATATTTTCCCCCACAGTAGAGTACATTGTACAGGAAACTTGTACAGTTCATGAATGGCTGATGTCATACACTAAGTAAACAGGTGTCACCCAACTGATACACTATGACATGGGGTATACTACATGTGTACTACATGAAATTTTGGTTACTTACCTGTTCTCCAGTCTAAAGGTCCGGATGACAGAGGCGACAGTAAAACGGCTCAAGTTTGGCTGCACTCTCTGTCCAGCCTCACGCATTGTCAACCCATGGTTGATGACATGATCTACTAAGGTTGCTCTGATTTCATTTGAAAGTGTTTGTCTTCTTTGGCCATGAACTCCTCTACCTGCTCTACCCCTACCTCTCACTCTTCCTCCCCCTCTTATTCTCAACCTCCCTCTTCCTCTTCCTCTTCCTCTTCCTCTTCCTCTCTCTGCAATGTCTTCCATTGTTGTTGTAAAAAAAAAGGTTCTCACCTGTGGTCTTTTCATAGTGCTTACATCCTGATTGAAGTGTTAACAATTAACCACTGAGGTGTTTGGCCAGGTGGCACATGTAATTGGCCAATTAGCTCATGTAGTGTCATTTTGAATGGCAGTGTTTTGAAATGGCAAACATGTGACTTTATGTCAGATTGTTGTGTCTTATGCAGAGAACTGTATTTAGTGAATTTAAAAAGTGCTATTTTGAAATGCAAAATGTGTGTAAAACAGAAAAGGTGTTTAGACTTTTGGAGACTTGAGAAGAAGTTTTGCTCTCTGTGTGTCAGTTTAAATAATTGTGCTGTGCATGTCATTTTAGTGTGTTAGCAATTGGAAAAAACTGTATTGAGAATTAGAGGTTTAGATGTTGATGTTGAAAATGTTTGGTCACCGTCATTGTGATCACTGTTCCATTTGGGCCGTTTGTATTAAGACTTTTTTGCCTGCCTGACAGACATTTCTTGCTGGATTAAGAACCACCACCTTCATCTGAACCTCACGAAGACAGAGCTGCTTGTGGTCGATGCCAACCCAACACTTCATCACAACTTCTCCATTCAGATAGGTTCATCAACCATAACTCCTTCCAGGACAGCCAGGAACCTCGGAGTTGTGATTGACTTCATCAGCTCTAATGTTCTCCTACAGAACAACCACTGGCTCTTAAACTCACTTCTTCAGACTTATGCGCCCTCCAGAAAATCCCAAAGAGGCACAAATTCCCTCTCATGGATCTGAACTGTTCCATGGTGGAATGAGTTGACCCATCTCAAACAGAGCTTCTGAGTCTTTAGCCATTTTCAAGAAACTGCTAAAGAAGCATTTTTTATGTCAACAATTACTTTACTATATGTCCATTTAAGAAAACAAATCTTGACACGTGTTCTGCGCTAGACTAACTGGGACTAGTACTTGTGCTTGCATATTGTTGACCTATTGTTAATTCAATTGCTTTTTATTGTTCTCTTCATTTGTGAGTCACATGTGATCAAAACACGTAGATAAATAATCAGGAAGTGCTCAATTCTCGACAATACTATAAAGGACATAGCATTTGAGGTTTCCTGGGTGATAAAACACTTCAGGTTTAAGACCAAACAAAGATCACAAACTATAGATAAAAGTAATAAAAGATACTGGAGATGATAATAGGATGTGAGTTTCATATTAGTTTAAACCATAATACTTTTATTTTCCTCTGAATTGGTTTACTGGTATTGAATATTCTGGATTTTAACATAATCTACACTATGTCTTCTCCATTGACATTTTCTTCAGAAATTATAGAAACAGATTCATCAGTTTCACTAGCGTAGGGGGAACAAACTTCTACAGAATGATCCCAGAATGCATCTGCGTGAACAAGAGTGGTGTGGTGCTGCAAAATGACTATTAAATAGGAAGCAGCCTCAGCACAGGGAGTCATAACTCTGGGTGTAATGTGTCGTAGTGAAGCTGTTTTGAAAGAAATAATGAGAAAGTTTGTATTCTGGCAAAGGCATAAATAATCAATGCAACCCGGACTCAAAATTATAAAAAACATTCCACCAGTAACAGTAAAAGAATGTCATTCAGAGGTCTTTAGTAATGTTCCCAAAATGTTAGCACAAAAACCTTATTTGTGATCCCACAACAGGAACAACTTTTCCAGAAATTTTCAGGAGTTTCAGTTGAGTCATGAAGGTGACTGAACATTTGATTAAAACAAGCAGTAAAATAGGGTGTGATATGATCATGAAAATCAATAAGCCAAGTTAACAATCAACAAAAGAAATCATCTATTTGTCACCATTTCCTCATTTAATGTAGTTATTTGTATTGCTGCATCTGAATTTATAAAGCTTGAATTTAAGGTTTTTATATACAGTTGCAAGAAAAAGTATGTGAACCACTTGCAGAATCTGTGAAAATGTTAATAATTTTAACAAAATAAGGGAGAAAATACAAAATGCATGTTATTTTTAATTTAGTAATGTACTAAATATTTTTTATTTAGTAATTTTCACTCTGAGGACAACTGAGGGACTCAAACTCAACTATTAAAAAAGGTTCAAACATTCACTGATGCTCCAGAAGGAAACACGACGCATTCATAGATGGGGGGTGAAAACTTTTGAATTCAAAGATCAAGGTAAATTATATAAATTTTTCTTCCGGGAAACATGCAAGTATCTTCACTGTTAGACATTTCTGTAATTTCTACAGTTATTTACCATATATCACCCAGTATTATACTGCTAATTCTCTTTACAGTAAATAACTGTGATTCCCTTTGCATCATGGGAATTTTCTGTGACGTTATACACTACATACAGTGATTTACTGTATTTTTTAAATTTGCAGTATACTACTGTATTTGCTGTAACGGCCTCTCTGGCACCATTCCGTCGTGTTTTTTTATTTTCCTCTTTTTGTACATTTGGTTTGACATGATATGCCTTACACCGCGTGTCTACTACGCTAACAGCCCGCGGCTGTCTATATTGGACACACTGAAGCTACCGGACCTTTACAAAATGCAAACCTGTTCGTCCCTTGTGTCAGAAATAGCGCGAGTGCTTGGTCTCGGAGTAACGTTACCGTATATATAACGGGCCATCAGTAACGTTATACTGTCTGGGATTTGTCGTGTCGCGCCGGAGCATTCAGCGCAAACAGTGATTGTAATGGGTTCTGTCTTTTGTTGGATCGCGTCGTTCGCGTCCGGGGTAGAGACGGAACCAGCGCGGCAGCGCCAGTCTGCGGCCGGTGTACTGATGCACCCCATAAAGACTCATCCCCGAGAGAGAGAGAGACCAGCAAGCAAGGTAAAAAAATCGTTACCACGGTAAACTGCGTTAACGTTTCATTTGACAAAAGATTTTGTTAGATTATGTTATTTAATATTTACTGTGTGCGTGTTTTAAAGGTCTCAACTGCAACAAAGCGCCGGTGACAGCTAGCAAGATTTCTGAGGTAAGCTGTTGCTACTTGAAATTATATTCAATATAATTGTTACTTAAATTTCCTAACAAAAGCAATGCTTTCTGCCTATGTTATTGTAATAATGGTTTAAAAGCGTGCCACAGCGAAATTTTGCGGGCCAGAAAGTTCATTGTATATCACCGTTTTATTATGAAGCACAGCTAAAGCATCAGTCACTAGCATTGTTGAATTAGCAATATGTGAAGCAAGCAGTGGATTCACTGCTTCAGACTAGGTATAGCATTCTAAATTTGCTAGCTTTTTATCAAATAAGTGAGTTTGCATCATGTCTAACATTTTATTTATTACATAGCAAATGAACCAATCAGAAGATGGACCATTTTCTATGTTCAGTCTCACCAGATTACATTTATCCAGGTAAGCACTGCATTAAAACTCTCACTAAATCATTCATACCAAATTTAGCATTATAAACAACTTTAGTTTATACTTTTGAATTATTTTGACCTTTTATTAGCCCGAAGACTCTACCATTGCAGTTCCAACTGACCAGGAAAGTCCTAATATCAGCGCACAGGTGGGTTAACTACTGTACTGAGGATAAAAATCATCACATAGTGATTTCTTGCATGCGTCTTACTGTGTATTTGTCTCAAACAGCTTCCCCTTCACTGCAGACAGGCTGAAATTGGCTAAATCATCAATGGCAGTCTTTCTCTCTATGGATCTCAGCATTTTTGGACAGAATTTAGGATATGTAAGTATTAAAATTTAATCTGGCATAATTTTTGAATATACTATTGACAAAAAGATGTTACTTAATTCTATCTATCTATCTATCTATCTATCTATCTATCTATCTATCTATCTATCTATCCTTAAGTTATAGTAAAAAAAAAAAAAAGGTTTTAAAAAGGAGGTTTAAAATAATTTGACACTAATATGGAATTCTCTCTCTCTCATTCTCATGTTTTTATATAGTGTTGGAACCGTGATCTCCTCTGAAGGACTGAGTACATTTGTGTTCGTGGACACGCATACAGACAAGGAAACATTCTGATGTTGTCAGTCAAGTTCTGTACTGGAACCAATCTTTGGAGAAGTTCATTTATTTCCAAAGGTGGACAAACTGTGTGTTGTCTTTTTCTTATTTTTTTTATTTTATTTTTTTTTTATGAATTTAGAGGAGAACATTGATAATAATAAGAAATGTTTCTTGAACAGTCTACTTTCAAAAACTTTAAGACACTTAAATTATTTTGGCCACCGGTGTATATTAATCAAATTTTGGAAATAGTGAAATGATTTTGAAAGTGGGATTATGTGTCATGTTACCTAATGAGAATGAGAAAAGAACTGTTTTGTCCTGTGTTGGACATTTAATTTTTTTACTGCTTAAAAATGTATTTATATTTTGCAGTTTTATGAATGTAATTTTTTATATTTAATTATATTTTTTGACAATAAGCTAACCAACCATTGACTTTACATCATTTTATGTTTTTTTAACATAATGCGTGTAGTGAAGGACAACACATAATGTGTTAATTTAACAGCATCTTTGTGCTAACCTTTTACTTTGTTACAAACACTAACAGCTTAATGAGTTAAAATTCACACACACACACACACACACACACACACACACACACACACACACACACACACACACACACACACACACATGTTTGTTTTTGTGAATTGTGGGGACTTTCCATAGACTTCAATGCATTTTACACTGAACAAACTGTACATTCTATCCCCCTACCCTGCCCCTACCCCTAAACCTAACCCTCACAGGAAACTGTGCAAACTTTTACTTTTTCACAAAAACTCATTCTATATGATTTATAAACCCATTTACATTGTGGGGACCGCTGGCTGGTCCCCACGATGTAGGTGAACTCAGGTTTATATTACATCATGGGGACATTTGGTCCCCACAATGTAATATAAACAAAAGCACACACACACACACACACACACACGCACACATACACACACACACACACACACACATTTTTGTCCCTAAACTCTCCCATTAATGTGTAAAAAATGTCATTTTTAACACATCCTTTCCAGCATTGGCAGACTGTTTATTTGTTTGATATATATGCAATGTTTTAAATAAAAAATAAAATGATATTTTGCAATAATTTTGTCTGTTTGAATTGTATCTCAGTAGTACTTATGTAATTCTATATAAATATTATGAAATCTATATTTAGGACAAATAATTACAGTAGTGTACTGATTAGCTGGGTTTTTTACAGTAATTGCAGTGTTGCCAGTAAGTTACTGTAAAAACCCCTTGAAATGTCTAACAGTGTTCTGTTGCTTCCGAAGGGCAATACTAAATGTAAAAAAATAAATAAAAATTATATTCAAGTGAAATAAGAAAAATTTGGACCTCTTTATCCTGTTCAAAAGTTTTCACCCCCCGACTCTCAATGCATCGTGTTTCCTTCTGGAGCATCAGTGAATGTTTGAACCTTTTCTAATAGTTGAGTTTGAGTCCCTCAATTGTCCTCAGTGTGAAAAGATGAATCTCAAAATCATACAGTCACTGCTGTAAAAGGTTCAAATATGCAAAAGATGCTGGAAAACTGAAGAATTTTTGGGACTTGGAGATTTTTTCTGCAGAAAAGAGTTCAGTTTATCTACTCAGGACAAACAAGAGACTCATGAACAACCATCACAAAACATAAAAACAGTTGTAAATCATCAGGTGACCACACACAGTACTGAGAATCAATGGTTCATAAACTTATGAATGGGGTTATTTTAATAAATTCAGCTATTTTGTTGTCTTGTGAACTAAATGTAAACATCTTTTATGTAAAATATCTTACTCAGGACAGTACTAAATAAAAAATATCATGCATTTTGTACGATCCCTCTTATTTTGTTAAAAGTTTGCACATTTGCACAGATTCTGCTAGTGGTTCACATACTTTTTCTTGCAACTGTATAATGGTGTTGATGGAATTCAGTGCTGATGGAATATTGAATATATCAGTTGTTATCAGAAAAATAAGTACTTTCGGTTTTTTTTTTAGAATCTTGCTTGTTTTGAAATTTCTGAAATAATAAACTCCCATTTCCGCATTGGTTATCTACAGTAAACAAATGATAATGCGTCTGTGTCTGCTATAAAAACCATGCTCCCATGTTCCTCCTCAAGAGATTTCCTGAGTTTCCCTTTGGTTCACACCTTCAACATGCTGACGCTGAAGCTAAGCGGGATCCTTTGTAAGTAATGATTTAGATTCGACTCAACTGACATGATTTCAACTGTTCAATTCAGTGTTTCAGTTTGTTTCTGTTTGACTTTGATTTTCAGTGCTGCTGATCCTGTGCCAACATGGTAAGAAGAATGGCAATTGATTCAACATTTTCAAGTACAGAACTACATTGTAATATATCATCTTGTATGTTTCCCCTCTGCAGGTATAGATGCACTTGCGATCTGTGAAGGAAGATCTGAAACCCTCAGATGTAGTGAGTAATTCAGTAGTTTTTAAGTTATATTTCTGTGCCTAAACAGGACAGAATGATAGAGTCATGAAGCAGTGGAAGAGAATTTCAACTGTGTGATCTTAAACTTTACCACAATTCTCAAGACCACAATTTTCTTTGTTTTTCTGTGTATCAGGTCGGGGATCAATAAGGATTATTAGTGCCAACTACGGACGGAGAGATCGCACAACATGTGCTTTTGGGATACCAGCTTCTCAGATCTCAAATACGAAGTGCAGAGCACCAGCCACCCAAATAGTTTCCTCTCAGTAAGACTGACAGATAACAGTAAAATGTTTCCATTTCATTTTATGTATTTTACAAGAGCAAGGAAAATGTCAATCTTATGTCTATAGTACATTAAGCTAATCTTATGTGCTTATTATTTTCTGTCCATGAATCAGGTGCAATAGACAAACGAGTTGTGTTGTTTCTTCATCAAACTCGCTTTACTCTGATCCTTGTCCTGGAACTTATAAATACCTGGACGTGACTTATCGATGTCAGTGAAGTAAACCATTTTTTAACTTTCATCACATTCTGAAGTTTAATTGAACTATTAATCATAAAATTATTTCACTTTATACAAGCTATGTTGACGATAATAAATAATAATCTTTGTTCCCTTTTGTTTTTACTTTAAGGTGCATTGCGAACCAATCTTGTCAACTAAGTGCTTCAAACCCTGATCCATGTCAGCTGTCAATATCTGGAAGTGACTTACAGCTGTAAAATATATTATTTGTGCAGCCGTATTTTATGTTTTGTGTGTTATAAATGAAAATGATCGCTATTATATATACAATACATTGAAATATGGGGTTCAGAATAAAATTTTAATGAACCTAATTTTACAACTTCCATTTATATTTTGGGAAGCTTTAATGATAATGTGTCAACAAATGTGATTAATGGTAAGAAAAATGTCTCATAAAGTAAAATGTTTTATTTTTGTAAATGCATGTCATGGCTTTTTGATTTTGAGATGATTTTCTCTCATAAAAAATGTTAGACACTATTATATGTAAATGTATGAAATAATGTTTAAATGACTGTTTATCATATTAAAGGAAAACAATCATGTGATCTAGTTAGAAAACAATTCAAATTCTAGTAGAAGAATCTACAAAATGTAAGAGTTGTCTTTATTTCAGTTTTTATATTTTCTTTAAAGATGTTTTGTAACAATTTGTATTGTAAAAACCACTATAATGTGTAAAACTTTTAAATATACTATAAAACTATTCTGACTATTCTGAGTTTTATTGACAGCCACACACATACTATATATACCTTCAAGATCAAAAATAACCCAGTTACAGTTACATCAGGAAGTAGAAAGCAATAGAAAGCCAAAACGCTATAGAGGGTATATACAGTAAAGTCCAAAAGTTTGGAACCACTAAGATTTTTAATGTTTTTAAAAGAAGTTTCGTCTGCTCACCAAGGCTACATTTATTTAATTAAAAATACAGTAAAAACAGTAATATTATGAAATATTATTACAATTTAAAATAACTGTTTTCTATTTGAATATGTTTCACAAAGTAATTTATTCCTGTGATCAAAGCTGAATTTTCAGCATCATTACTCCAGTCTTCAGTGTCACATGATCCTTCAGAATTCTAATATACTGATTTGATGCTCAAGAAACATTTAATGTGTACAATTGTACAACATATTTGTGTAGAATATTTTTTTCAGGATTATTTGATGAATAGAAAGTTCAAAAGAACAGTGTTTATCTGAAATCTAATCTTTTGTAACATTATAAATGTCTTTACTGTCACTTTTAAAGGATTTAATGCATCTCTGCTGAATAAAAATATACATTTCTTTAATTTCTTTTAAAAAAAATTAAAAATAAAAATTCTTACTGACCCCAAACTTTTGAACGGTAGTGTATAATGCTACAGAAGCTTTGTATTTCAGATAAATGCTGTTCTTTTGAACTTTCTATCCATCGAGGAATCCTGAAAAAAAAAAAAAAGAAAAAAGTACACAACTGTTTTCAACATTGCAAATAATTATAAATGTTTCTTGAGCAGCAGATCAGCATATTAGAATGATTTCTGAAGGATCATGTGACACTGAAGACTGGAGCTGAAAGTTCAGCTTTGCCATCACTTGAATAAATTATTTTAAAATATATTCAAATAAAAAAGTTATTTTAAATTGTTATAATATTTCACAATATTACTGTTATAACTGTATTTTTAATTAAATAAATGTAGCCTTGGTGAGCAGACGAAACTTTTATCTTACCGATCCCAAACTTTTGAACGGGAGTGTGTGTTATATATATATATATATATATATATATATATATATATATATATATATATATATACATATATATATATATATTCTTCGATAGATAAAAAGCCTTTACATATAAAGAGTAAGTTTGGGCAGTTTTCATTAACGCTCCAATATCTCAATAATACCTGCAGCCAAACTTTTTAATTTTAAGAAAAACACGTTTGACTGATTTGACCTGCTTTCTAATATAATCTGAGCAGTAATGTAGCTCTAAATGTTTTAATTAGTGATAAATTCCATCAAAACCGTAATACTGTCAAATGAAGCATTTCGACAGTTTACTACTTCGTAGTGTGTGTCGTTTCCACGCGCTGCTGATCGATCGGTGATCAACCCTTTGACGCGTCACGCGTATGGCATCAAAGTGAGTTCACGTGCTGTCGGAATTACCGTAATTACGAGATTCCGACTTGCCAGTGACGGATGCTCTCAGCGCTTGTAATAGACTATATAACAACTGTTCAGTGTTTTTTAACCACATAGCCTAATGTTTATTTTAGGATACAGACAATTAAAACATATAAGTAGCCTACTAAGAAAAAAACATTCATAGTAGGTCTACTCGATGTTGATGTAAGAAGCAATAATAATTATTTCAAACATAATTTGTCGAAGTGGTATAGTTTATTCTTCTCCCAGTCCACCGGCCACTTACTTTTATTTCTTTCTGGAAAAAAGTGGATGAATTTAGGCCTACACTTTGTAATTCTGACAGCTCTGATTCTAGATTAACATGATCATTATTAAAAATTATAAATTAAATAATTATAAAAATTAAAGATTAAATGAAACACATTGTTGGAGCATCAAAAAAGCATCTGTTATCAAGTGTCAGACCGTACAAATAAACTATAATACCAATTTTTATTTTTAACATTTTAAATCTGTACATTTCAAGTACAGCCATAGCTACTCATCTGATGAGAAATTTAACTCTTATTATATATGTGATCAAGTGTTCAGTATAGTGGTTAGAAAATAAGGCCTGACATCTTACTGATAATGATTCATCATGAGACTGTTGTGTGAGTTAATAAGTCAGACGGCACAGTTTTGCTGTTGTATCATTTTCTAATCCAAACATGGCATAGAGCGGCTGAGTGAATGTGGTCTGGACTCTGTGGATGAGGCTCATTGTGTCTGAGACGCTGTAGAAGGACAAAATCCCTGCGCTGTGATCCACATACACTCCTATTCTACGGCTGGACACTACAGGGAGTTCAATCTCGATGTTATTGTGCCAGAATGAGCAATAGTCTGGAGAGCAGAAAAAACTCCAGGACTGATCATTACGTCCAGCTGCACTCGGAGGACCTTCTTCCTTCCTGCTGATGCTCTTATATGTCACGGATATATCCACTCCTAATCTCCCATCTCCACTCCACTCCACCTCCCAGTAACAGCGTCCAGTCACACTCTCCACACACAGCGCCTCGGTCCAACAATCAAATCTGTCTGGATGATCAGGATACGGCTGATATGTATCAGCGAAAGCAATCACTGTGTCAGACAGACGAAGCCAATTATTCACTGAGTTCGGATCCAGAGTCAACAGGTGGAAATCTAATGAAGATAAATGAATAATTGTTTATTTTTTTACATGCAAACATCAATCTGAATGAATCCCATTCTTAAAGATCTGTTTATACTGTATGAACTCTGACGTATGAATGTATGAATCAGAGTGCAAAGGTCAGAGTTGATTCATACAATCAACAAATTTCAACATATGTGTCGGTCTCCGTGTTCAGAAACTGAACCAGAAACGTTTCAGTCCAGTTGAGCCATCAATGTGATTATAAGCAAATAATGAGAGTGCATCTAAACTTAGTCAATAAAACAGCAATCTATTTCAACTGAAGCTTTGTCAACTTGCTTGCTGTTATATAAAATGTCTGTGCTGAAAAAAATAAGTCTCAGTGGCTACATGTGTTTTTTTAATGCCATCACTAATGTGTCACTGCACAAAGATGCAACTAATTAATAATAAAATTCGTTTATGATTATTTTCATTAAAAACAGTCAACTCACATTGTAGAAACTCCTCTCTGGTCTGATATCCAGGAGCCAGAATGACCTGGACAGTTTTCACTATGGAAAACAAAAGTTCAATTATCAAAAACTATGATTGTCTGAATATCGAGAGCGTTTTATACATTTAATAAAAGGTGCTGAACTTTTCTGTTAATAAATAACCAAAGTTGAAGTAGCCTACGCGTTTGATTCAGTATGTCAGATGAGATGGTCATTTTTTTCTGTTTACTTTCGGTTTGTTCGATTCATTAAAACAGAAATTAACACAACTTAACATTAAGAAAGAGACCCTAAAACTCATAAAAACTTGAACAAACTCTCAATAAAGAGCAAAACGCAGTCATATTAAAGCCCAGTGTACTCTGAACTCACCTGTATCTGCAGGAAATCACCACAAACAGAGCCGTGCGAGAGTTTATCCAGTTTGTTGTTTGACTCTTTGAATAAGGATAAAAGATCCGTCCATCGATTTGAAGGTGTTTGTGGTGTTTCCAGGCGCTTCTGATCGGTGAGAAGAGAGCTAAAGTAAGAGACTATAATCGAGAGAAGAGGCTGTGAAGTCAGAAACTTTCTGTTCCCTTTCAGAATTGGGATATCGCTTAGAGAGCCCTATCATCTTCATGTAAACTAAAACAAGCCAATGGAATTGGCGTGCGATATTTGCATAATGCGCACCGCCCCCGTCAGGTGTATATAAATAGGAAGCAGATGCAATCGCACTCTGTCTTTCGCTTCGGAGCCATTCACTGGTGTCCTGTTCAGAAGATTCCTTTCTTCGTTTGTTTTATTCTAAAACATTGCCTCAGAAGAGGATTTACAGCGAGCTTTCAGTGCTGGTGAAAGGGCACGTTCAGCGAGGTCGCGAGTCTCCGAGGAGCTGAGCTATAAGCTCGAAAACTGCTGTTTTCACAGCAACACAAAGAGTGTGTGCGTGTGTAGCGATTTGGGCCGGTTCCTCGGTGTGTCAGGGAGTGGTGTACCTGACACATCGCGTCGCTCCCTGGGTGCTTCAGCACGAGTGAGTTGACTTCCCCTTCTAAAAGAGCTTTACAGACGAACCCTGACAGTATGTCATTTCGTCTGTGCGTTCATGGGTGCGGTCGTTCCCTGGTCCCTGCTGATGGGCACAATCGTTGCATCCCGAGCTCACGGCTGTGCTCTCCCGGGCCGCCTTGTGCGTCGGGCTTGAGTGGAACCCTCCACCCTGTCCCGGCCCATCTCGGTTGGACGATTGGTACTTGGGGGGGGGTCGCGCTGGTCAAATCCAGCGTCCCGCCCCAATGCCTTTCTTCCCGGAAGTACACGATGAGGTGACCAGGTCTTGGCAAGCTCCATATGGGGCTCGTACAGGGCCTGGTCCCTCGTCCACCTTCACCTCCCTGGACGGCGGGGAAGCCAGGGGATACGCGAGGATCCCGCCAGTCGAGCGGTCTGTTGCGATGCAGTTGTGTCCAACGGCCGCTGGCTGGCACGGTGAGCCGCGTCTCCCGTCCCAGGCCTGTGAATTCTCAGCCGGTCTGACTGAGAAAGCTTACAGTGCCTGTGGGCAGGCTGCCTCTGCCCTGCACGCGATGGCCCTTTTGCAGGTCTATCAGGCAAAAGCGCTGTCGCAGATGCCCCAGGAAGGTCCTGACCAACAGCTGCTTGGGGAGCTGCGCGCTACCACTGACCTTGCCCTCCGGGCAACGAAGGTGACAGCGCGTTCTGTTGGCCAGGCGATGTCTACTTTGGTAGTCCAGCAACGCCACCTCTGGCTGACCTTGGCAGACATGAGGGAGACCGACAAAGATCGGTTCCTGGATTCCCCCGTGTCTCCGGTCGGCCTTTTCGGCGATGCGGTGGAGAGCTGTGCCCAACAGTTCTCCGCTGCACAGAAGCAGGCTGAGGCTATCAGACATGTCATGCCTCCACCCAGCCGCCCGTGGCTCAGCCTCAGCCCGCTCGTCGCCGAGGGCACCCGCCTGCATCTTCCTCCGCCCCTGCTAAGTCGGCAAAGCAGCAGCCTACACCAGCCAAACAGCAGGGTGCCAGTCGCGGACGTGGTGCCCAGCCCGTCTCTGCCAACCCAGGTGGCAAGTGGTCGGGGAAAACTCGGCCCGGAGACGGGCGACCTGGAGCGGAAGGTTCCTGCCCTTTGGGAGAGTATGCCATCTGCTCTCCCACCTCCGGAGGAGGGCCGGGGGGATTTTGTGACGGCTGTCCATCTACCGCCGCTGGCTCTCCGGAGTCCAGCGGTACCCACTTTGCCACAAAAAGAGCAGTTTCCTCAAACTCCAGGTCACAACTAGGTGTGTCTGCCAGTGTGCCAGGCCCCGCCTCGCCACTGGCAGCTCCCTCCCCATTCGCCAGCAGGCGGCAGTGTGATGGCGCAGACCGCGTTCCGTGCGCCGTCTCCCATACACACTGCTGCCTCGCGGAGTCCGCTCCCAAGCCGTCCGAGTTGGGTCCCTCTCTGCCTTGCTGCCCCACCCCCGGTGCGTCTGTGGTGCCTTTGGTCCCGCTGGCTCAGTGTCTGGAAGCGTGGATAGCGCCCCTCAGCCTGTCCAGTTGGCTCATTCGTACCATCAGACTCGGCTATGCGATCCAGTTCGCCCGGCGTCCCCCGATCTTCAGGGCAGTCCATTTCACTCAGGTGTCGTTGGACAGTGCACCTGTTCTCCGGGCGGAGATTGCTGTCCTCCTGGCGAAGGATACAATCGAGCCGGTCCCTCCAGCCGATATGAAGTCGGGGTTCTACAGCCCCTACTTCATTGTACCGAAAAAGGGCGGTGGGCTACGGCCAATCCTAGACCGTCCCCAGGATTGGTTTGCAGCAATAGACCTGAAGGACGCATACTTTCATGTCTCGATTCTGCCTCGACGCAGACCTTTCCTCCGGTCTGCGTTCGAGGGTCGGGTATGTCAGTACAAAGTCCTACCCGGCATGGTTGTAGCTCCCAGCCGGTTGGGTCTTCAGGTCAACTGGGACAAGAGCAAACTCGCCCCCGGGCAGAGGATCTCTTGTCTCGGTCTCGAGCTAGACTCGGTCGCACGGACTGCGCGTCTCACCAAGGCGCGCGTCCAGTCGGTGTTGAACTGCCTGAGCTCGCTCAAGTGCAGGACAGCGGCTCCACTGAAAGATTTTCAGAGGCTCCTGGGGCATATGGCATCTGCAGCCGCGGTAACGCCGCTCGGATTGCTTCATATGAGACCGCTTCAACACTGGCTCCGCGGCCGGGTCCCGAGATGGGCGTGGCAGTGCGGCACGCTCCGTGTCCCTGTGACACCGAGCTGTCGTCGCACCCTTGTCCGATGGTTGGACCCTTCGTTCCTGTGGGCCAGAGTACCCCTCGAACGAGTGTCCAGGCATGCTGTGGTCTCCACAGATGCCTCTGCCACGGGACGGGGGGCTACGTACAACGGGCATGCAGTGGCAGGTCTTTGGACGCGGCCTCAGCTGCATTGGCATGTCAGTTGCCTCGAGTTGCTAGCGGTTCGTCTTGCGCTGGCCCGCTTCAAGAAGCTGTGGTCAGGCAAGCACGTTCTAGTCCGCTCACACAGCACTGTGGCCGTTGCGTACATCGACTGTCAAGGTGGTGTACGCTTCCGTCGCATGTCGCAACTCGCCCGCCATCTCTTGTTGTGGAGTCAGAAGGATCTGAGGTCCCTTCGGGCCACTCGTCTCAGGTGTGCTCTACCGTGAAGGCCCAGGTAGTCCTGTTTGCCTCCCCGGAAACTGCCCACTGCCAGTGGTTTTATTCCCTGACCGGCGGCACGCTCGGCTCGGATGCCCTGGCACACAGCTGGCCCCCGGGTCTGCGCAAATATGCATTTCCCCCAGTGAGCCTTCTCGCACAACTCATGTGCAAGGTCAGGGAGGATGGGGAGCAGGTTATGTTAGTGGCTCCATACTGGCCCACTCGGACCTGGTTCTCAGACCTCATTCTCCTCGCGACAACACCTCCCTGGCTGATTCCTCTGAGGAAGGACCTCCTGACTCAGAGACGGGGCACCCTGTGGCACCCGCGTCCCGATCTACGGAAGTGATCCCTGGACGGGATGCGGAGGTTCTGAGTGATCTCCCGCAAGCGGTCGTAGACACCATCACTTCCGCTAGAGCTCCTTCCACTAGGAGTCTCTATGCGTTGAAGTGGAACCTGTTCGTCGAATGGTGCACCTCTCGCCGAGAGGACCCCCGATCATGTTCGGTCGGATCCGTGCTTTCCTTCCTGCAAGATGGGTTGGAGCGAAGGCTGTCTCCCTCCACCCTCAAGGTGTATGTTGCCGCTATCGCCGCACATCACCACGCAGTCGAGGGTAAGTCCCTGGGGAAACACGATCTGATCGTCAGGTTCCTGAGGGGGGCGAGGAGACTAAATCCTCCTCGCCCTTCCTCCGTACCCTCTTGGGATTTGACCCTGGTTCTCACAGCTCTCCGGGGTCATCCCTTTGAGCCTTTGCAATCAGTCGACCTGAAACTAGTGTCTCTTAAGACGGTTCTTCTGGTTGCATTGGCTTCCCTGAAGAGGGTAGGGGATCTGCATGCATTTTCGGTCGACGAAACGTGCCTAGAGTTCGGGCCCGGTGATTCTCACGTCATCCTGAGACCCCGGCCTGGATACGTGCCCAAGGTTCCTACCACTCCCTTCAGAGATCAGGTAGTGAACCTGCAAGCGCTGCCCTCGGAGGAGGCAGACCCAGCCCTAGCTTTGCTCTGTCCCGTCCGCGCTCTGCGCGTTTACGTGAACAGAACGCGAAGCTTCAGGACCTCAGATCAGCTCTTCATCTGTTACGGAGGCCAGCAGAAGGGAAAGGCTGTCTCCAAGCAGAGGATGGCCCACTGGATAGTGGATGCCATCACCTTGGTGTACGAATCCCAGGGCGTGCCTTGCCCGCTCGGGTTGAGAGCCCACTCCACCAGAGGGGTAGCCTCTTCCTGGGCGCTGGCTCATGGCGCCTCGCTGACAGATATCTGTAGAGCTGCGGGCTGGGCGACACCTAACACGTTCGCTAGGTTTTATAGCCTACGTGTAGAGCCAGTATCCTCACGTGTACTTGCATCCACTAGTCGGTAGACGTGCTGTACCCGCTCTAAGTGTCGGCTTGCAATACCATTCCCGCCACTGGCCGGATACGTGCATACTTCACTCCAGTCGTGTTCCCCGCTGGCGAACCCTGTCGAGTTCCTCCGCCTCCCCCTTCGGCTCGGACATTGCGGAGTGTCTGATGCCAGGCCTACATCTGTCGCTGACGCTGTCTGTTGGCTGGGGCCCATATGCCGTGACCCCTCTACGTGAGCGGTCCCATATGTGTATTTTCCACGGTTTAAAACTCCCTACGGGCCGAGTCCGTGTCTTTCCCTTAGCAGAGCCAGCTCTGCAGTCACCTGTCAGATGAGTCTCCCCCTACCAGGTGGAGCCATCCCAGGGACTCCATATGCGTACTGCCCCCCGGGCCAGTCCATGTGTGTATTCCCACGTAAACTCCTCCCCCATTGGGTAGGTAGTGGTCTCCGCAGCGTCCCTTACGGGTTCGCTTCCCCAGTGTGTCTAGTTTACTTAGTGGGTATTGGTTAGACAGCAGTAGACTTTCTCGATGTAAGCTCGCCCCCTTCACCGCCAGCCGGTGCTATGGGCGGCTGAGCTTGCGCTGGGCACTGGAAGGGGTTTCGTAACTGTGGCGCTTTCGTTGGGATCCCAATTCGTTGGTCACTACTGACGTACGTCGAACGTGACCGACTGAAAGGGAACGTCTCGGTTACGTATGTAACCCTCGTTCCCTGAAGGAGGGAACGGAGACGTACGTCCCGTCGCCACAGTTTCTGTACCCTCGCTGTAGCGCGGACACCGGTTGTCTCCTCAGCGAAAAACAGAGTGCGATTGCATCTGCTTCCTATTTATATACACCTGACGGGGGCGGTGCGCATTATGCAAATATCGCACGCCAATTCCATTGGCTTGTTTTAGTTTACACAAAGATGATAGGGCTCTCTAAGCGATATCCCAATTCGTCGGTCACTACTGACGTACATCGCCGTTCCCTCCTTCAGGGAACGAGGGTTACATACGTAACCGAGACGCTTCCCGTAGTCACCTGATCTGTGCTTCCATTTTAACTTGCTGATACCTCATATTTACCACATTAAATGTAATGAATCACATATGCATATTGATTTTTCATGTAATAAAAAAGGGGTCAGAATAAACAGAACTGGACGTGTTATAATAATAACAAAACACATTTAATTTGAGCATCAAAAACAATCTTATCATCAAGTACAATTTCGTTTGAACAAACACTAGAGTTAGCGAAAGCAAAATGAGTTTGAAATGTGTGTATTATGATCATGCAGGAGAAGATGGCGCTTTTTTAATATACATTGGCAAAAATGTGTTTGTTTGAATACCCAGGTTTGTTTGTTTGTTTGTTTTATACTAAATTCAAGGGCTCCCATACTTTCTCAACCATGCACCGTGAATGATTACTTGAAGTATATAATAAAAATGTGAAAAATAACATTTTCTGTTATTAGTTTGGTCATATTGTGCTTGACTAAATCAAGATCAGACCACATGTGATGAGCAATGCAGAAATCACGGGGTTAACAAACTTCATAAGAAAACAATTCTTGCCACTGTATGTATTAAAAATATCTTATTGAGAGATTTGTCGACAGTCAAACAAGAGATACATCGAACTCAACATTCATTATACTACGCTAATTATTAAATTCATCTGATAATAAATTTCATTTTGGTAACACTGTAGTATAGGGAACACATAAACTATTATTGATTTTCCCTCAATAAACTCCTAAATTACTGCTTAATAATAGTTAATAAGGTAGTTGTTAAATTTAGGTTTTGGGTACGATTAAGAATGTAGAATAAGGTCTTGCAGAATAAAACATTCATTTGTGTTTAATAAGTACTAATAAACAGACAATATTCTAGTAGTATGCATGCTAATAAGCAACAAGTTAAAAGACCATAAAAAGTGTTACCTTTATTTTACTACACATTCACGGTGTAGAAGTTTTTTATTTATTAAAATAAGACCCATGAAATCTTACTCATACTGATTCAAAATTTGATATGACAAAATACTCAGTACAATTTAACTTATTAGACGACACAGTTTCACTGTTGAGTGCATATCAAATCCAAACATGGCATAGAGCGGCTGAGTGAATGTGGTCTGGACTCTGTGGATGAGGCTCATTGTGTCTGAGACGCTGTAGAAGGACAAAATCCCTGCGCTGTGATCCACATACACTCCTATTCTACGGCTGGACACTACAGGGAGTTCAATCTCGATGTTATTGTGCCAGAATGAGCAATAGTCTGGAGAGCAGAACAATTTCCAGGACTGATTGTTACACCCGGATACACTCTCATTACTATTTCCCTTCCTCCTGATGCTCTTATATGTCACTGATATACCCACTCCTGATCTCCCATCTCCACTCCACTCCACCTCCCAGTAACAGCATCCAGTTACACTCTCTCTACACAGCGCCTGTCCCCAACAATCAAATCTGTCTGGATGATCAGGATAGCACTGATTTGTGTCAGCAACAGTGATCACTGTGTTTCCCCCTGACAGACGGAGCCTGTTATTCACTGAGTTAGGGTCCAGAGTCAGTAGAGTAGAATCTGAGGGAGGTAAATGCATAATCAATCTTTTATGAACTTCCATAATCAATATAAAACATTAGTGGGTCTATCATTGTTTTATAATGATAAATTTGGCCTTTACAAAAAAAAAAAAAAAAGGTAAAATCATCCATGAAACTTAAATCCATTTCAACCAATCAAAAATAATTTATTTTATGGCTGTAAAAAAATCTATGCTAAATATTGGGGCGGAGGTAACATTTTACTTCTTATTAAGATAATAATGTGTTACTGTAATTTATTTTGCCTATATGCTTTAAATACAGTTATTTGTTCATGTTAAAATTACATAACTTGTATTAAAAGCATGAAATATAGTTAATGTAAAATGTAAAACCCTAAATTTCATTTCATATATATTCTATCAAAATGAAAATGATAAATTGCATTTTAAGTAATTAAAATAATTAAAATAAGTCCAAAATCATGACTGAAGATGTTATTGTCTGGTGGACAATGTATTTTGCAAGGCACAAATAACTTTTGTGTAATGAATTCATCAAGTGCACCATTGTACAGATTTTAACTTATTTGAAATGAAACTCTTCCACTAGACTGGATTTTAGACTTGTGTGTGTTTTCGTAGTTACTCACACTGTAGAAACTCCTCTCTGGTCTGATATTCAGGAGCCAAAATGACCTGGACGGTTTTCACTAGACAACAAAACACATTTGCTGTTTAATTCTGACATTGAGAGGCAGTTGAACATACAACATTTTTATATTTATAAGGGCTGTCAAAAATTCATTTCTACTATTAATTTAAAAAAAATAATGTAATGTAGGAACTGTGGACGAACCAGACAAATGAATAATTCAGATGATTCTTTCAAAACATAATTCTAATTCAGAAAACCAATGCTTATTACTTTTTACGATATTCATGTTTCCTGACAGAAAGAGAAGTGACAAACTCAGCTATTTGTGACAGCAAATGGTCACCTAGAAGATAAAGAGTCTTTGTTCACCAGATCAAAAAACAGAGAAACACTGCAGGCCCTTTTGTTTCTCTAAGGGACTGAACTTCACAGAAAAAACAAACAAACAAACAAAAAAACACTCAAGACTGTTCTACAACTAAAACTGCATCAAAATTGTTCCAAACAATTTTAAATTGACTTATCAATCATTTTTTGACTGCATACATGTTACATCATGTGTCCACAAGTACTACCTGTAACCAGTTTTGCCTTAGAACACCCACAATTCATGTAAATGTGATAACTCTTGAATGACTGACTGAAATTATGCCTTATTTGGAATTGATTTAATTCTTTCGCCCTTTTCTAAATCCTGACTTAAATGAAATCTGTTTAAAATGTATCATATTTAATTTAATAGAAATTATGTTAAAATGGCACTCTCTGCTAAAGCAGAGACAGGAAGTAACACCTATTCATGATTGGGGGCAGAGAAAAACCCTTTTGAAACAGGACGATATCTGATTGGCCAAAACTCCTCTGAGGTGTGACAAACAACAAAGTTTAAATTGTCATATTGCAAGAGAGATTAGTCAAGAAGACAAACGAAAAGACAAGAACCAAGAACTATGGAGTAACAAGAAGAACAGACAAGCAGCTCATTCAAGCCATCCAACTTTCACTCACTTTTCTTTTCTTTTACTTAATTTTCATTTCCAATGAAAGTCTCATGTTCTAAGTTTTTCCGCAAAGTTCAACCAACGACTTTTGCTGCTTCAACTTTAACTCCAGCGACAAAGAGATTTCCTTAATTTTCTAGCAAGCTCAAACGTGATTGGGTTCTACCCATAGACTACACAACACGGACCTTTAAGACCCTGCGACAAATCATCGAGTTGGAAACTTCCCTGCACGCCGACGAGGGAAATTCAGTCGTCAAGTCGACTAAAGCAAGTACCCCAGATTAAAACTGAACTGGTGTATTTAAATGAATGATTCATGGTTCGTTCAGGTCTTTGAAGTGCATTGCTAGGAATTATGTTCATCATATCACTAACTCTCTCTCTCTTAAAACTCTTTCTCTCTCATTTCCTTTCTTACTGCAACACATATGAATGAATGTGTGTATGTATGTGTGCGTTTGTGTTAGATTAGTTTGTGTTAGAATAAATAAAATCTCTTGTAGATTTTAAAGGAAAGTGTCTTGTATTATGTGCTTCTAAAATTTAATGTCTTAAACTGTCGATCTTAAAGTTACCGTGCTCTAATCAGTGTTTTCACGATTGTTGGATATTCATATCCGCTACAAGAGCTTATTACGGCTCGAGCAAATGAACGCTGGATGATTCAGTTGCTCAGTCCTAAACTAAACAACTCTTTATAATTCCCTACAAATTATTTAATTTGAGCTAATTTTACTTCCTGTGTTTTTCCTTACAGTATTGGTGGACAAATAATTGATAAAGTATTAAAATATTGATTCTGAATCATTTACGGTTAATCCAGTTCTTAAAAAGTGTAATCTAGTTACACTTTTGATTAATTAATTGGGTGTTTCCCTACAGTAAAAAACACAGGGAAACCAGGAAACACGGAACAGCTACCGTAGCAGCTACCGTAGTACATCGACAGACAAATGAACTATAAGTAAACATCTGATGCTTTCAATGATGTAAACTTTGTTGAATTTACATACAGTGCTGGAATTGAAGATTGTGGAGACACATTTATATGGCTAAGTGTAAATGGAACAGGTTTAACAAATCAGATAGTTATATCTGATCAGAGACAATGCATTGAGTGACCCAGTGTAAACAGGCCCAAAAAGAAAAAGAAAAAATCAATTACTGCTTTTGAGTGAATAACTTTTGTAGCTTTAATAAGGATTAATCTACAAACCCGATTCCAAAAAAAGTTGGGACACTGTACGAATTGTGAATAAAAAAGGAATGCAATAATTTACAAATCTCATAAACTTCACAAAATTCACAATAAAATATAGATAACATATCAAATGTTGAAAGTGAGACATTTTGAAATGTCATGCCAAATATTGGCTCATTTTGAATTTCATGAGAGCTACACATTCCAAAAAAGTTGGGACAGGTAGCAATAAGAGGCCGGAAAAGTTAAATGTACATATAAGGAACAGCTGGAGGACCAATTTGCAACTTATTAGGTCAATTGGCAACATGACTGGGTATAAAAAGAGCCTCTCAGAGTGGCAGTGTCTCTCAGAAGTCAAGATGGGCAGAGGATCACCAATTCTCCCAATTAATATCATCCAAAGATTCAGAGAATCTGGAACAATCTCTGTACGTAAGGGTCAAGGCCGGAAAACCATACTGGATGCCCGTGATCTTAGGGCCCACATACAGGAATGCTACTGTAATGGAAATCACAACATGGGCTCAGGAATACTTCCAGAAAACATTGTTGGTGAACACAATCCACCGTGCCATTCGCTGTTGCCGGCTAAAACTCTATAGCTCAAAAAAGAAGCCATATCTAAACATGATCCAGAAGCACAGGCGTTTTCTCTGGGCCAAGGCTCATTTAAAATAGACTGTGGCAAAGTGGAAAACTGTTCTGTGGTCAGACGAATCAAAAGTTCTTTTTGGAAAACTGGGACACCACGTCATCCGGACTAAAGAGGACAAGGACAACCCAAGTTGTTATCAGCGCTCAGTTCAGAAGCCTGCATCTCTGATGGTATGGGTTGCATGAGTGCGTGTGGCATGGGCAGCTTACACATCTGGAAAGGCACCATCAATGCTGAAAGGTATATCCAAGTTCTAGAACAACATATGCTCCCATCCAGATGTCGTCTCTTTCAGGGAAGACCTTGCATTTTCCAACATGACAATGCCAGACCACATACTGCATTAATTACAACATCATGGCTGCATAGAAGGATCTGGGTACTGAAATGGCCAGCCTGCAGTCCAGATCTTTCACCCAGAGAAAACGTTTGGCGCATCATAAAGAGGAAGATGTGACAAATAAGATCTAAGACAGTTGAGCAACTAGAAGCCTGTATTAGACAAGAATGGGACAACATTCCTATTCCTAAACTTGAGCAACTTGTCTCCTCAGTCCCCAGATGTTTGCAGACTGTTATAAAAAGAAGAGGGGATGCCACACAGTGATAAACATGGCCATGTCCCAACTTTAATGAGATGTGTTGATGCCATGCCGACTTATTTTTCCCTTAAAATGATACATTTTCTCATTTTAAACATTTGATATGTCATCTATGTTGTATTCTGAATAAAATATTGAAATTTGAAACTTCCACATCATTGCATTCTGTTTTTATTCACAATTTGTACAGTGTCCCAACCTTTTTGGAATCAGGTTTGTATATTTAATTTATATAGTGAAGACTGTGCAGGGTTATTTTACATTGAGTTTATTTAGTTTCTGTAGTATTTGATATTTATTAAAATGGGTTTAATGTTGCAATTATTTGTGATTAATTACAGAAACATTTGTGATATTTTCTTTTTTATTTTTCTTATTTTTTGATTGATTGACAACACTAAAATTAAAAAAATGGTGCTGAACTCCTTTCTGATAATAAATGAGTATTTACCTCTTCCAGATATCTTTTCTGTCTCCTCGCTGCAGAACTGCAGCAGTTTGTCTCTGAGTTGAGAGACAGATTTCACTACTTCATCAAAAGACAGATGAGAACTGACAGTGAAGCCGTCTGTAGATCCAGAGAGAGAGAAAGACGACAAACTCTACAGACACAAAGACAAAAACACAAACTCCCTGTAATTCCAGAAGCTTGTTAAAGTCCTCAGTGTTTGAGAAGATCTGTGTTACCTGGAGGAAATGAACATGATCCTGTGTTTGTGAAAGCTGCTTCATCTCAGCGTCTCTCCTCCTCAGATCATTGATCTCCTGCTCCAGTCGCTCCAGTCGTTCTTCAGCTCGACTCACTGCAGCTCGTTCCTGATCTCTGATCAGCTGAATCACCTCAGAGCGACGTCTCTCAATGGAGCGGATGAGCTCAGTGAAGATCCTCTCACTGTCCTCCACTGCGGTCTGTGCAGAGCGCTGTTACACACATCACAATCACACAGTGGCTTCAGTGGGACTAGAAGAGCTCCAGCACTGGAGGAAAGTCCAAACTGAGACTCAAACTTCTTCTCCAAACTCACCTTATGAGACGCCACAGCCTCTCTCAGCTGCTGAAGATCTTTCTCTCTCTGCTGGATTATCTTCTGGATGTTTCTCTGTTTCTCCTCAAAATGTCTCTGCAGAAAACAAAAATATGATTAATACTACACTATCATCCAAAACTCTTTTTTATGTTTTTGAAAGAAGTCTCTTATGTTTTGATAGAAAATAGAAAACTTAGAAAATAGAAAAAATTTACAATTTTACTGAGTTAATTATATCAGTTTCTATGATTGAAATTAAAATCACATGACAAATTAGAGAAATGACATGAACTGTCATCTCTCATGAGATCCAGTATGAAGCAGTACCTGTTTCTCAGTCCTCGCTGCTGCAGTTGATATAGTGTCATGGTATTTGTGTTCATCCACCAAACACAGCACACAGATACACCGCTGGTCAGTACGGCAGTAAATTTCCAGCATTTTATCATGTTGAGGACAGATCATCTCCTGCAGTCGTCCAGTGGCGTCCATCAGATTGTGTCTTTTACCTCTGAAGAGATTCTCATGATGTTCAAGGTGATTTTGACAGTAAGAGCTTCGACACTCCAGACACGACTTCACTGCTTTCTGTTTTCCTCCAGTGCAGGAATCACAATGAACATTTCCAGATCCAGTATGAGGTTGATGACGACGAGCAGGAACAGGAGGAGGAATAGGAGCAGCTTGGAGTCTCATCTTCTTCAGTTTCTCCACCATCTCAGCAAACACCACATTCCTACCTAAAACTGGTCTTGGTGTGAAGGTCTGTTTGCATAATGGACATCTGTAGATTCTCTTCTGATCCTCCTGATTCCAGCAGTCAGTGATGCAGCTCATACAGTAACTGTGTCCACAGGGAATCGTCACTGGATCCTTCAGGAGATCCAGACACACTGGACATCTGAACTGATCCTGATCCACAGAAATACTGGCTTCTGCCATTTCGCTGTATGAACTCACAGACAGAGATTGATACACACTGCAGTTTGACAGTTGAAGTGGAGTGTTTATATATCCTCCTGATTACATGCTGGAGAAACAGGTTTTTCTGTAGGGAGTGACTTATTGTAAGGCATTCAGTGTTTTTTTGTTTGTTTTGTTTTTAATGATAGCTGATGCAGTATGTGAGCATAATAAAGATGTGTCACTGGTTTTCGTAATTAATTGATTGAAAGGTGACTAAATTAATGAAAGTTTGTTAGATGAAAGGTTTAAATTCCCTAAACTGATTGTGATTAACTCAAACCAAATTTGTTCGCTCTAATTGTAATTCTGTAAGAATTAAACTTTCCTAATATCAACAAGCAGTATTTGGAAAAATAATCAGCTCTCCTACAGTTAAATTAACCAAATGAAGTAGCAAAAGCATCAACCCTGAAGGGGTTTAAAAATGTGGTTAGATGAGGTCCGGGAAAAAAGGTCAAAGAATATTCCAGTAATGCAGACAAGCAGCAGAAAATCAAGTCGGCAAAAGGAAATAAATAATAGTGCTTGTGTTGATGTGGAGTTTCTCAGAAACGCACTTTTGTTTCCAGCTAAATATTTTAGCTTTTTTTAGATTAAGGCTGGATAAAGTCGACACACTTGTCTTGGTCTCCTCTGTGTTTTGAGATCACTGAAAATAGAATGAAATGCTAAAAGTAAAATGTATAAGATCTTTTATGACCTAATGTCCTTTTTTATCCATAAGGTACATGATAACAATGTTTCTGCAACATTATAAAAACATATTTATTTAAAGTCATAGGTTAAAACATTACTATTATGTTTTTAATTGCGCTTCACTGATAAAGAAAATCATATTGTTAGTTAATGCATTGAGTTTAATGAAAGGGCTCAAAAACAGAATAATCCTGCTAGCTGAGATGTTGGAGATGTCTTTAACTGAGGTCAGAGAAAACTATTCACACAATGTTACAACAGCCGTGTCGATCCCTGGTTGTCACAACGCTGTTTACCAGTAGCTCCTCACTGCAGTACACGAGATCCAGGGGGCGAGGTTGGATCCAGATCCGAGGGGTGGAGTCGAATAGGTTTAGGAATCAATGTTTGGTGTAGGCAATCAATACTGTGATTTACATGACCAATAAAATCTTAAGAATCAGTTGCAGGGTGGCATTGGCCTGGCTTCTGACGTCACATTTGGATGTGGGCCGGGTCGGATGTCCACCGCAGCGAGATGCTTCTCATATGTAAAGTGAGAGGAGTTGGATCTGGATCCAACCTCGCCTCCTGGATCTCATGTTCTGCAGTGAGGACCATCTCCTGTTTACAGGCGCTTGTGTTCCATTGTGATGCTGTGTTTTTGACCTCTACGCTAGATGGCGCTGTTGGACAGGTCAATAATAAAAGATTTTTCTGTTTACTTCTGCTTGTTTAACTAAGCAAAACTGAAACTAACACAACTAAAGCAAACATTCAGAATGATAATCTAAAAAGTCATAAAAATGGCAGTAAAACTTGTATAAACTGTCAATAAACTGTCAATAAACTGCACAATGCAGCCAAAAATCTCAGCTGTGAACTAACAGTTACTCAGTTGGACTCTGCACTCACCTGTCTGCAAATTGATTTCTGTGAGTGTTTAGTTGTTGTTGTTTTTTTGTTTTTTGGTTCAATTATATTTAGTTAAATTATGACCAGTGATGATCTATGCATCTTTTTCTGGCATTTCCAAGCATTGATCGGTGATTAAGAGGCCTGATGGACACTTTCTGCTTCCTGTAGAGTTGCCTGATTTAAAGTACACAGTAAAGTTAAACAGAAAGTGTGAAATGTGAAATGTACCATTATATGGGTGTTATTAGTTATACACCCAGTTTAGACATAATCAAGGAGGTGTTTACATGATTTTCTTGTTTTTAGTTTTGATTTTCTTGAATATTTCGCATTCATGGAACTAGTACATACTTATGCAAGACTCTTCAGGCCAAAATGTTAATTAAGATCAGACTAAATTTATCACTAAATACAGAAATCCAACATTTACAATCTTATCAGTTTCATTATCATTCATTCTCAGATTTTACAGCCATTATACTAATTTAATGTGAAACTGTAATAAACTTGTGATTATTACACATTCAGTAGTTTTTTTTTTGTTTTTTTTTTAATTAGAAAAGATCTTTCTCTCTCTGCTGGATGTTTCTCTGTTTCTCCTCAAAATTTCTCTGCAGAAAACAAAAGTCAACACTAAAGTTTTTTTTTTGTTTTTGTCCATAAGACTTTTAAATGTTTTTGAAAGAAGTGTCTTATGTTTATCAAGGCTGCTTTTGGTCAAAAAACAATAAAATCATCTATATTGTGAATTTTTAAAGAAAGAGTCAAATGTAAGTCACCGTTATGGTGATCCGTGTTTGTTATAGTTGGGCTCTTAACTCTTGACTTTTTAACATTAGATTTTGTCTGGCTGCTGTAACTGAGTTATAACAGCCATACAAGACAAGAAATAATGTGTTGTTGGTTATGTTTTGACAATCATCATGTGATAAATCACTGATCTCATTGAAAGCCTAATCTCTACGGCAGATTTACATTACTGATTACTGCAGCCCTGTGATTCTACAACTTAAGATCTGTAATTTTCAATATAATCAGAAGGATTTTTTAAAGTTGTTCTGATCAAAAAAAAAAAAAAAATGAATCTCAGATCAACCTTAGCTTCGGTACGCACGCATAAAAAGCAATGCAAAACAATAATAACTATGATTGGGATTGCATACATAACATTATAATTGTATATACTATTGTAATAAAAAGTATGGGTTTAGTTGCCATGTTTCAGCAACCGTTAACTAACCTTCTAGCTAAGCGCTTCAGTTTACGGGTGTTCAATCAGCCTCAGCTTCAGCGCAGTGCAACCTTTGTTAATGTTAGTTAATAAAATATGTGTGTTCATGTTAGTTCACAGAGCGTTAACTAATGTTAACATATACAACTTTCTATCTTAAAAATGTCTTGGAAAATGTTGAGATTCACATTAACTACCCTGACAGCAACATAATGTTGGCGCAGATCTGGCCCACGTGTAATCCACATATACCAGATGTGGGCTGGATCTGGGCCACACTATGTTGCTTATAAGATTTATTAATCTTATAAGATTAGTAAATCCTGTAGAAGTATTGTTCATTTATTGTTGGTTCAAGTTAACTAATGCTAACAAAATGAAACATTGTTGTAAAGTGTTACTATTTTTTTTTTTTATAAAGAAAGTTGGCCATAGGAGTGTAAAAGTTAAGGCTTCTGTATTGTATATGTTTGCTTAATGTTGAAGTGTTTGGGACATGGCTTTTAATGGTGAGCCTTTTGTTTTTGTTATTAGGCTCTGAAAGTATATCAAAATTTGGATTTCGTTCTTTTGTTTTCCCGCGACAGCTCAGTGTTTGATCAGTGTTTGACTCGATGCGTGCACACCTTACCAGCACTGAATGTCCAATCAAACAAAAAGGACAGAAGAAACTGTTCTGCTCAGAAATAGCCCAGAAACCGACCAAGCAGTTTAATATGCAATTGTTCAGGCAAAAGTGGCAAGAAATTGGGCAACTCTGGAGGATGCCTTTAAGAAAATTAAAGACAATAACAAATGAACAGGATGAGGTGTCATCAAATTTGAGTTCTACACTGAGATGGAAGAATTGATTGGAAGTAATCATGACGTTGATGTTCCCAGTAATGGGGGATGCAACGGGTGTCCAAATAAAGTCAACGTGTTGGTCAATATGAACTTCTTAGTTTTCTCAAGTCATCTGAGGACGCTACCCAGCGGCGGCATGATGAAATCATGACACAGATGATTGCATCACAGAAAACTTTACACACACTTCTACAAACATTTCTGGAAAAACAGAAGAAAGTGTAACTCTGTGGGCTGCCAGTGAGGAGTACTGCATGTCTGGAACATGACAGAGGGAGAGAAAAAGAAATAAAATGAAATATAAATCACAGTACTTTCAGGTATTTGGCAGTGACATTTTTAGGCTTTTTTATTTACAACAAAATATGATCATTGTAATATAACTATTATAACGATACAGTTTACAGTGGCTCCATAAATTAATTCAAAAAATAAAAAAGCAAAACACACCTAGGGCCCTATAATACACACGGCGCAATGCGACGCAAGGTGCAGCGCAAGTGTGTTTGCTAGTTTGCATTTGCATTTGCACATATATATTAACTGACTCATCGCGTGTACGCCATGTAAATAGCAATCCGCCATGGCGCGAGCGCATCTCGCTCTTAAAGGGAATGGGAGATGACACTCTGATTGGTTTATTTAACGTTACACCCATTACTCATTAAGAGAATAGGGACAACCCATTTCAAAAATGCGCCCCGGCGCACGGACCGTTTTTCCGTCGTTAAAATAGCAAAAGTGGATTTGGACACGCCCTGAGTGCACCTGCGCCGTGCGCTTTACACTTTGCGTTTAGACCGTTAAAACAGGGCCCCTAATGTGCATTCTTTGTTCTTCATTTTCTATAAGCAGAGTTAACAAACCTTGCTGTATTTTCGTGTAATTTATTAAAAGAAGGTACACCGCCATCTTGCGCCGACAAAAGTGACTTGAACGCACCTGACATCGTACACACGACTTCCCACCTCGTAAATATGAACTTCCCAGGTAGACTTGAACGCACCATTTGTCAAACATTAGCTTTGTTGTTTCTAGATAACAGGGTAGCTTGTTATGGGGTGTTACAGTCAGGGCAATTGTAGCACTGCATTACAGTATTAGGTATTACAGTTAAGGTTGAGCTCTTTAACTGCTTTTGCAAGGACCCTGGTGAACTTACCCTCAGTGTCGGGGAGATCCCACTCTGACTCTGCCCAGTTCTTCTCCAAAGCTGAAATGATCATGGCGTCCACTTTCTCATCAGCGCTGAGGAAGACGAAGACTGTAATGATGAGAGGGGCTTGAAAGTTCTCGAGGACTGGGGAATGAGGCATAGAGTTGTCGCCTTCATCCTGAGCAATGGGAGTCTGGCGGGTGGGAGGTGCTCGAAAGTAGCCGACACAATGTTGAAGTGACCGCTCTCGAAAGGAAACATGGAAAGAAGAGCTAAGAGAAAAACAGCACAAAGTGTACATGAGCAGAAAATGTTAGAGAGCACAAAAATAAGTAATAGAGTAATAAAACCAAGGAAAACATAATTATTAAGAACACATTACATATGTTTACGTTTTGTGCAATATATTTTTTAAATTTTTTAAATCTTTTTTTTTTTTTTCATTTTGTGCAATATATTTTTATGTGTTTTTACATTTTCAAATCATGCTTATTATTTTTAGATCTGTAACAGCAGTACATTTGGCGTTAATTTAAGCTCATAATATATGAGCCCAATCTACAGAGAGTAAAATGAGTCTGAGTCAGTGTCACTATATCTATCAACTCTAGCTGGATTTCAACACTAAGTTCAGATCAGAGGAAGTTCTCAACCACAGGAGGAGCTGATGATGACTAAAGGAAGAGCTGTAACTATATAAAGAAGAGAAAGACTGATAGAAACAGAAAATGGCTGATAAGTGTGATCTGTGTCTGCTGGGACTGATCATTCTCTCTTCACTTCTCACAGGTAAAGAAATCTGTGTTTTCTCTAAAGACATTTAGTGGAATTAGTGTGGAAAGAGTTGATTTGAACATGCTCAGTTTATTATTGCACACATTCACGTTGTGATCTCAGAGTTGTGTATTGATACATACAGATCATACTGTATTATTCCTGATACTGAACATACTTGTTCAGTACCAGACTTGTTCACTGAGTCACTCAAACATCTGATGATCAACAATTATCTTCATATTCAGAGATTTCAACAGCTCTCTGATCAAGACAAATACTTTATTCTGGAGAGTGAGATGACTGAAGAAAAGACTTGAATGTCTGCTTTATATGCTGGTGTTTTCATTTATATCATAATGATCACTCAAATATACTGTGTTTCAGGTGCCAGTGGAGTGGATAATGATCATGTGTTCATCAGTTCTGGTGAAAATGTCCTTCTGTCCTGTAATAATGCTCTTTCTGACTGCAAATCAACTACATGGATCTATATGAGATTCAGTCATTCAGTGTATGTTGAACTGATTGATCGAGGGATAAAAAAGAAAGACACAGAGAGACATGAGAGATTGAGTCTGGGGTCTGACTGCTCTCTGAACATCAAGAACGTCACAGAAGAAGATTATGGATTATACAGCTGCAGACAATATGTGAGTGACAAACAACAAGGAACTGATGCTAATGTTTATCTGTATGTTCTTCATGGTAAGTTTATGATTTTGGTCAATTTAAAAAGGACAAATTCTCCCTTTAACCTCACATGATGTTTGAAGAGTCTGTGATTTGTGTCTTGTGTTCAGTTTCAGTGTCTCCATCATCATCATCTTCACAGACTGAGATCAGTCCAGGTCGCTCTGTGACTCTCTCCTGTCAGTTGTATTCATATCAATTATCCTGTGATCGTTTGGTCTATTCTGAGGAACTTCAGCTGTCGTGGGTGAATCAGGCTGGTGTTAATCTGACAACAGACTCCAGATATCAGATATTATTCTCATCAGATCACTGTATCATCACTCTGACTACAACACTCCTGAATGAAGATGACAACAGAGAGTGGAGATGTCAGCTTACTCGCAGAAATCATTTCAAGACCTCAGTCAGATACACTGTCAAGTATTCAGGTGAGAAACAACTATTACTACTGTAAAATATGACGTTAATGTCCTACAGATGAACATCTGAACATTCATCTTCTGATTCCAGTCAGCAGCTCAAACTCTGAGAAGAAATCAAGCCAAACTACAGCAGCAGCTCCTACACAAGGTTCATGATCACATGATCACTGTCACACATCATTAGTCTCTCACTTCACTTATATGTGTCATGATGTGTTGAAGTGAACTAACAGACGTGATCCACAGATCCAGCTGACACAGCATCAGAAACTGAAGTCAGTGTGACTGCTGGATCAGAGGTACGACACGCACGTCCTGATATTGCTGAGTTAGATGCGTTCCTGGGTCAACATATTTTGTTGATCCTGGAACAACATTCTAGTCTGAAAATATAGTCTTAACCCTTTCCCTACTCATAAGTTATCCCCAAAATCAGAGGGAAGTGATAGATGAATAACACTGATGTAGAAGCACCAATTCGTTATTTTAACCCTTTCGAGCGTGAGTTTAAAATATTCTAACTGTCCCCCCAGAGTGAGTTTTTTTAACCCTTTGAGCGGTACGGTCCCACATATGGGATTTTTATTTCAGTGCCCCTGGGCGTACGGTCCCACATATGGGATTTCGAACGTTCAGTGACATCACATAACTGCCAGATTCAAACTGTGCATTCGCGCCCTGGCTGAGAGACGGACACGCGCAGCTCTTGTCATATATCACAACTATGCAGTGTTTTCAGCCACATAACGTTTCTTTTAAGGTTTCAGACATTTAAATACGCATAAGCACCATTAAAACAATATATTTAGAGTTTATAAAATACACACTGATGTCAGACATCAGTGGAAGGAACAATAACAATCCATTCAAATACAATTTGCCGACATTTATTCATATCAGACACACATAATGGGCCCAAGTAACTATAAAGTTTACTCTATTATTCTTCCAGTTCACCAGCTACTTACTTGCATATATTTCGGGAGAAACGGATAAATTCACCTGCTGTAAATCCGACTGACAGGACTCTGTGAACTGGCAAACTAAGATGGCGGCGCCCATCTCGCATTATAGATCAAGATAAAGATCGTTTATAAAGGTTTTTAAACGACAAAACACACTCACTTACACATATTTGAGGATCGGAATATCAGATAGTTGATAACATGGTAAGCAAGTTTGTGAATATTTTAAATAAACAAGGAAAAACAAAATAATAGCGATCCACCTGTCATACAGTTATTGTGGCTGCGTTCAGCGCTCATGACACGCAAGACGCGTCGCTATGGAAACATTAAAGGCAAACGTTCTAAAATAACGGTCGCCTTAAAAAAACCCACTCTGGGGGGACAGTTAGAATATTTTAAACTCACGCTCGAAAGGGTTAAGGCGACCGTTATTTTTCAGAACGTTTGCCTTTAATGTTTCCATAGCGACGCGTCTTGCGTGTCACGAGCGCTGAGCGCAGCCACAATAACACTGTATGACAGGTGGATCGCTATTATTTTGTTTTTCCTTTTTTATTTAAAATATTCACAAACTTGCTTACCATGTCATCAACTATCTGATATTCCGATCCTCAAATATGTGTAAGTGAGTGTGCTTTGTCGTTTTAAAACCTTTATAAATTATCTTTATCTTGATCTATAATGCGAGATGGGCGCCGCCATCTTAGTTTGCACTGCAGTTCGCAGAGTCCTGTCAGTCGGATTTACAGCAGGTGAATTCATCAGTTTCTCCCGAAATATATGCAAGTAAGTGGCTGGTGAACTGGAAGAATAATAGAGTAAACTTTGTAGTTACTTGGGCCCATTATGTGTGTCTGATATGAATAAATGTCGGCATATTGTTTATGAATGGATTGTTATTGCTTCTTCCACTGATGTCTGACATCAGTGTGTATTTTATAAACTCTAAATATATTGTTTTAGTGGTACTTATGCGTATTTAAATGTCTGAAACCTTAAAAGAAACGTTATGTGGCTGAAAACACTGCATAGTTGTGATATATGACAAGAGCTGCGCGCCTCCGTCTCGCAGCCAGAGCGCGAAAGCACAGTTTGAATCTGGCAGTTATGTGACGTCGCTGAACGTTCGAAATCCCATATGTGGTACCGTACCGCTCAAAGGGTTAAGCCTAAACTTGACATAATCTGTAAACTTGTCCCTCAAATCTGATTGGTTGATTTGAATGTTGTTCCAGAATCAACAAAAATGTTGACCCAGGAACATGTTGAACTAAGCAATATCAGGTTATGCGGTACGACACGTTCATTTCTACTGACAGCTTTACACCATTAAACTATCAGTCAATCTGTAAATGCTTCATCAATAACTGTTCATAGTTTAATCCCCTTGACATCAGTCATGTCCAGTTTCTCTTCTTCTTCTTCTTCCACCACACATGTTTCCTGCAGTGATTGTGATCATTGTTGAGATGGCAGTGTTTGCTGCTCCTACTGTGATTCTTCTTCAGATCATCTGTGCAAGAAGAGCTGGTGAGTTTGAGGTTGATTCACACTCATCTGATCTGGAACAATCTGCATGGTAAAAACACATACGAGAGGTCAGTCAATGCTTTTATTTTGCAGGGAGGAAGGACTCGCAGCACCCAGAGGAAATAGAGATGCCTACAATATTACAATAAAATACTGTTGAGTTTGGAGACAATCTGAAACAAGCTTTAAAACAGCAAAAACTCACAGAGGATTGTTCATTGTTTGATTTTCTTCTTCTCAGAAAACAGAGAAAAACTCCCTGAAGAAATAGTGATACCATCAAGTTTAGATTCAAATATCTTTTACAAATAAAAGGTCAGATTTATGTTCATTTATATGGTTTGATGGATATTTTCCTACAGTGTTGAATGTCATTTTCTTGTGCTTCATATATAAACTGCTTTAAATATAATATTAAATACAGTAATGGACAGACTGTTTGTAAAATCCTCTCTCTGTTCTGTGTGATGAAGATGATTTGCTAATTCTCATATCTTGTTTTTTCATTCCTGTTTTAAGCATCTTTGTTCATTTTGAATGATTTCTACTAATTTTCTTAATTAAACCTCTGTAATTGTTTAATATGTCTCCTTTCCTGAGATGTTTGTCACAAATATGGTGATTCATGAGCTTGAAATGTGAGGATGAATAGCAGCAAAGATAAACTAATAATGAAATGACTCATTCATGTTCATAATAATTCACATAACTGTATTCTGGTTAGTTCAGAAATCCCCTTTGATAAACTAATGACTTTAACACACTTCATCTTCTCTCACAGTCGGGTCACAAGAGCACAGTTATTGGTTCAGACTTGTTCACTGAAAGATTCACTTAAAGAAAAAAGAGAAACTGACATCAGAATGATTCAGTCTAAACTCATTCAGAGATGATCACTGAAACTAACTGAGTTCTGAGTAACATGTTTCTAAAGCTCAACAGTGAGATCACAGCTCTGAAAACACCACAACTGCTATAGTTAACCCTGATCCTAACTTCCTACAGACTTCCTGTTTGAATTAATTTCAGGGGGACTTTAACCACACTGAATCAACATCACTTTTGCACATGCTATTAATGTTGAAAAAATTTTGACATTTTATCCAAAAAAAAAAAAAAAAAAAAAATATATATATATATATATATATATATATATATATATATATATAAAAAAATCAATGAGAATCGCAATGAATTAATGTTAGATAAAGATAAAAGAAAAGCAAGATCTTCTGAGATCTTCAGAGATTTATTGTCTTCTTTTATCTTCAATTGATTTCAGGCTGTGTGGCTTTAAGTCAGTTGTAGTTCTTGTGTTTCATTTTCTGAGAGCAAGAACAATGTTGAACCAACTTTACATTGTAACAATTATTCAATGTCATTAAAAATATTTATTTATTTATTTTCCTGAAGCAGTATTTTGAAATCGGCCATCACTAAATAAGTCGTTATTTATTTATTTTTTTTGGTGCACCAAAAATATTCTCGTTGCTTTATAATATTACTATCGAACCACTGTACTCACATGAACTGATTTAAATATGTTTTTAGTACATTAATGGATCTTGAGAGAGGAAATGTCATTGCTCCCTATGAAGGCCTCACGGAGCCATCTGATTTCAACTAAAATATCTTAATTTGTGTTCTGAAGATTAACAAAGTTCTTATGGGTGTGAAACGGCATGAGGGTGAGTAATAAATGACAGAATTTTCATTTTTGGGTGAACTAACCCTTTAATTCCATTGAATTCTTTAAAATGATTATAAATTGGGCCCAAAATGTTCCAATGATACATGATGTCTCTCCACACCTCATAACCTACCTCTGTTTGCAGGGGTGGAAAAGCTTATCTTACTTGTCACATGACATCAGACACTCGATTATTTTGTCATAATCAGATCAGTTACACTGCTGATACAGGGTATCTGCGGGACATTAAAAAGCATTAAAAGTCATTAAATGGATTTTGCGAAAACTAAGGCCTTAAATGGCAAGCATACAATTTTATTTCTACAGGCATTACATTTTTTAGATAGTTTTTTTGAAGAAAAATAATACTACCAGTTTATTTTGAATAAAGCCTAAATAATTAATAACTTTGATTTGCTGTTGCAAAATATGTATATTGGTGTGATACACACATGGAAACAGTTTGGTAATTGCCTCCGGCCGGTGCAAAATTGCCGTAACGTTGTTTTGGACAGCGGCGGGCTGTGAACTGGAGACAGAAGGCTGCATCTTAGCGCGCTTTCTTAGGAAAAAAAAAAAAAATCGCAAAAGGGGTCTGAAAAGGCGCTGTGACGAATATAGCGACTTGTTAACCTGATCTATCTTCCGAGACCCCCTGGTACTGCCGCACGAGCGCGATATCTTGCTTTCCTGCCACACCTTTCTGGTTCAGCAGTGCATTCAGTTGAGGATGTGCACTCTGTCAGAGAACAAATAAAATATTGCTTCTAACCTGACTGATCATTTTACATGTACATATAGCCAAAATCACAGCAAATGTCTTTATCTTATGTGTATGGTGATTTTGTCAGACAACGTCTCAATTATAAATCTGGATTTTAGTGCTGGTTTAACATGTCAGGGCTCGAACTTTACTTTCCCGAACGGACAAGGACCTGATTAAAATGTCAATACCAAAAAAAAAAAAAAAAAAACAGCAACTTGGGAATCACCAAAACTCGAGTATGACTAATTTTATTACATTTATTGTTAGTGGCGATCGATTGTGGATAATAATAGGCTGTATTATGGACTGACACAAGGTTGCGCTGTTGAGGCTCGCGCAGCATCTGGAGGAGAAATAGAAACATGAGTGAAGCACACACAAAAAGAAACTCAGTTAAACATACTGCGGTAAAAATAAAAAATGTGGAGTTTTTATAACTTGATAAAGGTAAGCAAAACAACACGACCAAGAATGCTGTTTTCCTAAATAGGCTACCATCATGATTAAAAACGTGACACTGATTTCATGCAACAGTTCAATCATGCAACTTTTTTATTGCTGTTTTATTGCTAGTTTTTTTTTCTTTCTTCATTATTATTATTTTATTTATTTATTTTAATTGACAGTGTTATTAATGCTTGGCAATGTAAAGATTTCTTTCTCCATGCCAGTAAAGCTATTTTGAATCTTGAATCTTCTCATGCTGTTCAAGGTGATTTTGACAGTAAGAGCTTCGACACTCCAGACACGACTTCACTGCTTTCTGTTTTCTTCCAGTGCAGGAGTCACACTGAACATCTCCAGATCCAGTGTGAGGAACTGCAGGAGCAGCAGATTGGAGTCTCGTCTTCTTCAGTTTCTCCACCATTTCAGCAATCACCACATTCTTACATAAAACTGGTCTTGGTGTGAAGGTCTGTTTGCATAATGGACATCTGTAGATTCTCTGATCCTCCTGATTCCAGCAGTCAGTGATGCAGCTCATACAGTAACTGTGTCCACAGGGAATCGTCACTGGATGTAGGGATTGACTTACTGTAAGGCATTCAGTGTTTTTTTTTTTTAATGATAGCTGATGCAGCATGTGAGCATAATAAAGATGTGTCACTGGTTTTCATAATTAATTCATTGAAAAGTGACTAAATGAATGAAAGTTTGTTAGCTGAAATGCTAAAAATCCCTGAACTGATCGTGATTAACTCAAACCAAGAGATATCACCAACTACTTTATGACATGATACAGATTCCAATAAATCACAATAGCATTATCATTTCTATAAGAATTAAACTTTCCCAATATCAACAAGCAGTATTTGGAAAAATAATCAGCTCTCCTACAGTTAAAATTAACCAAATTAAGTTCTACAGCATCAACCCTGAAGGGGTTTAAAAATGTGGTTAGATGAGGACCAGAAAAAATGTCAAAGAATATTCCAGTTATGCAGACAAGCAGCAGAAAATCAAGTCGGCAAAAGGAAATAAATAATAGTGCTTGTGTTGATGTGGAGTTTCTCAGAAATGCACTTTTGTTTCCAGCTAAATATTTTAGCCTTTTAGATTAAGGCTGGATAAAGTCGACACACTTGTCTTGGACTCCTCTGTGTTTTGAGATCACTGAAAATAGAATGAAATGCTAAAAGTAAAATGTATAAGAACTTTTATGACCTAATGTCCTTTTTTATCCATAAGGGACATGATAACGTTTCTGCAACATTATAAAAACATGTTTAGTTAAAGTCATAGGTTAAAGCGTTAATATTATGTTTTTATTTGCGCTTCACTGAAGAAATCATATTGTTAGTGAATGCACTGAGTTTACTGAAAGGGTTCAAAAACAGAATAATCCTGCTAGTTGAGTTGTTGGAGATGTCTTTAACTAAGACCGGAGAAAACTATTCACACAATGTTACAACAGCCGTGTCGATCCCTATGTGGTCACAAGGTTGTTAATAGCTCCTCACTGCAGTACACGAGATAGGGGGCGAGGTTGGATCCAGATCCGAGGGGTGGAGACAAATAGGTTTAGGAATCAATGTTTGGTGTAGGCAATCAGTACTGTGATTTACATGACCAATAAAATCTTAAGAATCAGTTGCATTTGGATGTGAGCCAGGTTGGATGTCCACCGTAGGCAGCAGCAAGATGCTTCTCATATGTAAAGTGGGAGGAGTTGGATCTGGATCCAACTTCGCCTCCTGGATCTCATGTTCTGCAGTTACTCAGTTGGACTCTGAACTCACCTGTCTGCAAATTTATTTCTGTGAGTGTTTAGTTGTTGTTTTTTTGTATGTTTTTTTTGTTTTTTGGTTCAATTATATTTAGTTAAATTACGACAAATGATGATCTATGCATCTTTTTCTGCCGTTTCCAAGCATTGATCGGTGATTAAGAGGCCTGATGGACACTTTCTGCTTCCCGTAAAGTCACCTGATCTAAAATATACAGTAAAGTTAAACAGAAAGTGTGAAATGTGAAATGTACCATTATATGTGTGTTATTAGTTATACACCCACTTTTTTAGACATAATCAAGGAGGCGTTTACATGACACCATGTAGTTGACCGATGAACAAAAACTGTTCCTGCCTTTAAGATGACATGGAGTCACACGCTCCCTATTCCTTATTCCTGACATTACACAGAATTGGTGACAAGGAGAGACACACAAACGTCTGATGCCTCAGGACACAGACAATAAACAAAGAGCTCTGAATGATTTTTTTAGAGAGCACACAGTAGAATGACTTGCTGCTTTTGAAGACATTAAAGACAAAGAATCTGATGACGATCATTCAGGTGTCGTTTTATACACGTAGTCATGTGATCATCTGAGGGTACAGACACAAAGAGATTTATTTTTTTATTTATTGGTTGGAAAAAAAGTTGGAAAAATCAATACATGGTCATGTAAATTCAACTTTGAGAGAAGTTTTGATTTTCTTGAATATGTCTAGCATTCATGGAACTATTACATACTTATGTAAGACTCTTCAGGCCAAAATGATGATTGCGAGCAATGATACACCTGACCAGAATGAATGCATCTGTAGACACGTTAAAATGCTTTTAACCCTGAAAACGGCAAAAAGCAACCAAATGGTCAAAGACACCCATCTTGCCTATGTTCACATAGGAAAATAATTGAACAACTGCATGGGTGGTCACAGAAACCATTTCAGTGTGAACATGTGCTAGATGGATGTCCGTTTATTCACACGCACAGCAGTAGCTGAATTTTTGAAAGTTACTGCTTAAAATGTAGTCTTTTGTTTCGGTTGTTTGTTGGTGATTATCCACTTCATCCAGTTTGGTCTCTGCGTTCTTGTTTGTTTTACTGACTGAGAAACCGCTTCAGATGAGTGGCCCAAACAAATGTGAATCGACCGTTTCCAAATCTTGTACGGCCAATTCCCAGAAAAGATATTAAAAGAGATTAAAAAAAGATTAAATCACAAATGATTGGTATTGCTGGTTCAGTTGAAAGAAATACGGGACACAAATAATAATGGCTGAAATATTTGCAGGGAAAGTGTTTCCAAGGTCAGTCAGAGGTACATCACTCATAGTTCGCAGAGCCATACAGCTGCAGGCACCAAAAGGGAACTGAGCAGAATGTTGTCTCTGAACTGAACCTGCCCATGTCAGTAAGAATGTGAGCAGTCATGAAATTCACGTAAAGCAGGAAAATCCACAGAAAATATATATGAAGATGAGGAGCCTGATCTCCTGTTTTCATGTAAATAATACCACATTAGATTTAATATTAATCACATATGCATATTTTATTTTTGACAGTGTGAATTGTGTATATTATGGAAATGCAGAAGACAATGATTTTGATATACAGAGGCATGAATATGTTTGTGAACCCTTTGAAAATACCCTTACTTTCTCCATCATGCACTGTTAATGATTAGGCTACTCACTGTATTAATACAAATGTGAAAAGTACACATATTTGTGCATAAAGTTTTTTTCGTGTTTGTCTGCAACTGTAAGTTGAATTAAGACCAGACCGAATTTATCAATAAATACAGAAATCCAACATTTACAATCTTATCAGTTTCATTATCATTCATTCTCAGATTTTACAGCCATTATACTAATTTAATGTGAAACTGTAATAAACTTGTGATTATTACACATTCAGTAGTGGCATTTTTAATTAGAAAATATAATTTACTTGGTTAGATGACACAGTTTCACTGTTGAGTTTCTATTAAATCCAAATGCAGCATAGAGCGGCTGAGTGAATGTGGTCTGGACTCTGTGGATGAGGCTCATTGTGTCTGAGACGCTGTAGAAGGACAAAATCCCTGCACTGTGATCCACATACACTCCTATTCTACTGGAGACATTGACTACAGGAAGGACGGTCTCAATGTTATTGTGTGTGAATGAGCAGAAAGTGGGAGTGCAGTACAATCTCCAGGACTGATTGTTACATCCAGCTAAAATCTCATTACTCTCTCCCTTCCTCCTGATGGTCTTATATGCAACTGCTATAGCTGCTCCTAATCTCCCATCTCCACTCCACTCCACCTCCCAGTAACAGTGTCTAGTCACACTCTCTCTACACAGCGCCTGCCACCAATGATCAAATCTGGCTGGATGATCAGGATAACCCTGATCTGTGTCAGCGACAGTGATCACTGTGTTTCCCTCAGATAAATGGAGCCAATTATTTGCTGAGTTTGGGTCCAGAGTCAAGAGACGGGAATCTAATGGAGATAAACACATAGTCGATAATGACCTTTCATCATTAATATAACACATTAACCATTATAAAACTGCATGTATTGAACTATATATATATACAGTGGGTACAGAAAGTATTCAGACCCCCTTAAATTTTTCACTCTTTGTTATATTGCAGCCATTTGCTAAAATCATTTAAGTTCATTTTTTTCCTCATTAATGTACACACAGAACCCCATATTGACAGAAAAACACAGAATTGTTGACATTTTTGCAGATTTATTAAAAAAGAAAAACTGAAATATCACATGGTCCTAAGTATTCAGACCCTTTGCTGTGACGCTCATATATTTAACTCAGGTGCTGTCCATTTCTTCTGATCATTCTTGAGATGGTTCTACACCTTCATTTGAGTCCAGATGTGTTTGATTATACTGATTGGACTTGATTAGGAAAGCCACACACCTGTCTATATAAGACCTTACAGCTCACAGTGCATGTCAGAGCAAATGAGAATCATGAGGTCAAAGGAACTGCCTGAAGAGCTCAGAGACAGAGTTGTGGCAAGGCACAGATCTGGCCAAGGTTACAAAAAAATTTCTGCTGCACTTAAGATTCCTAAGAGCACATTGGCCTCCATAATCCTTAAATGAAAGACGTTTGGGACGACCAGAACCCTTCCTAGAGCTGGCCGAAGAACCCAAAGATCACTGTGGCTGAGCTCCAGAGATGCAGTCGGGAGATGGGAGAAAGTTGTAGAAAGTCAACCATCACTGCAGCCCTCCACCAGTCGGGGCTTTATGGCAGAGTGGCCCGACGGAAGCCTCTCCTCAGTGCAAGACACATGAAAGCCCGCATGGAGTTTGCTAAGATGGTGAAAAATAAGATTCTCTGGTCTGAGGAGACCAAGATAGAACTTTTTGGCCTTAATTCTAAGCGGTATGTGTGGAGAAACCAGGCACTGCTCACCACTTGTCTAATACAGTCCCAACAGTGAAGCATGGTGGTGGCAGCATCATGCTGTGGGGGTGTTTTTCAGCTGCAGGGACAGGACAACTGGTTGCAATCGAGGGAAAGATGAATGCGGCCAAGTACAGGGATATCCTGGACGAAAACCTTCTCCAGAGTGCTCAGGACCTCAGACTGGGCCGAAGGTTTACCTTCCAACAAGACAATGACCCTAAGCACACAGCTAAAATAACAAAGGAGTGGCTTCACAACAACTCTGTGACTGTTCTTGAATGGCCCAGCCAGAGCCCTGACGTAAACCCAATTGAGCATCTCTGGAGAGACCTAAAAATGGCTGTCCACCAACGTTTGCCATCCAACCTGGAGAGGATCTGCAAGGAGGAATGGCAGAGGATCCCCAAATCCAGGTGTGAAAAACTTGTTGCATCTTTCCCAAAAAGACTCATGGCTGTATTAGATCAAAAGGGTGCTTCTACTAAATACTGAGCAAAGGGTCTGAATACTTAGGACCATGTGATATTTCAGTTTTTCTTTTTTAATAAATCTGCAAAAATGTCAACAATTCTGTGTTTTTCTGTCAATATGGGGTGCTGTATGTACATTAATGAGGAAAAAATTAACTTAAATGATTTTAGCAAATGGCTGCAATATAACAAAGAGTGAAAAAATTAAGGGGGTCTGAATACTTTCTGTACCCACTGTATATATACTATATATATATATATATAGTGTGTGTGTGTGTGTGTGTGTGTGTGTGTGTGTGTGTGTGTGTGTGTGTGTGTGTGTGTGTGTGTGTGTGTGTGTGTGTGTGTGTGTGTGTGTGTGTTTTTAGTAACTCACATCGTATAAACTCCTTTCTGGTCTGATATTCAGGAGTGCCAATGACCTGGATGGTTTTCACTACAGAAACCAAAATACATCTGCAGTTTAATTCTCACAAAGTAATTGATCTATTTATATATTTAATGAATAGTGCTGAACTCATTTCTGAGAATAAATTTGTATTTACCTCTTCCAGATATGTTTTCTATAGTCTCTCTGGAGAACTGGTGCAATTTGTCTCTGAGCTGAAACATAGTTTTCACTATAGCATCAAGAGACAGATGAGAATTGAGAGCTAAGCCTGTTAATCCAGAGACAGATGGCAAATTCTACAAATGCAAAGACAAAAACACAAACTCTCTGTAATTGCAGAAGCTGGTTAAAACCTCAATGTTTGAGAAGATCTGTGTTACCTGAAGGAAATGAAAATGATCATCTATCTCTAAAAGCTGCTTCATCTCAGCGTCTCTCTTCCTCACATCATTGATCTCCTGCTCTATTTGCTCCAAGAGTCCTTCAGCTCGACTCACTGCAGCTCGTTCCTGATCTCTGATCAGCTGAATCACCTCAGAGCGACGTCTCTCAATGGAGCGGATGAGCTCAGTGAAGATCCTCTCACTGTCCTCCACTGCGGTCTGTGCAGAGCGCTGTTACACACATCACAATCACACAGTGGCTTCAGTGGGTCTAGAAGAGCTCCAGCACTGGAGGAAAGTCCAAATTGAGACTCAAACTTCTCTTCTTCTCCAAACTCACCTTATGAGACGCCACAGCCTCTCTCAGCTGCTGAAGATCTTTCTCTCTCTGCTGGATTATCTTCTGGAATTTTCTCTGTTTCTCCTCCAAATGTCTCTGCAGAAAACAAAAGTCAACACTAAAGTTTTTTTTTTTTTTTTTTGTCCATAAGACTTTTGTTTTTGAAAGAAGTGTCTTATGTTTATCAAGGCTGCTTTTGGTCAAAAAACAATGAAATCATCTATATTGTGAATTTTTAAAGAAAGAGTCAAATGTAAGTCACCGTTATGGTGATCAGTGTTTGATATAGTTGGGCTCTTAACTCTTGACTTTTTAACATTAGATTTTGTCTGGCTGCTGTAACTGAGTTATAACAGCCAGACAAGCCAAGAAATAATGTGTTCTTGGTTATGTTTTGACAATCATCATGTGATGAATCACTGATCTCATTGAAAGCCTAATCTCTGCGGCAGATTTACATTACTGATTACTGCAGCCCTGTGATTCTACAACTTAAGATCTGGCATTTTCAGTATAATCAGAAGGATTTTTTAAAGTTGTTCTGATATATATATATATATATATATATATATATATAAAAACAAACAAACAAACAAACAAAAACACTTTGAACAACTCCATTTAGAAACACACAGATTTCAAGAATCAGCATACACTGTCAGAAAAAAAGGTACGGTGCTGTCACTGGGGCTGTACCCTAAGGTACAAAAGTGAAAAGGTACATCTCTGTACCTTACTTACCCCTAAATGGTGCATATTAATACCTTAAAGGTACATATTAGTACTTTAAAAGTGCATATTTGTACCTTAAAGGTACATATTAGTACCTTTTTGTCTTTGTACCTTAGGTATACAGCCCCAGTGACAGCACCGTACCTTTTCATACACCTACAGTGTATGAATCTCACACACTCAAACAGCAATGCAAAACAATAATAACTATGATTGGGATTGCATACATAACATTATAATTGTATGTACTATTGTAATAAAACGTTGTAAATTCTTTGGGTTTAGTTGCCATGATTCAGCAACCGTTAACTAACCTTCTAGCAAAGCACTTCAGTTTACGGGTGTTCGTTCAGCCTCAGCTTCAGCGCATGCAGCTCAAACAGCAATGATGTAATTTGAAAAAGTAGCTTAATATTAAAGATGTTTACTATTACTGTAATATTAAAAAAGTTTTTTTTTTTCAAATACATTGAGGCATTATTATTAATAACTGGCACTTTTATTGTGATTTTTTTGGTATCTTATTTGTTAATGCATTAACTAACATGAACTAACAGAGAGCAATAACCTTTGTTAATGTTATTTAATAAAATATGTGTGTTCATGTTAGTTCACAGTGCGTTAACTAATGTTAACATATACAACTTTCGATCTTAAAAATGTCTTGGAAAATGTTGAGATTCACATAAAATACCCTGACAGCAACATAATGTTGGCCCAGATCTGGCCCACATCTGGTCCAGATGTGACCGGATCTGGGCCACACTATGTTGCTTATAAGATTTATTAATCTTACAGGATTAATAAATCCTGTAGAAGTATTGTTCATTTATTGTTGGTAACTAATGCTAACAAAATGAAACATTGTTGTAAAGTGTTACTATTTTTTTATAAAGAAAGTTGGATAAGGAGTGTAAAATTAATTTAAATTGTAAAATTAATTCCATAGGAGTGTAAAATTAATTTTAAAAGTTAAGGCTTCTGTATTGTTTATGTTTGCTTTATGTTGAAGTGTTTGGGACATGGCTTTTAATGGTGAGCCTTTTGTTTTTGTTATCAGGCTCTGAAAGTATATCAAAATTTGGATTTAGATTTATCAGCCAATGTATCTTTCAAATATAAAGAATTATCGGTGCATTCCTAAAAAATACAAAATAAATGAGAGAAGCTGCATTATACTGTTATAGCAGTACCTGTTTTTCTTTCCGTTCTGCTGCAGTTGATACAGTGTCATGATCTTTGTGTTCCTCCATCAAACACAGCACACAGATACACCGCTGGTCAGTATGGCAGTAAATTTCCAGCATTTTATCATGTTGAGGACAGATCATGTCCTGCAGTCGTCCAGTGGCGTCCATCAGATTGTGTCTTTTACTGAAGAGATTCTCATGATGTTCAAGGTGATTTTGACAGTAAGAGCTTCGACACTCCAGACACGACTTCACTGCTTTCTGTTTTCTTCCAGTGCAGGAGTCACACCGAACATCTCCAGATCTAGTGGAAATGTTCAGTGCAGGAGAAGTAGCTTGGAGTTTCGTCTTCTTCAGTTTCTCCACCATTTCAGCAATCACCACATTCCTACCTAAAACTGGTCTTTGAGTGAAGGTCTGTTTGCATAATGGACATCTGTAGATTCTCTTCTGATCCTCCTGATTCCAGATGTCTGTAATGCATCTCATACAGTAATTGTGTCCACAGGGAATTGTCACTGGATCTTTCAGGAGATCCAGACATGCTGGACAAGTGAACTGATCCTGATCCACTGAAATACTGGCTCCTGCCATTTCACTATATGAACACACAGAGCACACAATTGATTTGTTTATAAGTGCTCTATTTAGTGTTCCATACATTTTCTAACATGAGACTCTAAAACGCCATAAAAATTGTGCCAAATATTGAAAAATTTGAATCTTAAAGAAACCTTGGAACCGTCATGGCCTAATGGTTAGAGAGTTTGAATGGTATGTGTCTCCCCGGGCACCACAGCCAGAGTTTTGGAGTAACGGAATACATGTAACGGCATAACGTAATCAGAATTGAATCACTGCTGCTAGTGGAAACGATGCTGCCCAGGGGGAAAAACGTTTTAAATTCATGGAAATTTTGCTGCTATTTTGTTTTCAAAGAAGAAAATGCAAACAACATGATTGTACAGTGCAAACTCTGCCTTCAAGCTACGAAAACACTTTATCAAAGGACTAAAAAATAGTCTGTAATACCGTACTGTAGCCACTAGATGTCTGAATAGGCCTTTACATATACAGTATATATTCAGGGCTGTGTATTCCCAAGATGTGGAAATGAAACATGATTGCTTAGTTTTACTTAGGTTTTAATAGGATTTAAATTAAAGCAGAACAAACATAAATAGAAATGTTTGATCAGAACTTGTTCAGTTGGTTATGATCTGATGTGACTTTTATATTTTTAAGCTCTAAACAACAACAGCGATAATGTTACAATAGCTGGTTGTGAGCATAAACGCGCACGGCGAGGAGAATAGAAGTATAACTCTCTTTAATAAATCCACAACGAAGGTAATCCACAGACAGGTAAAATGTGGAGACAACCACACTACACATGATCGATACTGGACAACACTGCACTGAAAACACAGGGCTTATATACATAGACAAACGAGGTGGGTGATTGAACACAGCTGGTGGTGATAATGAGGGTGATCAGTAGTCATGGAAACAAACTAGTGGCAACTCAAGTCCAGAAACAGAGTGTACATGTAACAGATAGTAATTGTCACGATCACCATCTGTTCCTGTCATGTTCCTGTCACATCCCGGACTACATTTCCCATGATCCTCCATTGCTCATCACCTGCACTCACTTCACAATCATTCCACACTAATCACCACACCCAGCCGCAGCTCATTATCAGGACTATAAAGGACTTTCACTCACACCACCTCACCGCGAAGTCTTGATTTCCCAGTGTGTCATTTCTGAGCGTTTCTGTGTTTCCTGTCTGCCCGTGTTTGATCTTGCCTGTTCCTGTTTATTGACCCGTTGCTGCCTGTCCTGACTCTTGCCTTGAATACCGACCTGTGAATGATATCCGTCTGCCTCGATCTACTGCCTGTACTCTGACTACGACTCTGCCTGTTCCTTGCTGTTCCTGTTTGCCCCTGATTGACCCAGCCTGTACGACTTTGCTCACTTTGAATAAAAGCTTGCAAATGGATCTCTGCCTCAGTCCCACTTCATTACAGTAATACTGCAATATATACTTTATTAGATAGATAATTTATATTAGATAGATAATTTATATGTATATATAATATATGTTGAGAACCATTCAAAAAGTATGGAATGTGTTACATTTAATAACTTGCAGAAATTGAGAAGGAATAATTAAAATTAAATTTAAAAATGCAATTTATTTAGAGTAAACTTGGCCTTCACATGTCACTTTCACTTTCAATACAGAGCAAAATAATCATAAAATGACAGCTGGGAAAACACAGGTGACTCACAAATGTCACAATCAGACTTCGAACTCACCTGTAGAACGCAGTAATCTCGGAATATGGATCAGATGTGTCATTCTTTATGACACATATAAAGAATATTATAATGGCAGTTAAAATTAATCTTTGCTCATCATTACTGACCTTAGTTCATTTTACACTTCCGTGATGCTACCTCCATTAAATAAGACTTTACGAATGAAGCGTGCAAGTTTGAACAGTTTTCAAATCCGATTTAGGCGATTATATGGCATTTTATATGGCGGTATACTTCATCATCAGAAAATCTGAGGAGAATTTGGTTTGTTTCCTCCATAAATTATAGTAACATCTGTATACTAAATGAAAATGGGCTTCATGAAAGATACTTGAGCTTCTGTCGACTTCACCTTATGTGTGGATGATTTGGTTTTATATGAAAATAGGGCATATGGCTATCGACTCCGATGTGCATCTCCAATTAAAAATAAATAATTATTTATGATCAGCTCTTATAATAAATAATGTAAGATGTAGCCACAAGTTATCTTTAAATAAAAACAAGAAAACGCAATTTTGTTTGCATATGCAAAGTGTCTGTTAACTACACGTTCTTCCTGTGTTAATGCAATGATAATAACATGTAGATTATCAGACATATGTCCTATTTCGATATCTCTATTTTTCTGTTTTCTCTATTTTCTATTTACATCTTCTACAACTGTATTTACCCTGATAGCACACGAACATCTCAGAGACGTCTATTTGATATCTACATTTACATCTGTCAGATGTCATATAGACTTTTAGAAGATGTCTGTAAGATGTTTGTGGTTCAGAATGTATGTAAAACTGCTCTTTCTAAGATGTTTATCAGATGTTGTTACACAGCAGATGCTTTCCAGATTTCCAGATCTTTAGCAGACATTTTACAGATGTACCTGTGCTATCTAGGTATAGTGTATCGATACAGTATCTAGATAGCACAGGTACATCTGTAAAACGTCTGCTAAAGATCTGGAAATCTGGGAAACATCTGCTGTGTAACAACATGTGATCACAACAACTACCTGATACAAAAGCTTGTGCTTTCTGATTTTTACATAAAAATGTTTACAGCAGCTCTAAAAGTTGTAATTAGTGACAAAAAAAAAAAAAAAAATGTATTAAAACGTAATTCTGTCAAAGGAAACATTTAGTGTATTTACATTCTATATTTTAATAGCTAGTTTTTCTGTTTACTTTTGGTTGGTAGAGTCAGAAAATCGGAAATAAGACATTCAGAATAAGACTAAAAAAAATGAATAAACCCTTAATAAAGAGTCATATTAACATCACAGCATGTCAGACTCTGAACTCACCTGTATCTAGAGAACATCACCACAGTCAGTGTCTACTCTTTAGTTGAATAAAGGACAAAATCTGAAAGTATATCTGCAGCTTTTCCAATCGTTGCTGATCTTTAAATATAGAGGCGTGGAGTATTACAATTTCTGCTTCCCGTAAAGTAATTTGATCTACAGTAAATCAAAGTTACAAAGTTCATTGAAACTAAATTCATTAATTCAAACATGTGCTTTACTTTTAACACTAGAACTACCAAGGCAGTCATTTTGACCGTTTTAAAGATTTGCAATGTAATAACTTTGTTGAAATAAAACCCATATAACTACAGTTCCATGACTTTTCTTAAATTAATGTAAATTTTATTTTAACATTGTTATTTTATTAAAATTACAAAACACAAAAGAGTTCTGAGTATTTCTACCTTGAATGGCCATAGCGGTCAATTTGACCGCACATATTACAGGCGTTGTATCTCCTCAGCGCTTTTTCCCGCCGTTAAAGATGTGCGTAGCCGTTGCCTAGCAACCTTTCTCTGGCAGTTTTGTGTGCTTTTGCTAAGCTAAAACTTAGCTTTACCGTCAAAATGGCAACAAGAAAGAAAATGACTGTCACTGAGGTTTTATCCTTGCTTGAGAACATTGATGATGGAGGAGCAGAGAGCGATGTCTCTTGGTCTCTTGACAGTTCGTCTGACACTGATTCTGAGAGTGATTCAGAGATAATTCCGGTTCGTAAAAAAAGATTTTCTAGATTTCATTAGAGGCTGCATAAAATTGTTTCCGATTCGTGTGGTCCAAACATTTCCGATAATGCTAAAGCATTGTAAACTCCAAAAGTCAAAATGTATTGAATAAAGACAGATGTAATCATTTCCAAAATTCACAATATGTTTTTATCTAACGAAATATTCTGCTTCATTTTATATTTGTTGACATTTTGACTTTCAAAAACAACATTTTAACTGCGGTGAAAAACATTGATCTCCAGCTTGCCGGATGCAAACTGCGGAAAGCAAATTGCGGCATGCACTTTTGTGGGAGGTCTAGTAGCTCTTACACAATAATATCACAAACATATTATATTATGTATGCTTAAATTACCCCACATTTTTCATAAAACATGACCATAGAAGCTTTGAAGTAAATATAACATGACAAAAATGACATTGACTGCTGTCTGGTATGAACAGTCAAAATGACCGCTATTGGCAGTTCTAGTAGTTATAGAATTCTGGTAGTGCTAGTGTTAAATTATATTTCATAATATACTATTACATATCTTGTTTTTTTTCAGATTGTGCATTATTTTATCTTCTATGTTCTTGGCAATACAAAACTAAGCTAAATGTTTCTGAATAAGTAAGAATGTAAGCAGTTATGTAATCACATAAAGGAAAAACAAAACAAAAACAAAACATTATGGAGCAAGAAACATGTGAAAAATATATGAACATGAGGAGGGTGAATGCTGTACATGTAAATGAAATAACATTAGATACGAATCACATTTGCATACATATGATTTTGCACGAAATAAAAGTGTGTTTAGAGAGTCAGCAGAACCGAAAGTGCATTTAATGGTTGTTACTGGAACAAACTTTTTTATTATGATGCAGGAGAAGATAACACTTTGGATACACAGTGACACAAATACATTTGCGAGATGTGTGAGATGTAGTTTAGTCAGATAGTGTTTGTCTATAATTGTAAAGTTACATTTTGATCAAACCACATTTAATGAGTAATCAATGCAGAAATCTAGATATTTTCCAATAGTTCACAAATTTATTCCTGCCACTGTATTTATTAAAAATATTTATTCTGTGATTTGAAAGCTTCTGACAGTCAAAGTGTTACATCAAATTTCAACACAATCTCAAACATTTTCAACATTCATTATCAGCTCTTTCCTATTCTCATCGATCAGCAGAGCCTGGAAATGCCGCAAATACCTTCAGATCGATTGACGGATCATGTCAATTATTCAACAAAAGAGTAAAAATAAATAAATAAATTTAAAAATAAACACTTGCAGAAACCAAAGGTGCAGAAACAGTTCTTCTTGATTTTCTGCTGATAGTTCAGAGGGCTTTTAAGAGACATACAGTATCGGCGGTGAAGAGGATGTGAAGTCAGACATTTTCACTTTTTTTTATTTATTTTTTTTAACCATAATGTGCATTATCATTTAATCCTCTGTTATATTTTCTTGGCAATACAAAACATGGTAGAATTTTCGTCTCTTAGCAGAATCAGTAAGAAAGTGAACACTCACACAATACACAGAGCAAGAAAATAAACAGAAAATATATAAAGATCAGGGTCCTTTTGAAAAACAAAATTTAAAATGTAAAGGGTCAAGAGCCCAACTAAAGCAAACACTGACCTCTATCACGGTGACTTTAATGTTACATTAAAACATCAACATCTAATCTTCTTTTAATTGTCAATAAGAGGTTTTGTAGATGTATGACAGAAATAAAGTTAAACTGATTAATAATAAGTGGAATAAGTGGAAGTCATATTAACATCAGGTGTCTTCAATAATGGTCATGTGATGTTTGGAGTCGAGACAACGGGGTTGTAGATCCAAATGCAAGCTTTATTAAAAGAGCATATCTAGGGGGGTCCTGGGGCATGCCCCCCCGGAGGAAAATTTTGTACATTTTAAATTTAAATGCATAAATCTGGTGTATTCTGAGAGCAAAATTACGTGACTAGATCAATAAAGAAATTTGTTCTCTTGTAAACAATTTTGTGCTCTAAAAGTAATTTATTTATTGGTGATGGTAGAGCACATTAGTCATGTACACAACATATAGTACACTGCAAATTTTAAAGAGTGAATTTAACTCCCTCAGAGTTAAAATTAACACTTACCCAGAGTATATATGGGAACCACTGGCAAAGTGTTAAATTAACACTTTTAAAAGAGTTAACATTATTAACACTGTGACAGTGTTAACTAACAAACTCTTATGGTGTAAAATTTTAACACCACAATGGATGATCAGAACACCAACGTTGGTGTTCAAAGTTAACTTGATGACCTGGTCAACACTTAACCAACGTTCAAGCAAATTTTAAACTAAATTAATGTTGAGTATTTACATAGACCCCTAGGATTTACACTATAGTTACAACAGTTACCATCTATAAGTGTTACCATCCCAATAATCAGACCATAAAGTGCTGCAATGAATAGATTTTATTATTTTTCTTTTAACAGGGCTTCACATTTCATTTAAGCCAGGGACAGGGCACTCAAAATACCCTGTACAATGACCTTGTTCAACATTAAACTTCATAAAACAAGCTCATACCTGCTGTTTGCAGTCTATGATGCAGCCGTTTGGTACAATATAAAACAGTCTGTAAGCATAAAACAATCAAAAATCGAAGAGCTTCAAGTATCATCAAAAGCTTCACATAACATGACAGGTGCATTATGCAATACTCCGCAAACATAACACTTAAACATTGTTCACTGACTCTTAGTTCCTGTTCATGAGCTTGGCTCTCAGTTCCTTCACCTTTGGACTTTCTTCAGTGGTGTCAACATCTATACTGTCTGGAGGGATGTGTACATGTTGCTGAGAGCATCATTAAAGCTTACACTGAAAACGAAGTGTTCTAAATAGTTCATCAAAGGCTGCCAACGACGTGGTTCCCTGACATGGAATGAGCATCTTGTCAATCACAATGTAGTAATAATTGCTGATGGCCCACTTGTGAGTTCCTGAGGCAAGGAGATATGGCTGCCGATGTCCCTCCAGTTTCTCCAAGTGTTCTTCAACGCAGCTGATTGACTGTGGGAAAAATTATATATCAATTTACATAGTACTATTCTTACTAGTTTAGGTTTTCTGCAAGTATCATTAAATCTAATTTAATGCTCTTTGAAGGGTTAGTTCACCCAAAAATGAAAATAATTTATTACTCACCCTCATGTCGTTCCACACCCGTAAGACCTTCATTAATCTTCGGAACACAAATTAAGATATTTTAGTTGAAATCCGATGGCTCCGTGAGGCCTGCATAGCCAGTAATGACATTTCCTCTCTCAAGATCCATTAATGTACTAAAAACATATTTAAATCAGTTCATGTGAGTACAGTGGTTCAATATTAATATTATAAAGTGACGAGAATATTTTTGGTGCGCCAAAAAAAAACAAAATAACTTATATAGTGATGGCCGATTTCAAAACACTGCTTCAGGAAGATTCGGAGCATAATGAATCAGCGTGTCGAATCATGATTTGGATCGCATGTCAAACGGCTGAAATCACATGACTTTGCCGCTCCGAACAGCTTATTTGACACGCTATTTCATTATGCTCCGAATCTTCCTGAAGCAGTGTTTTGAAATCGGCCATCACTATATAAGTCGTTATTTAGTTTTTTTTTGGTGCACCAAAAATATTCTCGTCGCTTTATAATATTAATATTGAACCACTGTACTCACATGAACTGATTTAAATATGTTTTTAGTACATTAATGGATCTTGAGAGAGGAAATGTCATTGCTGGCTATGCAGTCCTCACTGAGCCATCGGATTTCATCAAAAATATCTTAATTTGTGTTCCGAAGATGAATGAAGGTCTTACGGGTGTGGAACGGCATGAGGGTGAGTAATAAATGACATTATTTTCATTTTTGGTTGAACTAACCCTTTAATGCCATACACGACCTTAGCATTTTTTGTGCACTTTTGAATTTTTTTAAAATCTTTTTGGAATTAAAACTAGGAATTGATAAGCAGAATCGGAATCAGAATCGATAAAATTCAAAAGATACCCAGCTCTATTAGTGAACAGAAGAGACTTATTTAATTTTTTTTAATTCTAATTAAAGTGTCACTTTGCCCAAAAATGAAAATAATATAATTTATTACTCAGCCTCATGTCGTTCTACACAGTAAGACTTTCGTTCATCTTCGAAACAAAGTTATTTTTTGTGTTAAAAATAAGTTATTTTTAAGTTATTTTTGATGAAATCTGATGGCTCCGTGAGGCCTCCATTGAGAGCAAAGCCACTGAACTTCTCAAGATCCAGAAAGATACTAAAAACATATTTAAAACAGTTCATGTGAGTACAGTGGTTCTACCTTAATATTATAAAGCGACAAATATACTTTTTGTGCACCAAAAAAAACAAACAAAAAAAACCTTTTCAACAATATCTAGAGATGGTTGATTTCGAAGCACTGCTTTGAATCTTTTTTTCGATCCGAACCATGCGATCCGAACCACTGATTTGAAACAAAAGCTTCGAAGCAGTGTTTTGAAATTGGCCAACACTAGATATTGTTGAAAAGTTATTGTGACAAGCAGCCTGAGGGAACGACGCGAGGCTGGTGACGTGAGTGATATTGAGCGTCAGCTGTGCGTTGCAACTGTCTCTTATCTCTCACCGAGGAGCTCCTAGGTCTGGACTTTAAGTTATGTTTTATTATGTTTGTGTGGGCGGCAGTCGTCCGTTACTTTTGTAAAATGTCCCACCCTGCTCGTCACAGACGTTATTTTGTTTTTTTGGTGCACAAAAAGTAATCTCGTCGCTTTATTAAATTAAGGTAGAACCACTGTAGTCACATTAACTGTTTTAATTATGTTTTTAGTACCTTTATGGATCTTGAGAGGTTCGGTGGCTTTGCTCTCAATAGAGGCCTCACTGAGCCATCAGATTTCATCAAAAATATGAACGATGGTCTTATGGGTGTGGAACGATATAAGGGTGAGTAATAAATTACATTATTTTTATTTTTGAGCAAACTAACCCTTTAAATAGAATTAAAAGTCATTAATTTTAAGGCCCTTTTTTTCGTGAAATCCATTTAATGACTTTTAATGCTTTTCAGTGCTCCATGGAAACAATGTAGTTTTTGCTACCCACTAAAAATCACAAACTGTAGCCTGGCACATACCTTGTGAAATACAGCTAGATGGTCCATGGACTGAGCTGTGCTGATCTTCAGTTTTTTCCTTTTTTAAAGGTTGTGGTGGCAGGATATGCAGAAGCAGCAGAAAATATGTCATATCACTGTCCCACTCTAAAAAGAAACAAAAACAAAAAAAGTGATTTTTTTTCCCCTCCCTTTTTGTGTTGTTGTCACATGAGTGCTGTGAAATGAATACCTGGGTGATCCTCTGAAGATTCATCATGGTACTGATTCCTGGCAGACTTCAGCAAACTCTGGAGCACTGAGGTGGTAGTAAGGTCAAGGTTATCTGCTTCTCTGATCACCTTTTCCTTATAGAATGTAGGCCACTTCTCCAGCAGTTTGACAGCTGTTTGTGGACCAAAGAGGAGGCTAAAACCTTGAGCTATATGCAGCAACAGAAACAGAAACTTTTATTCATATTTCTGACAATCATAGCCTACTAAGCTCAGAGATATTAATTGTAATTGAAAAAAAGGATGCCAATACTTACTAGATCTTTAGTGTCCAGCAGCCTTGGAAACACTCTGAGGATGGTGTGTGATTCATCAGGAAGGATTGTGGATGGGTGATCACCAGTCACCTTCTAAGGATGACAGCAATATCTTTCTACCCTGTTTAACAAATGCACTTACCAAAAAACAAAAACAAAAATCCCTTTTATGAAAGATATTTACAAGTTTTATATATACAATAAATACTTTTACAATACATGCAGAATTCATATTAATCATATTGCTTTTTAGGACTTTAAGACACAATTATTAAATATCTAACTTCACAAGGTTATGTTAGCCTCATGACAACTTTAACGTTACAGATAAAAAACAAATTAACGTTACTTACCTGAAGAAAATTTTAAAAGTATAGTGTCTCGTGATCCGGTTGATTCCTACACAAGAGAACGTACATCAAATGTATTGTTAAAATAAAGTAAACGCCATCAGAGGTATTTTATTAGTTTATGTGACACTTATCTTCAATGATAAAAAGCGATTAACGTTGACGTTGCTGAATAACGTTAGATTGCGCGCGATATTATTACAAACAAAACCCCCGGAAATAGCCCACTAAAACTCTCTAACTCGAAATGAAAGCAAAAAAGAAAATTGTGTCTCCAATAACTGTATTTTTATATAATTGTTGGAATCATCCCTCAGGCCGGCTTGGACGCCTCAGTGGCAGAGCCGTTGGAAAAGGCCTCTGATCCGCGGGCTAACGTTAAGCTCTGCCTGCAGGACGCATGTTCGACACACCTAACGTTACCATATCGACTACTCCGATAAACTTCATGTTTGCACAAAAAGAGCCATACAATGCAAGCACCGAGTAAAACATTTTCACTTCTTATTTATAACCGATTGGAGCAATATTTAAAACCGCTTCAGATGGCGCCTTGTGTAACGAACAAGGACAAATAAATCATTTGCGCGTTAATACATCCCCGTATGTAAAAATATTAAAAACTAACACTAAATGAATAATGTTGATATAAAGTATCCCTTAAACGTAAACTTTAAAGTAGCTTTAACTCACCAGTTGTCGTTTTTCATTATCCTCCGCATGGCACGAGAAAATGGCGTCTGGAAAAATCTTTCAGCGAGATCGCTGAATAAATGCCCGGATGTTGCAAATAACACTGGGGGGTGTTGCATACATGTAACTCAGTGATTACACTGAAGCAAACAAGCTTTTAACACTGATAGTGTTAATTTCTCTAAATTTTACACTATAACTTCAACACTTTACTCTGAATTGGCTTAACACTTGAAATTTAACACTGATGAATTTGCTGTGTAGGCTAAACGATAGTTCATAAGTGGTCAAACATGTAGTGTACACATTTAAACCATTATATGTAGCAAAAGAGGTTACCTTTGTTGAATTAATTTATTAGTGGGAGCCTGTATCTTTGATTTGTTAACCAATCCAGAATGCACTAAACACACATCTCATTATAGAGAAAAATAACAAATGAATAAAAATATATTCATAAGCTGACCAATAAATAAATAAGTAAACTAGGCGAGTATAATTCAGCAGCAAAAAAATATTCTAGCCTAAAAACTTTGCACAGTAATTTTATAAATCCAAATGTTAATAAAAAGTTTAAAATTACTATTTGTATTATGAAATTAGATTTATATGTAAATAATTATATGTATTTATATTAATGTAACATTAAAAGACGCTTATTTTAAATGTATTGTGCAGCTTTTTAATGGGGCAACACGCTATAGATACGACAGAACAAAATAGGCTATTAATAATCTTTCAGTGTGCAAAACCATGATAATATGAAACGCTTCAAAACAGCAGCAAAAAACCGCTAATGCACATCCCGGGTGCAGAATGATGCGCTTGAAGCAATATCGAGTCAGAGCGCGCAGTTGTGCTGCGCATTGAAAAGTTCATGGTACAAAGAGAATCCCTGTGTACATCTGACTGTATCTAACAGTTTATTAATCATATGTTTCTTCTCACTTTTTTAAATTCCAGTTATTGTGCATGTGACGCCAATTCATAGTCCTTGTGTTGTGCGATCTAACAGACATCCTGTAGCCAGTATGATGACATCGTTCAGAAACAACAATAAACTCCAGCAAGATAAAGTCATTTTATGCAAATCCACAGCTCTTTATCTACATATCAAGTATTATAATGGGAATATATCATATTGGAGAGTTTTACCGTGCTGACTGTCGTTACCGAACGCGACGCGCTGTTTAAATGCTGAATGGTTGACAGCTGTAGCGGAGGGAAGACGAGTTTCTGACCGTGAACTTATCGATGTATATTTCTTCTGTCCCTCACATGAAGCTATGGAATGGCTTCAGATGACTTTGAATATAGTGCACGAAAACTTAATTGGTGCTAGTCTACTTATTTTGCTCTATGTCTCCCACTTTTGCCATATAAAAGAGCGCAATTTACGGTGTGTGTGTGTGTGTGTGTGTGTGTGTGTAACCATAGCGACAAAACGACCAACTTTCGGAACCTGCACTTAAGCCTATAATTATTCGTTTTTAAAAATTTAATTATGCATTTAAAAGGACAGAATTGATTAATTTGGAGACTCTGAAATCGGCAGAGATAAGCAGGTAATGCAAAACAAAATCTGACATTGGGAAATGGTGAGGGGGACAAAACTTAGTCCCCCCACGTACTGTATAATAGCTCCTACGCCCCTGCATATAGTGAACCACATGTGACCAGGCCCGGATTAAGAACACATTGGGCCCTGGGGCTATAGCAACACCAAGGGCCCCCTTTCATATGATTGCCATGCCACAGTGTCTTGTACCACAAGATTTTTTTTTTTTTTTTTATTGTCATTATTTTTATATTTTTACAAAGTTCATTTTATCAAATCATTTTATATAAGCACAAGCACACTAAATATTCCATGCTATTTAACATATTTTAAAATATATTTAACATATAAAATATTTAACATATTTTAAAATTGTATTGCATATATTGCTGACACAATAATTCTTTCCTCTTATTAACACAAAATAAACTATTTTGAAGAAGGTGGGTAACCAAACAGTTGATGGTCCCCAGTGATTTCCACATTATATATATTTTTTTCCTACTATGGAAATTAATGGGGACCAGCAACTGTTTGGTTACCCACATTCTTCAAAATATTTTATTTTGTGTTCAACAGAAGAAAGAAACTCATTCAGGTTTAAAACAGCTTGAAAGTGAGTATGTGATGACAGGATTTTAATTTTTGGGGTGAACTATCCCTTTAAGGACAACGGTCCGCATGCTAACTATTAGGACGCTGTCACTTTAAGACCTGCATGCGTCCCATTTTCTCAACTCACTTCAGACATAACCAACTGTGTTTATGTAAACCTTTTGTGTATTTGACAGTATTGTGGCGCAATCAGACGCGAAAGATGAAGTCCAGTAGTCAGGTGCTGTTTGACAGGCTTAAGTGTGTGTGCACGCTTCGGGTGTATGGGGTCAGAAAAAGCGCAGCGCACGAATGACATGTTTAACTGGCAGGGCTTTAAAGCACATGCAAATAAAGAACTTTTGTGATTGCGAATAAGTGCAGTGTCCCGTGAGTAACTCTACCGCTGTGTTAACGTGTGATGTGAATGTGTCGAGGTCGAGTTGTACGGATGGAGGCACCAGAACTGCAACTGATAGAATGTGCTTCAAAGGCAGATAGTGGAGACAAGTCACACGACATTGGTGTTCGTCAAAAAAACTGTAGGAATGTTAATTCTGGATTTTTACACGGGTGATGATGATGAGAGAAAAACACTGACATTCTGAATTCAAACGGCAATAAAATCAATCGACTCGTCCCTGCAAATGTTGAAAACACCTTACGTTTTCATGAGAAACAATTACCATCCATCCGAATAGGGCTTAACTCGTTATAAGAATAATAACTTGATGCAGCTGCTATCTCACCTTCTTCAACGTGTAAAGCATGATCGGCGACGGTGTCGGTGGGTGAAGATAATTGTAAGCTGCCGCTGCACGCGGAGTCTTCCACTGGTACGGATGTTTTATGTGAACCGAAGAAATTAGTTTTGGTATTTTTGCTATAAGATTAGCATCCCTTTTCTCGCTTTCAAGCTTATTTGTCCGTTTTTGCGCACCACTATCACTTTTTTTAATCATTTTTTGAACACCAGCGAGGCTGAAAAAGCAAAAAAGGCCAATTTTCTAGTCTACATGCCATAGCGTAACGCAAAGAGGCGTTTCCCGATGTCATGGCACGAATTGTAAAGTGATTTTGATTGGACGATGATTTATCAGTCAGGCACATTTTCCAATAATTTTTTCTTGTTATTTTATTAGACACAAATCAACCACCTATGACTTGTCAATCTCATTTCCTCCAGCCAATCACGGGCCCCCTCTACCCGCGGGCCCTGGGGCTTCAGCCCCACCTAGCCCTTATGTTAATCCGGCCCTGCCCGCAGAATGTATTGTATAAATATTTGAATGCGAAGGAAAAGGCTTGGGAAGCAGTTTCGTTGACTGTTGGTGTCGACAGTAAGTTTTCAAATCTTTGTGTCATGTTTACGTGTACTAAACTACTCCAGCAACTGTCAATATATAAGCGTAATGAATATAACTTTACGCACTGCAAACGTGTGCTGTGTGAAAGCACAATGGCCGCTTCCTATGGCAAGCCGTTTTGACTTTTATTCACATCTCAGGATATGAATTCTTGATATCAACAATTCAGTTCTTGATATCAGGAATTACATTTCCGCTAGTAGCAATGTTACTTCTTGATATCAACAATTTAATTCTTGATATCATCAATTCAGTTGTTGATATCAGGAATTACATTTCCACTAGTAACAATGTTCATTCTTGATATCAACTTTTGAATTTCCACTAGTAAAAACTAGAATTCTTGATATCTGTAATTGTATTTTCACTAGTGAAATGTCACCATAGGGTGCCATTCAAATTCAATTGTTGATATCAAAAATTGAGTTCTTACTAGTTGAAATTCCAATTTCTCATATCAGAAATGCAGTTCTTACTAGTAAAAATAGTAATTTTTGATATCAATAATTACATTGCTACTAGTAAAATGCAAATTGTTGATATCAAGAACTCAATTGTCACTAGTTGAAATGTCAGTTCTTGATATCTACAATTGAATTGCTACTAGTAAAAATGTTCATTTTTGATATCTGAAAATGTATTTCTGATATCAACATAATTTCAGATATGTAAAATGGCTTTCTTACTAGTAACAATCACATTCATGATATCAGAAACTAACATTGTCACTAGTGACAATCAAATTATTGATATCAAAAATGAACATTGTTACTAGTAGCAATTCAATTGTTGATATCAATAATAGATTTTGCACTAGTAACAAAGTAATTAATGATATCAAAAATTAGCATTTTTACTAGTAAGAATTTATTTCTGATATGTGAAATTGGAATTTCAACTAGTAAGAACTCAATTCTTGATATCTGTAATGGTTTTGTCGCCCTTTTAACATTTAAAAACATGAATTGTTGATATCAACAATTCAATTCTTGATATCAGAAATGCAATTTTCACTAGTGGAAATGCTGATTGTTGATATCAGGAATTACGCTTCTTGATATCAACAATGACGTCATCACTCGCAGAAATACATTTATGATATCAAAAATGAAATCACAACTAGTAAAAAACATACTTCTTGTTATCTGTAACTTAATTCTTACATGTTAAAATTTAATTTTCACTAGTAAAAATTCTTATTGCAGATATCATGAATTCCGTTTAGGATATGTGCATAATAATGACGACTGCTTGTTAATATTCAAATAAGAGCGTGATGTTTTTACGTGCTCAGAACTGTGGTGAACTGTGGACAAACTGGCAATGGCAAAGGAGGTTTTTAGGCAAATTAAACGCTTCACAATTCAGTTTTCAGACCATACAATGCAAATGCAAAACCAAAAAATTGAAACCAGGCGTTTATTTTCCTTGTTTTACGGTTAGGCCTACATCATCGGTAGCAGCCGCGCCATAGAGTTACAGCAGAACAGACCGTTTGTGATGCACTTTTAAAAGGTAAGCCGTTTAAATAAGATTTTATATCATCAGTACATCTGAATCAAATTAACTTGTGTATTAAAGCATGATAGCTGATATTGCTCACTAAATAAATAGTTTCAGGGGAAGTTATATGATAGTAGATAATAGATTAAAACAGCTTTATTCGTCGTCGTGTAATTAGAGAAAAAGTCTTCTCAACGGGATTATATAACTTTGGGGCTTGTGGTGGGTGAAAGTGGTAAAATTAGAATTCCTTATTAAATATACAACCCAGGTGAAAAAAAATACTAAAGTAAATAGTAGTCTATTGTGTTTTTGAACCATACTATAGTAAATTGTAGAATACTGTCTATATTAGCCTATAGTATTTACAACACTTTGTTAATGAATGCTACAGCATACTGCAGTATAGTGAACTGATACTGTAATAAATACTGTAGTATACTTTTGTTTTTTTATAAACTTCCCTCTCCCCATCAATCCAAAAATCAGCCGAGCTGACACATATAGACAGTCAACAGAATCAAAATGTATTACTGTCTATATGTGTCAGCTCGGCTGATTTTTGGATTGATGGGGAGAGGGAAGTTTATTAAAAAAAAAACAATGCTTAAAAGCAGCACTATATATATATATATATATATTACACTAGGCTAAATGGGAAATCATACTAAATACCAAAACTGTATTATATACTACTACTATATTTAATTTGTCCTGTTATGTCTCCTTTTATCTTGCTTTCAATACAAGCACAAAGGGGATTCAGATCCTGAAGACTCCATGCAATCTCGCTGTACCCTCACCGTCTCTGCTCCTTGGATTTTGCAAGCTTTTCCTTGCTCCTTATTTTTAATAAACCTTCAATAAACATAAAAGTTCCCAGTGTTGTTTTTTGTGAAAAAGGGCAGATACACCTGTATATGATTAACACACAACTTGGCACACAATCTTTAGTTATTTAGATTGCTCCTGCTCACTAGAACATATTTCCTCTTTCAGTGCAAACCATGCATTCATACTCCTTTCTCTGACCAACTGGATCATCCTCGTGCAGCACTGCAAACCAAAGCAGAGACTACAAGAACATGTAGGAAAGGACAGACGAAATGCTTGACATGCAGTTTATTAGGAATGTATAAATCCATTGCATTAAACCAGTGCAAAAGTCAATGTGTGTGTATGATCATGTTTTGTTTTAGAATTGAATATATTGTGTATGAATCTAAATAGTAATAAGTTAATGGGGTGCATAAGAATTGTAAAAATTAAGATTTACATTTTACTTAATTAAATTTTACATTTCACTTGTTTGCAATGTGTTTTAAGGCAATCAACTGTCACCTGCAGGTCTCATGTCCTTGTGAAACCACAGTGAACATGACATGATTGCAATTTCACATATCAGAAATACAATTCTTACTAGTAAAAACTTCATTCTTACTAGTAAGAATGAAGTTTTTACTAGTAAGAATGAAGTTGTTACTAGTAAGAATGAAGTTTTTACTAGTGGAAATGTAATTCTTGATATCAACAATTCAGTTGTTGATATCAGGAATTACATTTCCACTAGTAACAATGTTAATTCTTGATATCAACATTTGAATTTCCACTAGTAAAAACTAGAATTCTTGATATCTGTAATTGTATTTTCACTAGTGAAATGTCACCATAGGCTGCCATTCAAATTCAATTGTTGATATCAAGAATTGAATTCTTACTAGTAAAAACTTCATTCTTACTAGTAAAAACTACATTCTTACTAGTAACAACTTCATTCTTACTAGTAAAAACTACATTCTTACTAGTAACAACTTCATTCTTACTAGTAAAAACTACATTCTTACTAGTAACAACTTCATTCTTACTAGTAAAAACTACATTCTTACTAGTAACAACTTCATTCTTACTAGTAAAAACTACATTCTTACTAGTAACAACTTCATTCTTACTAGTAAAAACTACATTCTTACTAGTAAGAATGAAGTTGTTACTAGTAAGAATGAAGTTGTTACTAGTAAAAACTACATTCTTACTAGTAACAACTTCATTCTTACTAGTAAGAATTAAGTTTTTACTAGTGGAAATGTAATTCCTGATATCAACAATTAAGTTCTTGATATCAACAATTGATATCCTGGGAATGAATAAAAGTCAAAACGGCTTGTCGAAGTGTAGGTAAGGCGCGTTAAAAATAGTTTTGACGCAAATTGACAGAGGTTCGAATCCGCCTTTTGCCGAACTCGCTCTACTTCCTTTTCCCATCCATCAGATTGGAAAGGCATTTATCTTCAATACAAATTAAGATATAAAAATAAGATATTCAAAAAGTGTCGAACTTGCGAACTTAAGAAATTAAAAAGACTTCCTATTTCTGCGGTTTGTGCATTTTATAAGTCCAACTGCATCGTTGACAAAGTGGATGTAAACTGACTACAACGCACTGCACCATGCAGCACCAAAATTTGCAATAATGGAAGTATACCGCTCAATTAATTTAGTGTATTTATGTATATTGATACACCGTTTACTCTTTTATGAAACTATCATAGTTAATGAAGCCCAAGTGCCACCTACAGGCCTATTAGTGTAGGCTGGTGAAATGGTGACATGAAAAGAAAGTACTTTATTATGTTACCATTTTTGATAATTATGCAGCATTATGAAAAAAGTCTCTTAATAAACTCCTCCTGCATTTATTTGATCAAAAACAGCAATATAGTGAAAGATGATTACAATTTACAGTGATGGTTTTCTATTTTAATATACTTTTAAATATAATTTATTCCTATAATTTATGCTGTTCTTTTCTAACATTTTATTCATCAAAGAATCTTGGAAAAAATGTATCACAGGTTATAAAAAATATAAAGCAGCACAACTATTTCTAACATTGATAATAAATCATCATATTAGAATGATTTCTGAAGGACCATGTGACACTGAAGACTGGAGTAATGATGCTAAAAAATTCAGTTTTGCTTCACATAAATCAATATATTTTGAAGTATATTAAAACAGAAGACCATTATTTTAACAGTAAAAATATTTCACAATATTACTGTTTTTTCTGTATTTTTGATCAAATAAATGCAGCCTAACCTATATAGCTATAACCTATATATATATATATATATATATATATATATATATATATATATATATATATATATATATATATATATATATTGCCCCTTTTTTACATCTGAGCCCCTGCCCCTGAGGAACTCTCTGCATGTCCCTGTCTGTTATTATTGCATATAGTTTAATGTACAACAACACTAATGTACAAATATTATCTGACACCATTTATAAGTAGCATCTAACTACTATGTGCACTTATTGCAAAGAGAATACTTTTTTATAGGGCAAATAGAATATTTAGCTTTTTTCACTTAGTGTAAGTAGCATATAAGAAATGGTGCTGTTTTCACTTAGTGTAATTCTATTGCTATTATATTCTATCACTTAGTGCAAATAGATTCTATTGCTATTTCACTTAGTGCAAAATTAAACGTACCTTGGAATATCCAATCTGTGCGCTTAGATTTGTAAACCATATCGGTTTTTCGATCCGCCTATACCCACAAATTTGTAAACCATGCCCACGCTTCGCAGTCTGTTCCCACGGATTCTGTACTTAAACTGTACTCATCCAAGAAGAGAACAGGCTTAAAATATTAATAAAATAATGATATTTTTATATAGGGCAAATAGAATGAATCTTAGGCCAATTACTTTTTGTGTATGCCTATGTGGAATGCATCAAATTGTCTTAACTGCATGCTTAAAATAATTCTCTGAAGCACTTTTTTCTAACTCAGAAGACACAGATTTTAGGGTAAGGTCAAGAAGGGATACAGCTATGGACACTGGGAATGTGCTAAATTAATATTTGGTCATTTCATTACTGTATGAGCACGAACAGCCCATTACCAACACATGTATATCAAACTTATAAAAACTTTGTAAACATGGAGAACAATAAATGACCACACATGCTGAGTTTTATGAATTTATTATGCTGGTGGTGAGTGTAAAATCAAATTCAAAACAGCCATTTCACTTGGAAGATTAAGGCTGTGATATTAATGTTGGCCACTAGAGGGGGCCATATGATAAGGAATCTTTTAACCTTAAACTTTTCTCTATAATTTTTTTCTTTGTTTTTTCCCTTTTACATGCCCCAATAAAATATTATTTGTCAAGTTTCCAGACATGATTGCTGTAGGCCTACATTTAAAATGAAGAGACCTTTTTATTGGTCTCTTTTAACATAACATACACAATTCCGTTCTATTCCGTATTGTTTTGCAGGCAAAAGCTCTGTAAACTACAATCACCAAAACAACACTTCATGATAACAATGTAATGGAACAGTAGAGGCACTTTACCAAAACAGAAAAAAAGTTTACGAATAAAGCATTCATTAGTTATTTTAGGTTTTAAGTAAACATTATTTTATAAAGTAAAACGACAATAACAACGACAACAACAATAATAATAACAGGCTGACAACCCGATGGGCAAGATTACATTATTATTAAATCATTGTCTCTTCCACTCCGAACCCACTACAATTGAGAGACATTCCAGATGCATATTTCATTCAAATATATTATGCAACTGGACTATCAGACGAGTTATCAAGTGTTATATTTAATGTGACATTAAAATGGCCAATGGGAATAGGAAAGAGGTTCAAAAAGACTTTATCATTCATCTTGTCCAATGTGGCCCTATACTTCAAGTTAATGGACAACATATTACTATAAATAAAAATAATACAAGTTATTAGCACATTACAGTGTAGCTATCATGCCATATTTACGCATCCATTGGACAGAGAGTGCAAATATTTCGGCTCATTATTAGGCTATCCCATATGAGAAGGTGTCGGTGTACATAATACATCAAAATGTACACTAAAAATTTTCAGTAGCCAATAACATTTCATTACACTGTTTTACAATGCACAGGCCTTTAATCAAAGAGAAACACCGGCACGAATTTGGGCACGATGGCGACACATTCTGTATTAGAGCCATATGTAAATGTCAGGGATGGAACAATAAAAAAATAGTCCATTGATGCATTAGAAAGTGTAATGAAAACAAAAATAAACATGAAAAACGACACAAGGTTATTTTTCTTATGTTCATGTCAATGGTAAAATAAATGATACATGAATGCCTTGTTCATTTTTTTCCCTTAATTCTCTGAAGGACCCCGTGGCCAATAAAAACAAACAGGATGAAACTACTTTTTAAAAAATAAATAAATAAATAAATAAAAAATAAAAAAATCAAGCCATAATATAATTTTTATGTTTTATTAACTAAACGAAAAAATAAAGGAGCCATTTCTCTGGACGGATGTTCTTCCTCCATCTTTGGCTTACAGAGGATTATGCGAAAACCACATCTCATTAATATTTATTAGCTCATTACCTTAGCTATTCTTACCTGTAAAAATTGCGTTTCTAGATATCAGTAATTGAATTTTCACTAGTTGCAAGAGCAATTTCAGATATCAACTCTCTTTGTTGATATCAATAATTACATTGTTACTAGTAAAAATGCAAATTTTTGATATCAAGAATTCAATTGTCACTAGTTGAAATGTCAGTTCTTGATATCAACAATTTAATTTCTACTAGTAAAAATGTTCATTTTTGATATCTGAAAATGCATTCCTGATATCAACATAATTTCAGATATGTAAAATGGCTTTCTTACTAGTAACAATCACATTCATGATATCAGAAACTAACATTGTCACTAGTGACAATCAAAATATTGATATCAAAAATGAACATTGTTACTAGTAGCAATTCAATTGTTGATATCAAGAACTGACATTTCAACTAGTGACAACTGAATTATTGATATTAAAAATTTGCATTTTTACTAGTAAGAATTGTATTTCTGATATGTGAAATTGAAATTTCAACTAGTAAGAACTCAATTCTTGATATCAACAATTGAATTTGAATGGCAGCCTATGGTGACATTTCACTAGTGAAAATACAATTACAGATATCAAGAATTCTCGTTTTTACTAGTGGAAATTCAAATGTTGATATCAAGAATACATATTTCTGCGAGTGATGACATCATTGTTGATATCAAGAATTAACATTGTTACTAGTGGAAATGTTAATTCTTGATATCAACAATTGTCATTGTTACTAGTAGAAATGTAATTCCAGATATCAAGAATTAACATTTTAACTAGTGAAAACTGAATTGTTGATATCAAAATTTCATATCCTGGGAATGATTAAAAGTCAAAACGGCTTGCCTATTGCCTTTCCCAGGATATAAATTGCTGATATCAAGAATTCTAGTTTTTACTAGTGGAAAATAATTCTTGATATCAAAAATTAGCATTTTAACTAGTGAAAATTGAATTGTTGATATCAAAAATTAACCTTGTTACTAGTGGAAATGTAATTCTTGATATCAAAAATTGCCATTGTTACTAGTGGAAATGTAATTCCTGATATCAAGAATTAGCATTTTAACTAGTGAAAACTGAATTGTTGATATCAAGAATTCATATCCTGAGAATGAATAAAAGTCAAAACGGCTTGCCATAGCTTCCTGCTTCAGCAACACATACGCACTGCATACGGACCGCACATGCACTGCAGACGGATTATGTGTGAAACAGGCGTAAGAGTGTACTTTTCATTGTTTTCACTCCGTGGTCCGTCTCAACCACTTCGCTTAGGAGACGCTTGTGCTGCGATTAAAGGAATAACGTCCGCTACAGATGCATCAGAGGAGCTGACCTCGCAGTTTCTGTTTGCGTCATCACAACATTTCGGCCGTATTGTTTCGGTGATAAAAGTATTTTGGCCGAAAACCGAAAATGCACTTTTGGGTGGCCGAATATTCGGTGCATCCCAAATTAAATTTTCTCACCTGAGAAGACAAACGAATCACATAATAATGACCTGAAATGACTTGCATAATAATGAGGCCTTTCAGTCAGGTAGGCTGTGAAAAAACCCTCTGTGATGGTGTATATCAAACATACAGAAAAAAACAGCAATACTGTGAAATATTATTACAATTTCAAATGATGGTATTATATACTTTAAAATAAATCCTAATGTATTTCTGTGATGCAAAGTGTCTGAACAATATGTTACCTCTATGGCATTTCATATAGGCTTTTAGCTTAAAAGCATGCACATTTAGAGAAATATTGATGGATTCTATATGTTTATGTCAATTATCTATACAGAGGAGTAATATTTATTCAATATTTATTGTCATCACTATGCTGGATACCGTTTTCAATTCATACTTGCAGCCGGAGGGCACTCTGCACATTTAGTCCACACATTCATCCAAAGAAGAACAGGAACCAGGAACTAACGGCATGTCTTCTAGAAGTCACCAACCATGGCTTTAACATCCAGATAAACAGTAAATAGACAATAAATACATGAATGAGACGATGTATACATGTATTTGCGTCTGAATAGCGCTGGCTCTGTGGGCGTGGCCGCATTAGCGGGTAATGAGCTGAATCACAGACTTCTGACATGGCTCTCTTTTCATACAGATTACATAAACACAGAATGTTTGTTTTCGATTTGACTTGCACGATTTAAAACCTGACATTTCAACGTTTCTTTAGACATAAGTCATTTTTTTGGTGATTAGTATTCACTAAGTTACAATTCATTTTCTGAGAACTATCAGATTGGACTTCGTTCAGAGGGAGACGAGAGATCATGCATCATGTTAGTTTTCTTTATTTTACAAAAAGCACAACATTGTGTTTTTACTCTGAGTGTACACAAATAAAAGAAGATATCTTATAGTTTCAATTGATATTACTTATGTCTCTATGACAAAAAAATGACGAAGTATTTTAAGTCTGTTTTGCTGCAATGTGCACAATAAGTAGCCACGCTTCCCTTGGAGGGCGGGAGCAATAACAATTGAGAGCTACACGAACCACGTGACAGCGTGGCGGCGAGATCAAAGAGTGTCGCAACTCTCATATTTTCATCTTTTGAATTTGATTATACATTATATGACAGGTGTAGGGCTCCACAGGACAAGATAAGAGCTAGGACATGAGTAAAGTACAGCCTTATACTGATGCACTATGTTTAATACACATCTAAAGAGATATGGTGGACATTCATAGGCCTATTAAATTTACCTGTTTTTACATCATGAAAATCTGCAAGACTTTAGTTATATGTTGGACATATATGACATAGAGAATTGAAAATACATAAATATTATGCAATTTGTATATGCGTTTTTTGCAGCATATATGTCCCTTATAAATGATTCTGTTGGAACATATAAGAATCACATATGCTTTTAACCCTTTAAGACCTGAAGGCTTTTTTAGAGTTTTTTTTTTTTTTTCTGAGCGACACACACAAAAGTAAAGACTCATAACTCCAAAACTCTAGCAAGGAGAGTCAAAAGGTAGGTATCATTTGATAGAAAACATTTTATATTTTAAGAAAATATAAATTACATTACATTTGGACATTTTCTTGCTGAGAAACAGCTGATAAAAGACAAAAAATATATATAATTTTTTAAAAATAATTTATCTTTTTTTTTATTTGACATGGAATAACTCAGAAACACAATAAGATCGCTAAAAAAATATTTTTTATAATTATGCTCTCCTATATGTGAGCTGCATCTGGTTCAAACCGCCGCCGACAGGAGGGTCCAGAGCCATAGAGAGACAATATGGCTCTGGGAGGGTCAAAGCAGAGCCAAAGTAAATGACAAGTCGCGTCAACCAATCGGAAGCCTCTCAAGCGAGGACCTCTACATTCTAATTGGTTGCCGCCGAACCGCGTCATAGCCAGGCCCGGATTAAGAACACATTGGGCCCTGGGGCTATAGCAACACCAAGGGCCCCCTTTCATATGATTGCCATGCCACAGTGTCTTGTACCACAAGATTTTTTTTTTTTTTTTTATTGTCATTATTTTTATATTTTTACAAAGTTCATTTTATCAAATCATTTTATATAAGCACAAGCACACTAAATATTCCATGCTATTTAACATATTTTAAAATATATTTAACATATAAAATATTTAACATATTTTAAAATTGTATTGCATATATTGCTGACACAATAATTCTTTCCTCTTATTAACACAAAATAAACTATTTTGAAGAAGGTGGGTAACCAAACAGTTGATGGTCCCCAGTGATTTCCACATTATATATATTTTTTTCCTACTATGGAAATTAATGGGGACCAGCAACTGTTTGGTTACCCACATTCTTCAAAATATTTTATTTTGTGTTCAACAGAAGAAAGAAACTCATTCAGGTTTAAAACAGCTTGAAAGTGAGTATGTGATGACAGGATTTTAATTTTTGGGGTGAACTATCCCTTTAAGGACAACGGTCCGCATGCTAACTATTAGGACGCTGTCACTTTAAGACCTGCATGCGTCCCATTTTCTCAACTCACTTCAGACATAACCAACTGTGTTTATGTAAACCTTTTGTGTATTTGACAGTATTGTGGCGCAATCAGACGCGAAAGATGAAGTCCAGTAGTCAGGTGCTGTTTGACAGGCTTAAGTGTGTGTGCACGCTTCGGGTGTATGGGGTCAGAAAAAGCGCAGCGCACGAATGACATGTTTAACTGGCAGGGCTTTAAAGCACATGCAAATAAAGAACTTTTGTGATTGCGAATAAGTGCAGTGTCCCGTGAGTAACTCTACCGCTGTGTTAACGTGTGATGTGAATGTGTCGAGGTCGAGTTGTACGGATGGAGGCACCAGAACTGCAACTGATAGAATGTGCTTCAAAGGCAGATAGTGGAGACAAGTCACACGACATTGGTGTTCGTCAAAAAAACTGTAGGAATGTTAATTCTGGATTTTTACACGGGTGATGATGATGAGAGAAAAACACTGACATTCTGAATTCAAACGGCAATAAAATCAATCGACTCGTCCCTGCAAATGTTGAAAACACCTTACGTTTTCATGAGAAACAATTACCATCCATCCGAATAGGGCTTAACTCGTTATAAGAATAATAACTTGATGCAGCTGCTATCTCACCTTCTTCAACGTGTAAAGCATGATCGGCGACGGTGTCGGTGGGTGAAGATAATTGTAAGCTGCCGCTGCACGCGGAGTCTTCCACTGGTACGGATGTTTTATGTGAACCGAAGAAATTAGTTTTGGTATTTTTGCTATAAGATTAGCATCCCTTTTCTCGCTTTCAAGCTTATTTGTCCGTTTTTGCGCACCACTATCACTTTTTTTAATCATTTTTTGAACACCAGCGAGGCTGAAAAAGCAAAAAAGGCCAATTTTCTAGTCTACATGCCATAGCGTAACGCAAAGAGGCGTTTCCCGATGTCATGGCACGAATTGTAAAGTGATTTTGATTGGACGATGATTTATCAGTCAGGCACATTTTCCAATAATTTTTTCTTGTTATTTTATTAGACACAAATCAACCACCTATGACTTGTCAATCTCATTTCCTCCAGCCAATCACGGGCCCCCTCTACCCGCGGGCCCTGGGGCTTCAGCCCCACCTAGCCCTTATGTTAATCCGGCCCTGCCCGCAGAATGTATTGTATAAATATTTGAATGCGAAGGAAAAGGCTTGGGAAGCAGTTTCGTTGACTGTTGGTGTCGACAGTAAGTTTTCAAATCTTTGTGTCATGTTTACGTGTACTAAACTACTCCAGCAACTGTCAATATATAAGCGTAATGAATATAACTTTACGCACTGCAAACGTGTGCTGTGTGAAAGCACAATGGCCGCTTCCTATGGCAAGCCGTTTTGACTTTTATTCACATCTCAGGATATGAATTCTTGATATCAACAATTCAGTTCTTGATATCAGGAATTACATTTCCGCTAGTAGCAATGTTACTTCTTGATATCAACAATTTAATTCTTGATATCATCAATTCAGTTGTTGATATCAGGAATTACATTTCCACTAGTAACAATGTTCATTCTTGATATCAACTTTTGAATTTCCACTAGTAAAAACTAGAATTCTTGATATCTGTAATTGTATTTTCACTAGTGAAATGTCACCATAGGGTGCCATTCAAATTCAATTGTTGATATCAAAAATTGAGTTCTTACTAGTTGAAATTCCAATTTCTCATATCAGAAATGCAGTTCTTACTAGTAAAAATAGTAATTTTTGATATCAATAATTACATTGCTACTAGTAAAATGCAAATTGTTGATATCAAGAACTCAATTGTCACTAGTTGAAATGTCAGTTCTTGATATCTACAATTGAATTGCTACTAGTAAAAATGTTCATTTTTGATATCTGAAAATGTATTTCTGATATCAACATAATTTCAGATATGTAAAATGGCTTTCTTACTAGTAACAATCACATTCATGATATCAGAAACTAACATTGTCACTAGTGACAATCAAATTATTGATATCAAAAATGAACATTGTTACTAGTAGCAATTCAATTGTTGATATCAATAATAGATTTTGCACTAGTAACAAAGTAATTAATGATATCAAAAATTAGCATTTTTACTAGTAAGAATTTATTTCTGATATGTGAAATTGGAATTTCAACTAGTAAGAACTCAATTCTTGATATCTGTAATGGTTTTGTCGCCCTTTTAACATTTAAAAACATGAATTGTTGATATCAACAATTCAATTCTTGATATCAGAAATGCAATTTTCACTAGTGGAAATGCTGATTGTTGATATCAGGAATTACGCTTCTTGATATCAACAATGACGTCATCACTCGCAGAAATACATTTATGATATCAAAAATGAAATCACAACTAGTAAAAAACATACTTCTTGTTATCTGTAACTTAATTCTTACATGTTAAAATTTAATTTTCACTAGTAAAAATTCTTATTGCAGATATCATGAATTCCGTTTAGGATATGTGCATAATAATGACGACTGCTTGTTAATATTCAAATAAGAGCGTGATGTTTTTACGTGCTCAGAACTGTGGTGAACTGTGGACAAACTGGCAATGGCAAAGGAGGTTTTTAGGCAAATTAAACGCTTCACAATTCAGTTTTCAGACCATACAATGCAAATGCAAAACCAAAAAATTGAAACCAGGCGTTTATTTTCCTTGTTTTACGGTTAGGCCTACATCATCGGTAGCAGCCGCGCCATAGAGTTACAGCAGAACAGACCGTTTGTGATGCACTTTTAAAAGGTAAGCCGTTTAAATAAGATTTTATATCATCAGTACATCTGAATCAAATTAACTTGTGTATTAAAGCATGATAGCTGATATTGCTCACTAAATAAATAGTTTCAGGGGAAGTTATATGATAGTAGATAATAGATTAAAACAGCTTTATTCGTCGTCGTGTAATTAGAGAAAAAGTCTTCTCAACGGGATTATATAACTTTGGGGCTTGTGGTGGGTGAAAGTGGTAAAATTAGAATTCCTTATTAAATATACAACCCAGGTGAAAAAAAATACTAAAGTAAATAGTAGTCTATTGTGTTTTTGAACCATACTATAGTAAATTGTAGAATACTGTCTATATTAGCCTATAGTATTTACAACACTTTGTTAATGAATGCTACAGCATACTGCAGTATAGTGAACTGATACTGTAATAAATACTGTAGTATACTTTTGTTTTTTTATAAACTTCCCTCTCCCCATCAATCCAAAAATCAGCCGAGCTGACACATATAGACAGTCAACAGAATCAAAATGTATTACTGTCTATATGTGTCAGCTCGGCTGATTTTTGGATTGATGGGGAGAGGGAAGTTTATTAAAAAAAAAAAACAATGCTTAAAAGCAGCACTATATATATATATATATATATTACACTAGGCTAAATGGGAAATCATACTAAATACCAAAACTGTATTATATACTACTACTATATTTAATTTGTCCTGTTATGTCTCCTTTTATCTTGCTTTCAATACAAGCACAAAGGGGATTCAGATCCTGAAGACTCCATGCAATCTCGCTGTACCCTCACCGTCTCTGCTCCTTGGATTTTGCAAGCTTTTCCTTGCTCCTTATTTTTAATAAACCTTCAATAAACATAAAAGTTCCCAGTGTTGTTTTTTGTGAAAAAGGGCAGATACACCTGTATATGATTAACACACAACTTGGCACACAATCTTTAGTTATTTAGATTGCTCCTGCTCACTAGAACATATTTCCTCTTTCAGTGCAAACCATGCATTCATACTCCTTTCTCTGACCAACTGGATCATCCTCGTGCAGCACTGCAAACCAAAGCAGAGACTACAAGAACATGTAGGAAAGGACAGACGAAATGCTTGACATGCAGTTTATTAGGAATGTATAAATCCATTGCATTAAACCAGTGCAAAAGTCAATGTGTGTGTATGATCATGTTTTGTTTTAGAATTGAATATATTGTGTATGAATCTAAATAGTAATAAGTTAATGGGGTGCATAAGAATTGTAAAAATTAAGATTTACATTTTACTTAATTAAATTTTACATTTCACTTGTTTGCAATGTGTTTTAAGGCAATCAACTGTCACCTGCAGGTCTCATGTCCTTGTGAAACCACAGTGAACATGACATGATTGCAATTTCACATATCAGAAATACAATTCTTACTAGTAAAAACTTCATTCTTACTAGTAAGAATGAAGTTTTTACTAGTAAGAATGAAGTTGTTACTAGTAAGAATGAAGTTTTTACTAGTGGAAATGTAATTCTTGATATCAACAATTCAGTTGTTGATATCAGGAATTACATTTCCACTAGTAACAATGTTAATTCTTGATATCAACATTTGAATTTCCACTAGTAAAAACTAGAATTCTTGATATCTGTAATTGTATTTTCACTAGTGAAATGTCACCATAGGCTGCCATTCAAATTCAATTGTTGATATCAAGAATTGAATTCTTACTAGTAAAAACTTCATTCTTACTAGTAAAAACTACATTCTTACTAGTAACAACTTCATTCTTACTAGTAAAAACTACATTCTTACTAGTAACAACTTCATTCTTACTAGTAAAAACTACATTCTTACTAGTAACAACTTCATTCTTACTAGTAAAAACTACATTCTTACTAGTAACAACTTCATTCTTACTAGTAAAAACTACATTCTTACTAGTAACAACTTCATTCTTACTAGTAAAAACTACATTCTTACTAGTAAGAATGAAGTTGTTACTAGTAAGAATGAAGTTGTTACTAGTAAAAACTACATTCTTACTAGTAACAACTTCATTCTTACTAGTAAGAATTAAGTTTTTACTAGTGGAAATGTAATTCCTGATATCAACAATTAAGTTCTTGATATCAACAATTGATATCCTGGGAATGAATAAAAGTCAAAACGGCTTGTCGAAGTGTAGGTAAGGCGCGTTAAAAATAGTTTTGACGCAAATTGACAGAGGTTCGAATCCGCCTTTTGCCGAACTCGCTCTACTTCCTTTTCCCATCCATCAGATTGGAAAGGCATTTATCTTCAATACAAATTAAGATATAAAAATAAGATATTCAAAAAGTGTCGAACTTGCGAACTTAAGAAATTAAAAAGACTTCCTATTTCTGCGGTTTGTGCATTTTATAAGTCCAACTGCATCGTTGACAAAGTGGATGTAAACTGACTACAACGCACTGCACCATGCAGCACCAAAATTTGCAATAATGGAAGTATACCGCTCAATTAATTTAGTGTATTTATGTATATTGATACACCGTTTACTCTTTTATGAAACTATCATAGTTAATGAAGCCCAAGTGCCACCTACAGGCCTATTAGTGTAGGCTGGTGAAATGGTGACATGAAAAGAAAGTACTTTATTATGTTACCATTTTTGATAATTATGCAGCATTATGAAAAAAGTCTCTTAATAAACTCCTCCTGCATTTATTTGATCAAAAACAGCAATATAGTGAAAGATGATTACAATTTACAGTGATGGTTTTCTATTTTAATATACTTTTAAATATAATTTATTCCTATAATTTATGCTGTTCTTTTCTAACATTTTATTCATCAAAGAATCTTGGAAAAAATGTATCACAGGTTATAAAAAATATAAAGCAGCACAACTATTTCTAACATTGATAATAAATCATCATATTAGAATGATTTCTGAAGGACCATGTGACACTGAAGACTGGAGTAATGATGCTAAAAAATTCAGTTTTGCTTCACATAAATCAATATATTTTGAAGTATATTAAAACAGAAGACCATTATTTTAACAGTAAAAATATTTCACAATATTACTGTTTTTTCTGTATTTTTGATCAAATAAATGCAGCCTAACCTATATAGCTATAACCTATATATATATATATATATATATATATATATATATATATATATATATATATATATATATATATATATTGCCCCTTTTTTACATCTGAGCCCCTGCCCCTGAGGAACTCTCTGCATGTCCCTGTCTGTTATTATTGCATATAGTTTAATGTACAACAACACTAATGTACAAATATTATCTGACACCATTTATAAGTAGCATCTAACTACTATGTGCACTTATTGCAAAGAGAATACTTTTTTATAGGGCAAATAGAATATTTAGCTTTTTTCACTTAGTGTAAGTAGCATATAAGAAATGGTGCTGTTTTCACTTAGTGTAATTCTATTGCTATTATATTCTATCACTTAGTGCAAATAGATTCTATTGCTATTTCACTTAGTGCAAAATTAAACGTACCTTGGAATATCCAATCTGTGCGCTTAGATTTGTAAACCATATCGGTTTTTCGATCCGCCTATACCCACAAATTTGTAAACCATGCCCACGCTTCGCAGTCTGTTCCCACGGATTCTGTACTTAAACTGTACTCATCCAAGAAGAGAACAGGCTTAAAATATTAATAAAATAATGATATTTTTATATAGGGCAAATAGAATGAATCTTAGGCCAATTACTTTTTGTGTATGCCTATGTGGAATGCATCAAATTGTCTTAACTGCATGCTTAAAATAATTCTCTGAAGCACTTTTTTCTAACTCAGAAGACACAGATTTTAGGGTAAGGTCAAGAAGGGATACAGCTATGGACACTGGGAATGTGCTAAATTAATATTTGGTCATTTCATTACTGTATGAGCACGAACAGCCCATTACCAACACATGTATATCAAACTTATAAAAACTTTGTAAACATGGAGAACAATAAATGACCACACATGCTGAGTTTTATGAATTTATTATGCTGGTGGTGAGTGTAAAATCAAATTCAAAACAGCCATTTCACTTGGAAGATTAAGGCTGTGATATTAATGTTGGCCACTAGAGGGGGCCATATGATAAGGAATCTTTTAACCTTAAACTTTTCTCTATAATTTTTTTCTTTGTTTTTTCCCTTTTACATGCCCCAATAAAATATTATTTGTCAAGTTTCCAGACATGATTGCTGTAGGCCTACATTTAAAATGAAGAGACCTTTTTATTGGTCTCTTTTAACATAACATACACAATTCCGTTCTATTCCGTATTGTTTTGCAGGCAAAAGCTCTGTAAACTACAATCACCAAAACAACACTTCATGATAACAATGTAATGGAACAGTAGAGGCACTTTACCAAAACAGAAAAAAAGTTTACGAATAAAGCATTCATTAGTTATTTTAGGTTTTAAGTAAACATTATTTTATAAAGTAAAACGACAATAACAACGACAACAACAATAATAATAACAGGCTGACAACCCGATGGGCAAGATTACATTATTATTAAATCATTGTCTCTTCCACTCCGAACCCACTACAATTGAGAGACATTCCAGATGCATATTTCATTCAAATATATTATGCAACTGGACTATCAGACGAGTTATCAAGTGTTATATTTAATGTGACATTAAAATGGCCAATGGGAATAGGAAAGAGGTTCAAAAAGACTTTATCATTCATCTTGTCCAATGTGGCCCTATACTTCAAGTTAATGGACAACATATTACTATAAATAAAAATAATACAAGTTATTAGCACATTACAGTGTAGCTATCATGCCATATTTACGCATCCATTGGACAGAGAGTGCAAATATTTCGGCTCATTATTAGGCTATCCCATATGAGAAGGTGTCGGTGTACATAATACATCAAAATGTACACTAAAAATTTTCAGTAGCCAATAACATTTCATTACACTGTTTTACAATGCACAGGCCTTTAATCAAAGAGAAACACCGGCACGAATTTGGGCACGATGGCGACACATTCTGTATTAGAGCCATATGTAAATGTCAGGGATGGAACAATAAAAAAATAGTCCATTGATGCATTAGAAAGTGTAATGAAAACAAAAATAAACATGAAAAACGACACAAGGTTATTTTTCTTATGTTCATGTCAATGGTAAAATAAATGATACATGAATGCCTTGTTCATTTTTTTCCCTTAATTCTCTGAAGGACCCCGTGGCCAATAAAAACAAACAGGATGAAACTACTTTTTAAAAAATAAATAAATAAATAAATAAAAAATAAAAAAATCAAGCCATAATATAATTTTTATGTTTTATTAACTAAACGAAAAAATAAAGGAGCCATTTCTCTGGACGGATGTTCTTCCTCCATCTTTGGCTTACAGAGGATTATGCGAAAACCACATCTCATTAATATTTATTAGCTCATTACCTTAGCTATTCTTACCTGTAAAAATTGCGTTTCTAGATATCAGTAATTGAATTTTCACTAGTTGCAAGAGCAATTTCAGATATCAACTCTCTTTGTTGATATCAATAATTACATTGTTACTAGTAAAAATGCAAATTTTTGATATCAAGAATTCAATTGTCACTAGTTGAAATGTCAGTTCTTGATATCAACAATTTAATTTCTACTAGTAAAAATGTTCATTTTTGATATCTGAAAATGCATTCCTGATATCAACATAATTTCAGATATGTAAAATGGCTTTCTTACTAGTAACAATCACATTCATGATATCAGAAACTAACATTGTCACTAGTGACAATCAAAATATTGATATCAAAAATGAACATTGTTACTAGTAGCAATTCAATTGTTGATATCAAGAACTGACATTTCAACTAGTGACAACTGAATTATTGATATTAAAAATTTGCATTTTTACTAGTAAGAATTGTATTTCTGATATGTGAAATTGAAATTTCAACTAGTAAGAACTCAATTCTTGATATCAACAATTGAATTTGAATGGCAGCCTATGGTGACATTTCACTAGTGAAAATACAATTACAGATATCAAGAATTCTCGTTTTTACTAGTGGAAATTCAAATGTTGATATCAAGAATACATATTTCTGCGAGTGATGACATCATTGTTGATATCAAGAATTAACATTGTTACTAGTGGAAATGTTAATTCTTGATATCAACAATTGTCATTGTTACTAGTAGAAATGTAATTCCAGATATCAAGAATTAACATTTTAACTAGTGAAAACTGAATTGTTGATATCAAAATTTCATATCCTGGGAATGATTAAAAGTCAAAACGGCTTGCCTATTGCCTTTCCCAGGATATAAATTGCTGATATCAAGAATTCTAGTTTTTACTAGTGGAAAATAATTCTTGATATCAAAAATTAGCATTTTAACTAGTGAAAATTGAATTGTTGATATCAAAAATTAACCTTGTTACTAGTGGAAATGTAATTCTTGATATCAAAAATTGCCATTGTTACTAGTGGAAATGTAATTCCTGATATCAAGAATTAGCATTTTAACTAGTGAAAACTGAATTGTTGATATCAAGAATTCATATCCTGAGAATGAATAAAAGTCAAAACGGCTTGCCATAGCTTCCTGCTTCAGCAACACATACGCACTGCATACGGACCGCACATGCACTGCAGACGGATTATGTGTGAAACAGGCGTAAGAGTGTACTTTTCATTGTTTTCACTCCGTGGTCCGTCTCAACCACTTCGCTTAGGAGACGCTTGTGCTGCGATTAAAGGAATAACGTCCGCTACAGATGCATCAGAGGAGCTGACCTCGCAGTTTCTGTTTGCGTCATCACAACATTTCGGCCGTATTGTTTCGGTGATAAAAGTATTTTGGCCGAAAACCGAAAATGCACTTTTGGGTGGCCGAATATTCGGTGCATCCCAAATTAAATTTTCTCACCTGAGAAGACAAACGAATCACATAATAATGACCTGAAATGACTTGCATAATAATGAGGCCTTTCAGTCAGGTAGGCTGTGAAAAAACCCTCTGTGATGGTGTATATCAAACATACAGAAAAAAAACAGCAATACTGTGAAATATTATTACAATTTCAAATGATGGTATTATATACTTTAAAATAAATCCTAATGTATTTCTGTGATGCAAAGTGTCTGAACAATATGTTACCTCTATGGCATTTCATATAGGCTTTTAGCTTAAAAGCATGCACATTTAGAGAAATATTGATGGATTCTATATGTTTATGTCAATTATCTATACAGAGGAGTAATATTTATTCAATATTTATTGTCATCACTATGCTGGATACCGTTTTCAATTCATACTTGCAGCCGGAGGGCACTCTGCACATTTAGTCCACACATTCATCCAAAGAAGAACAGGAACCAGGAACTAACGGCATGTCTTCTAGAAGTCACCAACCATGGCTTTAACATCCAGATAAACAGTAAATAGACAATAAATACATGAATGAGACGATGTATACATGTATTTGCGTCTGAATAGCGCTGGCTCTGTGGGCGTGGCCGCATTAGCGGGTAATGAGCTGAATCACAGACTTCTGACATGGCTCTCTTTTCATACAGATTACATAAACACAGAATGTTTGTTTTCGATTTGACTTGCACGATTTAAAACCTGACATTTCAACGTTTCTTTAGACATAAGTCATTTTTTTGGTGATTAGTATTCACTAAGTTACAATTCATTTTCTGAGAACTATCAGATTGGACTTCGTTCAGAGGGAGACGAGAGATCATGCATCATGTTAGTTTTCTTTATTTTACAAAAAGCACAACATTGTGTTTTTACTCTGAGTGTACACAAATAAAAGAAGATATCTTATAGTTTCAATTGATATTACTTATGTCTCTATGACAAAAAAATGACGAAGTATTTTAAGTCTGTTTTGCTGCAATGTGCACAATAAGTAGCCACGCTTCCCTTGGAGGGCGGGAGCAATAACAATTGAGAGCTACACGAACCACGTGACAGCGTGGCGGCGAGATCAAAGAGTGTCGCAACTCTCATATTTTCATCTTTTGAATTTGATTATACATTATATGACAGGTGTAGGGCTCCACAGGACAAGATAAGAGCTAGGACATGAGTAAAGTACAGCCTTATACTGATGCACTATGTTTAATACACATCTAAAGAGATATGGTGGACATTCATAGGCCTATTAAATTTACCTGTTTTTACATCATGAAAATCTGCAAGACTTTAGTTATATGTTGGACATATATGACATAGAGAATTGAAAATACATAAATATTATGCAATTTGTATATGCGTTTTTTGCAGCATATATGTCCCTTATAAATGATTCTGTTGGAACATATAAGAATCACATATGCTTTTAACCCTTTAAGACCTGAAGGCTTTTTTAGAGTTTTTTTTTTTTTTTCTGAGCGACACACACAAAAGTAAAGACTCATAACTCCAAAACTCTAGCAAGGAGAGTCAAAAGGTAGGTATCATTTGATAGAAAACATTTTATATTTTAAGAAAATATAAATTACATTACATTTGGACATTTTCTTGCTGAGAAACAGCTGATAAAAGACAAAAAATATATATAATTTTTTAAAAATAATTTATCTTTTTTTTTTTATTTGACATGGAATAACTCAGAAACACAATAAGATCGCTAAAAAAATATTTTTTATAATTATGCTCTCCTATATGTGAGCTGCATCTGGTTCAAACCGCCGCCGACAGGAGGGTCCAGAGCCATAGAGAGACAATATGGCTCTGGGAGGGTCAAAGCAGAGCCAAAGTAAATGACAAGTCGCGTCAACCAATCGGAAGCCTCTCAAGCGAGGACCTCTACATTCTAATTGGTTGCCGCCGAACCGCGTCATAGCCAGGCCCGGATTAAGAACACATTGGGCCCTGGGGCTATAGCAACACCAAGGGCCCCCTTTCATATGATTGCCATGCCACAGTGTCTTGTACCACAAGATTTTTTTTTTTTTTTTTATTGTCATTATTTTTATATTTTTACAAAGTTCATTTTATCAAATCATTTTATATAAGCACAAGCACACTAAATATTCCATGCTATTTAACATATTTTAAAATATATTTAACATATAAAATATTTAACATATTTTAAAATTGTATTGCATATATTGCTGACACAATAATTCTTTCCTCTTATTAACACAAAATAAACTATTTTGAAGAAGGTGGGTAACCAAACAGTTGATGGTCCCCAGTGATTTCCACATTATATATATTTTTTTCCTACTATGGAAATTAATGGGGACCAGCAACTGTTTGGTTACCCACATTCTTCAAAATATTTTATTTTGTGTTCAACAGAAGAAAGAAACTCATTCAGGTTTAAAACAGCTTGAAAGTGAGTATGTGATGACAGGATTTTAATTTTTGGGGTGAACTATCCCTTTAAGGACAACGGTCCGCATGCTAACTATTAGGACGCTGTCACTTTAAGACCTGCATGCGTCCCATTTTCTCAACTCACTTCAGACATAACCAACTGTGTTTATGTAAACCTTTTGTGTATTTGACAGTATTGTGGCGCAATCAGACGCGAAAGATGAAGTCCAGTAGTCAGGTGCTGTTTGACAGGCTTAAGTGTGTGTGCACGCTTCGGGTGTATGGGGTCAGAAAAAGCGCAGCGCACGAATGACATGTTTAACTGGCAGGGCTTTAAAGCACATGCAAATAAAGAACTTTTGTGATTGCGAATAAGTGCAGTGTCCCGTGAGTAACTCTACCGCTGTGTTAACGTGTGATGTGAATGTGTCGAGGTCGAGTTGTACGGATGGAGGCACCAGAACTGCAACTGATAGAATGTGCTTCAAAGGCAGATAGTGGAGACAAGTCACACGACATTGGTGTTCGTCAAAAAAACTGTAGGAATGTTAATTCTGGATTTTTACACGGGTGATGATGATGAGAGAAAAACACTGACATTCTGAATTCAAACGGCAATAAAATCAATCGACTCGTCCCTGCAAATGTTGAAAACACCTTACGTTTTCATGAGAAACAATTACCATCCATCCGAATAGGGCTTAACTCGTTATAAGAATAATAACTTGATGCAGCTGCTATCTCACCTTCTTCAACGTGTAAAGCATGATCGGCGACGGTGTCGGTGGGTGAAGATAATTGTAAGCTGCCGCTGCACGCGGAGTCTTCCACTGGTACGGATGTTTTATGTGAACCGAAGAAATTAGTTTTGGTATTTTTGCTATAAGATTAGCATCCCTTTTCTCGCTTTCAAGCTTATTTGTCCGTTTTTGCGCACCACTATCACTTTTTTTAATCATTTTTTGAACACCAGCGAGGCTGAAAAAGCAAAAAAGGCCAATTTTCTAGTCTACATGCCATAGCGTAACGCAAAGAGGCGTTTCCCGATGTCATGGCACGAATTGTAAAGTGATTTTGATTGGACGATGATTTATCAGTCAGGCACATTTTCCAATAATTTTTTCTTGTTATTTTATTAGACACAAATCAACCACCTATGACTTGTCAATCTCATTTCCTCCAGCCAATCACGGGCCCCCTCTACCCGCGGGCCCTGGGGCTTCAGCCCCACCTAGCCCTTATGTTAATCCGGCCCTGCATGTGACTCAGTTAAAACTCACATACCTGAAGAAAATCACCACAATATCGCGATTTGATTTCTACGATTGTTTAGTTGTTCTCTTTTTAATCTTTAGGCTAGTTGAATGAGGGACAAATCCGTCGATCGATCCGAATGTATTTGCGGTGTTTCCAAGCGCTGTTGATCGGAGATTTAGAGGCGTGAACCCGGACACTTTCTGTTTCCGTAATATGTCCAACAGTATAAAAGCACAACCACATCTTTTGCTTTAATGTGGCAATAGGATATATCAGTTCACATTTACAAACATTCTTTTTGCCATTAATTGTTGTAATCTAGTGAGATTTTTCTATGCACGAGGGATCTGACAACAGCCGGTATGTTCCACATGGAGATCTGATCTCACCATCATCAAGTCCATCTGAGATTATATGAAAATACAGGGGAAATAGAAAAACTGAGACAGACTAAATCCAGAAGAACTGCGGAAGACACTTTGCGGAAGACACTTGAAGAAACCTTCCTGCAAAGCTACAGTACTGTGAAAAGTTTTAGGCACTTGTGTAAAAAAATGCTGTAAAGTGAGGATGCTTTCAAAAATAATGTCATAAATAGATTTTATTTTTCAATTAACTTCTATTAAAACTCTCTGGGCCTCTTCATTTAGGGGTTACACTTGACTTCTTCCCAGTTAAAAGTGACCAATGCCTTTTGTAATTTTTTTTTCCCCACAGGAAAACCAATGTTATACTGTATATTTTTGTTCAATAATAGTTTTTTGGATTATTATTTAAAATTTTGAGGGTATTTCATGATACAATGCAATACATTTTATTAGCTATTTTCCCTTTTGAAAATAATAGACAACTTTTTCAAATATATATTTTTAATTATTTTTTCAATTAAAGCAGTATCCCATGTTATAATAGACAAGGCATTTAAAATAAAATTTTCTGAAGGCAGATTAGTGCCATTTGGTGGGAGTAAAAAAAAAAAAGAAAAAAAAATTGTAATGTCATGTTGTAACCAATAGATTTCATTATAGTTCTGTATAAAGTGGCTTATAAATTATCTAGTGTTTTTAGAAATATATTTTTATTAAGTTGTGGATTTGGATTTATACGTAGACATTCTCTAAGACTTCTTTTTGTCAAGGTTTTTTTTTTTATTTTATTTTTTTTTTTTTGAAAGGTTGATTTCAGGTTTCAGTCTTTGCATTAATTTTACTACAGTTAAACTGGGACACGTTTCAGAAAGGAGGTTAAGTAAAAACTCTGAGTAAGTTAACCCTGAAATGAGGGAAACTCTGGGTTTTCCATTTCAGAATGGGAGGTATGTCGAGAAAGCAGGGTAAGTCAAGCCCCTTTCTGAAAGAGAGGTAACTTACTCAGAGTCAGTTACCATGGTAACTTACTCTAGGAACCTAACCTGGTGTCGGCCTTTAGTCGAGCTCGCTCTTCTCCCTTTTCTCATCACATATCACAAGTCAAGTCAAGTGAAGTAAAGTACCAAACAAGTGTTTAACAATGATAAAAGTATTTATAATTTTAATAAATATAAATATTTACACTCTGTTATTATTGCAATGAGGTGCAAATATTATGTATCTGCCAGTATAAAGTTTAAATAGCATCTAATTACTATTTAAGTAAGTCAACTCAGAGTGTCTGTTTTTCACTCTTGACATTTTAGAGTGTCACCCTTCATTGCTGTGCATGTTTTCTGCACATGTGCTGAATTGTAGTTTGTACCAGGGTCATTCTACAGAAATGTCCACTTTTGGTATATGGCAAGATGTCTTAAAATGTATTTCTTTTTCTAACATTTAAACTTAGACCACATTATTAGATTACTCTTTGACTTTATGAATACACATAAATGACAGCTTAATTATTTATTTATTTATTTATTGTGCATTTAGACCTCATGTACCTTTTTTGTCAATGGTGTTACCTTACTTCTCTGGCCATTTTAAAGGTTTTTATGAAATATTATTTGCACATGCAGTCAGAGTTACAGAAAAATAATGATAATGCAAAAAATAAGGAGATTGTATGTTAGTTAAAAGTGTGATCGAATGATGTTAGTTCATTTGTGCAATCATGTATTTGCTATAACAATGAAAATATATATAAAAAAACAGTTATAAAAAAGTAATGATGCAACCCTTTACATCTTAATTCTTGAGTGTAGCAGAATTCAATGGATGTAAAATTATTATCATTTCACACATTTTATTTAATGTGACAAAAAACAGTAACACACCAGTGACACGTTGAATCTCCAGTGACGTATAAGACCAAAGATCCTTATTCTTCAACTACAATTAAGTAGATGGGACTAAAATTTTACATTTGTCATTGACACTTAGTGAAAGCAATCAGTAAAAGATCATAAACAACATTTTAAAAATGTAAAATACGTTGTCTGTAAAGTCGCTGCACTCAATTTAGCCATATCTGCCCAAAGGAGGATTAACAATAAGAAAGAAAAGTTAGAATCATGTAATCTCAGTGCTATTTTATGCATAAGAACTAAATGAATAGCTTTGAATAAGGTTATTTATAAACGAGTAACACCAGTGACAGTAACACCAGTGACAATTTTCATGAAAAATGCATTTTACAAAATGGCTGCTGCAAGGAATCAAACCACATGTTGTCAGTCATGGTATATTCACTAAATTAAGTAGTTTAATCTCTTTCTTTCTTTCTTTCTTTCTTTCTTTCTTTCTTTCTTTCTTTCTTTCTTTCTTTCTTTCTTTCTTTCTTTCTTTCTTTTTTGAATTCCCTAACATTAAAGTAGGTCATACCTAAAAGCTTCATATGAAATTATGATTTTCTGATTGAAATTACTGATAACTGAAAAGAGACAGTGGACTTTCCATTGGTCTTCTTCATTGATTTTCAGGAAATAGGAAGAAGGAAGTCAAGTAATGTCATCAGTGTGATTTTTTTATTTCAAAATAAGAGATTTTTGTTCAATTTTTGTTAACTACTCTGACCACATATGATGCCCTAGAGTTATAGTTACCTGATCATGATCAGTAATCACAGAGACTCCAGTTGTTGTCCTTCAATGCTTTAATCAAGGCTGGGAGAGCTCTTAACAATCTCAGAGAATCTCTCTAGCCAAAAAATAAAAATAAAAAATACAGTGGGTTTTTATAGGAATTCAGGTACATCAAGTCAAGTCACCTTTATTCACACAGTCAGTATAACATGATCTATTACACATTATCATCAGTGTTAATATACAGTCACACCAAAAATTATTCAGACATTTTTGAACTTTTCCTTATAATTTACTCACCCCCATGCCATCCAAGATTTTCATGTCTTTCTTTCTTTAGTCGAAAAGAAATTAAAGTTTTTGATGAAAACATTCCAGGATTTTTTTCCATATAGTGGACTTCAATGGGCACCAAACAGTTGAAGGTCAAAATTAGTTTCACTGCAGCTTCAAATTGTTCAACACGATCCCAGATGAGAAATAAGGGTCTTATCTAGAGAAACATTGCTCATTTTCTGAAAAAAAATTAAAAATATATAAGTTTTAGCCATAAATGTTCATCTTGAACTAGCTCTCTTCTTCTCCTCTATTAGAATTCCAGCAGTGTAGACACTGCTAAGTGTAATACTGCCCTCCACAGGTCAACGTTTTGAACTAATTTTTATATGCAATATGCTAGTTCAATAGTATTTAACAATTAGTTCAAAACGTTGACCTGTGGAGGCCAGTAATACGCTTAGCAGTGTCTACACTGCTGGAATTCTAATAGAGGAGAAGAAGAGAGCTAGTTCAAGATGAACATTTATGGCTAAAACTTATATATTTTTAATTTTTTTTTTCAGAAAATGAGCAATGGTTTCTCTAGATAAGACCCTTATTTCTCATCTGGGATCGTGTTGAACAATTTGAAGCTGCAGTGAAACTAATTTTGACCTTCAACTGTTTGGTGCCCATTGAAGTCCACTATATGGAAAAAAATCCTGGAATGTTTTCATCAAAAACTTTAATTTCTTTTCGACTAAAGAAAGAAAGACATGAAAATCTTGGATGGCATGGGGGTGAGTAAATTATAAGGAAAAGTTTATTTAAAAGTGGACTAATCCTTTAATACTATAATTCATTTATGTAAGTGAGGATGGCAAAATAAAGTCAACTGTGACATATTATACCCAAATATTCTTCATACAGTGGACTACCAGTAAAATTGATAAAAAATTTGGAACCAAAAAATTAATCAGACACTTTGACCTGACCATGTTTTGCTTAGATTATTTTTTTTCTGAGATCTCTGAGATTTTGTCATAATTTACCACTTTTTTAACTATAGTGAATAAACTGTACTAATGAATGACATGTTCAAGGTTGTCCTAATAAATTTTGGTTTGACTGTAATTGGTTTAGATTAGAGAAAAACAACATTCTTCCTCTGCCATGCTTACTGGCAGAGTAAATTTAGATTAGAACAGCTGAATCACAGAATCATCAAAAATCACACGGTTCACAATAGTTCACTGATTACTCAATAGGTCAAAACATTTTTATATACTTTTTATATCTGTATAGATGATGTCTAGCCAGCATAGCAAAATTTTCCACTGTTACAACACAGTCTTAGTGACTATTTCTCTATTCTCAAAGTCAACTTGTTAGGCCTGTAGGAAAAAGAAATGTTAGTTGATTATGATGTTAATTATGATTAGTTTTAAAAATTCCATCGCAGACCCTTTAACATCTGAATCATGTTCATAATTTTTTGTGTGTTCACAGCTAATGCGACAAAAGTCACCAAGTTTCATCACATTCCGATGAAGCAAAAAAATGTAAAATTTCAGAACGTAAAAGTTTTCGGTCATTTTTGACTGAAGAAGCAAATCACTCATTGAAGAGCATCAAAGATGTCTGTTTACAACATGTTTTTGAGGTGTTGATCATTGTAGCCAATCACAGACATATCTGTTGAGTGCGTGGCCACAATGGCCAATCAGAGGTGTTTAAAAATCCGCTCAACAACAGTGCTCAAAATGCTAGGGGGGAATGTTGATATCGTCACATTTTTAACCCTTAAATGCATGACTGTTTCGCCAATCATTCTTACATATTTGGGTCTTTATCGACCCAGATCTATATCTAACACGGATGGATCTCTACCTGTTGCGATAATATAAAACTCCTCTGATATTAGAATAACAATTACAGAAGAATAAAATAAATCATATTTTGTTACCTTTTGGAGCTCGAAAGGGCTCCGTTTGAGCAGATGTTTTATGCCATCATCACTGTCCTCATCAGAGCTCATTTCCCAGTAAATTCAGCAAATGATAGGCTAGTTTTACGTTTGAGGTCACGAATATGAGCCCAAACGTATTCTCAAAACTATATAATTTTCAACATCTTCAAAATCAATATTTTGATCGCTAAGAGCTTCACCAGATCCATCCAGTGACAGCTACAGTTATATTTGATTGCGTTCAGTACTTGCTCTGCAGTAAATCGCTGAGCCATTTCATGTTTTTCTTATTATTTTGTTTTCTGTCTGAATGAGTCGTCACTTCAGCATTGTGTATCAGACATTGCCACCTTGTGGAATAAAGGTGAATTGCACTTATTCCGTCATCTAAGATTCAATTATTGTTGTGCAGAAAAAAATATATGTTCACTCATACACACCTCGGGTCGTTAGCGACCCTATACAATTTTTACAAAAAATGAATACAAAAATAGGCATTCTTTTATAATTTTATGATTTTTTTCTTGTTATATTCTTTATAATGAATTGATTGAGGAATACCAAGAAGGTTGATGTCTAACTTTAAAAAATGAACAAGGAGGAGGGTAGTGAATGACATCCCGGGTCACAAAAGACCCGAGGTATGCATTTAAGGGTTAAAATTCAGATAATTCAGATAAACACTAATTCAGATCAACAGCACTCTTACTCATGTGATATGGATTAAATATTGGAAACATGATAAAAACAGGAAGATCCAGACCTACAGGAGCAACATTTACTGACTATTCAATGGCAAGATCTTTAGAGAGGAAGAACAACAGAAGAAAGGAAAGAGTGTGTCAGTGAAGGTGGTTGTGAATGTGTGTAGATGTGTGTTAGTTACAGGATCAGAGAATGACACCGTTCCTCTTTCATAGTCCAGATACACTCTCACACGCTTAAGATACTGTTCAACAGGAAAACCAGTCAGCGTAAACACACTGTACCGCACACTCCAGACATCTGTGTTGAAGAAATCAAATCCCTTCCTCTGGTTTGATGCTGTAGTTACTCCAAGACTCCAAGCTGAATTCTCTTTAACCTCCACGTCCCAGCAGTGTGTTCCTGAGTTAAAACCCTCTGAACCCAGAACACAGTAATAGATGTCAAATCTCTCTGGACTGTCAGGAAGTGACTGTTCAGTTGTGCTTCTTCTCACACTGGTCAGATCATCAGACAGGACTAGATCTGGATTCGCAGTGTTTGGATCCAGAATCACAGGAGCTGATGAGACACAATCAACAGCTGCTTTTATTCTGATGTTCATATAATGATCAAGAGTGAACCGTACACAGATTATTATGAATTATGACACTCATCATGTTAATCAAACATTCACTCTTAGAATACATGTTTAGAAAAATGGTATTAAGGTTCCCTTTGTAAAGGGTTTATAAAGGTGTTTGTTAATGAGTAATAATGCTCACTAGTGCCAACTCCTGTCACGCACCAAAACATGCATAGTGATGTGAACCTGAAAGAGTATAATAAAGTATATAGCCTACTACTACTACTACTACTACTACTAATAATAATAAAAAGAATACATTGCATATTATACATATTTGTCACAGTTGTGAAAAGCAGTGAGGAAGCAGGATGTAGATGCAGCAGTACTATTTTTATTATGAATTTATATTAAAATTTATATTTATTTTCAAAATAAAGTTTGAATTTCATCCTGATAAACAAGAAGTCAGTTTTTATACACTGCTGTGGATAGGCATCATGACCTTTTTGGAGAGTATTATGGTCATGGGTAAGACTGAAACCTCTGGTAAGCAACATAGTAAGAAAAGTGGCAGTCATGAGATATTAATAAGAAAACCACAAATACAACACCCTTCAGTCTAATTATGATAGTCAATTTTTGCTGCATTATGAAATAAACCAGGAATCTGGTTTTGAGTTAAGTAAGTGTTAATAAATACATTTATTAAGCATTTATAAAATGTGAGTTAAAAACGGCTCACTATTTGGCAGGTATTGCTTTAAAGTCGCCCTTTTTATTCATGCTGTTATAACTGCTTATTAATGATTTATAATGCATTTATAAATGACTTATTACTCATTAACAAACACCTCTATAAACCCTTTACAAAGGGAACCTTAATAGAAAGTGTTACCAGAAAAAATATACATTTTGTGTGGCACACTAGTTTACACATTGGCTATGTCAATATTAAATAAAACTGTATTCTTAAAGCTTCTAAGAATCCTCTCAGAAAGCTCCTAATTTAGCTTAAAAACTTCTACGTAGGTGTTTTAGTCTAAGAGCGATTCGGGACCGATCTGAGAGCAACTCTGAGCGAGGAAAAGACAAAAACCTTCATCTTAGTGAGGAGGCGGGATGTTTCGTCCATTTTCTCCAAAGCTAAAGAAACTCTTAAGCCTCTTAAAAGTCCTTGTCTGTACTCCTTACAATTCTGGACCTTAAGACCTCTTTTAAGCGTTAAGATGCTTTCTGAATTACTTTTTTTTTTACTAGGATGTTTAGTTAATTTTAGGAAACACCCACATTTTTAAGAATTTTCTTAGAATTTTGTCACAAGTATTTGTATATTTTATTTCTTGAAATTAAGGCTTGTGCTATGCAAAGGGCATTTGTTTATGTATATCTGAGTTGGTTTGGGCTGAAAAGATGAAATGCGCAGAGTTTAATGGGTACGAAACTAAATGTCTAACGAATGTCAAACATTACATTAACTTTACCGCCGTGTTTAATCTGTAATGAAGACCAACTGAATACTGACTTTAATTTACCAGATAAATAAGCACAAACAAAAGGTTCATTATAACTTGATTTGAGTGCATTTACATGCACATTCTTAAGCCAATTACGCTTAATAAGCCAACAACGAACGTGGTCATGTAAACGCATTTACGCGTTTTCTTTTATTGGAGTAAGGTCATGAACAGCTTAAGCATAAACCGGTCGGAACAGTAGTTTTCTTACCCTGATTTCACGCAGCATGTAAACGCATTAACCTTTCTGTCGGCTTGAAGTGCGCATGTGTGATACAATACCTGACAGAAACGTATACTTAGTGTAGATTTAAAAGCATCCAGCATTTGCTGGAAAGGAAGGAAATATATACAAACACAGACTCTTTCAAGACCCAGAAAATTGTAAAAAAAATCTCTTGTGCAGCAGAAGTAGAAGTGGTTCAGTCAAAACGCTGCATCTGTAACTGCATGCGAGAATAACATATGAGCCGTAAGTTTCCTGCTGACATGTTGCAAGCTTTATTTAACATCACACCTGACATCACGTAACATATGGAATACTCGGAGGCAGATTTTTTTGACGTCACTACAGGGAAATAACCAGATTTATTAATAAAGTCATGTAAACGCAGTTTACTTGCGTTGTCAGTTTTACTGGTTTGAATGTAAACGGGGAAAAACTGGTTATTTCAATAAGCTGATATTTTTGAGTTATCAGCTTACTGGTGCGCATGCACAAAGGGCAGTTGTGCAGTTGTGCCCAATGCCCGATGTGCCTAAGGTTCCCACCGCTCCCTTCAGGGACCAGGTGGTGAACCTGCAAGCGCTGCCCTGAAGGAAGCAGACTCAGCCCTAGCTTTGCTCTGTCCTGTTCGCACTTTGCACCTGTACGTGGACCGAACACAGAGCTTCAGGACCTCAGACCAGCTCTTTGTCTGTTACGGAGGCCAGCAGAGGGGAAAGGCTGTCTCCAAGCAGAGGATTGTCCACTGCATAGTGGATACCAATGTCTTGGCATATCAGACCGAAGGCGTGCACTCAGGTTGAGAGCTCACTCTACCAGAAGTGTTGCTTCTTCATGGGCACTGGCACACGGTGCCTCGCTGGCAGATATATGTAGAGCTGTGGGGTAGGCAACACCCAACACATTTGCTATATTTTATAGCCTTCATGTAGAGCCAGTATCCTCCAATGTACTCGTCCCAAGTGGCCAGTGAATGCTGGGAACCAGCTCAGTGTCAGTTTGCTGCGCCATTCCCCTCCTATGGACCAGATACAAGTGCTTATTTGCTCAAGTAGAGTTTCCCAATTGGCAAACCCTGATAAGTTCCTCCATCACCCTCAGAAGTTGGACATGGCGGAGCGTCCGAGACCATGCCTAACACTCGTATGCATTGGTGGAACCTGTTCTAGGCTGAGTGTCCACATGTTGTGATCCATGCGGCAATCCCATATGTGTATTTTTCCACCATAAGGCTCCCCTATCGGCAAGCCCGTGTCTTTCCCTCGCCAGAGTCGGCTCTGCCATCTCTGCCAGTCTCATCCCTAACTAGGCCAGAGACATTCCATATGTTGTACTGTGTTGATCAGGCCATTCCATATGTGTAACTTCCTTACGATACCTCCCTACAGGCAGGATGTAGTTTCCGACGTGACGTCGAAATGACTGACTGAAAGGGAACGGCTCGGTTATGTATGTAACACTCGGTCCCTGAAGGAGGGAACGGAGACATCACATCCCGTCGCCACAGTTGCTGTAGAACCCCTGAGTGGCCGGGTAACCAGCTTGGCTCCTCAGCGAAAACTGAATACACAAGGTATCTGCTTCCGTATTTATACCTGTGCTGAGATTTATCTAACCATTGCTAGCAAAATCTAGCAATAAGCGTAGGACAGGCTAGATACATGTTACTACACACTAGAAAAGTTTAGCAACAATATTAAAACAACAAAAAAGTTTGTCTTGAACTTTTTTTTTTTAATCTAGTTAATCAGTTATTTTAATATTGTAATATTTTTGTCTGTGCTGTGAAGGGCAGCAGGTCCTTCTTTGCTGGTGTAACCGGTCCTACTCAACCTGCTCCGAGCAGGACTCGAACCAGCGTCTCCGGCATGGGAAACCTCAGGAGAACGTATACATCGGCCAGTTCTCTGAGGAGCTTATGAAATGTGCCCACACATTTCTGCGTGAACTCTAGAGACTGTCAGCTGTTCCTCCAGAAACACCTGAGTACACATGACACTTGAGTACACATTATTATATTTGAGGTTCTCCGGAAAGTTCAGTGGGTCAGTCTGAAGAAGCTCAAATGATGCATCAACTATCTTTTCATTTTTACACTGTTCTGAACTTGAGTAGATGAAGAAAGGAGAATCATTACTACAACATAACTGAAGATATTAATTTTCACAGGTCTCCAGCAGACTCACTGTTTTGGACAATATCCTGCATCTTCTTCCAGACTCTGAACTGCAGGTTGCCCAAGTAACGTGGCACATGAATCAAAGCTCCAGAAGCCATCTGTGGATCCGGCTGTGAGATCTGGACTCTGGAAGAACATTCAGGAGTCAGAACTGCAGTGGCTTTGGATCAGAAGCAGAGAGACCAGAGACACCAGCAGATCACTCACCTTTCCATTGAGACTGGAAACTTCTGCAGAACAAACACACCATTTATCATCAAGAGCCCAATCAATGAACCAATGATCAATCAATTATCTGAAATCAGACCTTCAGAAAGCAGATGTCATTGGCTTTCATCATATCCTCCATGTCTTTGATTGTGTGTGAAAGAGCTGAGATGTGTCTGTTCATCTCCTCCATCTTCTCCTTCATCATCTGCTTCTTCTGCTCCTCTTCCTCCCTCAGTGCAGTTATTGTAGCTTCTTCTTCATCTCTGAGAAACTGATGAAGCTTCTCAAACTGCTGTTTAATATGAAGCTCTGTGTGATCAGCTTGAGATTGAAATCAAATCACATTCACATTCAGTCACATTTACTAGGATACGGCATATAACAGATCCAGAAGCAGATAGATCATTTACATGAATATTAAACTGGAATCCATTATATTAAATATATCAAATCATAACTGTATATAGTGATCCTTCAGCTGTATTGGAAATGACTCTTGATTATGTTTCCTCACCTTGATGTGTTGAACTGTTTTCTCAAACTCTCCTTTCATTTTTTCATTGTGTTGAATTTTCTCTTGTAAGGACTTCAGTGCTGTATTGAGCTCCTCCTAGAATTGAACAAAAATACATAAAACACCAGATCACAGTGAAGAGAATACAATACAGTGATATGATCATATAATGCAGTGAAAAGTATTTGCCCTATCCTGATTTCTTCTGTATTCTGTACATCTCATACTAAATTGATTCAGAAATTAAAACCTACCATAAAACAGTGGCAACCTGAATAAACACAAAGCACAGTTTGTAAAAGAAAATGTTATTTATTGAAGCAAAAAAGCTTGCATGAACCAGTGTTAATTTCGTTAATAAAAACTATAACGAAAAATGTTCGTTGACAACCTTTTTTTCCATGACTAAAACGAGACGATGAGAGACGACACCAATTTAATTTAACGATAACGTGACTAAAACTACATGTGCAACATCGTTGACGAAAAAAGACGAGACTGAAATGTGGCTAAAAGACTAAACCCTTGACCAAAATCACTCTTTTGAAATCACTTTTTGTTTTTATTGAATAAAGGAGACAAAATGGAACAGATTGTCTTTATGAGCGGTCACGCTTACGGTTGCCAGATTTCCAGAATTTAATCCCCCATCAGAGCTTTTCTGTTAAAAGAACACGTTTTACTTAATCTTTGCTATCTGGCAACCACACACGCGTGCCCTCTCTACACTGAGGAAGAAGCGCGGGTGATCTGAAAACACAGACAAGTAAGCTGGCATTCAGCGCTCTTCATTTGCGATTTTCTACTTAAATTAAAGTGTCTATATTGCGCTGCCCGTTTACTGGCTAAATCTGGGACCAAAGTACAGGCTGATATCCAGCAGTGGTTCTCAAACTGACGCGAAAAGTGCCGTTCATTTTATTCTACTCCACCTTAAAATAACATGAAAACTGAACATGTATTTCTAGCAGGTAAAATGTCGTATATACACGACATTCAATCAGATTACCTCATCTTTTGCGGTCAAAACTGACTGCACCCACACAACACAAGCTAGCATCGCGCTACATTAGTGCTGTTCTCGACAATATAACGTTACCTTTGTGAAAGTGGGGATTTAGTACTTACTAGCATGAAATACAAATATAGATATAGACTGCATGTAGATTTAAGATTAAAACTCTCTTCGATAGAAAAAAAAACTTCTGCGAGTTACTGTTTTTAATGTTGATCATATTATACCAGCAAGAATATTGTCTGAATATAATATATAATATCCCAAATATTGATTTTATACAACAGTTCAACAAACAAAAGGGTGATATTAAGTGATTAAAAGTATTGTCTATTTTGAAACGAAAGCCACAGCAGAACTGCAGCACACAAGCTGTGTTTCGTGAACGAATTGAACGAATCATCAATGATTCAATGATCCATTCATAAATACAGCCGCTTGCTTTGATACTGAAAGAATGAATGACTCGACGATTCACTCATAAAAACAGTGACTTGTGCTACTGATAAGAGAGCATTGTCAATACAGCCTGTTACCTTGATTCAAATTTTTCATAAGCTTGAATGAATTGGTCTAAAGAGAAAAATTATAATGACTATTTTGTCTAAAGACTACATATAAAATAGCTATCAAAATTAATGTTGGTAACTGTAGTTTGACTAAAAGTAATGACTAAGACTTGACAAAAATGTGATGACTTTTCGTCGACTAAAACTAGACTAAAATATGAAAGACTAAAATGACTAAAATGTGACTAAGACTAAGGAGCATTTTCGTCTGAAGATAAAGACTAAGACTAAATCAAAAATGGCTGCCAAAATTAACACTGGCATGAACATGTTTTTGCCCCCATATACAGGTGCTGTTATATAATTAGAATATCATCAAAAAGTTGATTTATTTCACTAAGAGGCACACAATCCACGTTGCTTGAGGTCCAGTGTAAAGTTTCCACAGTCAGTGATGGTTTGGGGTGCCATGTCATCTGCTGGTGTTGGTCCACTGTGTTTTCTGAGGTCCAAGGTCAACGCAGCCGTATACCAGGAAGTTTTAGAGCACTTCATGCTTCCTGCTGCTAACCAACTTTATGGAGATGCAGATTTAATTTTCCAACAGGACTTGGCACCTGCACACAGTGCCAAAGCTACCAGTACCTGGTTTAAGGACCATGGTATCCCTGTTCTTAATTGCCCAGCAAACTCGCCTGACCTTAACCCCAAAGAAAATCTATGGGGTATTGTGAAGAGGAAGATGCGATATGCCAGACCCAACAATGCAGAAGAGCTGAAGGCCACTATCAGAGCAACCTGGGCTCTAATAACACCTGAGCAGTGCCACAGACTGATCGACTCCATGCCACGCCGCATTGCTGCAGTAATTCAGGCAAAAGGAGCCCCAACTAAGTATTGAGTGCTGTACATGCTCATACTTTTCATGTTCATACTTTTCAGTTGGCCAAGATTTCTAAAAATCCTTTCTTTGTATTGGTCTTAAGTAATATTCTAATTTTCTGAGATACTGAATTTAGGATTTTCCTTAGTTGTCAGTTATAATCATCAAAATTAAAAGAAATAAACATTTGAAATATATCAGTCTGTGTGTAATGAATGAATATAATATACAAGTTTCACTTTTTGAATGGAATTAGTGAAATAAATCAACTTTTTGATGATATTCTAATTATATGACCAGCACCTGTAGTTACTAGTTCCTCAAATGTCTGAAACTGTATTTATAATGTGGTTCAGCTGAGCTAAAAACAACCAGTCCTGGGGCCGGTTGCACCAGCTGTGCGCAAGTTACAACTTAGTCTCGTTTCGACATAAATGGGCATTAGTTCAACTTAAGCAATACTAAATATAAGTTTAAGTTTATTTATTTTTAAAGCACCTTTAAAACAGCCACAGGACTGACCAAAGTGTTGTACATGAGTAAGAAATAAAACAACATTTATATTTTCATTAATGGAAATAACAGTTAAAGATCATTAAAAAAGAAACGGTAAATAACTGGCAGAAGTGTCTGCCAAACAAACACTGTAAAATTAAGGTAAAAAATTCATATCCTAATTTTCTTTAAATGTTTTACAAAAACATTACCATTACTTTACAGGTAATCCCTTTACAGGATTATTATGAAACATTATCTGTACAATGTATATCTCTGCAGTTAACAATTAGCAAGCAACAGAACACACGCATGAGCTGATATAACTGTCATGAACATTAAACACTATCAGATCTCTCCAGATGTCAGCATCTTCACTTATTACAAACCAGTCTGACTTTATTTCTTTCATTCAAAACTACTTAATGAGAATTAGCAGAGGTTTAGATGTTGATGTTTTATTGAAGTCACCGTTTTGGAGGTAAGTGTTAGTTGGGCTCTTGACACTTGACTTTTTAACATCAGCTTTCCTCTGACTGCTGTATTTGTGTGTTTCTAAAGCACATTTGTTACACCAGCAATTCTGAGAGATAAGATAATATTGGTTACTTATTGATGATGATTCAGTCATCATGGAGTGGCCTGATTTGCTGATCTCATCCAGAATGTAATCTGTAATTATATTATTTAGATGTATTGATTGTGCATTACTGTAGCCCTGGAATACTACTGCATAAAATCCTGCTTTGAGTATTTAAAAGTTTATAAGTAATTATGCAGAAATTATTTGGATGGCATCATGTGTTGGAATGTTTCATCAATCATATAAGAAAACCATTGTAGAAATAGTTTGAATAATATAACAGCCATTTGTGTTTTGAAGGCCTAACTGTAAGAACTGTCACAAGGTCAGGAGCATTGGAGAAAGTCATGTGACCCACTGAGTATTCTGCCAAGTTAGGGTTATTTTCAGGACAACACAGGTGGCTGTTGTAACATTTTCCAAGGACAACTGGCTCCTTATAGGCTTCTAGGCCTCACCATGACATCATTCACTTGCCTATGATAAAGAGTTGACAGTCATTACCACTATTAGAGAGACGGGTGAGAAAAGAAAGACCTAATTGTGTGAAACTGAGAGTGAATCTCACCAGAGAGTAAAATCACATGGTTATTGCAAAAAAACAGATAAGAAAAGGATAATAAATGTGCTTTGGCCAGAGACCAGCTCAGATGTCCTGCAGGTGTCTTGTCCTTTGTTGCTTTGTACAATAAAGTCTTAGTTTGACTTCTGAAACTCTGACTCCTGAGCTTCATTTGCAAGGAAGAGATGATTTTTCTCCACAACACATGAAGACTCACACAGACATCAAGAATCAGCAGATGAACCTCAACAATCGTGACAAAACTGAGCATCACAAAACAAGCTAATAAAGTAAAAAAAAAAAAAAAAAAGCTTTTTGCTTATTATCACCATTGTTGAGGTTCATAAGCTGATTCTTGACACTGCTGAAAACACTTTCTATATAAAAAAATAACTTCATAATATAACAAAGCTGCTGTGAATAATGCAAAACTTACAGCTAATATACTCAGAAATCAGACTGATTGAATCATCATCACCAAGTAACAAACTTCATCTGACCAGAATTTCTCTGGCAGCTTTATCTATAAAAAAAGTGCTTTAGAAACACAGTTTCAACAGCCAGAGAAAAACTGATGTTAAAAAGTCACGAATCAAGAGCCCAACTTAAACAAATGTTCACCTCTATAATGGTGATTTCAAACTTTATTATTTCCAACAAAACATCACCTCAGTTAATTCTCATTAAGAAGTTTTGTATGAAAGAAATAAAGTCTGACTGGATTGTAATAAGTGAAGCTGGCTGAGATCTTGAGAGATCTGATAGTGTTTAATGTTCTGTTGCTGCCAGTCATTTGACATTATTTAAATACAGAGATTTTACTTTAATTTTAAGGTTTTTGTTTGGCACCTTGTGCTGCCAGTCATTTGACCATTTTGTTTTAAATGGTTAAAGGTTTAAATGACTGTTAAGGGGTTAAAGAAGCCTCACCTATAATATTTATCTCTTTACACATAGTCCATATTCATTCAAGCAAAACTAAAAGTCTGTGCTTTCCTTTTAACTTGCTGATAGGCTACCTCATATTTTATATTACATTACACCCGATATTTTGTTTAGTTTTTTTGTTTTGTTTTCCAGAATGTGCATTGTCATTTTATCTTTTGTGAATGTGTGCATGTCAGTAAGAAAATATACAGAAAATCTATGAAGTTGATGAGTGTAATACATGATCATGGACTGTATGCATGTAAATGATACCACATTAAATGAAATGTAATACGAATCATCATATGCATGTATTATATGTTTGCGTGTGTCAGCCCAACTTACAATAAAAATTCAGCCCAGTGTTAGAATAAAAATTCAACATTTAATGGTTGTTTTTGTTTGAGCATGAAAAAACCCTCTGTTAAAAAAGCACAATTTCACATAAAACAAAACACCTGATTTAGCAAAAGAGAAATTACAGAATGCATATATTGAATATATTGAATTGAATGAACATACAGGAGAAGACAATGCTTTTAATATACAGAGGCAAGAATATGTTTGTGAACCCTTTGAAAATATCCAGCTTTTGTTACTAAATTCAAGGGCTCCCTTATTTTCTCCACCCTGCACTGTGAATGATTACTGAGTATTTATTAAACATGTGAAAATGTTGTATTAGTTTAGCCAGATTGTGTTTGCCTACAATTGTAAGTTAAATTAAGGTCAGACCACATTTAATGAGAAATCAATGCAGAAATCCAGATATATTTTTTAAAGGATTTAAAATCTTATTCTTACCACTGTATTTATTAAAAATATATTTTTTAGGAGATCTGAAAGCTACTTATTTAAACAAGTGTTACATCAAACTTCATTCAACAAAAAGACTAAGTTTCACACATTTTTCAAAATTCATTATCAGCTCTTGATTACAAAAATTTCAGCAATGGTATTTATAGTCTCTCTGATTAGAAAAAGCCCCATGAAATCCTATTCTTTCTTTCTTCCTCTCTCTCTTTTTTTTTTTTTTTTTTTTTTTTTTTTTTTTTTAAACCATGCCAGCTTCAATGGCTATATTCATGGCGAGATAGAGGTTTAATTTTTAAAAAAAATCAACTAAATAATATGTTTAAGATTCATTTTTGCTAAAAACCTTTCAATTTACTTGGTTAAAAACCTCTTCAAAAGAATCAACAGAATAAAACAATTAAAAGGGTAGAAGTGTTACAGTCCAGTGAAATATGTTTAATTTCATGACATCTTACTGAGAGTGATTCATCATGAGACATTACAAAACATTCTGTAGATGTGTTAGTTAATTGGTCAAACGACACAGTTTCACTGTTGAGTTTCTATCTAATCCAAACACAGCATAGAGCGGCTGAGTGAATTTGGTCTGGACTCTGTGGATGAGGCTCATTGTGTCTGAGACGCTGTAGAAGGACAAAATCCCTGCGCTGTGATCCACATACACTCCTATTTTACTGGAGACATTGACTACAGGAAGGACGTTCTCAATGTTATTGTGAAAGAATAAACATCTTGAAGGACAGCAGAACATTTTCCAGGAATGATCATTACGTCCAGCTTTAATCTCAGGTTCCTCTCCCTTCCTCCTGATGCTCTTATATGTCACTGCTATAGACACTCCTGTATCTCCACTCCACTCCACCTCCCAGTAACAGCGTCCAGTCACACTCTCTCTACACAGCGCCTGCCACCAGTGATCAAATCTGGCTGGATGATCAGGATAACACTGATGTGTGTCAGCGACAGTGATCACTGTGTTTCCCTCAGACAGACGGAGCCAATTATGCACTGAGTTTGGGTCCAGAGTCAACAGACGGGAATCTGATGGAGATAAATGCACAATTGTTCATGATTTTATATCATTAATTTAAAACATTTGTTGGGTCTATTATCATTTTATAATGATAAAGTTGGACTTTTCTCAGAATGATAAAATAAAATCATCAATGAAACCTCAATATGCCTGACCACAAGAAGAATTTCATTTATTATTTAACAGGTAACTGTTACAACACAGAAGGGTCGGAGACAGGAATTCACAAACAGGGTTGTTTATTGATACCAGTAGAGTATAACAGCAGTGCAGGTGAGTAAATCATAAAGCAGTGATGATGAATGGAGTGTAGAATAGTGATACTGTCCTTTTGTGGTTGCAGAAATGAAGAACTTGAATGACACTGGAGGAACTTGATGTTGGAGACAGAGAACACTCACACACAGACAGGGATTCACATGAGGAGAACAGGAGACGCTGGAGACAGGTAAGTAGATCGCTTGGAGTCCTTAAGGTAAGCTAACGAGACCGGACGATGAGTGTGTGTGAGTGTGAGTCTTTTGTACTGTGGGTGATTGCCGCGCTGATGAGGTGCAGGTGCCGGTGATCAGTACTCGGGTGAGAGAGAGTCCGTTGTGATTGGTGGATGGTGGAACCTGACGTGTCTGTGACAGTACCCCCCCTCCCACGGCCCGCTCCTGAGGGCCGACGACCCCGGCGTCGTGGTGGTCGTCCTCTTCCACGTGGGGCAGGTCTGTCAGGATGGTTGGCGTGGAATGTTTGAAGAAGATTGGGATCAAGGATGTCATTTCTGGGGACCCAAGAGCGCTCCTCGGGACCGTAGCCTTCCCAGTCCACCAGATATTCTAGTAGACCACCACGGTGCCGGATCTCATGAACCTCGTAGGCTGCACCGTCATCCAGGATGAGTGGAAGGGGGGGTTCAGCAGCTGCCATGTCAGGCTCTGTGGGGACAGAAACAGAAGGGTGGTGAGGCTTTAAAAGTGAGACATGGAAGGTGGGGTGAATCCGACATTGTGGAGGGAGTTGGAGCTGATACGTGACAGGGTTGATCTGCTTGGTGATGGTGAATGGGCCAATGAACCTGGGACTCAGCTTCTTGTAGGGCAGACGCAGTCTGATGTCCCGTGTTGACAGCCAGACCTTCTGTCCCGGTTGGTAGGAGGGAGCGTGGGAGCGACGAAGGTCTGCTGTCATCCTGAGTCTGCGCAGGGCTCACTGCAGCTGGTGGTGTGTCCCAGACCCTCTCGCTCTCTCGAACTAGTAGTCGACTGTCGGAACGTTAGATGGTTCCCCTTCCCAGGGGAACAGTGGGGGTTGGTAACCGAGTACGCACTGGAATGGAGTGAGTCCAGTAGATGGTTGACGTAGGGAGTTCTGTGCGTACTCGGCCCAACCCAGGTACTGGTTCCAAGAGTCTTGGTGGCCGTGACAGAAGGTACGGAGGAAACGACCAATATCCTGGATCTTCCTCTCCGTCTGCCCATTCGACTGAGGATGGTAGCCGGAGGAGAAACTGATGGTCACACCTAGGAGGAATAGGAAGGTCTTCCATACCCGAGAGATGAACTGGGGTCCTCTGTCTGAGACGATGTCTTCGGGAATACCATAGTATCGGAATACGTGATTAAACATGAGTTCAGCAGTTACCATGGCGGTAGGTAGACCTCTCATGGTCTACGACAACCAGGATGCAGGTGTGGCCATCGGATGCTGGCAGGTCTGTGATGAAGTCCACTCCCAGGTGTGACCAGGGTCGATCAGGAACGGGCAGAGGATTGAGCTTGCCGGCTGGAAGATGGCGAGGGCTCTTGGAGATGGCACACTCCCTGCAGCCCTGCACGTACCTTCTGACGTCCGTTGCCATATTCGGCCACCAGAAGCGCTCCTTCAGCAGCGAGAGGGTCTCATTGACCCCCGGGTGGCCAGTGCCAAGTGACGTGTGGGCAGAGTGGATAAGTGGAGTACATCGTGTCCTGGTGATGTATTGCAAGCCTGGTGGACAACCCGGCGGAGCGTTTGTGGAGGCATTGGAGGAGGATAATGTCTCTTCAGACCAGGAGATAGGGCTCACGAAGATAGACTCGGGGAGAATAGTTTCTGGTTCTTCATTCTTTTCATCTGGAGCGTGGAGACGATATAAGGCATCCGCCTTGATATTTTTGGAGCCAGGACGATAGGAGATGGAGAAATCAAAGTGGGAGAAGAACATAGCCCAGCGTGCTTGTCGGGGATTCAGTCTTTTTGCAGCTCGCAGGTATTCCAAGTTCTTATGGTCCGTGAGGACCAGGAAGGGATGCTTGGCTCCCTCCAACCAATGCCTCCATTCCTCCAGAGCCAACTTGACCGCCAGGAGCTTGCGGTCACCGATGTCATAGTTGATCTCCGCCGGGTTGAGCTTGCGGGAGAAGAAGGCGCATGGATGGAGCCTACTTGGTGTCCCCTGCTGCTGAGATAAAACCGCTCCCACTTCTGTGGTGGAGGCGTCCACCTCTACTGCGAAGGGCAGGTCTGGATGGAGGGGAGCGGTGGTGAAGGCTTCTTTGAGGGCTTCGAAGGCGTTGGTGGCAGCTGGAGTCCAGGACAGAGACTTGGGCTGGTTCCGGAGCAGGTTGGTGTGTGGATGAACGATGGAGCTGTAATTCTTGATGAAGCGACGGTAGAAGTTTGCGAAGCCAAGGAAGCGTTGGAGTTCTTTAATGGAAGATGGAGTGGGCCAGGACTTGATAGCTTCCACCTTCCCCTCGTCCATCCGGATGCCACTGTGATCAATGTTGTATCCCAGGAAGTGTACAGAGGGTTGGTGGAATGAACATTTTTCTGCTTTCAGGAAGAGATGGAACTGTCTCAGGCGTTGGAGGACTTCCGCAACGTGGTGGCGATGTTCGGCCAAGCTCCAGGAGTAGATCAAAATGTCATCTATGTAGACCAGGACAAATTTGTGGAGAAACTCCCGGAGCACCTCATGGATAAAATCCTGGAATACGGAGGGGGCGTTGACCAGGCCATACGGCATTACCAGGTATTCATAGTGGCCGGTGGGCGTGACGAAGGCGGTCTTCCACTCGTCCCCCTTGCGTATCTGGATGAGGTTATACGCGCTGCGGAGGTCCAGCTTGGTGAACACAGTGGCACCACAGAGTTGTTCCAGAGCTGCTGGGACGAGAGGAAGGGGATAACGGAACTTGACAGTGATTTTATTTAGAGCACGGTAATCAATACAGGGCCGCAAGCCTCCGTCCTTTTTTGCCACAAAGAAGAAACTCGAAGCAGCAGGGGAAGTAGACGGGCGGATGTAACCTTGGTCTAGGGCCTCTTTGATGTATTCCTCCATGGCCTTCTCCTCTGGTATTGACAGGGGGTAGATCCTTCCCCTGGGCACTGGCTCACCCGGTAGCAGACCGATGGCACAGTCCCATGGCCGGTGTGGAGGCAGCTTGGAGGCTCTTTGTGGGCAGAAGACGTCACTGAAGGGGGAGTAACATGAAGGAATGTCCACGGAGCGTTTCTCTACAGGGCTTTCGATGGAGGTGGTACAGATGGAGATTTCCTTGGAACGAGGAGACTTGGAAACAGGAAACTCAGAGAAACAGTTAGAGAAACAGTTATCGCCCCACTTCAGGATCTCACCCGTTTTCCACGAGATGGTATCTGGCTGTTGAGGTCCGGTCTTCTGTTACAACACAGAAGGGTCGGAGACAGGAATTCACAAACAGGGTTGTTTATTGATACCAGTAGAGTATAACAGCAGTGCAGGTGAGTAAATCATAAAGCAGTGATGATGAATGGAGTGTATAATAGTGATACTGTCCTTTTGTGGTTGCAGAAATGGAGAACTTGAATGACACTGGAGGAACTTGATGTTGGAGACAGAGAACACTCACACACAGACAGGGATTCACATGAGGAGAATAGGAGACGCTGGAGACAGGTAAGTAGATCGCTTGGAGTCCTTAAGGTAAGCATATAGGTAAGTCTAGATGCAAACGAGACCGGACGATGAGTGTGTGTGAGTGTGAGTCTTTTGTACTGTGGGTGATTGCCGTGCTGATGAGGTGCAGGTGCCGGTGATCAGTACTCGAGTGATAGAGTGCGTTGTGATTGGTGGATGGTGGAACCTGACGTGTCTGTGACAGTAACAGTATTTCACTTTCTGTGAACATAGCAATGTGTTACTGTCATTTGTTCTTCATGTATGCTAAAGTATAATGCCTTTGCAGTTAACTGTTCATGATAAAATAACATTACTTGTGTTGCAAGTGTCAAATATGGTGTAGGTAAAATTAAAACCTAAATTTGATGCCAATCCACATATATTCACTCAAAATGAATAGTTTTAGATAAAATTGTTTTTGCTCTCCCTCTTACTATGCTCTCTGTCTGAATGACATGCACACAAATGCTCTATTAAATGCCCTCCAAACCCTTATGACTCTCTTCTGTGGAACACACAATAAAATATTTTGAGCAACGTTTGTATCTAAATAACATGGACCCCACTGATTTTATGGACAAAATAAAAAAAAAAAAAATAATTAAATAATTTTTTTAAATATCTTCTTTTATGTTCCAAAAAATAAAGAAAGTCCCTTTAAGAATTTAATGTCAATTTGGTTGCTGTTGCAAAATGTCTGCACTCAGAAAACTTTTGGAAAAAAAAAAGAAAAGTTTTTCATTGTCACAGGTGCAACTAATCAATAATGATGTTTATTATTTTTTTATTTATTTGTTGCAGCCCATGGATTTTAAACAAAGTAAAAAAGTATGGTCTTGAACTGTATTATGCCATAATTTAGAGCAAAACATTCAAACTCTCTCACTAGACTGGATTTTAGACTTAGTGTGTGTTTTTATAGTAACTCACATTGTAGAAACTCCTCTCTGGTCTGATATTCAGGAGCCAGAATGACCTGGACGGTTTTCACTACAGACAACAAAACACATCTGCAGTTTAATTCTCTTGCACGAGAAAAGTAAACCTTCAACTGTACATACCGTATAGAGTATATTGATTAATTGGTGCTGAACTCCTTTCTGAGAATAAATGAATATTTACCTCTTCCAGATATCTTTTCTGTCTCCTCACTGCAGAACTGCAGCAGTTTGTCTCTGAGCTGAGAGACAGATTTCACTACTTCATCAAAAGACAGATGAGAACTGACAGTGAAGCCGTCTGTAGATCCAGAGAGAGAGAAAGACGACAAACTCTACAAACACAAAAACAAAAACACAAACTCCCTGTAATTCTAGAAGCTTGTTAAAGTCCTCAATGTTTGAGAAGATCTGTGTTACCTGGAGGAAACGAACATGATCCTGTGTTTGTGAAAGCTGCTTCATCTCAGCGTCTCTCCTCCTCAGATCATTGATCTCCTTCTCCAGTCGCTCCAGTCGTTCTTCTGCTCGACTCACTGCAGCTCGTTCCTGATCTCTGATCAGCTGAATCACCTCAGAGCGACGTCTCTCAATGGAGCGGATGAGCTCAGTGAAGATCTTCTCACTGTCCTCCACTGCGGTCTGTGCAGAGCGCTGTTACACACAACACAATCACACAGTGGCTTCAGTGGGACTAGAAGAGCTCCAGCACTGGAGGAAAGTCCAAACTGAGACTCAAACTTCTTCTCCAAACTCACCTTATGAGACGCCACAGTCTCTCTCAGCTGCTGAAGATCTTTCTCTCTCTGCTGGATTCTCTTCTGGATGTTTCTCTGTTTCTCCTCAAAATGTCTCTGCAGAAAAAAATAAATATTAATAAATCTGGGAAATGCTACATAAAAGTGAATATATTAATCACATCAGTTTTCCTGATTGAAAGAAAAGCACATAATGAAAGTGGAGAGAAATGACATGAACTGTCACTCATGTGATCCAGTATGAAGCAGTACCTGTTTCTCAGTCCTCGCTGCTGCAGTTGATACAGTGTCGTGATTTTTGTGTTCATCCACCAAACACAGCATACAGATACACCGCTGGTCAGTACGGCAGTAAATTTCCAGCATTTTATCATGTTGAGGACAGATCATCTCCTGCAGTCGTCCAGTGGCGTCCATCAGATTGTGTCTTTTACTGAAGAGATTCTCATGATGTTCAAGGTGATTTTGACAGTAAGAGCTTCGACACTCCAGACACGACTTCACTGCTTTCTGTTTTATTCCAGTGCAGGAGTCACACTGAACATCTCCAGATCCAGTGTGAGGAACTGCAGGAGCAGCTGGAGGAGCAGCAGGAGCAGATTGGAGTCTCATCATCTTCAGTTTCTCCACCATCTCAGTAATTACCACATTCTTGCATAAAACTGGTCTTGGTGTGTAGGTCTGTTTGCATAATGGACATCTGTAGATTCTCTGATCCTCCTGATTCCAGTAGTCAGTGATGCAGCTCATACAGTAACTGTGTCCACAGGGAATCGTCACTGGATCCTTCAGGAGATCCAGACACACTGAACAGTTGAACTCGTCCTGATCCACTGAAATATTGGCCTGTGCCATTACACTGTATGAACACACGCACACACACACATATATATATAGACAGAGAGAGAGAGAGAGAGAGAGAGAGAGAGAGAGAGTTTAGGTGCACTATTAAGTGTTCTTTTGGTTTGGTCTTTGGGTCTCACATGTGACCAAGTGCTCAGATATCAAATATCTGTTTTAAGAAAGTTTTTAAACATTCTTAAATTCAAATTAATTTGGTCCCACTTTATTTTAGGTGGGTTTAACTACTATGTACTTACATCAATAAATAAGTACCATTTATTGTGTTCAAATTGTATTGCAATTCACTTGTGCTGCTATTGAGGTGAGATACGGATAAAGTTAGGGACAAATGTGGTGGTATGTATGGGTAGGTTTAAGGGTGGATTAAGGTGTAAGGAAGGGTCAACAGTGTAATTATAAATGTAATTACAGAAATTAATTACAGATGTGGTTACATGCAGGTATTTTTAAAATATAAGTACAATGTAAAAACATGTATGTACACAATAAGTGCATTGTATCAAATGATTAAATGTAAGTACATAGTAGTTAAAGACACCTAATATGAAGTGGGACCCTTAATTTTTATTAACTCAACATTCTGCACAGCAAAATCCTCTTCAAAAAAGTTACTAATTAATCCAAGAGAGAACATTATAGCGATGGGGTACAGGGCAAAATCCCCAGTGTTAAATGAACACTACTCAATGTCTATATGGGTCCAAACTGTGTTAAGATATTGAGTGTTAAAGCAACACTGAAGTAACTGCAGTTGATTAATTAGATAATTAAGTGATTAAAGTTTGACTTTACTTGTGTCATACATTTACAGAAATACTTTTAACTGAGGTTTATTTTAATGTTTAATTGAATGTTTGGTTTGAAGTCACCGTTATGGTAATCAGCATGGGCGACATTTGACGCTCCAATTTTATTCTGTTCTGTTTTTATTCAATTTTATTTATTTTGCAGGTACCTGCATCAGCAAATTATTTTCAGAAGTTACGCAAACAAGTTTAAGTTTGCTTGTTGTTTATTTACTCATTTATTTAATAATTTATTTTATTTTATTATCACGAGAAATGACGCAGACAACATGTGAATCAGAGTCCATCATTTTGCGAGCAACTGGTGATAAAGAAAAATGCCATGTCGCAATATTGAAAATATATCTTTTTTAAACCATGAAGGCAAGCCAGTGGATATCACACAAACAATGTGCAAACTTTGCGTGAGAGTTATGCTGGTGAAGAAGACTCAAATGCCAGTCAATTATTACATTACAGATATTACTGGCCGAGCTTTTGGCACGCTGCATTAATGGTGCATATTCTCTTAGAGACAATGAGAGATGAATCTGATTTATTTTCTTAATATTTCTCTTGTGTCCCATAGTTAGAAAAAAAAATAGTATCTTTCATGAATCGAGAAGTTTTTCGTGTTAAACAAGACGTCATCGGCAACTACTATTTCTGGGATATTTTTGCCCTGTCCCAAATGGCACACTTTATAGGCATATGGTTTGTTGTACCTATGCTGATGACACACAACTCTACTTTTAATCAGATGATCTAACGGTAGCTGCACGGATCTCTGAATGCCTGGTGGTGGACATCTGGCCATGGATGAAAGAACATCACCTGCAACTCAACCGAGCAAAGACAGAGCTTCTTGTCTTCCCAGCAACTATGACTATACAGGGCAGTTTCACCATACATTCATCAACGATAATCCCATTAAATTCATTCAGAAATCTTGAGGCAATCTTTAATGACCAGCTGACCTTCAAAGGCCTCGATGATGCAGGTTTGCAATGTACAACATCAGGAGGATCAGATTCAGGCTCTTCCTAACTGCTGCACAGCTTCTCATTCAGGCTCTTTTCTCATTTCTAGGATGGACTATTGCAATGCACTTCCAACATGTGCAATCAAACCAGCAGGACTGGTCTTCAATGAGTCCAAGAGCGCTCATGTCACACCGCTGTTTATCTCTCTGCACTGGCAAACAGTTACAGCTGACAGCTACATCAAGACTCTGCACCCTCCTGCCTTCACCTGCTCTTACGAGTCTACATCCCCTCCAGAAGCCTGTGATCTTGCCTTGTACTATTCTAAACAATGTCTTTGTAAGTTTCTTTGGATAAAAGCATTTGCTAAATGAATAATTGTAAATGTATTCATGAGCCCAACAGCCTGACAGGCTTTAGTGCGACAGAAAAACTGTTGACAATCTACCTGAGACAAGACTTGAGCAAGTACAGAAATGTTCACTGAATATTGTAAGTAAATGCTGTTAAACCTATGTAAAAATTTTACATTTTGGTAACACTAAGTGAGTTTTTAATCACAGACCTATGTAAAACAATGAGGCCTGGTGTCACAGGCTTAGATTAAACCAGGATTAGGCCTTAGATAAATTAGGGCATTTAAGTAGCTTATAAACATTACTGGTGTGCATCTTGAGGAAAAAACAAACAAACAAACAAAAAAACAATATATTTTAAGATATGTCAGTGCAAGTTGTTTACAGTTCAAACAGTTCAAACATCAATTATAGTCTGGACTTGACTGCCTTGTCTGTGAAACCACGGGTATATGAAAAATAATGTCCGAAGCACAAACATTAAATATATGTGATAATGAAAGATAATGATATATTATCTTTTATCACTATAATGTGATAATGATATATGTGATAATGAAGTGTGATTTTAAAATTCATCATTCATACATGGCTGCCGCATTTTTACTTAAATGCTTTATATATATATATATATATATATATATATATATATATATATATATATATATATATATAAACAAAAAACCTTACTTCATATAAATGCTTATTGATTGATAAAAGTTCAGTTGTTATGTTTGCTTATTATCCATAAATGATATCCAATAGCCTATTTAAAAGTCATAGACCTACATATTATTTAATTATTTGATTTAATTATTTATTTGTGCTGGGATAGAAGATGGTCGTATTGTATCGTTTGGGAAAATAAATATCTTTAAACAGCACAGGCACGTGATGTCTTCAGCAAAACTGAAACTAAAAAAACTAAAACAAACAAAACTAAAACAAACATTCAGAAACAGACATTTTAAATTAGCCTACAAATAACGCTAAAACTTAAATAATCCCCTAATGACGAGCAAAATACAGTCATAAAGGATCAAATATTTTCAACTATAGGCTATGGTGAACCACATATGACTCACAAGTTAAAACTCACATACCTGAAGAAAATCACCACAATATCGCGATTTGATTTCTACGATTGTTTAGTTGGTCTCTTTTTAATCTTTAGGCTAGTTGAATGAGGGACAAATCCGTCGATCGATCCGAATATTTGCAGCTTTTCCAAGCGCTATTGATCGGAGGCGTGAACCCGGACACTTTCTGTTTCCCGTCTGTCCAACAGGGGGGTGGTTGGGGTGCTGGAGTGGGGGGAAAGCTGTTAGTGGTGGACGAAGGATCATGGGGGGGTAGGATTCTTTCTTTCCCGCCCTCAGGAATGATCGTGAATAGCCCTACCAAATCTCAAAATATTACTTTTATTAGCATAACTACTATTGTTATTACTGTGGTTGACAGATTGATTTGAGGAGAGACGTAGGGAAGGAGGAGTAAAGGAATAGGAAAGTAAATATCCTAAATGTAATTCTGAGATATAACTCCCCTTATCTTCTTGTTGTATTTGGTATTTTCATATGTTCCGTTCTACTGTGTAGTTTGTCAGTCAGTGTCTATATATACATGTTGTAAGTTTATAATTGCAATAAAAAAAAATAATAATAAAAAAAAATAAAAAAAAATAAAGTAGTTTATTGGGTGACTGCTACATGGACCACCAAAACGGAGCGATCTCTTTTTATATAAGTGAATGCCATTTTAAACATTTGTAACTATTAATCTGCAACTACAACTTCGTAACATGTTTTGATTGTTGTCTGTGTGTGCAAATCGAAACATTCAGCTTTTCACATCAGGGCTGTAAATGTGTAAATTTCAATTTACAAATATTAATCCGACAAGTTCTCACATTCAAATCAGCAATCTCTCGGGTTTTGCTACTGATTTACCTTTATATTAATTAATAGTAATCACTACTTATTTGAGTAATTACAATGTAACTACAGCACTGTAAAATGAAGTGTTCCAAAAAAAACATTTAGTTGTGAACAAATAAAAGGTAAAATGTTCCACATTGCTCTTTGTATTGTTATGAAATGCACTGATGAAAAATATTTCAAGCGGGACTCTGACATTGAAAAAAAAAGGGTTGAAGATCAGGACAAATTTAATGTGATAAATCATTGAGGGTAATATCTATTTTAAACCTGCAGAATGATGAACTATGTGAAGAGATAAGGACAAGGAGAAAGTAGGGTAAGAAAATGGGTTTTGCATCGATTCATTTGTTAATGTTTTTCAATCATGGGTGTTTAGGTTATTGTGAATCCTGTTCCCATATTCCCTCTATCATTCTCATTGTTTATTGTCCATCTACTACTTTGTCATTCTCTAATTCTGAGGTGCAATACTAGACATGCAAGAGAAATATTATTTTATAGATGTGTGTAAAACAGTATTTTCTACAGTACCTTTATTGCTTAATAAAGATTTGTTGTTTCTGACAGAGTGGGGAAAGAGAACAAAAGTATCTGTTTTAAGCGAGTGTTAACTGTTTAAGAATGTAAGGGGATGAACTGAAGGTCGCTACTCAACAGAGGTCATGCCATCCATGTAAGGAGTGGATTTTGATTGATGAGAATGGAGATGTTTGTAAGAGGCCTCAGATAACCACGAGCACTGGCCTCCTCTTTCTGTCACACACTTGCTAGAAGACTAAGATATATTGCCTTTTTTATTTTCTCTCTATCTCATATTTCAATCTAATCTGCAAATGCTTTGAGAAGCAACAATATTGTCTTCTTCTGCAGTCAAGGTCAGTAAGCTGGGGAGAGTTTAAGGAATCAGCTAAGATGTTTCTGATTTAAAAAAATATTTGCAAACATCAGGTGGACATGATATTGAGGAAGACCAGTGTGGATGAAGATTAAGTGGAAAGTGTACATTATGGTAAAAGGAAGTTGGAGGCCTTATGATAATCTGTTCAAAAGCTGTGGAAGTTCCTGAACTTAATGTTTTTAACGAACCACAGAGGTTATTGAGAGGATACACGGGGCAGGAGTGAAGAAAATGTGTTGAAACCACCAGAGGAAATGAGACAAAGACTACAGTGAAGAAGAGCAAGAGTCCTAGAAGAAGACAACAGTATAAACGACTGAGGAAGAACATCCAGCTTATTAAACATGATTTACAGAGACTGATACGCCTACAACAGGAAGATTCGATCATACCGGGCATAGAGTTGAGCTAACAATCTCCAATATCACTATTCAGAGCTTGATTATTGAGCTTTTAGCTTTGCTGAGTTAACTTTTATTTTGCATTAACTGCTTTGTATTGTAACCAGTTAAATAAGAGTTTTCATTGTTATGATTGCTTACGGTGAGACTGCTTATAACTACAAACTGAGCCTCCAAAAAGGACAAGCTTATACATCATTCATATTACTTTATGGTTTAGACTAGGGTTGCATGATTAATCAAAATCAAACTGAAATTACAATTTGGCTTAGTGCTATTATGAAATTGTAAAGACTTTCTGATTTTTAATTCAATATATGCACAGAGTTTTAGTGTAGAAAACCTCTGTGATCATGTTTCAATATCTGAAAGCACTGTGAGTTCGAGTCACTTACTGTAGAATGTGTATTTGAAAAGCAACACGCGTCAATCATCTTCTCAAACTTGTAATGCGAAGCGTTCATTAAACCTGTTGTCCAACAAAAGGCAACATTTAATATCATATTTTACTCACTTCATTCATCATTCATCATTGACTCACTCGAGAGATGGAATGCATTGCCAATTTCTATTATTGGACGTATAAATATTAGAAAGATGTCAATTTTACCAAAATTTCTTCCAGTCAATTCCGCTTCCGGCCTCCTTTTTTGCTATACTCAAGAAAACATTCACAAGATTTATATGGAATAACAAAAGTCCTCGGTTACGTCTGTCCTTCCTCTACCTGACATACGAACGTGGAGGGCTTAAGGTACCAAACATAAAACTTTACTCTTGGGCAGCTCAAATATGTTCTGCTATGTACTACTTCATGGATACGGAACCTCCAGCGTGGAATGGAATAACAATGCCATTACAGATGTATCTTTACTCTTCTTCAATTAGAATGCTCAAAAAAACTATGCATAATCCTTTTCTTAAGAATAACATCTCTGTATGGTATGAAGCTCACAATTTTTTTAGATGAAGCAATTACATTGTCAGGTTTGTCACCACAAATACAAATTTTGTGCCTGGGAGAAGTGATAAGGGATTTAAAAATTGGATGTATAAGGGAATAAGCCAAGTTAAAGATTTATACGAGGAAGGTATAATGTTGTCATTCCAGGAACTGATGAGAAAATATGATATTCCTCAGAATTTTTTTTTTTTTATTTTTTTTTTTTTAATTTTTACAAATAAGAAGTTTTATTCATTCTGAAATTAAAACATATTTAGAACCCCCTTTGTCAATCATAGGAAAACACACTTTAAAACATTTAAGGGATAAAGGCAATCTGTCATACTCTTAGAGGGATCAAAAGAGAGTTCATTATCTTATTTAATAGCTTGGGAGAATGATTTTCAGGAAGATATTTCTAAAGAAAAATGGATGGAATCTTGTTTATTTGCACAAAACAAAAGTGTTAATACTAGATGTAAATTTCTGCAATATAAATTGCTCCTTTGTACCTACATTACCCCAGTCAAATGACATAAATTTAATCCCAATATTCCAGACAGTTGTTTACTCTTGGTACCCTTTATCACTGTATATGGGAGTGCAATGAGATTCAAGGATTCTGGAAGGAGATCTGCTCCTCCCACACTGCAATTCATCATCAACAAAGCTCCTCTCACTGCAATTCACCAATAAATGCTGGGATATTCCCAACAGACCAGCGTCAAAGCATCAGGAAGAGCTGAAATCTGCAAAGACTTTATTAAAGAGGACAGTGAGAACATGAGTGATCCAGAACCCTGCAGAATGAAACACACTGAAGATACTGAAGAACAAAGAGGTTGGTGTTTATTCTTCATTCATTCATGATGCTGAACAACATTCATGTTAGAAAGATTCAAGCACTTCTGCACATTTAGATAAACTGTGGATAAACTTTGAAATTGTACAAAAAATATTCATATTTATATACATATCTTTTTCTACAATAACTTTGGTAACAGGGTTAATGAATGTGGTCAACACAGTACAGTTTTGTTTCGTTTTTTTAAGATGAAAATCATGTAACAGGATTGATTGAAATAGGGCACAGCTAATGTTACTGTACAGCCCCCGACACACATACCTTTCAAAAGAGATGCATGTACTCCAAATGGTTCCTGAACAGCATGCAATTTATTTTGGGTATGCCTTTTTTACTCGTCTTCTTACGCAAATGTTACAGAAATGCTAAGGGGTTAAACGTCATCACAACGAAGCTCAGTAAGCTTTTACAGTCTAGTTATGCTTATTGCGCTTTTACAAACTATTCTAATTCAAACTTTCCAGGAAAATGTTTTTAGATAAACAGTGAAAGAGCTGTCGAAGCTTAGTGATGGTGACGTTGAAATTGTGAGACAGTGGTGTAGTTTGTTTATAGCTGAACTTTAGGTTTTTACTTCTTGCGACTGCATTTAGGTTTCAAAATTCATAAAAATTGTGTTTATCTGTGAACAATATCTTGGGGGAAAAAAAGTGTCATAAACCTTTGTTGATCACAGAGCTTATTTTTTGTGTTAATCCAAAAGCTAATGGAAAAATCCTTATGGGGTTTGTGTCGAGGTAACCAGTGTGATGCTAAGTATGACATAAATTTGGAAGTATGACATAAATTTGTAATTATACAAATTTACGTCATACTTCCACCACTCTATAGGGTATATATCAAGCATGACCAAACGGGAACCCTGTGGTCACTGCATTTGCTTGTCAGAGAAAGTGTTAACAGCAGTACGAACTGATGGCGATATCTAAAGTAATCAGTGAATCTACCTAGTTCACTTTGTTATTGGTGTTTTATTCTATTTTTCTAAACGTTAGTGTGAAAAAGTTAATGAAAAACTTTTAGATGGCAATCTGCATATATGAGTGACGTCGGTTATGCTCATCTTTGCTTGCTGCTTTTAAGGTATCTTGAGTAAAATTGCTAATTTTTTCATGAATCACTTTCATACACAAGACCTAAACTGGAAGCGATCCCCCCATTATATTCAGCTGCAGTGATCTCTGCATGCCATGTAAGGGATTTCCTGGAACGTCATATGATTTATGGCTCAGCTCTATGAGTCTCACTCTTGAACTTTCTGCGCAAGGTCACCCTCCGGCTTCCAGTATGAATGAAACAGACATTACATTAGAGTGTTTAGTTCCATAATGCTCAGTCAAATCACCACATTTTGGGTAAAAATGTGTGCTGTCAAATCAATTATCAAATCGCATCTAACATAAAAGTTTTTGTTTACATAATATATGTGTGCGTGTGTGAAATTGTTACATAAATATAGTGTTATATAAAGTGTAATTAATATATTACACACACATACAGTATAATTACAAATATAATTATCACGCACATTATTATGTAAACAGAAACTTCATAATTAAAGACATACTGTCACTATAAGATTTTTTTTAATAAAATAGAGGTCAAATGCTGAAGATTGATTCTTGGACCATTTTAATGAATTAGTTGGTCAAGGTAATTAATTAAATTTAAATTTAATAAAAGGTAATCTTTTACATTAAAAAGTAACAGGTTGTTGGTATTAATTTAGTGTTTATAAGCGTAATGCTAATACTAGATCTTTTAAAGAATTTTAACCCGACTGGGTTTCTAGAGAGCAAAAGTTTTTTGTGAAAAAAGTGGAAGGCTTACACAAAGTTTGTAAAATAAACTGTTAAAAGGATTTGATGATCACTAGTGATAGTATTTTATTCTGTGTTGTCATCATTCAGGTTGGATTTCAGCTTTAAAGGGGCTCTATGTAAGATTTTCACTTTAATAAAGCATAAAAATACCCCAATATGATTGCAGATATTTAGGAAACATGCTAAGTTCACCTACTTTTTTTCTCAGAAAAACAATGCTACAGCCAGATATTCTACTTTGAAATGTGTGTTCCGTGTCAGAATGTCTGTCTTTGTTTTGGTCTGTGCGAAACCGTGTGCTGCCAGTTTATCCAATAGTATTTCGACATCACAGGTTGCCATTTGGTGGAAAACACTGTGTATTGCAGCCATGGAAACCAGCAAACAAACTGGGTCAGAGAATCGCAGATTCTACCTGACCTAAAAAGCCTCTGCATCCATCTAAAAATGTCTATGACCGACAACATATTAAAACAGATAAATCAACTCATCAGCGTACAGTGTGTAAGTCTCCTTAGCTTTCATTGTCAATTGTGCTCCCTCTTGTTGCGTGTCCTCAAGCTGGCCACCCAAGTCTTTGAACGAGGGGGCGGGGCAAACAATATTTTGAATTTGGACTGCAGTACCTATTTCGACCACTGGGTTTCATTCCTACATAGAGTCCCTTTAATGTTTTTTTTTTTTTTTTTTTTTTTTTTTTTTAACAAAGCAGCTGATATTGCCATAGAAACTAGTGGACTGCCGAGTAACTTACACCCCAAAATGGCGGACACGCGGGGCTGCTACTGGGTGCCGGTGTTGCAATGGAACGTTCTATTGAGTGTCACTTCTTGTTAGTCTATATTTTTTGGCCTGAATACAACACAAACAGTTTTGCTCCCCCAATCACCAATTAGACAGATTTTTGTCAGCTGGCCAACTACTTTCTTTGAGGACCTTCATAACAAGTTATCTTGCTCATGGGAGAAAATCTTTCTATGTGCCTTCAAAGTCAACATATTCAACTATCATGGGTGTGAAGGCATGCAGTTATACAATGATGGCACAGGTTGAAGAAACACTTGTGGGCTATCTCTCCTGCATCTTCATTTGCAACATTGTTAAAAAAACAACTCTCCCCACCCAGCCATTCAGAACAACTTCCAAGCTTTTGGAGAAAACATTTCAAGCAGCAGGTCAGACTGGTGTTGCATTGCACACCATGGCGATGTTACAAGCATACCAGGCTGTCCTAAAGGACATGAGTATGGGTGGTTCAATTGATGAAGAATCATTCTCTGAGCTTCGTCGAGTCACAGATGTGTCTCTCGGCACAACTGAACAGATGGCAATGCATTCAGTCCTAAAGACAGCTGTTCAGTGGGTGTACTGGTCGCCATAGAGAGAGGTGTCTGTAGTTAAATCTAACGGGCATTAAAGAGAGATATTTCTGCTTGATTCCCCTGTGACGAGGCGGTGGTGCTGGAGTGATTTATTAACAGGTGGGATGGAGAGTTCGCTGCCGTGCTCCTGGTTGGGCTGGCTGCTGTCCAAGAGGGAGTGGAGGGGTCGCTGCCATGGGCCAGAGCCTGCTGTCGTCCGCCATGAAGGGGAAGAGCAGGGAACGGGGCACTCGCTGCCGGCTGCCCTCAGTCAGAGGAGCCATCGCCGGCCGCCAGGGGGCAGAGGAGGATCGAGCCGTACACCGAGCATCCAGTACCATCGCATGGCGTGGTCCCCACTACCATGAAGGTCCCCTCCCAGAGAGCGAGTCAGGTTGCTACAATCGATACTTTCTGGTTCCCTAAAAAAAGGATGTTTGCGGGTTTGAACCGTTTCCTGAGAATGCTCAAATTCAAGATTCTAACTATCAATATCATTGTCACAAATTTGACATTGCAGTTCCTCACAATCAGTCTCAAGGACACTTACTTCCTACCGCAACACCAGAAGTTCCTGAGGTTTGCTTTTGGGGGTGAAGCTTACCACTATCAGGTTCTTCCATTTGGCCTAGCCTTATCACCCCGCACATACACAAAATGCATGGATGCAGCTCTGGCTCCGCTTCGACACTGAAATATCGTCCTAGCTCCTCTGGTCTCTCTTGGGTTGAAACTCAATGCCAAGAAAAGCATTCTCTCTCCCTGCAAGAAGACAATGTACTTAGGGGTTATATGGGACTCAGTCATCATGTGGGCACAACTGTCTGCTACTCATGTCAAGACCATCTTAAACACCCTAAGCAACATCAGGCTGGGTCAGGACATTACTGTTTATCAGTTTCAAAGAATCTTAGGTCTCATGGCAAGCTACATCCAAGGTGATCCCATATGGGCCTTCTGCACATGAAACCGCTTTAGTAATGGCTCTGATCCAGAGGATTTCATCCAAGGGCCAATCCCCTAAGGCAAATAAGGGTTACATGCTGCGGGCTACGTACACTTTCTATTTGACTCAGACCCCGGTTTCTTGACTTTTGTCCCATTCAAGGTGCGTTTTGACATTGCAAGATGCTAATGATGGACGCCTCTCTCTCAGGCTGGAGGGCAGTCTTAGATACCCAATGGTATTTGGGGGTATAATCTTGATTGACACATCAACTGTCTCGAGATTGTAGCTGTGTTTCTGGCCCTGAAATACTATTTCCAGCACCCGAGGGGCTACCATGTCCTACTGTGGGTTGAAAACACTGTGTTAGACTCTTTCATACATCACCATCGCGGTCTGCATTTGTGCCAAAAGTTTTGCAAGAGAACACAAAAGTTTTATTTTTTCCTCCTATCCCATATTTTTCCCACCACCCTGTCCCTTTAGGCTCCATAATATGATATCTCATGTTTCTGCACCTTCTTCACGTGTGTTTTGATCAGGAGATTCAGTACTCTTTCAGAAGACGGGTAATAGGGCCCCCTACTGTGTTTCATTGTTTAAATATATTTAATAGATCTCGCTATAGAAACATGGGATTTGTGCCGCTAATGTTTTAAAAATAATAACTGAAGACTAGTGTATGGAAAGTTTCAGGAATATTTAATTCATATTTTACAGCAGTTGTCTAATATCTGCTGCTACATCAGGGCTCACTTCTATGTTCTCTCTTTGAATTATTTTTATTTACTGAAAATGAAATGAATTATTTTTGTCTTTCATTTCAGACCTGATGGAAGAGAACGAGGAGAATGAAGAACTGAGTGAAGTGGAGGAGGAACATCATGTCAACCCTGGAGAAAAACCTTTGAGTCGCTCAAAGACTAAAAAGACATCTTTTAAAAAAAGAAGAGCCAAGAAATGTACAACCTGCACTCAGTGTGGAAAGAGTTTGCCATACAATTATTTTGATGTGCACATGAGAATCCACACTGGAGAGAAGCCGTTCACATGTGATCATTGTTGGAAAAGTTTCACACAATATGCACATCTTAAAGGACATATGAGAATCCACACTGGAGAGAAGCCATTCATGTGTGGTCAGTGTGAAAAGAGATTCACATACAAAGAACATTTAACAGTACATCAGAAAATTCATACTGGTGTGAAAAATTATATGTGCTTTGAGTGTGAGAAAACTTTTACTCATGCAAGCTGTTTAAAACAGCACCAGAGAATTCACACTGGAGAAAAACCTTACAAGTGTTCACACTGTGACAAGAGATTCCGTCAGTCGGCCTGTCTGAAAATACATGAGAAGATCCACACTGGAGAAAAACCTTACAAGTGTTCACACTGTGACAAGAGATTCAGTCAGTTAGCACATCTGAAAACACATAAGAGAATCCACACCAGAGAAAAACCTTACAAGTGTTCATACTGTGACAAGAAATCCAGACAGTTAGCACATCTGAAAACACATGAGAGGATCCACACTGGAGAAAAACCTTATAAGTGTTCATACTGTGACAAGAGATTCAATGTGTCAGCCAATCTGAAAACACATGAGAAGATCCACAGCAGAGAGAAGCCGCACACGTGTGATCAGTGCGAAATGAGTTTCTCTTTTAAAAGTCACCTGAAGCGACACATGAGGATCCATGCAGTAGAGAAACCACATCACAGTCTGAAACTGCGGTAAGTATTTCATCAACAAACTGTTTTTCTGTTTAAAGCTGCAGTCCATAACTTTTTATATATTTAAAATGTACAAAAAATATATAATGAGCAAGTACATCATGAATCTATTTCCCAAACCATGCCCTGAATCACTACAGTACACCTAAGTGTTAATGTTCAGACTAGTTTACACTGGTATGGTTCGTACTCTTTTTGTTTTAGGCAGGACTACCAGAAAGCATCTGAAAGGAGAGGACAGAGAGAACGTGAGTGATCCTGAACCCTGCAGAAGGAAACATGAAGATACTGAAGAATAAAGAGGCTGGTGTTTATTCTTGATTCCTCATTCATTTGAAGAACATGCTGATGCTTACTAGATTAAACCCACTGAAATGAATTATTATGACACAGAAATTTCTTGATTTTTACATTTTATATATAAATTTGACCAAGGAAAAGTCTAAACTGCAGGTAAATTGTAAAGTCTGAAGGCGCTTTCACCAAATGTTTGGCTGGAATGATTGGAATTTTGCTGTTGGAATATTCAAATTTCCTTTTCCTTCAATCCAACACATATTTCTTTGACTTTTGGTATGAATCTGTCAACAAATTCTCACATTTTTCCATAGCTTAGAGGCCAGTAAGCTTGTGCCATGTAGGAAATCATGTGATTGCTTACAGATTAGTGATTTATAACACAAATCATCTTCGTGACATTAAAATAGATCACAATTGTGCACAGAAGTTGTTGACCAGATTTGATGGGATTAAAATGACTATTGACTTGGGCTTCACTTTTCATTTCACACTTGTCTCTCATTTGAAATCTCACATGATTTAATGTTTCTTTTAGACATGATGGACATGAACAAGAAAGGGAAAACACAAGACAAAAATCTGTAAATCATGTAAATCAAGGCTGAAGATTCACATGAGAGTTCACTCTGCCTTTTCATTCTGAAGAAAGACCATTAACTGTGTTCAAAGTGGTAGACAGTTTTATTGGGCATCAGTCCTGAAGAAACACCTGAAGATTCATGCAAAGGAGAAGATTCATTCATAATATTACAGCAGAAAAGACAGTGGTGTGTGTTTCAGTGCAGGAAGTGCTTTACTACAGATGATAAACTGAAAATGCACCAGAAAATTCACACTGGAAAAAAACACAGCACTGAGACAAGAGGTTCAATCTGTCAGAAACACATGAAAGGATTCACTCTGGGGAGAAACACAGCAGAGTTTTTTATCAATTATTTAGTCTACAGCAATGACTACAGTAACTAGATCATCTTCAGATCCAACAGTTGTCAAAGTTCATCTTCAAGACCAGTAGTGTAAGATTCAGATCAACTGATGGAGTTCCTCCCCATATAACAATATATAATTTTTATTCTTATATATAATTTTGCTTTATTATGATTTATTATGATTTTTATGTTTATTTTCTTTTTTTTTATGAAGAAAAGTAGTAGTTTTTTAAGTGAACATGTGTTCTTGTGCTAGCATAGTTCAGAGAGCTGAAGAAGAGGCCATAACTCTTTTAAGAGAAACATGAATCTGATAATAATTTTTAACCTTTTCTTCATTGTTTTTCATTGGAACATCTAGTTTCTCTTACACTTCTATTCTTCCATGCAAATGCAAGATATAATTCTATGTAGCTGAACACTTTAATTCTCTTCTTCTCTTGAGATGCTTTGGCTCTTATACAGTCAAGTGGGAGATCTGTCTAATCTGGTTTCACTTTTACTTCATTTTGTATTTGATTGATTAAACTTATTACCCATTTTATCAGCAACTACTGCTTGAATCCCAAATCATTTTACTTCTGAAAGCCAAGTAGCATATTATGATTGCTTTTTGAGATTTCAATGTTTTTAATTTTCTCAGTAGAGCTTTTAAATGCCTAATAATGCAAACAGTATTGAGTGGTGCAGGTTTAATGTCACTTATAGGCAAACCGGTTAGCCTGTCCCGATTGCCCATGCCATGCCCAAGTGACAGCCCATCAAAAACCCACATGGAAATGTTGGATGGAATTCTGGGAAGGTTCTCTTCAGGTTATATATATATAAAATAAGAAAAAACTAGAACTAGAGAGAATGTTCCTACAACTTGGGCCCAAAAAAACACATGCAAATGTTAGGGGAACTGTGTTTGCCTTGGATGCAGTATAACATAATAATATAACATGAAAATGACTTAAGCCTTCTTGTTAGAGCACCTCCCGTGCTGGAGACCCGCTCAGAGTGGGTCGAGTAGAACCAGTTACATTTGGTGCCATGATCCAGATGGGACATTTGGGGGGACTGAATGTAGGCCAGTTAGAGCTGTGCATGTATACCTCACTCCCCTGGCCTGAGAGGTGCTCTAGCGACTGACGCTAGAGGCTGCAGCCTCCTTATTAGAGCGCCCACCTCCCATGCTGGAGATGCCTGTTCAAATCCCGCTCGGAGCAGGTTGTGTAGGACCGGTTATATTTAGTGCTGCTGACCTGGATGGGAGTGAGTTTTAGGGGGTTAAGTGTAAGAGACGTAGGGCAGTAAGAATCTATACTGGCCCTAAAGTTGCGCTTTAGTGACTGAAACTACAGGTTGCAGACTTAAGCCTTCTTGTTAGAGCGCCTCCCATGCCAGAGACCTGCTCAGAGTGGGTCGAGTAGGACCAGTTACATTTGGTGCCGTGACCCAGATGGGACATTTGGGGGGTCTGAATGTAGGCCAGTAAGATCTATGCATGTATACCTCACTCCCCTGGCCTCAAGAGGCGCTCTAGCAACTGACGCTAGAGGCTGCAGTCTTAGGGTGTACTCACACTAGGCGCTCTGAACCGTGCCCGAGTGCGTTTGACCGTCAAAGCCCTGTTCGCTTGACAAGTGTGAACGCTCCCTTCTGTGCCCAGGTGCAGTTTGTTTAGCCGTCCCTGGCCCGCTTTGAAGAGGTGGGCCAGAGTGCGGTTCAGTTGGGCTCGAGTGCGGTTCGCATGCAGTATGAGTGCTAACCGTGCCTGAGGACTGAACAGTTACTACTTTCGTGTGCGCTACTGTGATAATTACGGCGGCAAACATCTTTATTACTAATCTGATAGTACACTTATCAATTCATGTAATTAATTAGAGTGTATTTGGGTTAATAGCGAGTATAGTTAACCCCTTATTGATGAACAGAAATTGTAGTTTGGGAGTAAAGCTGAAAATTCCTCCATTAATGTCAACTGCCTTTGTAATAATCCTCTGATGCATGCAAGTAAAAATCACTGCACAACATAAATGATAAATATATTAGGCAGTATCTTAGCGAAAGTGCATTTCTTCCTGTTTTCAAAAAGTTGCATCATATATGATGTAAGCGGAATGTTAAGGGCAATGTGAGTACAGGCCAGCTGGGGAGTTGGGAAGGGGGACAATCGCCCTCGGTTCAAGGCAACCATGCCTAGTGTGAGTACACCCTTAAGCCTTCTTGTTAGTGCGCCTCCCATGCCGGAGACTACGATTTGATTCCTGCTCAGAGTGGGTCAAGTAGGACCAGTTACATTTGGTGCCGTGACCCAGATGGGAGTGAGTTTTAGGGGGTTGAGTGTAAAAGATGTTGGCCAGTCAGAATGTGTGCATGTAAACCTCACTCTACTGGATAGTCATGTAATCACATATATGATGATGTGAAACCTGATATTAATGATACCACATTAGATATGACATGAATCTGAATCAAGAATTTGATTCTACCTGTAATAAAACTGAGTCAGCAGAACGGAAGGTGTTAGGATAATAATGAATCATTTAATGGATGTTATTAGCATCATCAAAAAAAAAACTAAACATTAAGTAGTCTATATAATAATTTTTGAAGAAACCATTTTAAATGTGTAAATATGCAAAAGTCTATTTTTTCTACAGTATATGAGAGATAATAGTGCACTAAAAACTTATGAAAAATGTTCATACTGATGATCTAGAAGTAGCAGAAACATTTAACTTTTAGAAACTGACAAATCCTGTTGGACGAGATGTTAGAGATGTCTTTAACTGTTGTCAGAAAAAACTATGCACACAATGTTCCAGTAATGCAGAAACTAAACCATTTCTTTTAAACAAACAACTGAGTCAGCAGAAGATAAATGACAGACAGGAAAATACAGCACTATTGATATACAGAAGTTTGAAAACCAATCCTGTTTAGAAAATACGCCTCATGACATCATCATTCTGTGAAGCAACAAAGCCCCTAGAATATCTGGATTAATATATATAATATCCGAATTATTTAATCGGCTGGACAGTTTCACTGCTGTCTGTTTATCTAATCCAAACACAGCATAGAGTGGCTGAGTGAATGTGGTCTGGACTCTGTGGATGAGGCTCATTGTGTCTGAGACGCTGTAGAAGGACAAAATCCCTGCGCTGTGATCCACATACACTCCTATTCTACTGGAGACATTGACTACAGGAAGGACAGTCTCTATGTTATTGTGCCAGAATGAGCAATAGTCTGGAGAGCAGAACAAACACCAGGACTGATTGTTACGTCCAACTGCACACTCAGGACCATTTCCCTTCCTGCTGATGCTCTTATATGTCACTGCTATATCCACTCCTAATCTCCCATCTCCACTCCACTCCACCTCCCAGTAACAGCGTCCAGTCACACTCTCTCTACACAATGCCTCGGTCCAAGAATCAAATCTGGCTGGATGATCAGGATACGGCAGACGTGTGTCAGAGTAAGTGATCACTGTGTTTTCCTCAAACAGACGGAGCCAATTATTCACTGAGTTTGGATCCAGAGTCAACAGACGGGAATCTGTTGGAGATAAACACATAATTACTCATAACTTTACATCAATAATATAACACATTAATGGGTCTCTACAATATCATAATTTCATAATGATTATAAGTGGATGTGTCAATCATGAATAAAACCTCAGTTCACTTAAAGTAATTGACTAATCAGATAAAATCTTATTGATTTCCTTATTTTACGTGAAAAAAAAACCATGTTATTCTTGCAAAGTTATGAAAAACAAATATAACTGCAAATCTATGCTAAATATTGTGTGCAAAAAAAGGTATCAGCCCACTCTTACTCCCAAGACACTAAAACTGAAGCATGGCAAGTGCTTTATGCATTTCAACTCTTCTGAAGACATTTGTTATCTTTATTCAAGGAACAGTGACATTTTATTCACTGGAATTCAAGAATGTAATCGCTGCTCCATAAACACAGTCACATCACATTCAAAGATAAATCCCATCTCTCATGGGACACATGAAAGCATTTCACATCAAAGATGGTGTAAATTAATCGTTTAGGGGTAAAATGAAATTCAAAATATGTGACAAGCGATATACTGTTAGCAAACGCCACACCAATGAGAATGGCGCATATGATATGCAAACCAAGTTGTACGAATTCATACAAATTAGCCACGTTCCCATGAGATCGGATTGGAATAAACACCTTGAATCACTCTTGCAGGCATTTTTATGGAATACGACACACATGATGTGGTGCCAGAGTGTCTCAAGTCTGACAAATTTTCTAACCAGCATGCAATGCTTCAAGCCGATCGGTCTGCATAATACAATGTAACATTAAACACAGTTAAGGCACTGTAAGTGATTTCTGAGAAACACTCTTTATATATGAAATCACCAAAACAAACACGCCCCTACCCAAATGAATTACGTCCATATCTTGATAACTCCGCCCCCCAATTTACAAACATGCTATACAACATAGGCACCACCCCCATCATGAGTGGACACACCCCTCACTGCTGATTGGCTACAAGTGTGTTTTAGTGCTCAGTCTGATCCACTTTCAACAGCGTTTACAGCGTTCGCTTATTTACTAAAGGCTGCGTTCCATTCTGAAGGGCAAATCTCTATGGCCATTATGTTTGTAACAAACAAAAACCCAAGTTTACATATGGCTCCAATGAACTTATCTGTTTCTTGAACGAATCCCTGGTAAGATCATCATGTGTAATTACCACAGAAAGTTTCAGTGTTTGTGTGTTGTAACTCACATTGTAGGAACTCCTTCCTAGTCGTAAATTCAAGACTCGGGACAATGACCTGGACGGTTTTCACTATGAACACCAAAGAATATCTGCATTAGCGCAAACCCTTTAATTCCCATCAAGAATTAAACTACTACTATTTAATATTTAATGAACAGTGCTCAACTCTATTCTGAGAGTATTTACCTGTTTTAGATAATCTTTCTATTTCATCTGTGCAGAACTGCTGCAGTTTGTCTCTGAGTTGAGAGACAGATTTCACCACCTCATCAAAATTGGGACGAGAACTGACAGTGAAGCTGTCTGTAGATCCAGAGAAAGAGACCGATGGGCAACTCTATAGATACAAAGACAAAAATATAAGCTGTGCAATTAGAGAAGCTTGTTGAATTCTTCAGTCCTGTGTTTAAGAAGATCTCTGTTACCTGGAGGAAATGAATATGATCATCTGTGTTTGAAAGCTGTTTTAGTTCATTCTCTTTCCACCTCAGATCATCCAGCTCCAGCTCCAGTCGTGCCAGTCTTTCTTCAGCTTGTTTCACTGCAGCTCGTTCCTGATCTCTGATCAGCTGCTTCACCTCAGCATGACGTTTCTCAATGGAGCGGATGAGCTCAGTGAAGATCCTCTCACTGCCCTCCATTGCAGTCTGTGCAGAGCGCTGTTATATGACACACATTACAATCAGATCTTAATGGCACCTCTCACATAGAGCTCCAGTGTTAAACTGTTAAAAATAAAGATTCTTAAATAGTTCTTCATTAGAGTGTAAGGTTCCATGAATAACCTTCCTATTGTGCAAAAGGTTCTTTATGGTGTAAAAAAAGGTATTTTGAATAGACTCAAATTACTTTAGTTAATTACATTAGTGGAATTGCATTGTAATGGTTCAAATCAAACTTATCTGATTATCAATTTGTAGCAGTAAATGAAGAGGCATCATATTGATCACAAGTTAAGTATGGAGTACCGCAAGGCTCAGTACTAGGACCACTGCTTTTCTTCACCCTGTACATGCTACCCTTGGGAGTTATCATTAGGAAACATCTATATTTAGCTCTATATTTCTTCGCTGCCTGACAAAAGGTAAGCCAATCTTTTATTTCATGTACGCAAGCAGAGACTTTGTCAATTTAAGTGGATAGAGCGGGCCTACCATATATTTGAATGTCATCAGCATATAAATGGTAAATAAAGCCATGTTGGTACAAGATTTGATGCAGGAGTAGTATGTAAAAAATGAATAGTAGTGGGCCAAGAACGGATCCCTGGGGGACACCTCACTTCAAATGGGCAGAAGGGGTTTGAAAATCCTGCACTGAAATGTTGAACTGTCTGTCAGAGAGATAAGAAGAAAACCAAGAAAGAGCAGCACTAGAAATACTCACACCTGAGAGGCAGGAAATAAGTAAATCATGGAAAACAGTATCAAAGGCAGAGATAAGGTCAAGCAGCAGAAGTATAGAGAGAGAACCAGAGTCACCAGAGAGTAGTAAATCAATCAACATTATTATGATGTGATTTACTGTATATAAGACTTTGTTTTAGGCCAAATGGTTAATCCTGCCATCCTTCTCATGTAGTAGCTTTTCAAAGTAATCAGTCAGAAAACTCATAATTCATATAAATCATATAATTTTTAAGAAACAAACCTTTCACTGAAAGATTCTTCAGGGAACCAAAAGTTCTTTTGTGGCATTGCCATGAAAACCTTGTTTTGTGTGAAGGAGACTTACCTTATGAGACTCCACAGCTTCTCTCATCCGCTTTAGATCTATCCTTCTCTGCTGGATTGTTTTCTGGATGTTTTTCTGTGTTTCCTCAAAATGTTTCTGCAGAAAACAGATATATAATTAAATAAATAAATGATTTTTGTAAACAAGTCTCTTATTTATTGTTACTCTGTGGCAAGCAGGATGAGGCCCGAGAACTGTGAGAACAGGGTGAGGTGGCGTGATTGATGATGAGCATCACCTGTGCACCACACCGGTCTAGAGTTTCTAACGGAGGAGCTCTGGGAGCATAAAAGGAGGAGAGAGGACAGTGAAGGACGAGAAAGGACCAGGCCTGCACTATTTTACCTTATCTTTTGCTTATGTGTGTGCAGCAGTCTCAGTGAGGGACTTTTACTTTCGTTTTGTGTTTGTTTATTTTAAACTAAAGTTGTTGAATGTTCACCGGTTCCCGCCTCCTTCTTCCCTGAACAACATACCTCATCACATAGTCACTTAAGTGCATTTATTGGATCGAAAACACAATGTCTATCTTTTTAAAACATAAATCAATTACATAAGTTTCCCTGATTGAGAGAAAAATCACATAACAAATAAGGAGGGAAACGACATGATCTCATGTCACTCATGTGATCCAGTAGAGAGCAATACCTTTCTCTGTTCTTGCCGCTTCAGTTGATACAGTGTCATGATTTTTGTGTTCATCCACCAAACAAAGCATACAGATACACCGCTGGTCAGTACGGCAGTAAATTTCCAGCATTTTACCATGTCGAGGACAGATCATGTCCTGCAGTCGTCCAGTGGCGTCCATCAGATTGTGTCTTTTACCTCTGAAGAGATTCTCATGCTGTTCAAGGTGATTTTGACAGTAAGAGCTTCGACACTCCAGACACGACTTCACTGCTTTCTGTTTTCTTCCAGTGCAGGAGTCACACTGAACATCTCCAGATCCAGTGTGATCAACTGCAGGAGCAGCAGAAGGAGCAGCAGGAGCAGATTGGAGTCTCATCATCTTGAGTTGCTCCACCATCCCAGCAAACACCACATTCTTACTTAAAACTGGTCTTGTTGTGAAGGTTTTTCTGCACTGAGGGCAGCTGTAAATTCCCTTCCGATCATTCTGATCCCAGCAATCTGAGATGCATTCCTTACAGTAACTGTGTCCACAGGGAATCGTCACTGGATCCTTCAGGAGATCCAGACACACTGGACAGCAGAACTGGTCCTCAGCCCATGAGATACTGGCTCCTGCCATTTCACTGTATATGAACACAGACAGAGAGACGATACACACTGCAGTTCGACAGTCGAGTTCCTTCTAACTGAAGGGTTTATATACCTTCCTGATTAAATACCTGAGAAACAGGTTTTACTGTAGGGAGTGACTTACTGTAACTTGTTCATTTCAGTGTTTTTTTGTTTTTAATGACTACACTGTTTAGACGACAATGTTGAACTGATTATGATTTAACACTGCAAAGTGATTTCTGTACTTTAATTGTACTAGCATCACCAAATACACCACACAATAATATAAATCATGTTAAGGCACAATATCATAACTGGATCATGATTGAGACTGTGGCTAATGTGAGAGAGACTCACTGATGTCCGATAGATCGACTCATCATATATATAGAAAATATTAACTATATCAATACATGGAATATAGTGAACATTCAAAAAGGCTATATATATATAAAAAAATAGAAACTGAGTGATAAGTCCAACATATTAATTTATTTTTTAATGCTATTATTAACTATGATTGGATTTCTTTAACGATTAATCTTTTCAAACAGAAACAAGCACTATGTGGAAAAAATCTAAAAAATCGAAATAGGTTTTCAATTTTTTTTACAAAGTAGAACAAGCGCTGAAAGGAAAGTTTATGTTTGGGAATGTGGTTGGATGAGATCTGAAACTGAAAATATGCACACAATGTTCCAGTAAAAAGGAAGTTTGCACGCAATGTTGCATAAACATGGTTTATACAATACAGTGCTCTTGATTTTAGAAATATTTTACCTTTAAGGGAAGGGGTGCCCAATCCAGCTCCTGGAGAGCAACTGACCTGACCATTTTAGCTCAAATTAAACACACCTGAACCAATAAATCAAGGCCTTCAGACTCACTACACAGCAAAAACCCAGTGTTAAATTAACACAGTTCGATTCCACACTCAAGATTGTTAAAGTTAATGAAATAATTAAGTAATTCATTGAGTGATGACTGACTATTGGTCAAGACACCTGCTGTTAACAAGCAGAATCACTAAAGAAAAGAATCACAAATTTAAGTCACTATTATGGTGATCAGTGTTTGCTGTAGTTGGGCTCTTGATCATTGGCTTTTTAACTTTTTTTTCTGGATGCTTTAACTATGTTTGATTGTCTAAATTATTTAATTATCTCATTAGCTTTAACACTCTTGAGTGTGAGCAGAGCTAATTTAACTGGGGTCTTTACTGTGTAAACTTAGAGGCAAGTATGTTGGAGCTAAACTATACAGGATTGGGCATCCCTTTGTTAAAAGTCTTTGTGAACCAATAAACCAAACAAGGTGAATCGCAATGTTACTATCTAAAATTACAAATAAAATAGCATTTGAAAATTGGCTTTGTTTTTAATGTGGTAAAGAATTAAAATCCCATGAAGCATTGTGGAATAATTTAAATTATATATATAATATTGACTATTATGAATCTGAATTTAGCAATTACCTACATTCAGAATGAGACTAAGTGCTGTTTACACAATGCCATTTTCAACCAAAAATGGAACAAAAAATTATGCGTTTTGGCTGTGAATTTGGACAACAATGCCATTTTGGTGGCCTGAAAACGTTAACTTTGAAAACGGTTTCGAATCGATACCGTTACTCTCTCGGTGCAAAATGCAAAAACTTAAATTTGTAAAAATTTGATGAAAACACCATGCAGATACATATTATGTGTTTAGTCTGTAGTGTTTTTTGTTGTTGTTGTTGTTGTTTGTTTGTTTCAATGCGGTATCGCCAACTACTTTGACAACACTGTCAAAGTCGGACACTTTCTGTGGAGTCATCTGATCTACATTAAATAAAAAAGCCACACAGTTTTACATGGGCTACTGTTTGCATTTAAGCAAAACCAAAAAAAAATGCACTTTAATTACTTTTAACTTGATGATACATCATATTTTAAATTATTGGTGTTTGTTTTGAATTGCAATGTTCTACTTTCTTGGCAATACAAAACTGAGCAGGATGTCATATACAGTATTACAATAAATGAAAAAAAAATAGTCCTAACAGACGAAAATAGACATTCTGAATGCAGTTGTTTTTGTTGTTGTTGTTGTTGTTGTTGTTGTTTTTGTTTTTTGTTTTTTTTAAATATAGGCCTAGAAGAGCTCAGGGGTAGTGAACTAAAAACAATTTGAAAAATCTGAAATATATTTACACTGATGATCAAGAAGTAGCAGAAGCAGTGAACTTTCAGAAACCGGTTGGTTGAGATGTTAGAGATGTCTTTAAGTTCAGAGAAAGCTATACACAAATGTTCCAGTATAATGTTGACATGAAACATAATTGTGTGCATTATAAACATGTGCAGTAAAATGTGTAAACAATGAATGCTCGTTTAAATTAACAATACTAATAACTTCTCACATTATCTGAAACTTGGAGAAGAATAAGTTTTGGATTGTAAGTGATATATCAAAGTGAACAAATGAAATTCTTCCTTAACTGTGTTCTGCTGTAGGCCTACTGTGTTTTCTTCACCTCTGGGAGGCGCTTGTGTTCAGTGTTGTGGTTAAATAAATAAATAAATAAAATGCCTTGCCTTGGTTTCTATGAGTCGCTGTACTGTGTTTTCTGTCCTCTACGTTAGATGGCGCTGTTGTGACGGACAGGTGGATTGTCCATATTAGTTTTTTTTTAATTGCTAACATACTTTTGTCCAATCTGTAGTCATATTTTCAAAACTCTAAACACAATTAGCACAAAAGCCGATGGTTGTGACCATACAATTAAAAAAAATCATGTCATTTTCACACAAAATGCAGTCAATTAACACGTTTCTAAAATGCTTACATTTTCTTTTAATACAAGCTTACCCCATATTAAAATTATGGATATTTCTGATTATATTTACAAATGAAATGCAATGAAGACCTGCAAGTAACTGAAACATGACAAGTAATGCAGATTCCATAATGCCATCAACTGTTAGTATTTTGACAATTTTTGCACTATGATTGACTATATGTTCATGTTGGATAGAAAACTAGTCCTAGTATTTTGACAGAACGACTCGATTTTGATATGTTTTTACATTTTGAAATTTCGAACAAAAATCGTTTTGGACTGAAAATTAACTATTTGGCTAATTGTGTGATGGAGGTGTTAAGAGCTCAGAAAAAGTAGGCCAATACAGTTTTTTAAGCAATTGGTAAATTTTATAAACTCTCAGTACTAATATCACAACAGATAATCAAAAGTGCACTTTTGTCAAACATTTCAGCATATTTTCAATTGTTTTAGAACAATACACAAAATCACATATTATCCTTTTCACTATGCAAAATAAGTGTTTCATCTTTATAAATGTTTCATTCACAGTAACTGCCTTTCATAATGCTATTACTATTAAACTTTTGATTCGCATCTCTTTTCATTCAGTTTAACATGTTTGTCTATTATTTAGTCCACATGATCCTAATGGTTAATCAATGAATGATAACTACAATTTTCAAAGTGTGTGTGAGAGAGAGAGAGATAGACAGAGAGATTTGAACATTGTGAACACAGAGTACAAGGGAGAGGAAACAGTTACTGACTGTGTAACATCAGATTGATCAGAGACACGTCAGAAGAAGGGAGCCAGATGGCATAAAATACAGCATTTTACATTACTGTATGATGTGGAACTGTAAACAGAGGTCTACGTTCTAACCCTAGACCTTTAAAAGTTTGTAACAATTACCATGGTAGAGACTGCCACATTGTAAGTCACCCATATAAAGGTAAACTGCAGTATAGATTCAGTCATATGGTGCAGTGAAAACATTTACTGTATTGGCCGCAAACTCTGTTCTACACAAAACCTCATGACTGTGTCATACTTCACACCTTCTGAACATTATTGACTTTATGTCAATTATGTAATTTAGGTAATGTAAATAACGTGGCATCTGTAGACCGTGTAGGTGAACCTGATTTCATCAAGTACAACGTTTGTTGATCCTGGAACAACATTCCAATCAACCAATCAGATTTGAGGGACAAGTTTACCATTTATGTCAAGTTTAGACTTACAACCTGGGTTAGGTGCTTCCACAACAGTGTTATTCAACTATAATTTCCTTCTGATTTTAGGGATAAGTTATGGGTAGGGTTAGGTTTAGGGGTTGGGAAAAGGTTAGGACTAAATTTTCAGATAGTTATGGCATAACTCAGCAGCAGTCCAGTCCTTTTTGTCTTTAGCCCAGGCGAGACGCTTCTGACGCTGTCTGTTGTTCAAGAGTGGCTTGACACAAGGAATGCGACAGCTGAAACCCATGTCTTGCATATGTCTGTGTGTAGTGGTTCTTGAAGCACTGACTCCAGCTGCAGTCCACTCTTTGTGAATCTCCCCCACATTTTTGAATGGGTTTTGTTTCACAATCCTCTCCAGGGTGTGGTTATCCCTATTGCTTGTACACTTTTTTCTACCACATCTTTTCCTTCCCTTCGCCTCTCTATTAATGTGCTTGGACACAGAGCTCTGTGAACAGCCATCTTCTTTTGCAATGACCTTTTGTGTCTTGCCCTCCTTCTGCAAGGTGTCAATGGTCGTCTAACTGTCAAGTCAGCAGTCTTCCCCATGATTGTGTAGCCTACAGAACAATTTAAATGCCCAATTTAAAGGCCTTTGCAGGTGTTTTGAGTTAATTAGCTAATTAGAGTGTGGCACCAGGAGTCTTCAATATTGAACCTTTTCACAATATTCTAATTTTCTGAGATACTGAATTTGGGATTTTCCTTAGTTGTCAGTTATAATCATCAAAATTAAAAGAAATAAACATTTGAAATATATCAGTTTGTGTGTAATGAATGAATATAATATACAAGTTTCACTTTTTGAATGGAATTAGTGAAATAAATGAACTTTTTGATGATATTCTAATTTTATGACCAGCACCTGTGTGTTGTTCCAGGAACATGTCTCACTTTGCAAAATCACAGTGACCATCCTGTGTAACTGTAATTATTTCAGCATCAAGGGTGATTTGAAACATGTATCTTGCATTGTTTGCTATTGAATTAACTGACTGTTAGAACTGAAATAAGATCATACTGTTTTGTTTCAGTGATTAAACCAAATGTTCTCATTACATATCACAATGATCTTTGTTAGCAAATGAAAAAAAAATAAAAATAAAAAAAACTGTAAAACAAAGACCATATTAAACAAATCCATAACCAGCTTTACCATCTTCACTTATTACAGTTCAGTTTGCCTTTATTTCATAAGTAGTTTCTGTGAATTAACAGAGGTTTAGCTCTAATTAATGTTGATTAATTATTATTATTTTTATTTATTTATTTATTTATTTATTTGAAGTCACCATTATAGTGAAAAGTGTTTGCTTTATTTGATCACTTGACCATGGGCTTTTCTTAAATGATTTTTCACACCAATTGCAGCAGTTTTCTATTAAGAAAACTTGTGCTTTGATAAAGTAGATCAGCTGAAGTTGTCTGCTTTTATGACATTCAAATGCTTGTTGTACAGTGATTTAAATGACTGTTTAGTAACTTAAGTAAGGTTGAGGCACTATTGAATTAAGAAGATATTTTCTTTTAACTGAACAAACAGCTGTGAGAAAGAGCACTAGTGTGTTGACACTGACAAAACTGAGAATATCCAAAACATCTTTTATGCAACAATTTTGAACTGGGCCTTTAGACACACTTTAGACATCAACACTCATCATACAAACCTCAACAATAGTGACAAAACAAACTACTAAAATTTATGCCACAATGCATGCTGGGAGCCATGAATGAGTTTTGATATGCATCCAGAATGCACTGCAGCATGAAGCTTTTTGTTGATTGTCACCATTGTTGAGATTCATACACTGAATATTGATGTCAGTGAGTGTCTGGATGATACTGTAGATCAAAGCTTACTGTCTAACATGTTTTTGTTGTTGTTGTTTTCCTCCTGTGATCAAAAGATCAGTAGAAAGTTTAGAGGCACTAATAAAACTAAACCCTGACAATCAATGATGAGGTTTCAGATGTGATCAGTGAAACAAACCACTTTATGGTGCTTATATTATTAATAAGTAGCAATTATCTGATTTCTGGCTTTCTTTAACACAAGAAGCACATTTTCTGAACTGTTAAAGCAGCCAAAAAAAAAAAAAAAAAAGTTAATGGAAAATTCAAAAATGAAGAGCATGAGGAAATGCTATTCACTGACTTAAAAAAAAATATTATTTTCAATTATAAATAATAAATAAATAACGAAGCTGGCAAAGCTGTTTTGTTGTTGTTGTTGTTGTTGTTGTTGTTGTTTAGTTGTTTAATCATACTCTGCTGAGATCTTGAGTTTTAATTTAATTGTTTTCAGCTGATGTTTCAGTGGCTGACATCAGATCAGTTATTATTTGCAACAGAAGTGAATCTGAATGAAGAAGTTCTTAACCAAAACATAGCTGAAACATTTAAAATAAAATAATTATTTACAACTAACATAAGACATGAACAACTGACATGAACACTTTAAATAAAATATTGTTTAGTTTAACTAAGAAATAAGTCAAATTATGTTAAATGAACATAAGCTGTTGTATTGAAAACCTTAAAACGTAAGTTCACTTTACTTTCATAAAGTTTATATGTACTAATATGTATATATACTAAATATTATAAGTTCAAATAACTACATTGTCAATTTGAAAAGTACTTTAAAGATAACTTAAAAAGTTAAGTTAAAGAAACTTCCTGTTTTTTTACAGTGCGAGGAGCTTCATTTTGACCTGAAAATAGGAAGTATGGGGAATTGGGTGAGAAGTTATGGATTTATGTTTAGAGTTTTGAGAAAAGGAGGCACAATTTCAAGGAATATGTTTAACCAATCAAGAAAAACTGTAAATGGTAAAACAGTCAAACTCAAACACTCCACACACTAGATTTTAGACTTGAGTGTTTTCAACTCACATTGTAACTCACATTGTAGAAACTCCTCTCTGGTCTGATATTCATGAGTCTGAATGACCTGGACGATTTTTACTGTGGACACAAAACACACCTGCAGTGTAATTCTTACTTCAAGAAGAGTTTAAACCTATTTACATTTGATAAACGAATATAACTGAATGCCTCTTCCAGATATCTTTTCCAGATATCTGTTTGTCTCTGAGTTGAGAGACAGATTTCACTACGTCATCAAAGGACAGATGAGAACTGACAGTGAAACCATCTGTAGATCCATGAGAGAGAGACAGACGACAAACTCTACAAACTTTGCTTTGTGTTTGAGAAGTACCTGGAGGAAGCATGGCGTTAGTTTTCACTGTTACACTGATGATACTCATCTATATATTTCTTTGTGCACTGACAAAACATATCAATTCACAAAATAATGGAATTCATAGTCAATTTAAAAAATTGAATGAACTTAATTCTGAAAAAACAAAACAAAAAAAAAACAGAGATTCTAATTTTTGGACCAAAGACTTCTTCACGTAATAACCTAGAATACTGTCTAACACTTGATGGCTGCTCTGTTAAGTCTTCGTCGTCAGTTGTGACGACACCTGGGTGTGCTCTTTGATACCAATCTTTCATTTGAAGGCCATGTTACTAGCATCTGTAAAACTGCATTCTTCCATCTTAAAAATATATCTAAACTACGACATATGCTTCATGCATTCATGACCTAACTCAATTCGGCTAGATTACTGTAACGCTCTACTGGGGGGGGTTGCCCTGCACGCTTAATAAACAAACTACTACAGGCTGTAGATCCTTTTCCTTTTTAGCACCAAATGTCTGGAATAGTCTTCCTAGCCTTGTTTGGGGAGCAGACACACTTTGCTAGTTTAATTCTAGACTAAAAACACATCTGTTTAACCTGGCATACATATAACACACTATCAATTTCTATTATTCAAATCAGTTAACATTTTTACTTTAGGATGCATAAATTAGGTTAACAGGAACTGGGAACACTTCCTATAACACCCAATGTACTTGTTACATCATAAGAAGAATGGCATCTATAGCCACGTTTCCACCGCAGGAACTTTCCCCAGAAATTAATTACTTTAAAGTGGTACTCGGTGTGTTTCAACTGCAGGAATCAGGGTCTAAATGAAGTTCCGGGTAAAAAATTCCCCCTCACAAACCGAATATGCTAATTGGTTGAGTTCACGGTACTTTAGATTGTGATAGAAACGCAGACAGCAACTGGGGTTGAAAAGTTCCTGAGACAAATTGTTCCTGGTAATTACATTGGAAAAGCAGCTTAAGTCTATTTTAGTCTGACTGTCTCATCCTTATCCTGAGGTCCATCCTTACCTAAGTCAGGATCCGGTTCGTGTCCAGTTCTGATATGGACCTGCTCCTAGACACAACCACAATGCAGCCCTGAATGTCAGTAAAACCTGTGTCTTCTAGACAATCCCCTGTAAAAGCATTGTTGACACGCCAGCCATCAGCACAGATCCTCAGACTGGTCCTCCACACAGACCCTATGGCCAGCTTCAGCTCCATACCGGCGTGATGAATTGATCTTATAGCAAAAGAAACTGGATGAAAATTTGAATGCTACCGATCCCGATCTGAACTCTGACATGTGATGCAGCATGAATCATGATGACACCGTGTTCCCAGAGGCGAATTGGCCCCTGACTGAGCGTGGTTTCTCCCAAGGTTTTTTTTTTTTTTCTCCACTCTGTCACCTGGTGGATTTTGGGTTCTTTGCCACTATTGCCTCTGGCTTGCTTAGCTGGGGACACTTAAATTTCAACAATATTACTGATCTGACTTTACAGATGCTGCTGTATGAAAAATGTAATGAAAATTAATCTTACATTATGCAATGTGCTTGCATGACTAGAAACAATTGTTGAAAGTGAAAGTGTCTTCATGTAGCACAGAGTGTTACATGTGTATCCTACACTCTTGTCTTTCTTAGAAGCAGTTCCTTCTTTCTCGGAGTCGAGGGGTAGAGAGATGTTTTCCTGTCATTATATAGTATAGAGTATATCTGCAGTTAAACTAGCATAATGAAACTTTCTGTATGTGAATGACCTTCCCTCAAGAATAAAATATTTCAAAGACATTCTCAAGTGATTTTCAAAGCACTGACTCAGACAGACAGGGGATGTTTCTGCCAAGTCATGCAGAAAACTGACACTGTAAAGCCACTGCAAAGACACGCTGTGGTGAAGACCACTGTGTGAAAGAAAAAGGGATGTCCCGATGTTAAGTGGCATTGAAAATATGAGGTCTGGAAATGGCAAACCAAAATTTGAATCAGACTGTTGCTGCCGTAGAACAGGTCTGCAATTCATGACCTGATCTGGAAAATGCTCTGCAAAATGCTGACTTACTTCTCAGTTTAGATGGCTCTGCAACATGTCACCCCAATACAAGGAAAAATGAAGGCAGCTATGCTGAAGTAGGCTATGTAACTCTTAATTAAACCCTGAAAGCAGAACCACTTCCTTCTCATTTTTCTACCCAAACTGCTGAGCTGGTAGCTCTAAAAAAATAATATTGAAGTGTGCTGTAGAATCAAAGTGCTTATCCAAGCACTGGTTTATTAGATTAAATCTAATGTAATTAGATACATTGCATGTGTATATGTTACAATAATGTCAGTAGTTATCAGATATGTTATATTTTGCCAAATTTCATTTTGTTTTAAAATAAAGACAGCATGAAAAAAGCTGGTTCACAAACTGAAGAGAGGTTTTTTTCACAACTTTTCCAAGATGAATATATATATATATATATATATATATATATATATATATATATATATATATATATATATATATATATATATATATATATATATATATATATATATGCTGATGCATCTCAAACAAGCCTTTATTACTATGGTGGCTCTCAGGATGCTTTGGAGTATGGAGCATTTCACCATTGCTGAGATTAAAATACTGATTCTTGATGTCTGTGTCTGAATGATGCACCATTTCTTTAAAAATAAAATTAATTTGAAAAGAAAAAATTAGAGAAATGTTGCATCATTCAGGCACAAAGACACTAAGAATCAACGTATGCATCTCAACAATTGTGACATGCTTCATACCAAAAGGCATGCTTGGAGCCACCATATAAAACACATGACTCCCAGCATGTATGAGGCATTTCACCATTGTTGAGGTTCATATGCTGTCATGTGTCTGAATGATGCACAAAAAAAAAAAAGATGCATTATTTAGACACACATATCAGCATATGAATCTCAACAGTGGTGACATGATTCATGACACAATACATGCTGGGAGCCACAATAGTATACAACTCATGACTCCCATCATGCATTGCAACATGAAGCATGTCATCATTGTTGAGATTCATGCTGTCTGTGTGTGTGTCTGCACTTTTTTCTCAATATATTTAAAAATCTAAATTTGTGTCTGTGGCAAAAAAAAAAGTATTGATGGTAATAATCTATTAATAACAAGAACCACTTTTGATCAGTGATGATATTAGTCAATCACTTTCCTTTAAGATGATGATGAAGAAAAAAATATGTATCATTTGATCATCTCTGTTGCTGGCTTTCTTTGCAAAAATTATGTGTTTTGGTAAACACTGTTACAAAGACCACAAACTAACTTGAAAAAGATCAAGAATCAACAAAAGGAAACATTGATCACCATAATGACGGCTAAATATTTTTCAATAAACATCAACATCTAAACCTTTGTTAATACTCAAAAAGAACTCTAGAAAAATGACAAATAAAATCAGTCAGGTTTGTAATAATAGAGATAATATCTTTTCAGTTGATTTCGTCTAAAGCTGTGGCTTGAAGTCAGTTGTAGTTGTGTTTCTCTTTTTAGCTTCAGTGATTCAGATGTAAAATTACATTATTACATTCAAATAGATTCAATTAATTTGTCACATTTTACATGCAACTTTTACTAGTACACTCAAAAATATATATTTTTTGATGCTCTTCACTTTATTTACACCAGTGAATCAGGTTTATGGTTCAAATGTGATTGCTTCATGTTAAATTTACTTGAAATGGTTACTATTTTTTTTTTAACTTGATTGAAATAACATCTTTCAATCAAGTAACCCATCCATGCATATTTTTAATCTAATCAAAATCCTTTTGTTTTGACAACACAACTGAGGAAAATTTTATGTAAAATATCTATGTTCAACCAAATCAATTGAATCACTTTGCTGTAATTTAAACTGGTTATGTTTTCTGAACATGTTTCGGTCTATTAAAAAAACAAATATTTCACTCAAGTATCAAATATTTTTCACTCGAGGAACATATGTAGGACTCAATCAAACAGAACTTTCACTTCCCATCATGCTTGGAAAGGGGCTGAATTGGGAGAATGTTGAAACAAATTGTTATTTTAAAGATTTTAACAAAAAGGAGAGACTTTGTTAAGTTGGTATTTAGAAGTTTCTGTCATGTTAGTGTTTTGTGGGTTGCCATTTTGGTGAAGTGTTTGGGTTGAGGATCTGCTAATTGACCTGCTAGGACCAGATTATAGACTATCAACAGCTCGTCTTTGGTGTATATATTCTTTATTTAAAATTATTTCAGGTAATCAACAATCAACTCTTCCACTTTTTCTTCTGAAATAAACTTCTGGTTCAAATATAAATGAATGAATTAAACCAGAATTTCCACTTGCCATTGTGCAGCATTTGCTACAGTAAAGTTGACCGAGTGGATCTCTGAGCTGGTGTGAGTGAGTGGAGGCAGGGCTAGTTTGCAAATTCATGAAACATGGATGTGGAGTGTCACTCAAGCTATTTTAAGCATGAATATTTTTTTTTCTTTCTTTTTTTTTCACAAGGAAAAAAAAACATTTAAATATGTTATTTTGGTGATCAAAGATAAGTTTTAAGGGATAAAATTATTGACTATGTGTGACTTTAATTATACTGATTTTAGTCTATTTTTACACCATATAAACCTGTGTTTAGGACATATGCATCTTTTAAACCATCCAGACTGCACTTCTCCGCAACAGCTGCTGAAAAAGGGTTTAGTCAATGATTAATCAAGTTCTGCGTTATGTTCTAAAATATGTACTTCACGTTCACAAAAGATGTACTGTAGTTCTGTCTGAAGTGAAAATGCAACACAAAGGTAGGCACATTCTTCTTAAATTCTTGAATTTTCAGATTCAGGTTATTGTACAGTATGGCCACTTTCTTTCACACTGTCAGTTTTTGGGATTGACAACCGCATTTACTTGTCTCATTCAAATGTCTCATTCACACAGCAACTTTCAGTAGCATCTGGAACACTGTCTGTATGATCATGCAACAAGAGTCATACATGCCTGTATTTTCTCACTAGTAACCATAACAACAGTGACCAATGTAATATTAAAGATGGAGACGTCCATAAAACTGAAAAGTATTATCCCTTTTGACATGACAAGAGACTAATGAACCACGAGTTCATCCACCAAAACTTCATTAACCAACAGCAGCGTGAAAACACGCACTAGTCGGAGTCTTTAACAAACGCACTCATGTGTCACGTCCTTTGCGACGTCTCGCGCATGAAACGGCATTTGAATTTGGAAAAGAAACACAAAATTTATGGGAACCACTCTGGTTGAGAACAGTGATCTAACAACTTCAGGTGACACACAGCTCGTATCTCTGTCGCTGTAAATTACCTAAAGTGAAACCACACACAAAACACCATCTCTCTCGCACTGTATGACGTGACAGACTAGTTGTCCAGTCCTGTTCTGTTCAAACAGTGCGAATATGTTTGGAAATTTACAGGTGTGAGTCACTTCCGTAAATAACTGTACTGTGTGTGAATGTAACCGTATTAAGGACTCAAATACAGGACTGACAACCATATTCTGCTGCTGTGTGAACGTGGCCTATGTATCAATGAATGACACATATTTGGTATTTTGCACTTAATTTGGCTTGTTCTTACTTTTGACATTGAAAATGATGCATGTGTTTTTCCGAGGGTTGAAGTCATCAATTAATTTCTTGACTGCTGTTTTGACAGTTTTCACCTGGACATTGTAGTCATGTTTGCTAATTCTTTAATGTATTTGCCCTGTTTTGATCCATTTCCCTGGGAAAATTGATTTACTTTTATTTTATTTTGTCATCATTATTTTGTTTCAGTGAGATAAAAAATGGTGCTTATCAACCTTGATTTACTTGGAAATAAATTTCTATCAGATTATTTTGGCAGTTAAAGTTTAGGGCTGGTTTTTCTTGGAATGGGAGGGTTTTGGTGAGCTTTTGTGCTGGAAATCATTGACCAAATCTGGTAACACTACTGCAGGGAGTTTCACTTTGATATGAAGAAGCCACACTGCCAGTCATTTCAACACACTGTGAAAAAAAAACAAATTTCTTGTTGTGTTTGTTGATTTTGCAGGTAAGATGAGTGATGTGACATTGCAACTGATGTTTTCTGATGATTATATGTGAATTTGATATGTTTGCTTGATGCACTTGTGTTTTAAATTGATTAAAAAAAAAAAAAAAAAACCTGCATCGGCACACCTGTGGCTAGAGGATGCCATGTGAGGTATTGTGACGTAACAGAATACTTAATGTAATAAGAGATTGTAATTACAATGCGCTCAGTGTTGTTTGTAAAGAGAGTTGAGTATCCTATAACATTTGTGTCCTATAACATTTGGTTATATATACATATATTATTATATATCCTATAACATAATGACTATTATGATGCTGGTGAATAGAGTTTACAGTCATATAGAGT